>NC_090372.1:124412781-125073618 GCF_036365525.1 Heterodontus francisci | reverse complement strand
GTCATTCTCTGCTGTTCTTTATATTCTGACCAGTCATCTGACCTGCCACTCATCTTTACACAATTATATACTTTTTCCTTAAGATTGATGCTTTCCTTAACTTCTTTAGTTAACCATGGATGGTGGGTCCTCCCCTTTTAGGATAAGTATATTCCTACTGTAAAGAAAAATTGAGTATTCTGAAATGTCTCCTTTAATGTCTGCCACTGCTTCTCCATTGATCTATCTCCTAGCCTTGTAACCCAGTTCACTTCAGCTAGCTCAGCTTTCATGCCCACATAGTTGCCCTTATTTAATTTAAAATACTAGTCTTAGACCCGCTCTTCATATTGTGTTAGCTACCACCTAGGATGTGCCTCTATTCTGATGTCATTATTAATTAATCCTGTCACATTACACTACCAAGATTAATATAACCTGCTGTCTAGTTGGTTCTGGAAAGTGCTGCTCTAAGAAACTATCTGGAAAGCATTCTATGAACTTCTCATCCAGGCTACTATTGCCAATCTGATTTTTTTTTCAGTTTTTATATGCAAATGAAAATCGCCCATGATAAATGCTGTCCCTTTATCACAAGCACCTAGTATTTCTTCTTGTATACTTAGTCCTACATTGCGGTTACTGTTCGGGGGCCTGTAGAGCACTCCCACTAGTGACTTCTTTCCCCTACTATTTTTCATCTCAACCCAAACCAATTCTACATCCTGATCTCCTGAACCAGGGTCATCTATTGCACCAATGCCATCCTTGACTAACGGTGCTACCCCTCCACCTTTTACCTAGCTTCCTATTCTTCTTGAATATCATGTACCCCTCAATATTCAGCACCCTTGTCATCCTGCAGCCATGTCTCTCTAATAGATAATCCGATCATAATTATTTGCTTCAATTTGCGCTGTCAGTTCATCTGCTTTTGTTATGAATGCTATGTGCATTGAGTTACAGAGCCCTTAGTTTTGTCTTTTTGTTTATCTTTGTAAAATCTAGTCTTGACGGTTGGTGTGTTCTTAGGTTCTTTTCTCTGTCCCTTCCTGCCATTCTCTGACCTTCATTTCCCATATTACTATTCTACTCTCCTGTCTTGATTCTACCCTTTGGTTTGCGACATCTACCCAGGCTTGATCCCTCACCCCTGCCCCCACTGATTAGTTTAAAGCACTCTTCCTGAAATACCTACTGCATATTAGCCCATAATTGAAACACTGCTCCATTCGTGTTCACCTTGCAGCAATTTGAGTCTTCCCTGACCATCTAGCATCAGTTCATAAAGGTCATCTGGAAATGAAATGCAAATGGACCATGACTGCACCTATGTTGGGAAGTTAGATACTGTTCTCTGTCATTCTCTCTCAACCCCCTTTCTCTGTATCACACTCTTTCTCTCCCCCGCCCCCAGGTCTGTCTCACTCCCACCACCCATCTGCCTGTCCCTCCTCCCCCTCTCACCACCACCCTTGTCTAGCCTGCTCCTCCTTGGGATGGCTGAATTCTGGCCTATGGGCCATATGTTGGACAGCCATGCTCTAAACTCACTTTTATAGGGTTATGGGATACATACCATCTCTCTTTTTGTATGCTTGTAAGCCATTGAGTTTCCAGCCAGTGACAGGCAGGTAAAGACCCTCTGGCCCATTGAGCCTGTCCAACATAATTTTGTGATACCTCATGTATTACACAATATAATATGTGGGGGCCCTTCTGTAGCAACTTGCGCATGCTTGGAATTCATCTCTAAAGTAGCATGTGGAACAACCCACCCACATTTACCAAATACAGCTAACTGGATTTAATTCATCTGTCATGGATGATATTTTTTGATTGTTCTGTCTTGGTGTCTGAGGGTTCTTCCTCTTCTAGCCTCCTCTTTCTCTTTTTCCCCCCCCACAAAAAAATAGCACCCTGCTGCTGCTCCTGCCAGCTAAATTTTTTTGCCTATGGACTATCGTCTTATGTTTTTCCACACTACTTTCCACCTGAGATGGTTTCAGAATCTAAGTTTGCTTCTTAATCCCAGTTATACTTAGGCATCCATCCAAAATAATTGCTTCTTCTGAAGCATGCTTAGGGCTTTTATACTCTGACCTCATATGACCATACTTGGCAGCACTACTCAATGTTAGCGTCTTGAAGGGCACTGCTTGTGTAGTTTTACCAGCATTAACAGCAATTTGTATTAATTGCACCTACAGACAGAAGTGAAATCAAACAAAAATGGATGCGGAGCTGAAGGAGGAGATATTAGGAGGGGAGGTTGAAAGTTTGATCAATGAGGTGAATTTTAAAGCAAGGTAGAGAGATGGATGGCAGTGGGGTTTAGAGAGGGAATTAGGACCTACACAGCTGAAGGTAGCATGGCTGCCATTTGGTGGGGTGAAGTAAGAGGATGCACAAGATTCCAGTGCCAGTGAAACAGGAAGATCTTTGGATGGGGAGTGTTGGAGGGCAAATTGTAGGCAGAAGGAGGTCACAGATGGGGAGGGCTAGGCATGATGGTATTTAAACAAGCCAATGAGAATTTTGGGGAGAAAGGAAGGAATACAAGCCTGAGGACAGGGAACTACTTAAAATGTCAGCTGGCATGGGCCAGATGAAAGTGCTGTCGTCAGCAGTTTTGTAGAAATTGGTCAAGGGAACAAAAGTTGCATCACATGGACAAGATGAGCTCAGAGAGGGTATGATGGGTGATAAGAGAAAAATTAGGAGACACTGGTTCAGGTCTGGGACATGGAGAGAATCAGGGAAGCGGCTTAGTGACCAAGAAGCCTGTGAGCTTCTCAGTTGTTTGGTCAAGGTGGAGGGGTAGGCGCGGGGTGTTGGAGGAGATGGTTGGTAGTTTAGAGAACCTGCAAATTATTTATTGGTCTCCAGCATAAGTTGGTGAGGAGTAAGCAGTGTTGGCAGAGGAGAGAGAGGCCTGATGGTATTCAGAATAATCCAGCCAGATTTGGTGATGGATGGCTAAACCAGTTGTGTGCCAGATAAGCTCTGGTCTTCTTGGACTTGAGGGAGTGAAGATGTTCCTTGCTCAGCTCAACTCGTTATTTGTAGATGGTGTACTCCTTGACCTGTAATTTTTTTTTATATGCTTGGTTGATAATTGCTAGCTCTTTTTCAAAAACATTGATTATGTGAATTTCAGGTTGTCCTGGATGATGCTCCAAATGAACATTTTGGAGGGAATGCTGCAGTAAAAAGAGCTGCAGATAACTGTAAGTTTCTTGTACTCCATGTTTAGCGAGCTGGAAAGATTCCTGTTCACCTGTTATCTTGTCTATTGCCAAATAAATATAGATTTTATTTATGAATGGGGAGATCCATTGCATTCCAAATCATAAATCTCTTTTTAAGATCTTTTGTATTAATGCAAATTTGAAATTGACTGACCTTTCAAATTTGTTTTACTACCAGTTCTAGTTTTGGAGTTGGATTGCATCAAGTGGTAGTGGAACACATGGGAGATATAAACAAATTACTGAGAGTCAGCAAGCATCTGCAATTAGCTAGGTCATGATTGAGCAGCTTCATAAATTTTTTTGCTATAACAAAAGATGCAGGTAAGGGAGATATTGTACGTGATGTATTTGAAATTTCTTAGTGCTTATAGTGAGATGTCTTGTAGAAATATAGTTCAGAAAATTAGCAAATACGGTCTTGGTAGCAGCATGCTGAGGTGGATTGAATAATAAGTAGACAAATTAAAGGATCTGTGTAAATGGGATATACACTGAGTTAAGACCTGCAGAACTCTGTTGGGACCAGTACTCCCAACATTTTCGAAGATAATCTGGAAGGGAGCATCTCAGTTTGGCAGACGATGGCAAAATCGGTTAACAGTTGCCGGTGGGGGCACACTGCAGGGATCTTAGACTGGGGAGGTGAGCAAATAAAGCAGATGCATTTTAATGTCCAAGTGCATAGTTTAGCACTTAAGGATACATAGGGATGGGAATTGCAAGATTAATGGTAAAGATACTGACAAAGACAAATAAAAGGCATCTGGGAGTCATGGTAGGGTGGGTTCCTTGAGACGTTAAGCTGATGACCATTTGCTGTCAGAAAACTACTGAGATGTTGGGTGGTATAAAAAGGAAAAGAGTGTAATCATGCCAGATAATTCTGCCAGTATATAGGGCTTTGGTCAAAACAGACCTGGAGTATTGGGAGCAGTTCTGAACACTCAAATTATAGAAAAGATATAGATGAGCCAAAAAAAATTAGAAAAATATCTTAATAAAGGAACTAGAGAATAAAACATGAGTATGGGCTCAAAAAATTGGAATTCTTCTTAGTGGAGAAAAATATGATTGTTGTATTCAATTTAATAAGTCTTGGAGATGAGAGGACCAGTTGTGGCCATTTGAATGATTACCAAGCAGCAGAATAAAAGGACATTGGTATAAAGAGAAGTTGAAGTCAAGTGGAACATAGGTAAAGAGGATGGTCAGTTTTTAGAAAAGCTTACTGAAGGAGGTTGTAGATTTAAGTAGATTTGATCCACAGTAAAATTGGACAGATACATTGGAGAAATACGTTATTGGATGCAGCTACTGGGGCAGCATGAAATGCAATCAGTTAGATGGATTTATTGTCTTTTCTAGCCTTCAGATTTGATGTTTTGAAGTCCCAGATATACTACATACAGTTCTAGTCACCATGATGTGAAGGCCTTAGATGCAGCGTAAAGAGAGAGCATTGAGGTTAATTTTGGAGTGTCAGGGAAGAGCTGTGAAAAATAATTCGATACGCTAGGGCTGATTGGCCTCAAATCTGATGAGGTATGTAACATTTAATGTGATGGAAAAAATACAGTATTTGAAACCATATTTTCAGAAATAGCTGGGCAGCAGGACAAGGGCGCAAGTTCAGTATGAGGCAGGGCAAATTTAGAAGAGACCACCTTAGGAAACATTAGTGTGCAGAGGGTGATTGACAACTAGAATGTATTGTTAGGAAAGGTTAGTTGACGCCAGGATTTTCAACTTATTGAAGAAGTGCGAGATTGGCATTTTGAAAGGATGCGATCAACGGGAACTGCAGCATAATTGTTATGTAACTGTACTAGGAAACCAAAGGCCTGGGCTAATGATCCGGAGACATGATTTCAATTCACATCACGGAAGCTGGGGAATTTAAATTCACTTAACGCAATGAATCAGGAACCAAAAACAAAGCAAGTATCCGTAATGATGGCCATGTAACTACCAGATTATTGTAAAATCCCACTTGGTTCATTAATGCAATTTAGGAAATCTGTTGTCCCTGCCCATTCTGCCCTATATGTGACTCCAGACCCACAGTAATGTAGTTGACTCTTAACTGCTCTCTAAATTGTCCTAGCAAGCCACTCTGTTGGGGATGGGCAACAAATGCTGGACATGCCAGTGACGCCCTCAATTAATTATTTTTTTAAAGAAAGAGCTGAAAGGGCATTTATCTTGTTTTTGTTTGCTTTCTACACTAACAAGAAAGAGATTTTCATGTATATAGCACTTTTCACAACCATAAGCTGTCTCGAAGTGTTTTCCAGCCAATGAAGTACTTTTTTTTTTGAAGTGTAGTCACTGTTTTAATGTGGAAAATGCAGCAGCAAACTCCCACCAACAGCAATGTGATAATGACCAGATAATCTGTTATTTGGAGATGTTGTTTGAGGACACCAGGGATAACTCACCTGCTCTTGTTTGAAATAGTGCCATGGGATCTTTTACATCCATCTGAGCAGACAGATGAGGCCTCAGTTTAACATCGCATCCAAAAGACGGTACCTCCGACAGTGCAGCACTCCCTCAGTACTGCAGTGGAGTATCTGCATAGATTTTTTGTGCTCAAGCCTTAGAGAGAGACTTGACCGACCAGCCTTGTGACTCATGCGAGAGTGCTACCAATTGAGCCACAGCTGACACTCTTAAGAGCAAGGGTAGATATCCCTGACTTTCACAACCTGTAACTGCAGTAATTGGAAATTTATTTGCAATATATTTGCCTAATCAGAGCATGTTAACTTTTGGTATTTCAGATGGTCATTCAGACTCCAGATCTTCACGGCGTGAAAATTTTAGAAGTAGTTTTGGTCAGAATATGAATGCTGCAAGTTCCATTTCCTACGAATCAAGAATGGCACGGTCACAAGGTAGGCTGAATAATCTTCACATAAATGTGCAGGAAAGCTCAGTTATCCCATTAATTAATATGATTAGCTTAATGAAATGTGTTGTCCTTTCATAGCTCTGCTTTTGCTGTTTCAGATGGCCAGCTAGACTCCAAATTTTCAAGACGCGAGAACTTCGGAAGTAGTTATGGTCAGCATGTTAATATGGAAAGTTCCAGTGGCTATGACTCAAGAAGGTTACGGTCACAAGGTAAAAGAGTTTGGGGACACAGACTTGATGAAGCAACCCCCTGATGGCATCTGGTTGATGCAAGTAACTTATTTGTAATATATTTGCCTTATCATAATTGGTATTTCAGATGGGCAATCAGACATCAAATTTTCAAGACATGAAAACTTTGGAAGTAGTTTTGGTCAGCATGTTAACATGGGAAGTTCCAGTTCCTATGAATCAAGAATGCCACATACTCAAGGTAGGATGCTTAAAATTTCATGCAGAAATACTCTCCTATTCACACCTTGTTTGAGACTGACGACATGTTAAAGATTACAATGGTATCAAATTTGTTATCTGCCTGACCTAGCTGATCATGCCTTAACATGGTAATAGAATGTGCCCATGTCTCCGGGTTACTCATTACTCTCTGTCAAAGCTGCTGGAAAGTGTATGCTTTAGATTTTGAATGAAAATCGGTTTGAGCAGGCTCTGTTTTTCCTTCTGTAATCTAAACTCAGGCTTTCCAGGCTTACACTTCAGCAACATAACTCAACATTTCTAGCATTAGTGTCACTGCCCCAGAATGAGTTATCGTTTTCAGAAGAGGAAAAAATGGTTGGCACAATTTTCTTTTGATAAACTCTTTAGATCCAGCAGTAAAGAAAATGCTTCATCCAGTTTAGATTTAGTTTCAGACAGAAGTCTCAGATGTTCCAGGGTATTTATCACGTACAGGCCTGGGCTACTTCTAGCATTTTTACCCTGGGGAATGTTCTTTGTCTTTTTCAGTGGTAAATAACATCCTAGTTCCAGTCCTACTCTGGCCCCCTCCCCCAACTCTTTCTGGTACATTGATGACTGTATCTGTGTCGTTCCCTGCTCCCGCCCTGAACTGGAAAACTTTATCTACTTAGCATCCAATTTCCACCCTTCTCTCACCTTTACATGGTCCATCTCCGACACTTCTCTTCCCTTCCTCAACTTCTCTGTCTCCATCTCTGCGGATAGGCTGACTATTAATATTCATTATAAGCCCACCAACTCCCACAGCTGCCTCGACTACAATTCTTCACACCCTGCTTCCTGTAAGGACTTCATTCCATTCTCCCAGTTTCTCCATCTCTTACGCATCTGCTCTGATGATGCAACCTTCCACGACATTGCTTCTGATATGTCTTTTTCCTCAACCGAGAATTCCCCCCACTGTGGTTGACAGTGCCCTCAACTGTGTCCGGTCCATTTCCCGCACCTCTACCCTCACCCCTTCCCCTCCTTCCCAGAACTGCGACAGGGTTCCCCTTGTCCTTACTTTCCACCCCACCAACCTCCACATCCAAGGGATCATCCTCCGCCATTTTCGCCACATCCAGCGTGATGCCGCTACCGAACGCATCTTCCCCTCCCCTCTCCTCGCATCTTCCCCTCCCCTCTCCTGTTAGCATTCTGAAAGGATCATTCTGTCCACGACACCCTGGTCCACTCCTCCATTACCCCCAACATCTTGTCCCCTTCCCATGCAATTGCAGGAGGTGTAAGACCTGCCCTTTTACCTCCTCTCTCCTCACTATCCAAGACCCCAAACACTCCTTTCAGGTGAAGCAGCGATTTACTTGTATACTAAAATTCGCTGCTCACAATGTGGTCTCCTCTACATTGGGGAGACCAAATGCAGATTGGGTGGCCATTTTGCGGAACACCTACGCTCAATCCGAAAGCATGACTCCGAGCTTCCGGTTGCTTGCTATTTCAACATGCCTTCCTGCTCTCATGCCCACATATCTGTCCTGGGCTTGCTGCAGTGTTTCAGTGAAAATCAAATCAAGCTCGAGGAACAGCATCTCATTTACCGATTGGGCACGCTACAGCCTGCCAGACTGAAAATTGAGTACAGTAATTTCAGAGCATGATGGGCCCCCCATTTTATTTTTAGTTTTTTTTTCTTTTTTGTTTGTTTTATTTTAGTTTTGTTTCATTATTCATTTTTTTTACCATGTGCCTAACCACTCTTTTTTCATGTTTGTGCTTTGGGCCAAGCTGTTTGTTTTTCTGTCAGTTAACACCCTCTCTGCACTAACGCTCAACCCACCATTAACATACCATTTGCCTTTGCTCCATGACCTTCTGGTCAGTTATTGTCTGTGACCCTCTGTCCTAGCAACACCTTGCCTTTTGTTATCTCTTGCCCCACCCCTGCTCTGCTTAAAATCTATAACATTTGCCAATTTTGAAGAAGGGTCACTGCTTCTTTCTCCACAGATGCTGCCAGACCTGCTGAGTATTTTCAGCATTTCTTGTATGTAATTCATTAAAGTCTGGAATTGAAAGCTAGTCTGAGTAATGGTGCCATGAAACCATCACTGCCATTAAAAACCCAGCTGGTTCACTAAAGTCCTTTTAGGGAAGGAAATCTGCTGTCCATACCTGGTCTGGTCTACAAGTGACTCCAGACCCAGAGCAGTGTGGTTGACTCTTAACTACCCTCTGAAATGGCCAAGCAAGCCATTCAGTTGTCAAGAGCACTTAGGGATGGGCAACAAATGCCAGCCTTGCCAGTGATGTCCACATCCATGAAAGAATAAAAAAGGAAACTGTAACATCCCAACTGCTGAGATCAATTAATTGAACACAGACTGGAAATCAAACCTGCAGCCTTCTGGTCAGTATAGCTTAGTTATGTAAAATCAGTAAGGGGCGCATTGAGTGAAGACTTTGTCTGAATGAGACGTAGTCAGAGTGTGAAGGTGGAATTTGGTTCACGTGGGAACTTGGTGCTGTGGGGGAAAAGGGGAATTGATGTGTTGCATTCTAGCAAAGAACGTAAGTGGTTGATGAACATGTTTTTTTTTCTCTTAACTAAACTGAGGAATTTTAATTGGAGTTAGTATAACATTAATTGAAATGATGATCAGAATAAGAATCGTCTGAAACTCGTTAATTTATTTGTATGGTTTTATTCGTCATAGTATTAGTAAGGTTTGCCAGCAGTAGTAAATCTCACTAGTAGTGGAGCTTAGTTTTGGGATTTATTCATTTTAAATAAAATAACAGAAATAATTTAACACATAAAGATGGCGGGGCAGATGATGTGTTGCGGCTGCAGTATGTGAGAGCTGCTGGACGCCAGTGCGATCCACGGCAGTAAGTGTCTTTGGCTAAATGTCCATGATCTGGAGGCCAAGCCACAGACATTGTGATGCATTAGGGAGGTGGGGGAAGGTTACCTGAACACCTTGTTCCAGGAGGCAGCCACGCCCCTTAAGATAGGGTCTTCTGATTTGGTTAGTGGTCAGGGACAGGAGGATGTGACTGCGAGTGAGGCAGAAGTGGAGGAACCTCAGACCTTGCAATTGTTTGAGGTTCTTTCAGCTTGTACGGATGAGCGCGAGGACTGCAGGGTGGATGAGCAAACTGACCATGGCACTGTGATACAGGAAGCCATTCAAGCGGGGTGAATAAATAAGAATATAGTGATAGTGGTAGGGTACAGTATAGTCAGGAGGATAGACACAGTTCTCTGCGGCCAAGAGCGAGAGTCCAGAAGGCTAGGTTGCCAGGGTTCAGGGCATCTGCTCTGGGCTGGAGAGGAACTTGCAGTGGAAGTGGGAGGATCCAGTTGTTGTGATCCATGTGGGTACCAATGACACAGATAGGTCTAGGAAAGAGGTTCTGCATAGGGAGTATGAGCAGCTAAGGGCTAAATTCAAAAGCAGAACCTCAAAGGTAGTAATCTCTGGGTTATTACCCGAGCCACGAGCAAATTGGTGTCGGGTGAGTAAAATGAGTGTTAAATGCGTGGCTCAACAATTGGTGTGGGAGAAATGGGTTTCAATTCATGGGGTACTGGCACCAGTACTGGGGAATGTGGGAGTTGTACTGTTGGGGTGATATTCACTTGAACCATGCTGGGACCCGTGTTCTGGCGAGGCATATAACTAGGGCAATAGAGCTTGAAAATAGATAGTGGGGGCGAGGGAATCAAGTGAGAGAAGATGTGATAATTTAAAGAGAGGAGAAGGCAAGAGAGCACGATAGTAATAATCAGAGTGTGTCAGGAAGGGACAGCATACAAACTTAAAAGAATAGTGCACCAGCAGATACGCCTAGAGGTTGTGAACTAACGGGGGAGGGGGGGAGGGTTCAGGTGAAGGGTGATTTAGAAATCCAAAGGGAAGGGTCATGGCATCAGAACATTATTGCATTGTGGGTAAGGATAAGCAGAAGGGGCAGAGAGTTTTAACACAAATTTCGCGTCAGCGAATAAGGTCATTACAGGGAACAAGTTTTTTTTTAAATGAAATTAAAGGTTCTTTTTATCTGAATGCATGAAGCATCTGCAATAAGATAGATGGATGAGTGGCAGAAATAGAGTTAAATGATTTTGATCTAATCGCATTACAGAAACATGATTACAAGGTAATCAAGAGTGGTAAATAAATATTCCAGGATACACTGTATTGCAAATTACAGAATAGCAAAGGAAAGGGGGGTAGCCCTGATAGTGAAGGATGACATAAGGACATTAGTGAGAAAGGATCTGGCCTCACAAGATCATGACGTAGAATCAGTATGGGTGAAAATTAGGAAGAGCAAGAATCAAAACACTGGGAGCAATTTATAGGCCTCTCAACAGTAGTTATACCGTTGGACAGAGCATTGAACAAGAAATTATTGGAGCTTGTAACAATGTAATAATTGTGGGGGACTTCAATCTTCTTATAGACTGGGACAATGAAATTGGCAAGAGTGGTCTCGATGATATTAGTAGAATGTTTTCGGGACAGTTTCTTGGAGCAATGCATTGTGGAGCCAACTAGGGATAACGCTATCTTAGATCTAGTATTGTGTAATGAACCAGGGTTAATTAGCAATGTCACAGTAAAAGATCCTTTGGAAAACAGTGACCATAATACCATTGAATTCCATGTTAAGTTTGCAAGTGACATACTCCAATCACAAATAACAATCTTAAAGCCAATTCCGTAGATATGAAGGGAGAATTGGGTAAATAGACTAGAAGGTATGGCGCAAATGAACAGTAGGAAACATTTTAAAGAAACCATTCAAAATGTTCAACAAAAATACATTCCATTCTAAAACAAAACCTCAGCAAGAAAGACCCATCTGTGGCTCACTCAGGAAGTTAAGGATAGTATTAGATTAAAAGAAGAGGCTTACAATGTTGCAAAAAACAGTAGCAAGTCAGATGATTAGGAATGTTTTAGAAACCAGCAAAGGGCCACCAAAAAGTTGATAAAGGAAAAATAGAATGAGAGTAAATTAGCCAGTAATGGATTGCAAGAGCTTTTACAGGTATATGAAAAGGAAGAGAGTAGTTGAAGTAAATAAATGTTGGTCCCTTGGAAGCAGAGAGGGAAGAAATTATCATGGAATGAGGAAATAGCAGAGGCATTGAACAAATATTTTGTTTGTCTACACAGTAGAAGACACAAGTTTCATACCAGAAATAAACAGTAACCTACGTCCTAAAAAGAATGAGAAAATTAATAAAATTCATAGCGAAAAAGTATTGGAGAAACTTCAGGGACTAAAATCTGGCATCCCTGGGACCTGATGTCTTACACCCTTGGGTTCTAAGAGATAGCAGTAGAGATAGTGGATGCGTTAGCTAAAATTTTCCAAATTTCCTCAGATCAGGAACGGTCCCTTCAGATTGGAAGTAGGCAAATGTTCCACTGCTTTTCAAGAAAGGAGGGAGAGAGAAAACCGTGAACTGCAAGCCAGTTAGCCTAACATCAGTTGTTGGGAAAATGCTGGAATCTGTTGTTAAGGAAGTCTTAACAATGCACTTAGAAAAGCGCAGTATGATCACAAGAAGTCAACATGGTTTTACTGAAGGCAAATAGTGTTCGACAAATTTTAGTTTTTTATTTGAGAATGTAGCTAGAAGGGTAGATAAAGGGGAACCAGTAGATGTTGTATACCTGAAAGCCTTTTGGAAATCCAATCAGGTGCCACACACAAGGTTAATCGGCAAGATAAGGGCTCATGGGAGTTGCGGGTATATATTAGCATGGATAGAGGATTAGTTATCAAGACAGGAAGCAACGAGTGGGCATAAATGAGGCATTTTCAAATTGGCAGGCAGTGAATAGTGGAGTGCCGCAAGGATCAGTGTTGGGGCCTCAGCTATTTACAATCTACATTAATAACATAAATGAAGAGAAAGAGTATTGTATCTAAGTTTTCTGACGATACAAAGCTGGGTGGAAAGGTAAGCTGTGAGGAAAGCAAAGAGATATAGACAGTTTAAGTGAGTGGGCAACAAGATGGCAGATGGGATATGATGAGGGGAAGTCTGAAGTTATTCACTTTGATTGTAAAAATAGGAAAGCAGAATTTTTTTTTAAAGGTGTGAAACGTGTAAGCATCTGTTCAGAGACTTTGGTGTGCTTGTACAAGGAACACAAAGTTAGCCTGCAGGTAAGGCAAGCAATTAGGAAGGCAAATGGCATGTTGGCCTTTATTGCAAGGGGATTGGAGTACAGGAATAAAGAAAATTTCTTTATACACTTTAACTCAATTACATTTTTCAAAAAAATATTCAAATATGAAATACCCTTTAAACTCCCATCCCATTGTTTTCTAAGCATTTGTTAATTTCATCTGGCAAGAAGTTTGTGTAACAGCCAAGTCTAATTGGGTTATGATATTCTAGCTTATTTCCTTTCCTTAACAATAACCCCTGTATACGTATATTTCTACAAACTTATGGTTAATACCTTTTGCTTTCTCCTTCAAAATCTACCTCCATTGGAAACTGTTTGAAATAATTTTAGCATCGCCGCGGGAGAGGCTGGCAACTGGAACCTGAAAGTTAGTGGAGCGGATTTGCCATGGCATTTTAACTTAGCCATAGTGTCAGCATCCTGTTTCCAGATTTCCTGCCCAATTGGAGCAGGCCAGCATGACGACAACCTGTGCCTGACTGTTAACGCCTCATTATTTAAAGGGGTCAGAATGGATTCATGCTACAACTGTTAGGACATAGCAAGCAACTTCACTGAGTCTGAAAGTGGGAAGTCTTCCCCCAGTTCTGACACTAGAGGTTGTGCTGTGGGTGAGAAGGGCCCCGCAGAGAGCTACTCTTGCTAGCAGACAGGAGAAAGAGGCCAGCCTCTGAAACGAACCATGGCATGGCTGAAGAGGTACGCTGCAGGAATGTTGTCTCTTTCTTGTGGATACAGTGCTGAAAGAGGTTTAATGACTTCACGAGGGTAGGAATGGCAAGTGACATTCCAGTCTCTCTCCCTCGGCACCATATCATATTCCCTTCTGAACAGCCATCTCACACCCATCCCTTACAGACACTCTGAACGAATGTTGTCCCTCCATCGTCTCAAAACATTTCATTTCTCACATTCCAAATTCTTGGCTTTCTTTCCTTGCAGAAGAGAATGCAGAGAACCAGGGGTGGCTTTTCAATAATCTCCGCCCTGACCGTTGCTGAGGACGAGGCACGAGAAATCAGCAACCTGTCTGAGTGCATGGCCATTAGGGACAGGGGTCTCCCAGATACCTGGTGACAGAATTAGACATATGACAGCCAATTTGCACACAAGCATCACTCATGTTGATGTGCTACTTGTAACTGAAATATGATTAATCTGCATAATGATGACTTTGAACCCTTTCCCTTTGTTAGTTCAAATTCATATGTTCCACCTCCCACAGGTCCTTCAAATGTGACACGAGATGGTGCAGGAGGAGGCTGAGTCCTCAGAGGAAGTTATCTACTCTGAGCAAGCACTCGTGTGCACTCTTCAGCTCAGGGGAGGTAGTGCTGAAGTGGTAATGTTACTGGACTAACAATTTAGAGGGCCAGGCTAATACTCTGGGGCATGGTTTCAAATCCCACCATGGCAGCAGGTGGAATTTAAATTCAATTAATAAATCTGGAATTTAAAACACAAAGCTAGTTTCCATATTTAGACCATGATGCCATTGTCAATTTGTCAAAATCCATCTGGCTCACGAAAGTCCTTCAGGGAAGGCAATCTGCCATCCTTACCTGATCTGGCCTACATGTGACTCCAGACCCACAGCAATGTGGTTGACAATTCTGGAGGAGTCTTTCTCCAGCATGAGTGCTATGATCTCTCAGGCCTTTGCGCTGACGCCTACCTCTGTGCAAAAAAGTGGCCACTTGCATGGAGCAGCAAATGAGGCAGGCAACAAAGTGCACGCTGGCTATCACTCGTGGCTTGCACACTCAGTCTATCAGTTTAAATAGGATGGGGGAAAGCCTTGCATTGGCTGTTCACCTCACTGAAATACAACAAAGTGCTCTCTGGCTCTTTGCCCACCTGCGCTCCATGGTTAACCATCATAAGGAAGATGGAGAAAGGGCTCATAGAAGTGTGGACTGATCAAAGTACTCCCATTCCACCCCACTTGCCTCCCTCTCAGTCACAGTTCATATTCTGTCCCCTGTTCCGATGCACAGGTGCATGTGAGGCAGTCTTTGGCAGGGCCCCAGAAGTTCCAAAGCCCAGAGGACATCTGCTACAAGCAGAGTGAGACAACACGGAAACAGGTCCTTCAACCCATTGTGTCCGGGCCGGCCGTCAAGCACCTATCTATTCTAATCCCATTTTCTAGCACCTGGCCCGTAGCCTTGTATGCTATGGCATTTCAAGTGCTCATCTAAATACTACTTCATGTTGTGAGCGTTCCTGCCTCTACCACCCCTTCAGGCAGTGTGTTCCAGATTCCAACCACCCTCTGGGTGAAAACATTTTTCCTCAAATCCCCTCTAAACCTCCTGCCCCTCACCTTAAATCTATGCCCCTGGTTATTGACACCTCCGCTAAGGTAAGAACTTTCTTCCTATCTACCCTATTTATGCTCCTCATAATTTTGTACACCTCAATCCGATTCCCCCGTCAACCTTCTCTGCTCTAAGGAAAACAATCCTAGCTTATCCACTCTCTCTTCATAGCTGAAATACTCCAGCCCAGGCAACATCCTGGTGAATCTACTCTGCACCCTCTCCAGTGCAGTCACGTCCTGCCTATAGTATGGCGACCAGAACTGTACACAGAACTCCAGCTGTGACCTAACTAGCATTTTATACAGCTCCATTATAACCACCCTGCTCTTGTATTCTATGTCTCGGCTAATAAAGGCAAGTATCCCATGTGCCTTCCTAACCACCTTATCTACCTGTGCTGCTGCCTTCAGTGATCTATGGACAAGTACACCAAGGTCCCTCTGTACTTCCTAGGGTCCTACCATTCATTGTATATTCCCTTGCCTTGTTAATCCTCCTAAAATGCATCACCTCACACTTCTCAGGATTAAATTCCATTTGCCACTGCTCTGTCCATCTGTATCATCCTGTAATCTAAGGCTTTCCTCCTAACTATTTGAGACCACCAATTTTCGTGTCATCTGCGAACTTACTGATCATACCTCCTATATTCACATCTAAATCATTAATGTACACGACAAACTGCAAGGGTCCCAGAACCGATCCCTGCGGTACACCACTGGTCACAGGCTTCCACTCGCAAAAACAACCCTCGGCCATCACCCTCTGCCTCCTGCACTAAGCCAATTTTGGATCCAATTTGCTAAGTTGCCCTGGAGCCCATGGGCTCTTACCTTCTTAACCAATCTCCCATGCGGGACCTTATCAAAAGCCTTACTGATATTCATGTAGACTATATCAACTGCTTCACCCTCATCTACACACCTACTCACCTCCTTGGAAAAAGTCAGTCAAGCTTGTTAGACACAGTCTCCCCCGACAAACCATGCTGACTATCCTTGATTAATCCCTGCCTCTCCAAGTGGAGATTAATGGTATCCCTCAGAATTTTTTCCAATAGTTTCCCTACCACTGATGTTAGACACACCGGCCTTTAATTACCTGGTTTATCCCTGCTACCCTTCTTGAATAATGGTACCACATTTGCTGTTGTCCAGTCCTCTGGCACCTCTCCTGTGGCCAGAGAGGATTTGAAAATTTGTGTCCAAGCCCCTGCTAGCTCCACCTTTGCCTCTCATAACAGCCTGGGATACATCTCATCTGGGTCTGGGGATTTATCCACTTTTAAGCCCGCTAAAACAGCTAATACTTCCTCCCTTTCAATGCTAATTTGTTCAAGTATATCACTGTCCCCCTCCCTGATCTCTACACCTACATTATCCTTCTCCATAGTGAACACGGATGAAAAGTAGTCATTTAAAACCTCACCTATGTCCTCCGGCTCTACGTAGAGATTGCCACTTTGGTCCCTAATGGGCCCTACCCTTTTCCTGGTTATCCTCACCCTTAATATACTTCTAAAATGCCTTGGGATTTTCCTTTATCTTGCCCGCCAGTGTTTTTCCATGCCCCATCTTTGCTCTCCTAGTTATTTATTTTATTTAGAGATACAGCACTGAAACAGGCCCTTCAGCCCACCGAGTCTGTGCCGACCATCAACCACCCATTTTATACTAATCCTACATTAATCCCATATTCCTACCACATCCCCACCTTCCCTCAATTCCCCTACCGCCTACCTATACTAGGGGCAATTTATAATGGCCAATTTACCTATCAACCTGCAAGTCTTTGGCTGTGGGAGGAAACCGGAGCACCCGGCGAAAACCCATGCAGTCACAGGGAGAACTTGCAAACTCCGCACAGGCAGTATCCAGAATTGAACCCTTTTTTACTTTTTTAAGTACACCCCCTACACTTGCTATACTCCTCTAGGGCCTCTGCTGTTTTCAGCCCACTGAATCTGCCATAAGCCTTTTTTTTTTTCCCTTAACCAATCCTCTATATCCCTTTGACATCAGGGTTCCTTGGACATTAGTCCTACCCTTCACCTTTTATGGGAACATGTTGGCCCTGAACACTCACTCTTTCCTTTTTGAATGACTCCCACTGGTCTGGTGTAGACTTTCCTACAAGTAGCTGCTCCCAGTCCACTTTGGCCAGATTCTGTTTTATCATATTGAAATCA
Source organism: Heterodontus francisci (assembly GCF_036365525.1). Taxonomy (NCBI): domain Eukaryota; kingdom Metazoa; phylum Chordata; class Chondrichthyes; order Heterodontiformes; family Heterodontidae; genus Heterodontus; species Heterodontus francisci. The sequence continues at coordinate 125,056,313 of NC_090372.1, read as the reverse complement.
GCCTTCCCCCAATTCAGTACCTTTATTTCCGGTCCATCTTTGTCCTTTTCCATAACTACCTTAAATCTTAGAGTTATGGTCACTATCCCCAAAATGCTCCCCCACTGACACATCTACCACTTGTCTGGTCTCATTCCCTAGGATTAGGTCCAGTAACACCCCTTCTGTTGCACCTTATTGGTCAGAGCAAGGTGTTATGACCAGGTGAGAAAAGGGGTCCAGGTCTCACCAGTAGGCCTTTTCCTGGTTTGGCCGTAACAGGGTTTAACTTTTAAGTGTCTTTAGCTTCTCCTCAGTGAGTGCTTGCTCACTGCTCTCTAATTGTAATTGTAAAGAAATTAACCAGACAGGTTTTCTCAGATTTAAACAAGAAAGGTGTAAGTTTACTAACCTTAAAAGTCTAACTCAGTTAAAACTATTAAAAATACACAACCATGCTACCATGCATACGTGATAAGCAGGTGCAAATAGAGACACAGAAGGAGAAAGAATTAAAGGATGGGGGTTTGAAATTAATGGAATTCCATTATTAGTTTTGGGTTTGCTGTGCAATCTTGATTGAAGTTAAGTCTTGCAGTTCTCGTTGGGGCCCTTTGCACACTTTCAAACTTGTTTAGTTGGTACCGGACGGCTGCAGGAGTCTTCTGTCTTGAAGCTTAAGTTACTTCTGTGGGTCCCTGGAACTTTGCGTAAGAGAGAGAGGGAGACCTTCCTCCTTGAAGGTCAATTGCAGACTGTTCCTTTCTGCGTCAGGCACAATTCAAAAAGCCCCAGGTTGGACAGCAGGTTAGTCATGTGACTAGCTCCTTGTTTTGAGCAGCCTGCCTGTGAAGTTTGTGGTGGGGAATGCTGGCTCTTAGATACACAATGACTCTGGCTAATTGGATCAGGGAGTACTCCCATTGCCAGTGTCTTTTAGAATACAAATGTGCAGTCATGTTTTCAGCCACTGTTCTGTGGTCTTTTTTAAACCAGTTATGTTCGATGTCCAGTAAGTCTTCAAAAATAGTGTTCATATGACGAAATTAATATATTTCATTTTGGCAGATGTGGTTTTCTGTCACAAAGGGAAGAAACCGCATGCCTCTAGCTCTGCTGAAGCCACCAGGACAGGACCATGTAGAAGTAATGGGAAAAGAAAAAGTTTTTATAGTTTTACAAGGTTTCACAAGTTTTTATAGTTTAGATGGGTGTTAATGTGTCATTCAGTGCAAATGTTTAGGTACCATAAACTGTATTTCAAGTCTACGTTGTCCAGTTATTTCTACTGTTGCCTCTCGCCTCCCCAGTGGACATCAGCTTTAAGGTAAATGGTATTACAGGAATGAGAACATAAGAAATAGGACCAAGTCATTTTGACCCCTTGAGCCTGCTCTGCCATTCAGTAAGATCATAGCCGATCTGATTGTGGTCTTAATTCCACTTTCCTGCCTGCCCTTCATAATCCTTGACTCCCTTGTAGGTCAAAAGTCTGTCCAGCTCAGCCTATTCAGTAACCCAGCCTTCACTGCTCTCTGGGTTAGAAAATTCCAAGGATTTAACAACCCTCAGAAGAAATTCCTCCTCATCTGTCTTGAATGGAATACCCCTTATTTTGAATTTGTGTTCCCGAGTTCTAGATTTCCCCATGAGGGAAAACATCCTCTCTGCATCTTTCCTGTCAAGCCCCCTCAGAATCTTGTGTTTCAATAAGATCACCTCTCATTCTTCAAAACTCCGATGTGTATAGGCTCAACCTTTTCTCATAAGACATCCCCTTCACCCGGGAATCAACCAAGTGAACCTTCTCTGAACTGCCTCCAATGCAAGTATATCCCTCCATAAATAAGAAGACCAAAACTGTATGCAGTACTCTAGGTGTTGTCTCACCAACTCCCTGTACTGTTGTAGCAAGAGTTCCCTACTTTTATACTCCGTCCCCCTTGCAATAAAGGCCAGCATTCCATTTACCATCCTAATTACTTCATCTATCTGCATGCTAATTTTTTGTGATTCCTGTACAGGCACACCCAGATCCCCCTCTCTGGCAACATTCTGAAGTCTCTCCATTTAATTTTTTTTTATTCCCACCAAAGTGGACAACCTGACACTTACCCACATTATACTTCATCTGTCAAATTTTTGCCCACTCACTTACCCTGTCTATATCCTTTTGCAGACTCTGTCCTCCTCACAACTTGCTTTCTTGCCTAAGTTTGTATTATCTGCACATTTGGCAACAATACACTCAGTCCTTTCATCCAAGTCATTAGTATATATTTTAAATAGTTGAGGCCGTGATGTGACACCCTGCTAATTAACCGTTTGCCAGAGCTGAATCTCAAACTTTGCTGATGGCATCAAACTTAGAGGTGTGGCAAAAAGTGAGGATGATATGAGCCACCTGCAACAGGACATAGGCTAGCAGAATGGTCAGAGGTGGTAGATGAAATTTAATACTGACAAGTGTGAGGTGATGCAATTTGGCAGAAGGAATAGTGCGAGGCAATATATACTTAATGGCACAGTTCTAAAGCGTGTGCAGGAACAGAGGGGCCTGGGGATGCATGTTCATAAATCTTTGTAGGTTGCAGGACATATTGAGAGAGTGGTTAATAAAGCTTATGGGATATTGGGCTTCATAAATAGAGACATTGAGTACAGAAGCAGGGAAGTTGTGCTGAACCTTTATAAAACTCTGGTTTAGGTCCCTAATGGAGTATTGCATTCAGTTCTGGCCACCACACTTCAGGAAGGATGTGAGGGCCCTTGAGACGGTGCAGAGGAGATTTACCATAATGGTTCCAGGGATGGAGGATTTTAGTTACAAGGTTAGGTTGGAAAAGCTGGGTTAGTTCTGCTTAGAAGCAAGAAGATTGAGGGGAGATTTAATAGAAGTGTACGAGATTACAGGCTTAGATAAATTAGACAAGGAAAAACTGCTCCCATTAACAAATGGTACAAGGATTAGGGGACACTGGAAGTTTTGGGCAAAGGATGCAGGGGGGATATGAGGAAACATTTTTTTTTATGCAGCGGGTGGTAATGACCTGGAACTTACTGCTTATAAAGATGGTGGAAGCGGAGACAATCAGTAACTTCCACCCTGCTTGTTGCATCCTTCAAGAACTCTAATAAAGTCGTTTTACTTGGGCGGTAAAGAGGGCTTTGAACTAACTGGTGGGGGTGAGGGAAGGTGTGGTAAATTAAAGGGAAAGGACAAGACAGAGCATGGTAGCAAAAAGGGTAATGATAGTGTGGCAGGAAGGGACAGAGCACACAAACTTAAGAGTGTGCCAGCAGATATGGCCCGAGTTTTCACAAGTCGTAAAACAAAGGCTCTGTATCTGAATGCCCATTGCATTCATAACAAAACGGATGAATTGTTCGCTCAAATAGAAATGAATATGTTTGATTTGATAGCCAATACAGAGACGTGGCTACAAGGTGATTAGGGTTGGGACCTGAATATTCATGGTTACTTGACATTTTGGACAGACTTGAAGCTAGGAAAAGGTGGGTAGCTCTGTTAATTAAGAATGACATTGGGACAATCATGAGAGATGATAGTTTTGAAGATCAAGATGGAGAATCAATTTGGGTAGAGATGAGAAATATCAAAGGTAAGAAGTTACCTGAAGGAGCAGTTTATAGGCCCCCTAATAGTAACTACATTATACGATGGAGTATACAGGAAGAAATAATAGGAGCATAATAAGAAAGGCACGGCAATAATCAGGAGTGATTTATAATCTAAACAAATGGGACGGATCAGATTGGCAAAGATAGCCTGGAAGATGAGTTCATAGTGTTTTTGGGACAATTTCTTAGAGCCAACCTGACAGCAGCCTATTCTATACCTGATGGTGTGTAATGAGGCTTAATTAATGAGCTCATAATAAAGGAGCCTCTAGGTGGCAGTGATCATAACGTTATTGAATTTCACATTCGGTTTGAGGGAGAGAAGAGTGGGTCTAACAGGTGTTTTTGACTTAAATAAAAGGCAGTTACAAGGGTATGAAGACCCAGCTGGCTAAGGTGAACTGGGAAATTAGCTTAAGGGGTAGGTCAGTGGAGATGCAGTGGCAGACATTTAAGGAGATATTTCATAAACACTCAGCAAAGATGCATTCCAGTGAGAAAGAAAGAAGGATGCACCATTTATGGCTAACTAAGGAAGTTAAAGATAGTATCAAATTGAAAGAAAAAGCATACAATTCTGCCAAGATTAGTGGCAGGTCAGAAAATTGGACAGAATTTAAAAACAAGTGAAGAATGACGGGAATTAGAGTAAGAGAAAGCTGGCTAGAAATATTAAAACAGATAAGAGTTTCTACAAATATTTTAAAAAGGAAAAGTGTAACAAAAGTGAACGTGGGTCCTCTGGAGAGTGATTCTGGAAGCGTTGAACAGATATTTTGTGTCTGTCCTTACTGTAGCAGACATGAATAACATCCCAGAAATACTTGTAAATCAAGAGGTGAAAGGGAGGAAAGAGGAACTTGAAACAATTGTCACCAGGGAAAGGGTACTTGCAAATAAGAACTAAAGGCTGACCAGTCCCAAGGACCTGCTGGACTTCATCCTCGGGTCTTAAAATAAGTGGCTGCGAGATAGTAAATGCATTCGTTGTAATTTTGCAAAATTCCCCAGATTATGGAACGGGCCCATCAGATTGAAAAATCAGTATGTAACTCCTCTATTTACGAATGGAGGGAGACAGAAATCTGGAAACTACAGGCCAGTTAGCCTAACATCTGTCAAGGGGAAAATGCTAGAATCTATTGAGGTTATAGCAGGGTACTTAGAAAATCTTTAACACAATTAGTCAACATGGGTTTTGTGAAAGGGAAATCATGTTTGACTAATTTATTAGAGTTCTTTGAGGAAGTAACAAGCAAGGTGGATAAAGGGGAACTTGTAGATGTGGTGTACTTAGATTTCCAAAAGGCATGTGATAAGGTGCCACATACTACACAAAATAAGGGCTCATGGTGTACATACTGTCATGGATAGAGGATAGGTTAGCTAACAGGAAGTAGGGATAAATGAATCATTTTCGGGTTGGCAAGCTGTAACTAGTGGAGTGCCACAGGGATCACTGCTAGGGCCTCAACTGTTTACAATCTATTTAAATGAATGAAGGGGTTGAATGTATGGTTGCTTAGTTTGCTGATGACAAAGATAGGTCCGAGAGTAAGTTGTGAGGAGGACGTAAGTCTGCAAAGGGATATGGATAGGTTAAATGGGTAAAGATTTGGCAGATGGAGTAAAATGTGGGAAAATATGAACAATTTCACTTTGGTAGGAAGAGCAGAAAAATAGTATACTATTTGGATGGAGGGATTGCAGACATCTGCAGTGCAGAGGCATCGGGGCGTCCTGGTACATGAATCAAAATGTTTCTATGCTGGTACAGCAAGCGATTAGAAAAGCAAATGGATTTTTGCATTTATTGCAAGGGGAATGGAATATAACAGTAAGGAAGTTTTGCTACAGTTGTACAGGGCATTGGTGAGACCTCATCTGAAGTGCTGTGTACAGTTTTGGCCACCTTATTTAAGAAATGAAATCATTGCATTAGAAGCAATTCAGAGCAGGCTCGCTTGAGTGATTCCTGGAATGAAGGAGTTATGAGGAAAAGTTGGACTGGTTGGGCCTGTATCCATTGGAGTTTAGAAGAATGGGAGGTGATCTTGTTGAAACACAAGACCTTGGGGCTTGACAGGGTAGATGCTGAGAGGATGTTTTCCCCATACGAGAGAGACTGGAACCAGGAGACAGTTTAAGTTGAAGATGAGAAATTTTTTTCTGAGGGTCATTTGTCTGTGGAATTCTCTTCCCTGTAGAGCAGTGGAGGCGGAGTCATTGAATATTTTTAAGGCTGTTAGATTGACTCCCTTGTCAATAAAGAATCTAAGGGTACAGGGGTAGACAGCAAAATAGAGGCCACAATCAGATCAGCCATGATCTTATCAAATGGTGTAGCAGTTTCCAGGGGCTGAATGGCCTACTGCTGCTCTTAATTCGAATGTTTGTATGCAAATTTGACAAACACGATATGGAATAGAAGATGAGCAATGGGTGTCAGTGAAATGGAAGGATTTATTGACTGTTGGAATGCTTCCTATTGGGAGTTGCGGTGAGCAATGGGCTCAGCATTTCTGAGTCACATGGCTGCAGAACCTCATGTGAACTGAACCATTCCTTTAAGATGCCATCCTGAGAATCTCTGGCAGCTGGATGGGTGGCTGCGGGGACCCTGGCCACTTCAGGCTCCTCCTGTTTCTGTTTAAACACTACATTGACCTCGATGACAATATGATCGCTATTTGAAAAATGTTCATGCACTGTTGAGCTGTTAACTAAATCTGGGTCATTACTTGTTACTAAACCTAAGTTTTTTTTCCTTTTCTACACACTAAATTGCACAGAGCAATAAAACACTGGACAGATTTTACTTACTGTCTCAAGCTTACATGAACCACTAGAAGTACTGAAGCCAAAAAGCCACACCTCCTTCCTCTTCCTGCACCAAATTCCCAACTTATATACTTTGTTTACATTGTGCTCTGTTTACAACCACTCAGCGACCAAACTGAAATAGTTTGATAGAGTAAACATGAAGATGTTACCACTTGTTGGGCAGACCAAAGCTGGCGGCCAGAAGTATAGGCGAGTCATTAATAAATCCGATGAGAAATTCAGAAAAAAGGTTTTTTTTAACCCAATGATTGACAAGAATGTGGAACACATGACCACAAGGAGTAAAACAGCACAGATAAATTAGAGGAAGCTAGGTAAGCCCATGATGGAGAAAGGAATTGAAGGGTGTGCTTATATGGTTAGATGAAGAGGAATGTGAGGAGGCTCATATGTAGCATGAATGCCGGCCTGGACTCGTTGGGCCGAATGGCCGGTTTCTGTAGTCTTGATGTATCTGAGATAAGAGTTCGCTATCATCTCCAAGTAGTCCCGCCTGTCTTTGACTATCCTTTTTTACTTATTTATGTTCTTGTATATAAAACAAATTGCTTAATCCCTTTTCTTAATACTCTTGGTATCTGCATATGATTCTTGATTAATCAATAAATACTTAATGTCGACTCTGCAAATTGAGAAAATATACCAGGTTACCCAATATTTACTTCACCTCATCACAAAAGTTTGTTTGTGTAGATCGAGGGTGTCCAACCTTTTCGGGCTGGGGGCCACATTACAATTTTTGCCCTACTTAGGGGGGCAGTTAGAACATTTCAGAAAGATAAAGGCATTAAAAATTTATCTTAATGAAAACAAGAACAAGGGGCAGCACAGTGGCACAGTGGTTAGCACCGCAGCCTCACAGCTCCAGCGACCCGGGTTCAATTCTGAGTACTGCCTGTGTGGAGTTTGCAAGTTCTCCCTGAGTCTGCGTGGGTTTCCTCCGAGTGCTCCGGTTTCCTCCCGCATGCCAAAGACTTGCAGGTTGATAGGTTAATTGGCCATTATAAATTGCCCCTAGTATAGGTAGGTGGTAGGGAAATATAGGGACAGGTGGGGATGTGGTAGGAATATGGGATTAGTGTAGGATTAGTATAAATGGGTGGTTGATGGTCGGCACAGACTCGGTGGGCTGAAGGGCCTGTTTCAGTGCTGTATCTCTAAACTAAAACTAACATACATTTTTGTTGAGCTTTAAATGAGAAGATTAATTTATTGATTAGCTTTCTTGTCACTGTGTTGCACACTGATTTACTAACATACCTGGCATTGTTGTGCTTGCATAACTTCAGTCTCTGCCTGCACATTTGATGTAGCAATGCTGAATATTCCGGATAGATGTCCATCTGATAGGAGTGACCGTGACCACTTTCTTACTTTCTCTTCTCATTCCCCCCCCCCCCCCCCCCCCATCTGTGCACTTACCATAAATGTGGGCAACAGAAGCAGGTCGTGAATGCCGCCTCTCTGCTGGGCACAGCCACATGTGGGATCGGGTTGTAGAAAACTTATAGCTGCCCAATATTCTGGCAGTTTATATCTGCGGGCCGGAGGGACAAATTCTGCCCACAGGCCATATGTTGGACAACCATGGTGTAGATCATTGAGCATGTCAGTTTTCCTCTTGTTTTCTTGTCCTCTTCCACGTGCAGAAATCCTTTATTTGCTATGTAATCTTTAAATAGAGTTCATATGTATTGCTTTCTGAAGATTACAGATCAGCTGGAGAGTTTATGCATGACGAATGGAGGAAAAATATAAAATCTGAAGAAACCTTTAATAGGGATTGGAGAGGAGACAATATTCGAGACTCTGGAGATGATTACAGGAGAGGGGAACTGATGAGGTAAGCAAAGTTTTCAGGCAATATCATTTACTGAAGAATATAAATATTTCTACTGAGGACAAAGTAAAATTAAATACTGCCGCTATTATTTGGGTTCTGGATGACAGCAATCGGAGTCCTGCTCTGGAATTCCCTCCCTAAACCCTTCTGCTTTGGCACCTCTTCTGCTTTTAGAAACATCCTGAAAACCCCAATTTCTTTAACGAAGCTTTGGATCTCCTTCTTAGTCTCTCTGTCCCTGATTGGACATCAGTATTCTGCATATCTATCAGTGAAATTTAAAGTGTTCTTTATATTATAGATAGGAACATAGGAGTAGGCCATTCAGTCCGTCGAGCCTGTTCCACCATTCAATACAATCATGGCTGATCATCCACTTCAATGCCTTTTTCCCACACTATCCCCATATCCCCTTATGTCATTTGTATTTAGAAAGCTGTTGATCACTGCTTGAAACATACTCGATGACTGAGCTTCCACAGCCCTCTGGGGTAGGGAATTCCAAAGATGCACAGCCCTCTGAGTAAAGAAATTTCTCATCATCCCTGTCTTAAATGGCTTCCCCCTAATTTTGAAATTGTGTCCCCTGGTTCTAGACTTCCCAACCAGGGGAAACATCTTAGCTGCATCTACCATGTCTATCCCTTTATGTATTTTTGTAGGTTTCAATGAGATCTCCTCTCGTTCTTTGAAACTCTAGAGAATACAAGCCCAGTTTCCCCAATCTCTCTTCATAGGGCAGTGCTGCCATCCCGGGAATGAGTCTGGTGAACCTTAGTTGCACTCCCTCTATGGCAATAATATCCTTCCTAAGGTAAGGGGACCAAAACTGCACACAGTACTCCAGGTGCAGTCTAACTAAGGTTCTATACAATTGAAGCAAGCCTTCACTACTCCTGTACTCAACTCCTCTTGCGATAAAGGCTAACATGCCATTATCTGCCTTAATTGCTTGCTGCACCTGCATGTTAGCTTTCAGTGACATATTGACAAGGACACCCAGGTCCCTTTGTACATCTACACTTTCCAATATCTCACCATTTAAGAAATACTCTGCACGACTGTTCCTCCTACCAAAATGGATAACCTCACATTTTTCCACATTATATTCCATCTGCCATGTTCTTGCCCACTCACTAAGTCTGTCCTAATCCCCTTGAAGCCGCTTTGAACCTTCCTCACAGCACACATTCCCATCTAGTTTTGTGTCTTCTGCGAACTTGGAAATATTACGTTTGGTCCCCACATCCAAATCATTGTTGTATATTGTGAACAGCTGGGTCCCAAGTACTGATCCTTGCGGTACCACACTAGTCACAGCCTGCCAATGTGAGAATGACCCATTTATTCATACTCTCTGTTTTCTGCCTATTAACCAATTCTTAAACCATGCCAGTATATTACCTCCTATCCCATGTGCTTTAATTTTGCTAACCAACCTCCTGTGGGGGACTTTATCAGAAGCCTTCTGAAAATCCAAGTATACTACGTCCATTGACTTCCCTTTATCAATTTTGTCAGTAACATCCTCAAAAAACCTGCAACAGGTTTGTCAAACATGATTTTCCATTCATAAACCCATGTTGATAATGCCCAATTAGATCATTATTATCCAAGTGTCCATTTATCACATCCTTTAGAATAGTTTCTAGCATTTACCCTACTACTGATGTAAGGCTAACAGGTCTGCAGTTCCCTGTTTTCTCTCTCCCTCCCTTCTTAAATAGTGGGGAGACATTTGCGACCTTCCAATCTGCAGGAACTGTTCCAGAAACTGTAGAATTCTGGATGAAAACCAATGCATCCACTAACTCCATAGTTACCTTTTTCAACGCTCTGGGATGTAGAAGATCAGGTCCTGGGGACTTATCAACCTTCAGCTCCATTTATTTCTTCAGTACAACCTTACTAATACTAATTTCCTTCAATTCCTCATTCTCCCTAGTCCCTTGGATCTCAAATTCTGGGAGATTTCTTGTATCTTCCTCAATGAAGACAGATACAAAGTAATCATTTAGCTTCTCTGCTATTTCTCTATTCCCCATAATAAATTCTCCTGACTGCCTGTAATGGACCCACATTTTTCTTTTTTACATACATACCTATAGAAGCCTTTACAGTCCTTTTTTTTGTTTTGTTTTTTGCTAGTTTACATTCATATTGTATTCTCCCTTTATCAGTTTGTTCGTCCTCCTTTGCTGTATTCTAAAATCCACCCACTCCTCATGTTTACTACTATTTCTGGCTACTTTATAGGTCTTTTAATCTTATACAATCCTTAACTTCCTTTGTTAGCAACCGTTAACTGCCTTTACTTTTGTGTTTTTGTGCCTTGAAGGAATGTATAGTTTCTGTAAACTATGTAATAATTCTTTGAAGACTATCCATTGCCTATGTACTGTCATATCTTTTCATGTATTTTCCCAATCCACCTCAGCCAATTTGCCCCTCATACCTTCATGATTTCCTTTGTTCAAGTTTAACACCCTGGCTACAGATTGAACTACCTCACTTTCAAACATTATGTAAAATTCTATCATATTATGGTCACTCGTCCCTAAAGGTTCTTTTACAACAAGATTATTAATTAGCCCTTTCTCATTACATAATGCTGGATCTAAAATAGCCTGTTCTGTAGTTGGTTCCTCAACATACTGCTCTAGAAAACTGTCCCAACACACTCCAGAAACTTTTCCTTCACATCATTAGGGCTCATTAGGTTTACCCAGTCTTGTGTGCTGATTTGAAGTCACCCATAATTACTGTATTACCCATACTACATGCTTCTCTAATCTCCTGATTTTAATCCCATCCCCCACACTACCACCACTGGTGGCCTTTGAACCACAACTACCAATGTTTCTGTCCCTTGCTGTTTCTTAGCTCCACTCAGATTCTGCATTTTTTTTCTTCCGATCTGAGATCCTCCCTTACAATGTACTGATCCCATCCTGTATTATCAGTACAGCACCACCTCCTTTTTCCTTTCTTCCTAGTCTTCCTCAATGCCAGATATTCTTGAATATTCAGTTCCCAGCCTTGGTCACCCTGTTGCCGCATTTCCGTAATGGCAATTAGATCATACCCATTTATTACAATCAGAATAACTTACCAGTTACTCACCAATCAGCAGCTTCCCCTGTACCGAAGAGAAAGGCTGCAACTGGAGGCTGAAAAAAGGTAGAAAAAGAAAGGAGCCCATCCCTCACTGAATTCCCTCATGCACCACCTCCCACTTTACACTCCGCGCTCAAAGTAGCTGTCAGTACAGACAAATTTATTGTCTCTTAATTTATAGTTCCCCTCCTTACTGAACTCCCTCACTTACCAAACTCGCTTCACACTCTGTGCCCTCCAGCAGCCCTCAGTGCAGACAAGCAGCACTGAGTCCCCTGAAATTTTGCTCCCTGTAAACTATGCTGTGTCAGCTCTGCTAGAGCTCAAACCGTTTAAGATAGCTACCTAATTAACTAGCAATAGCTACTCTGAGAGCTTGTGTATCCCTGTTTAACGCTGTAAGAAACCTAACTTTCCTCTTGGCTTTTTACACTCTGTGCCTTCCAGCAACACTCAGTGCAGACAAATTAATTAATTGAATTTAAATTCCACTAGCTGCTGAGGTGGGATTTGAACCTGCTGGCCTGGGACTCTAGATTACTAGTCCAGTGACATTACCACTATGCTACCATCTCCACTAAGTTGTCGAGTTTTTATTTCCATTTATTTCTCTCAGTTTCTGTGTAGAAAATAGTTGATTCAATTTGAGAGCAGAACATCTTTGTCAGCAGGTTTTCTCTTAACTTTGGCGTTGCAATGCAATTGAGTTTTTTTTCCCTAGGAGCTATCATAATGATTACATCAAAGGATCCGATGTTGATGATCGTTGGATGCAGAGTGAGGTAAGTTGCAGTTTGCTATATGTAGTTCCTGAGTGCGGTTCATTTTAGTGTAGGTACATAGCAGATAATCATTGCCATTAAGTGCAAACTTATTTGTTACAAATTAAAAACATGAAGTGCAGGAACTACTCAGTAGGTCTGGCAGCATCTGTGGAGAGAGAAAGAGTTAACATTTCAGAAGCCAGTGACTCGTGCTGCGCGTGGCTCTGTAGATACTGGCAGTCCTCGAGTATTTGAAGGAAATATATTCATCCTTTGTGCCTGAATCAAGACATCAAGTGTTGGTTAGTTAACCGTGAACAGCATCAAAAGCAATATTGACACAATTCTCACCTGATCATCTCAAAAACATACATGAGCATTTTTAGGTATGCACAATGTGCCAGAAAGTTGCACAGCTTGTAAGAAAGAAAACTAAAGCTGTTAAGTAGAAGACCAATGTGCAGCAGCCACCCAAAGTTTAAAGAGTGAAGAAATGGAACCTGTTGACCTCTTTTTAAAGATTAGAATTCTTGCCCTGTGCGCGTACACAAATTTCCACATATTGTCGAGTTGTACATGTATTGAGCAGCATTTCTGGAGAGAAATGGGGCTCTCCATTAGCGTGAGATTTTCTCCCTGAAGTAGCAAACATTTATATGCTGACACCCACTGAATTTTGAAATGTTGGTGGTAGACCTGTTAAAATGAGCACTCTAATTCCTGAATCATATAAAGTTTGGGACCCAGTCCATTGCTAACGTGAAAAAATGAGAATGACAGAAAAAGATCATCGGATCCATCAATCAAATAAATATTTTGAGTGCTAGTGTTCCTTCCCACCAGCAAGCATGTAATCTCCTGGGAGAGAGACAGATTTTTTTTAAACCCTCAGCCAATGCAGAGAAAAAGAAAATCTTGGAAATTCTTCTCCAATGCTCTTTTTTTTCTCCCCCCACCCCCCAATCCAGTCATAATCAAAACAGTTTCGGGAGATAAATGACTATGAGCATACATGTCAGCATCCCACCTACCTTTTGTGGGCAGAGATATTAGTCAGAACAAAAAACTTGCCAACTGCTTTCTGAAATGTTGCAGGAAAAACATACTTAACACTTGAGCTGTTAACTTATTCCAAGGGTCGATAATCCTTTGACATCTAACTTCAATGCTTGTTTAGCATATATGCATGATTCCTTGTTTTCCCTAGCCTATCTATTCCAATAGTATGTCCACAATGTTCTTATTAATAAGTGGACCTGTTCTTTTTAAGAAATGAATTTCCAGCATAGCATTTTGTTTTTGTGTCAGTCATCTAAGCATCCTAAGTTTATTTCAAGTGTATTTCATGCATTTGGTGCTTGTAGTTTGTTGCATCAGCCTTTTTTCATTTCTGTTGGTTTTTTAGTTTGAACCATACAGGTCGGATGCTTCCAAACCTGGCTATACAAATGAGGAGCTTTTTGAATATTTGGTGAGTATGAAATTTTTAATATATTGAATTTATCAAAAAGCAGAAAACTGTTAAATGCAGCAATCAAAACATCATTTTTAATTGTGAAAGAAAACATAGGCTGGTAAAATTGGTTCTGCAGCAAAAGTGTATTTGAGGAAGTTTTCATACATCTTTGTTAGAAAATTGACATGTTCGTACAGAAACTTGGATGCAGGCAATTGAGAATCTGACAAATTGATTTGTGTATGTGCCATATTTATTTGCATAGAATTAACTGAATAACAAAGCAAAAATGCGAGAGGGAGTTTGAAGATGTAATCGATGTAACTTTAATGACTTCCAGGTACTCCTTGAAAATTGCTGCATAAAAAAAATTGGGAAAAATTTGGTCCATATTATGAAAGGAGATGTGATGATGTGGTAAAAAGGGATAGCTAAAAGGCAGACACCTGTGTTGCAGTAAATACCTGTTTCCTAGACTTGCAACAGATGACTTAGATCAGTGTTGAGACCATATGTATGTAGACTGTATATTGTGTGTGTGTGTGTATATGTGTGTATATATATATATATATATATATATTATATGTACACAATGTGTGCATTGCATATACTAATGATTCTCCTGTTGCATTGGTGATAGTTGCGGAATGCACTACCGGTTTAACCTGTCCTTTACCTTTATGTTGGTTTTCTTTTTCTCTTATTTGCTCCTTTTTTCCTCCCCTCTCTGTATTCTGTGCCTGCTTATCCTTACTGAAGGGTTATCAGTAAGGGTGAGCAGGCAGTGGAAACTCTTTGGGTGGAATTGAGAAGCAACAAGGATGCAAGACTTCGGGAGTTGTCTACAGGCCTCCCAACAGTAATGCAATAGTAGCAGAATGCATAAATATGGAGATCATAAACTCATGCAGTGACAGTAAAGCATTTATAGTGAAAGATTTTAATTCTCTCAGACTGGGAGAAGCCAAACAGCACAAGCCGTTAATACAATAAATTTCTCAAGTGTATTTGGGGCATTTTTTGGAACAATGTTTTTTTGAGCCAACATTGCACCACATGGCCACAATGAAGTATTAAAGCTGTAAAAAGGAAGGCAAGGCATGTCGAGGGTAACAGTAAAAGATTTTATAGATGAAGTGGAAGAGAGTAGATAAAGGAAATATTGTTCCATTAAAGACACATGCAGATAAGGAAATGGCAGGCTTGTTAAAGGAGTTCTTCACATTCATCTGCATGGCCAAATAAATCAACGGGAGAAAGTTACTGGGTTTAATATAATTTTTAAAACCGTAATAGAGAAAATAATGTGACTTAAGATGACACAACTCCTGGACTTAATGGTTTCCACCCTACAGTATTAAAAGAAATGGGTGAGGAAATTTCAGTTGTGTTCAGAATAATATGTCAAAGTTTTCTTGGTTCAGGAACTGTGAATTCAGGCTTGGAAAATTGCATATCTGTCTCAGTTAATTAAGAAGGGTTCGAAAGAGAAACCAGTAAAATACAGACAAATCAGTCTAACGGCACTTATGGGGAAGTGACTGGAATCTATCAGGAGCAAAGTGACTGAGCATATGGACAACTTAGAGCTGATCAGAGACAGTCAGCATGGACTTGTCTGACTAATCTAATTGACTTTTGTCCCAGCATCTGCAGCCTTTGTGGGGGAAGAGAGGTCTAAGTTGCTGCTAAATTGATACTTTTGTTTGGAGACCAACCATTTTTCTCAACAATGTTCCTGTTAATTTATTTTTTAATAGCAATGATAGAAACAGGTTCTGTTACCTGGTGTGTGATGCTCCCCAGCAGACTACCTTTCAGTGTCCTGCCCATACAACGTTTAACAGCCAGGCAATAAAGTTAAACATCTACCCCTTAATCGTGTCTGTGCTCCCTGGCTATTGATTTAAGGTAAGGTGCAGGAGGTTTAGAGGGGACTTGAGGAAAGATTTTTTCACCCAAAGGGTGGTTGGAATCTGGAACGCAGTGCCTGAATAGGTGGTAGAGGCAGGAGCCCTCACCACATTTAACAAGATGAGCACTTGAAACGCCATAGTATACAAGGCTACGAGCCAAGTGCTGGAAAATGGGATTTGAATAGTTAGGTGTTTGATGGCCGGCACAGACACGATGGACCGAAGGGCCTGTTTCTGTGCTGTAGAACTCTGACTTTTTCAGGAGGTCACTAACATGGTGGATAAGACAATGTCGATAAATGATTTTCTCTCCGGTCTTGCAGAAGGCAATTGATAAGGTTCTGCACAACAGCCTATTAGCAAAAATGAAAGTACATGGAATTGGAGACACTTGGGACATAAGTTGTCAATTGGTTGCATAAAGGATTGATTGGTGTAATGACAAGTGATATTCCCCAGTGGCCTGTACTGGGGCCTCCGCTGTTGATATTTATCAATAACTTGAATGAAGGAGTGGAGAGTTGTATGTCCGTTTTTAGATAAGTCTAAGTTAGCCAAGACAGTAATGAATAGATGAGAGCATAAAGTTGTAATGGGGCATAGACAGATTAAGTGAGTGACCAAAACTCTAAACAAATGCAGTTCAACGTGGGAAAGTTATGCTCAACCTTTATAAATCACGAAGTAGGTTCCCAACTGGAGCATTGTATCCAATTCTAGTCACACGTCAGGAAGGATGGCGGGGGTGGGGGGGTACAGAGGAAATTTAGTAGAATTGGTGCCAGTTATCTGGGGCTACACTGGGGTGGAAAGATGAGAGAGAAGCTAGGGTTGCTCTTATTCTCAGGAATTGAATAGATTTCCATGAGGTAAGGGCTATTATTAAGAGGGATGTGAAGTAACAGTGGAGAAATGGGGTTGATATACAAATCAGCCATTGTTAATTGAATGCAGATGGTGGGCATTAACTGGGGATTCACCTATAGAAAGGAACTGACTGAAACTGTGGTTGCTAGGTCAGAAGGTGCATGCAGGTTTATAGTGTGTATCTCTGTAAATGAATGTTTAAAAGCGCATAAAGATTGTCTCTAGTTCCTGCCTTCACTGCCAGTCTTTCTGCAGTCTGACAGCCATGATCGTATTAAATGTCAGAACAGACTTGAGGTGTTAAATGGCCACCTCCTGTTGCTATGCTCCTCGCCCACCCGGCAGCACGCGCTCGCTCTCTCGTCCTTGCCCGGCTGGCGACGCGCTCTCTCTCTGGCCCTCACCCACTCTCTGATGCGTGCTTGTCCACCTACTCTCGCTCTGCCGCATGTTCTCTTTCCCACCAACAACAACCCGGGCTGCTGCTTGTACTTCCCCATTCAAATTCTACTCCAGCTGCTATCCTTACTTCGGATTTACATTTTATTTTAAACTGCATCTGCCATAGTTGATCTGACAGATTAGTTAATCTGTCTGCCTGTCATGTGGCCCCCACCTGCCAAGGTTGAGGCACATTAATTTCTGCATATGAACATTGATTTTTAAACTGTTACTGGAATAAAGAAAGAACTTTTTTTTTAAAAAAAAGTCTCTTGACTCGAAAGACATTTGCACAGTAACAGACAGTACTTGGAAAGGACAAAGGGGCCACTCCCTGCTCCAATTTAATCCACAATGGACTTTTGATTACCAGTCATTGAAAGTGGAGAAGCTAGCATTCCAGGTTGACTACTCAGATGCTCCCAATGCACAGAAGAGACAGTGTCAAATCAGTCATTCACATGACTACCTGCTTGGCCAACTAGGGGAGCTTTAACTTGGAGAAACCGTGTTTGAAGTCAAAAAAAGCTCCTGACTCCTGGATTGAGAACATCTCTCTCGCCTGCTCTCATCTCTGTCTCATGGAACTGAAAATCATTGAAGGCCCATGAACCCCCAAGAGAGAAAAGTTTCCTACAGTGAACAATGTTTAAGAATACTGGGTCGCAACGAAAAGCAAGACCTTATCTTCAGTCAAGGATTCTACAGTAACAAAACCCCTTCAGAGATTACCTCAAACTTCACTTTATTTCTCTTCTCTTTTCTGTCCCTATTTGCATTTGTATATCGCATGTTCATGCTAGCTTGGTGTGCATCCGTAGGCGTTAAGCGAATTAGAGTTTAAATTTTAATAAATTTCACTTTTCATCTTTAAACCTAAGAAAGCGTGTTTGTGCTCATTTCTTTGCCTTATAATTGGAAAGTGGCAAACAAGGATTCACCAAAGGGACAGCTCAAAACGTTGTGTTTAAAAATTCTCACCTGGTCGTAGCACTGCCCTTTTACAATTTTCCACTTTTTTGTAGTTAATTATCTCCTAGCTTTGTCATCTGCCAACTTGAATATACCCCTGTATAATCCCTGCACCATTGTGTCCCCCAGTCTCTTCAGGGTTCGAGTCCGTACAACACTGCCCACGATGACACACATTGTGATAAGCTTGTAGGAACTGTGGAGTGAGAGGAAAGAACATAAATTGTTAATTGGAATTCTGATTGAGAAATGTTTGGGTGGATTAAGATTTTTTTTTGTGTAGACTGATGCTTGCAGTAAAGTCAGATGATGTTGGTGAAATACCTCACTATATTCAGACATTGCAGCAGGTCCATTGTTATTTATGATGCTTGGGGCCCTAACTATTCAAGATGTTGCTCATTGGAGTCTTAATGACATTAAAAACCTTCCTTGATGTAATGCTACTCAATTCAGAGCTTAAGCAAAATGTAAAACAAAAATCTAGCATGAGAAATCGAGACAAAATTGCATTTTTATGGTGATGTAAGTATATAACTGAGAAGGAAGGTTTTAGGGAGCAATGAACAAAGAATAAAGCAATATTTAGAAAATCAATGCTTACAGATTCAAAAGGATTTTTACAAGCTTGATCAGTGACCAAAGAAATAGGCGCTGCAGTTTAATATAGGGAGTTGCAAGGTTGAGATTTGGCAGAGAGATGATTGATGCAGGCGGCGCAGTGGTTAACACCGCAGCCTCACAGCTCCAGCGACCCGGGTTCAATTCTGGGTACTGCCTGTGTGGAGTTTGCAAGTTCTCCCTGTGTCTGCGTGGGTTTCCTCCAGGTGCTCTGGTTTCCTCCCACAGCCAAAAGACTTGCAGGTTGATGGGTAAATTGGCCATTATAAATTGCCCCTAGTATAGGTAGGTGGTAGGGGAATATAGGGACAGGTGAGGATGTGGTAGGAATGTGGGATTAGTGTCGGATTAGTATAAATGGGTGGTTAATGGTCGGCACAGACTCGGTGGGCCGAAGGGCCTGTTTCAGTGCTGTTTCTCTGAATCAAATCAAATCAAATGTCAGGTCTTGAGGGTTTTGGTGCAAAGGTCATTAAAACCGTCAACTCTGCGCCCAGGCTGTTAATCAAGCAAAAAAAGTTAAGTTACAGAGCAAGCGGTATAACATAAATCTATTGTAACACTGTGTTTGGCCCTGGAAAGATCATATCTGGAGCACCGCATGCGGTTTTGGTTCCCCCTGTTGCAAAAAGGATATTCAACTATTGGAAGGCAAACAGAGAACAGTTACACAGTCAGTCCCAGAATTTAAGGGAATGAGATATGAGGAAAGATTGACTACCTTGGGTCTTTTCTGTCCTCAGAAAAGACTAAGTGGGAACATGATAAATTACTTAAAATTATGGGAGACTTGGACAAGTTGGATCCAAGTAGGCTTTTCTGCCCTGTATCAGATTTAAGCACATGAGGTCACATTTGCCAATTAAGGACAAGGGTGAAAAAAAAACAGAAATGCAGAAAGAACTTCTTTTACTAGAAGGGTAGCAAGAATACAGAATAAATTACCAACACAGGTAGTGGAACAAAAAACTTTAATGGGTTTCAGGAAGGAAATTGCCAGGTTCTTGTATAGCCCAGGCATTCATAATATTCTGTTGGTGCATTTCTAATCACAGAATTGTTACAGTGCAGAAGGAGGTCATTCGGCCCATCGTGTCCGCACAAGCTCTCCAAAAGAGCAATTTACTCAGTTCCATTACCTCGTCCCCTGCCCGTAACCCTGCACATTCTTCCTTTTCATATAATAGTCTAATTCCCTTTTGAATGCGTCAGTTGGACCTGCTTCCACCTCAAGCAGTGTATTCCAGACCTTAACCTCGCTCTGCGTGCAAAAGCTTTACATCATGTCACTTTTGCTTCTCAACAAATACTTCAAATCTGTGCCCTCTGGTTCTTGATCCTTTGACAAGTGGGAACAATTTCTCTATCTACTCTGTCATGATTTTGAATACCTCTAACAAGTCACCTCAGCCTTCTCCAAGCAAAACAGTCCTAGCTTCTCTATTCTATCTTAACTGAACTTCCTCATCCCTGGAGCCATTCTCATGAATCTTTTCTGTACTCTCTCCAATGCCCTCACGTCTTTCCTAAAGTGTGGCGTCCAGAACAGGATGCAGTACTCCAGCTGAGGCTGAACTAGTGTCTTATACAAGTTCAACCTAACTTCCTTGCTCTTGTATTCTATGCCCCTATTAATAATGCCCAGGATACTGTATGCTTTAATAACTGCACTCTCAACCTGCCCTGACACCTTCAATGACTTATGCACACATACACCCAGGTCCTGGATTTGTTTGCCCTACCTTTTTCCCCTTCAAGGGAGCATACCTTGACTCTGCCCGAATTATATCTCTTGAAGGTAGTCCGTTGTTCAGCTACCGGTTTTCCTGCCAACTTTTGACTCCAATTTATTTGCCCCAGCTTCATTCTTAACCCGTTGAAGTTGGCTTTCCCCCAGTTAATTATTTTTGCCCTGGATTGTTCTTTGTTGTTTTCATAGTCAGCCTAAACCTTATGATACAATGATCACTGTCCCCCAAATGCTCTCCTACTGATGCGTGATCCACTTGGCCCATCTCATTCATAAAAATCGGGTCTAGCGATACCTCCTTTCTTGTTCGACTATCAACGTACTGCTGTAGAAAATTTTCCTGAACACACTCTAGGAACTCTTGTCCCTCACTGCCCTTTACACTACTACTATCCCAGCCTATGTTTGAATAATTGAAGTTCCCCATTATAACTACCCTATAATTTTTGCACCTCTCTGTAATTTCCTTGCAAATTTGTTCCTCCATGTCCTTCCCTATGGCCTATAGACAACACCAAGCAATGTAACTGCACCTTTTTTGTTCTTTAGCTCTAGCCAATTTGATTCTGTCCTCGACCCCTCTGGGACATCCTTTTTGTCCAGCACTGCAATGCTGTCCTTAATACTGCTACCCCTCCCCCTTTTATTCCCTCTCCTATCTTTCTTGAATACCATGTATCCAGGAATATTTAACACCCAGTCCTGCCCTCCTTTGAGCCAGCTCTCTGTTATAGCCACAACATCATATTTCCACATGGCAAGCTGCACCTGTACCGTACCAATCTTATTAACAACACTCGTGCATTCACATACATGCACGTTAACCCTGATTTAGACTTTTACTTTCTCCCTGACTTTGACCCCACCTAATAACTTGCTATTCCCTACTCTAGTGCTATCTATCTCCCTCACTATTCTGTGTACCTTGGTATTCCTCTTTGATATTTGCTGCTGGTTCCCACACGCCTGAAAAGTTACCAGTTTTGCTTCCCTCTGATCTGAGCTCCCTCTCTGATTCCATCTGCCTGCCAATCTAGTTTAAACTCTCCCCAGCAGCACTAGCAAATCTCCCTGCAAGGATATTAGTCCCAGTCCTGCTAAGATACAACCCGTCCATCTTGTACAGGTCCCACCTGCCCCATAACAGAATGCTGAATTCCAGACGTGGTTATCAAGAACCCAAAGGAATACTGTAAACGTGTGCAAGACGGACTAAAGGCCTTCTGATGTCTGAAACTGTTACTATGAAGGTTTTTTTTCCCAATGTAAGTAGCCAGTGAGTTTTTGAGGAAAGGTTACTTTCATCTTGAGCAACTTTTGTGAAGAGGTTGATGAAAAATATTCAATATATCGGTGATGCACTACTGTTCAGTATTAGTGAGGTGCAGTCAGTCGTATGATATTTGCTGCAGTAAAATTACTGCATTACAGTGGATAATTGTCATGTTTAGGCTGAATTGGACTGTTAGTGAACTAGATTGTAGGAGAACTGAAGATAGAATAACATTTTGAATCATTTTGTGGCATGGTGCGTTGGAGATCTCTGGCTTTACAGTTGAGATTCCCCAGAGAACAAAAATTTATAGGGTGAATCAACAGGCTTTCATTTTTAGCATGTATAATTTATATATTTTCACCATATATCCAACACTACCTGCTTTCCCAGTGGTGTAATTTTGTCTTTGTCCAGCATTCTTAAAATGTAATTCGCTTTGAGTATTTTCTAAACTGTAACTTGGGGAGCATTGAACCACCCTGTAGTGGTTTACTGATTTAGTATTACCAAACTTTGATCTATTTATGTCATACAATGTAGTTTAATTTTTAATTTGGATATATTTTCTAGGTTTTGAAAGCATTACATATTTGGCAGATATTTCCTGTTGTGTTGCAATTAAAATACATGTTGGAAAACAAATCAAAGTTGACATATTGTCTTTCAGCAACATTTTCAAATCACTAGCGACAGTGATGCAAGTTTTGCCCTGAAGGTTACACAGAGTCTCACAGATGGACTAATGGAATATCGCCTCAAGACAATGACCGGATTAGTAAGTATTTGAAATGATTTTAATTGGGCTCTTTGTTCCCATCCTGGTTTGTTTTACATTAATAACCGCAGACCAAAATGACACATTAATGTTTTAGCATGAATTTTCCAAGTCAAGCAAAGATGGCCTTGAGCTGGCTCAGGGCAAGCAATGGCAAATAGTATGACTGGGAATCTGCTCCCTAACTTGAATAACTACTCGCACTTCAAAAACTTGTTCTCTAACTAATTTTCCAGAACTAGCCATGCCCTTAGCCAAGCTGTTCCAGTATAGTTACAATACTGGCATCTAGGATATAATTGCACTAGAGAGGAGATGTACGAGAATGTTGCCAGGACTGGAAAAATGCAGCTATGAGGAAAGATTGGATAGGCTGGGGTTGTTCACCTTGGAACGGAGAAGGCTGAGGGGAGATCTGATTGAAATGTACAAAATTTTGAGGGGCCTGGATAGAGTGGAGGTGAAGGGCCTATTCACCTTAGCAGAGAGGTCAGTGACTGACTCGGGGGCATAGATTTAAAGTGATCGGCACAGACACGATGGGCCATGTGACCTCTTTCTGTGCCTTAAGCTTTCTATGATTCTATGATCTACCCGGCAATGTGGAAAATTGCCCAGATATGTCCTGTTCACAAAAAGCAGGACCATCTGACCTGGCCAGTTACTGTCCTATCAGTCTACTCCTGATCATCAGCAAAGTGATGGAAGGGTCGTCGACAGTGCTATCAAGCTGCACTTGCTCAGCAATAACCTGCTCACTGGCGCTCAGTTTGGGTTCTGCCAGGACCACTGAGCTCCTGATCTCATTACAGCCTTGGTCCAAACATGGAGTAAACAGTTGAACTCCAGAGGTGATGTGTGAGTGACTGTTCTTGACATCAAGGCAGCATTTGACAGACTATGGCATCAAGGAGCCCAAGCAAAACTGGAGTCAATGGGAATTGGGGGAAAACTCTACACTGGTTGGAGTCGTACCTAGCACAAAGGAAGATGGTTGTGGTTGTTGGAGATCAATCATCTCGGCTCCAGGCCATCACTGCAGGAGTTCTTCACGGTAGTGCCCTGGGCCCAACCATCTTCAGCTGCTTCATCAATGACCTTCCCTCCATTATGAGGTCAGACTGAGGATGTTCGCTGATGCACAATATTCAGCACCATTCGTGACTCCTTGGATACTGAAGCAGCCCATGTCCATATGCAACGCCCACATCCCCTGAACGAATAATGAAAAACTGGCGAAGGAAAGTCCATTGAGATGGCAGCTCTTCAAGGTCTGCAACTTGCCATTGAAGAGTAAGTTGTGGTGATGACAGAAAAGTTGACTAATTCTTCCCATGGAATAGAGACATGGACAGTACTGGAAATATTTGGAGCTGAAGGGATGAAGGTCACACCAAAGGAGGGGGGCCATATTTGGACCAGATAGTCACCCTGCAGTTATAGTACAGATGCAGGCTGCATTGATGGGAGTCAGCAACTTGAATTAATGTGGTCATCAGGGTGTCTCATACATGACTCCTAATTGGGAAGTAATTTAAGTGTTAGGAAGAGGATGAACATAACTACTCAATTTTACAGGCATCTCTGGTGAGGATTTTCGTGTCACTCTCCTATGATATATCAAATGAAAGTTGATTGTCTTTATCTGCTGTCTGTTCACCTTGTGTTAATCTAGTTGGTACATGAAGCGATGGGTGTATTTTGCTCATAGTAGATCAGATGGTGACCTTTGTGCATTGCATCGTTTCAAGTGATATGTGGAACTGTTTTTTAAGATGAACTATCCCTTTAAGTCTAATTGTTCTGGTGAACAAAGTTTGGAAATTGTTGGATGCTTGTAAATTTCAGGCTCCCAACATGAATTCCTGGAAATCTCTTCATGTGGCAAATAGAAGGTTTAAAAAAAAAATCAAATGTTCAAATTTTATATTTTTGTTAGGTGTTAAAACATATAGTAATTCTGCATCTGATCTGTCAATTAGGGGATTTCATTCGAGTAGCGAATTTTACAAATTAACTAAGATTTTAACCAGTTCCTTTTTAGTGATCATCTTTACTGCACTCAGTAGATTTTTATAGCTCATGCTGTCCTTCTTATCAGAACCAAGAAAAAAGGCCTCCATTGGATGAGGAAATGAGACAACTCCCTGGCATACCAGAGGAACGTTCAAGATACGAATCTCGCATGCCACGCCCAGGTTTGTCACGTCCAGCACCAGGAAACTCACTGAGATACTCTGGTGGCTCAGCTAACTTCAGACCTAAATTTAAAGGTAAATTGAGCAGAAGGTTCAGAATACCTGCATAGCCTTACACCAGACTGCATTGCAGTGGATGCAGACAAACATTTGGAGCATTTGGAAAGACAAATGGAAAATTAAATTAACCACTGATCAATGTCTTTTGGTCAAAAATGTACATGGTAAGTATACAATGAGTAGAATTAGCCCAAGATGAAAAAGGAGTGATTGTTATGACTGAGGCGGGAGCAGTGCACTGTCAATTCAGTCCCATTACTCCACAGGCACAGCATATTAGAGGCCCGCTACCCGACACGAACCCGACGGCATGCGTCAGGTTCGGGTTGGGTCAGGGCCAGCTTTTGGGCTCGGCTTGGGTCGAGTCGGGCTGGACACACACGGTATGTGCTCTGCCGGTAAGTATTAAAAATAAAAAACTTGACTGAGCTGGGAGTCTGGGATGAAACTGAGTCTGCGCAGTGAGCGAGTGACATCACTATGATGTCATCGCGCATGCGCTGCAGCTTCTTGCAGATTTTGTATCAGGAAGGTAAGTAAAGGGGTGGTCGAGTAGTGGACGGGTCGGGCTCGGGGCAAAATCTGAGGGACTCTGGCCAGGTCTGGCTCGGGTCCGCTGTAGTTTGGTCGGTTTCTTTTTCCCGACCTAAAGCAGGCCTCTACAGCGTATTATTAAAGTTTTCCCAACTAACCGGAAAACATCCAAATTAAACATTTTATTAACCCCCAGAATAAAAAAAAAAGGCCAAACCAAGAATCTTTAGACAACAACAAATTAACTTTTTTTTTAAATGTTTTAAAAATTAGCTGTTAAATAAATAGCTGGGTTGCAAAACATTGTGGGTTACGTTCCTGATGGGTGAGGTATCCTAGTGTTAAAAAAAAAATCAGATGCCACTCGAAGTCGCCAGGCGGATTTGATGAACAGTCTTTACTTGATAGGTGTTCAAAGCACTTCAGTTGCAGCAGGTGTTACTCAATTATTTGAACAAGGAATATAGCAATGGGTCCACTCAGGTTTTAAAACCGCTGTCTCTCAGTCGAAACTTTACTGAAAATTCGAGCAAACGCAAACAGATGACCAAGAGTCACTCTTGAGGCAGAGAATTCTTAGAGTTTTGAAGTGAAATGGATTTTACTCCCTTCAATAATGCAAATGATCTTTTTCCAGGGTTTTTCTCTCTACTTTGGCAAACACAGCCTGTAACTCATGTTGTTTTTCTGCTAAGAGAAATAGACAGCTTCTTCCGTCAGCATGCTTCGCTCATGTCTCTCTAGTTCAAACCATTTGAAGCTGGTTTTTACACAGTCGAAAGTTACAAAAAACTCTTCTGCCGTTGCCTAGGTAACAGGTGCAGCTGTTGCATACACTGTTCTCAGTCTTAAAGCATCTCACTCAATCTTAAAGGCACACTGTTTTAAACAGAGGAGAAAGTAAATAGTTCCATGACAGTGATAATGGACAGCATTACTTAAGTTTGGCAATACCTCAAAAGCAGACTGTACCCTGAATTAAGTACTATACTAATATGCAGTCGCCACACTACAAAAAAGTAGCACATTCTTTGGAAAGGGAATAGAGCAGAACTCTAAGAATAATCCCAAATATAACCTGATGAGCTATGACGAAAGGGTATGAAGAATCTCAGGCTGTACAATCCACAGACAAGGTTAAGGGGAAACATCACGGAGGTAAAATTCTTGGTTTACCTTATGTACTTTTAATATATAGACTTGAAAGTGAGCAAGTTAAATTAGTGTAAAGTAAATTTAAAACCTGTTGGGTAGAACTTCTTTTACTGAAAAGATGATAAAATATTTAGAAAATTGCTGGGTTTAGTAAACAACAGAGCTGCTTAAATGGAGTTGGATGTTATAAATGGGATAGTTACTGTATGAGAGGGATAAGCTATATTGTCTATTTTTCTTATCCATGGCACTTGGGTATTATACAAAATTTGAAACCATAAAACAGTAGATAGAAATGTTTTAATCTTGGGGATTTTCACAAGTTGTACAGGCAGAGCAATATTAATGTGATCAGGCTATCTCATTACTATTATTTTGCAGTTGGTGGTGCCTGGAAGAAGGCAGTTGCATTGCAGTCTAAAGCAAGTAACAGAAAATCAGGTCTTCAATCAAATCGAAGACCGCTTAGACCCACAACATTTAACACTGGTCTGTCAAAATCAAAGCGTGGTATTCTGACCCCACACCTGCTGAAAGCTGTCCGTGGAATGGATATTAGTAAAGCCACTAAGACCCTGGCTAAACTATCAAAAACCAATCCAGCATTGAAAGGTGAGATAAAGTTTTATTGTATTTTTTTTTAAATGTAAGGTGTGATGGAATACTTGCATCATTGCTGGGAAATATAACCACTTTAAGATGACTAGTTTTTGGTGACTTTTAACTTTCCTCAGATTGGATGGGGGTGGTGCGGTCAGATATTGCAGACTTATTTTCTTTAGTGCCTGAAAAAAGGGGAATTTAAAGCTTTTAGTTCCTTTTTAACTTGGTGTATTGTAGATTTAGTATTAAACTTCACTTTTACACTAAGCAGTGAATGATCACTTGGTTTAGCTGTTTGTAACCATATACTTCGGCAAAAATTGCCATTATTTTTTGCTTCAGATCTTTTACTTAATCCCATGACAACTGCATGTCCTCTTAATTCGTCAACTTCCATTCATTCAGTAAAATTCAGTTGAGTATTTCAAGCCCAATACTGAAGTATACTAATTTACTTCCATGTAGCAAATACTAAGTTGTAATAATCAGATCATCACTCATTGCTTTGATTTTGCCAAAGTATTTGATCCTTCAGTGCTCACATTTTTAGACGTCATTTTACTGGGAGCTTAGCACACCACAGTCTAATACATTAACTACTAGATATGTGCAGTGCATCCACAGATGATTGACTTGGAGTGCTGCACCTTTGTTCTCATCTCCATTGTCTTTTTCCCTCCTTGGTGTATTAATTTCGCGAATGATTACAGGCTACTTTATAAGTCTGAACAGATATGCATATTCTTCTGATAGCTCCACTAACAACATCCTCCTCTCCCTTGTACAATTGCATAGAAGTCACAACATGGGCCATTGTCCTCGCAGAGAGGTTCATTACTGTGGTTTGGGGGGGATCCAAACTAAATTGGCAGGGAGATGGGTACCAGCATAATAGAAGTAGAAAAGAGGAATAAGATGCATGAAGTGAGAGTGTTGGATAGTACTAGAGAAGGAAGTAGTACCAGATTAGGTAAGAGCAGACTAGGAAGGACTAGGAGGAATACAAAGACAGGTTTAGAATGCATGAATGTAAACACACAAATAAGATTGCACTACAAACACAAATAGCCATGTGGGAATATGATGTAGTGGCAATACAGAAATGTGCTTAAAAATGGTGAAAAATGGGTGCTTAATATTTAAGAATACAAAACGTTCAGGAAAAAGGGAGGTGGGGTGGCTGTGCTGATTAGAGAAAATATTGCAGTGTTGGAAAGAGAGGCAAGGACAGAGTCCATTTGGTTAGAGTTGAGAAGCAAGAAAGCTATGATTGTGCTACTGAGGGTATTCTATAGGCTTCCAAATAGTGAGAGAGAGAGAGGAGCAAATCTGCAGGGAAATTGCAGAGATGTGCAACAGCTATAAGGGTGATATTGCAGGGCTTACTTACATAGAAAATAGGAGTAGGCCATTCGGCCCTTTGAGCCTGCTCTGCCATCATTATGATCATGGCTGATCATCCAACTGAGTAGCCTGTTCCTGCTTTCCCCCCATACTCTTTGACCCCTTTAGACCCAAGAGCTATATCTAACTCCTTCTTGAAAACATACAGTGTTTTGGCCTCAACTGCTTTCTGTGGTAGCAAATTCCACAGGCTCACTACTCTCTGGGTGAAGAAATTTCTCCTCATCTCAGTCCTGAAAGGTTTACCCCGTATCTTTAGACTATGACCCCTGGTTATGGACTCCCCCACCATCGGGAACATCCTTCCTGCATCTACCTTGTCAAGTCCTGTTAGAATTTTATATGTTTCTATGAGATCCCCCCTCACTGTTCTGAACTCCTCCAGCGAATATAATCCTAACCGACACAATCTCTCCTCCTACATCAGACCCGCCATCTCAGGAATCAGTCTGGTAAACCTTTGCTGCACCCCCTCTATATCATTCCTCCGATAAGGAGACCAAAACTGCACACAATATTCCAGGTGTGGCCTCACCAAGGTCCTCTATAACTGCAGCAAGACATCCCTGCTCCTGTACTCTAATCCTCTCACTAGGAAGGCCAACATACCATTTGCCTTTTTTACCACCTGTTGCGCCTGCATGCTTACCTTCAGCGACTGGTGTACGAGAACACCCACATCTCGCTGCATATTCCCCTCTCTGTTTTATAGATGTTCAGATAATCTGCCTTCCTGTTTTTGCTACCAAAGTGGATAACCTCACATATATCCACATTATACTGCATCTGCCATGCATTTGCCCACTCACTCAACTTGTCCAAATCACCCTGAAGCCTCTCTGCATCCTCCTCACAACTCGCCCTCATTAATGTATATTGTGAATAGCTGAGGTCCCAGCACCAATCCCTGCGGTACCCCACTAGTCACTGCCTGCCATTCGAAAAAGACCCATTTATCCCTACTCTTTGTTTCCTGTCTGCCAACCAATTTTCTATCCATCGCAATGCACTACCCCAATCTCATGCGCTTTAATTTTACACGCTAATCTCTTATGTGGGACTTTGTCGAAAGCCTTCTGAAAGTCCAAATTATCCACATCCACTGGCTCCCCCTCATCAACTCTATTAGTTACATCCTCGAAGAATTCTCGTAGATTTGTCAAGCATGGTTTCCCTTTCGTAAATCCATGCTGACTCTGCTGGGTTCTACCACTGTTCTCTAAGTGCTCTGCTGTAAAATCTTTGATAATGGACTCTTAGAATTTTCCCCACTACTGACGTCAGGCTGACTGGTCTATAATTCCCTGCTTTCTCTCTTTTTAAATAGTGGGGTTACATTAGCTACCCTCCAATCTGTAGGAACTGTTCCAGAGTCTATAGAATCTTGGAAGATGACCAGCAATGCATCCACTATTTCTAGGGCCACTTCCTTAAGTACTCAGGAATGCATACCATCAGGCCCTGGGAATTTACCGGCCTTCAATCCCATCAATTTCCCCACTAATACTGATTTCTTTCAGTTCCCCTCTCTCTCACTAAGCCCTGTGTTCCCCAACATTTCTGGTATGATATTTGTGTCCTTCTTTGTGAAGACAGAACCAAAGTATGCATTTAGTTGGTCAGCCATTTCTTTATTCCCCAGAATAAATTCCCCTGTTTCTGACTGTAAGGGTCCTACATTTGTCTTCACCAATTTTTTTCTCTTCACATACCTGTAGAAACTTTTACAGTCCGTTTTTATGTTCCCCGCAAGCTTCCTCTTGTACTCTATTTTCCCCTTCTTAATCAACCCCTTGGTCCTCTTTTGCTGAATTCTAAACTGCTCCCAATCTTCAGGTCTGTTGTTTTTCCTGGCAAATTTATATGCCTCTTCCTTGGATCTAATGCTATCCGTAATTTCCCTTGTAAGCCATGGTTTGGCTACCTTTCCCGTTTTACTTTTGCGCCAGACAGGGATAAACAATTGTTGCAGTTCATTCATGCGCTCTTTAAATGTTTGCCATTGCCTATCCACTGTCATCCCTTTAAGTAACGTTTCCTAATCCGTCATGGCCAACTCGCGCCTCATAGCTTCGTAGTTTCCTTTGACTAAGATTCGGGACCTTTGTCTTAATCAGCTACGTCACTCTCCATCTTGATGAAGAATTCTATCATATTATGTTCGCTCCTCCCCAAGGGGTCTCGCACCACTAGATGGTCAATTATTCCTCTGTCATTACACAATACCGAGTCTAGGATGGCCTGTTCTCTAGTTGGTTCCTCAACATATTGGTCCAGAAAACCATCCGTAACACTCCAAGAATTCCTCCTCTACGGTATTGTGACTAATTTAACCAAATATCAATTGGGATAATGTTAGAGTAAAGCGGTGAGGTCGGGGGGGAATTTCTGAAATGTGCTCAGGAGAACTTGCTTGACCAGTATGTTCTTGGTACGAGTAGGCAGGAGGCATTTGCTAGATCTAGTGCTGGGGAATGAGGTGGGCCAAGTGGACCTAGTGTCTGTGGGGAACACTTAGCTAACAGTAATCATCGTATCACAAGGTTTAGATTAGTAATGGAGAAGAGCAAGGAACAATCTAAAATAGAACTTCTAAATTGGAAGAGGGTGAGTTTCAATGGGATGAGATAGGATCTAGCCAGAGTATAATGGAACCAAAGACTGACAGTAAAAACTGCAGTGGAACAATGGGTGATGTTTAAGGAGCAGATGTTTCAGTTGCAGTCTAGTTATATTCCATCAAGGATGAAAGGTAGGGCAGCCAAAGCCAGGGCTGCTTCGATGACAAAGGCAATAGAGAATATGATACAAAAAAAGATGGTGTATGATGCATGTCAGGTGAACTTTTCAGGCAAGAGCCGGACCAAATACAATGAGTTGAGAGGAGAAGTGTAGAGGAAAATAAGACTGACAAAGAGGGATTATGGGAATAGAATGGCATTTAACTCAATGGGAACCCAAAAAACTTTCCACTCATGTAAATACTAAATGGGTAGGAAGAGTTGGGGTGGGGTTTATTAGGGACAAAGAGGGTGACATATGCTTAGAGGTGCAGGACAAAGCTAGAACATTTAATGAGTACTTGGTAGTAGTGATTTAATAAGGAACAGGATGCTGACAAAATATTGGAAGTGGAGGTGGTAGAGTTAATGAGTGGGGTGAAAATTGTTAGACAGATAAACTGGAAAGGCTGGCAGTGCTGAGAGTGGAAAAGTCACCGAGTCCAGATGGTTTGCATTCCAGGTTGTGAAATGAAGTGGGGGTGAAGATGACGCAAGGGCTTGCCATGGTCTTTCCAAGATGAGGGATAAGGTCTCTCTCTCTCTCTTCTCCCGCCCCCCATCTTTCTGTCTCTTCCTCTCTGTCTCTCTTCCCCCCCATCTCTCTGTCTCTCTTCCCCCCATCTCTCTGTCTCTTTCTCTCCCCCAACCCCCAGCTCTCTTTTCCCCACCCCCCCCCCCCCCCTGCTCTGTGACACAGCACTGAGCCTACTTGTCACCAAGCTGTTTCGCACTTCGTGATCTTGAATTCTATCTGCTACTCTTTAGCCTGTTCCACACTCTTGTCCTTATTTCTTTACAGCCTTCTATGGTCTTAGGAGTTAACTCTACCTCCTATTTTGGTAATGTCTGCAAATTTCTACACCGTCCACACTAAGCCTACATCCAATCATTGTTAGATACACTGGACAAAAATGGCCCCAAAATTGAAGCCTATGGGACAAAACTACCCAGTTCCAACCACCCCAAAAACTCCTCATTGTTTTCTCACTTCTGATTTTTCGTTCAGTTTGCTATCCTTCCCTAATTCCGTACTACTAAATCTTCTCTACTAATCTACTAAACAAGGTTTCTTCTTAAAGGTTTTCCAGACGTCTTTGTGCACCAAATTTACTCCATTCCCCTATCTACCATTTCAGTTACCTCTTTATACAATTGAGGTTTATCAAGCATTATCATCCCTTTGAACTTGATGCTGGCTCCTTTTTCTCTTTAGCTAGATAAATGGTAATTTTGTCGTTAATTATATACTCTTGGCATTTCCCCTACCACAGCTGTTAGAAACTCAATGTCTTGTAATTGTCCTTTAGGGTAATGACACGTGTCAGGTTGATAATACAATTGAGAACCAGGCTAAATATAGAAAATTCAGTGGAGAAGTGAAAGAAGAAATAAGAACAGTAAAACGTAAAAGGGAATCCAGAAGTCTTTTATAGGTATATAAATAGCAAAAGGGTGGTAAAAGGAGGTGGGACTGTCTGGATCAGAAAGGAGATTACTGCATGGCTGAGGTACTAAATGAGTACATTGCATGACTTTACCAAGGAATGGGCGGTTTGTCTTATGAGGAAAGGTTGGACAGGTTAGGCTTGTATCCGCTGGTGTTTCGGAGAGTAAGAGGCGACTTGATTAAAACCTATAAGATCCTGAGGGGTCTTGACAGGGTGGATGTGGAAAGGATGTTTCCCCTTGTGGGAGAATCTAGAACTAGGGGTCACCCTTTAAATAAGGGGTCTCCCATTTAAGACCAAGATGAGGAATATTTTCTCAGGGTGGAGAGTCTTTGGAACACTCTTCTTCAAAAGGCAGTGGAAGCAGAATCTTTGAATATTTTTAATGCAGAGGTAGATAGATTCTTGACTAGCGAGGGGGTGAAAAATTATCGGGGGTAGGCGGGAATGTGGAGTCGAGGTTACAATCTGATCAGCCATGATCTTATTGCATGGCAGAGCAGGCTCGAGGGGCCGAGTGGCCTATTCCTGTTCCTAATTTATATAGTCTTATGTTCGTATGCTCAAAATTTGCAGATCTGTACTGTGAGGAAAATTATAAACTTCAACAGGATATAGACAGGTTGGTGGGATGGTTGGACACATGGCAGATGAAATTTAATGCAGAGAAGGGTGAAGTGAATTTTGGTAGGGAGAACGAGGAAAGACCGTATAAACTGAAAGGTACAATTTTAAAGCGGGTGCAGGAGCATAGGGACCTGGGGGCTATATGTACACAAATCATTGAAGGTGTCTGGACAGGTTATGAAGGTGGTTAATAAAGCATGTGAGATCCTGGGCTTTATAAATAAAGGCATAAAGTACTAAAGTAAGCAAGATATGGTTTCAGTCTCAACTGGAATATTGTGTCCAATTCTGGGCACCAAAGTTTAGAAAGGATGTGAAGGCATTAGAAAGGGTGCAGAGAAGATTACAGGAATGGTTCCAGGGGTGAGGGACTTCAGTTACAAGAATAAATTGGAGAAGCTGGGGATGTTCTCTTTCGAGAAGAGAAGGTTAAGAGACGATTTGATAGAGGTGTTGAAAATCCTGAAGGGTCTGAACAGAGTAGATAGGGCGAAACTGTTCTCATGGAGGAAGGGTTGAGAACCAGAGGACACCGATTTAAGGTGAATGGCAGAAGAACCAGAGGTGACATGTCTGACAGATGTAGTGGAGGCAGATTCAATCATGGCTTTCAAAAGGGCCAATTACTGTCCCATCAGTCTACTCTGAATCATTAGCAAAGTGATGAAAGGCTGACAGCGCAATCAAGCGGCACTTAGCAATAACCTGTTTGCCAGTGCTCAGTTTGGGTTCTGCCACGGCCACTCGACTCCATACATCATCATCAACCTTGCTCCAAACACGAACAAAAGGGCTGAATTCCGGAGGTGACATGAGAGTGACTGCCCTTGACATCAGAACAGCATTTGACAGTTTGTGGCATCAAGGAGCCCTCCCAAAATTGTCATCAATGGGAGTCAGGAAAACACTCCACTGGTTGGAGTCATACCTAGCACAAAAGAAGATTGATTTATCTCAGCCCCAGGACATTGCTGTAGGATTTCCTCAGGTTAGTGTCCTAGGCCCAACTATCTTCAGCGGTTTCATTAATAACCTTCCTCCATCATAAGATCAGAAGTGGGATCTTGGCTGCTGATTGTATGACGTTCCGTACCATTCACATCTCCTCAGATACTGAAGCAGTCTGTGTCCATATGCAGCAAGACCTGGACAACATTCATGCTTGGGCTGATAAGTGGCAAGTAACATCCATGCCACATAAGTGTCAGGCATTGACCATCTCCGATAAGAGAATCTAACCATCTGCCATTGACATTCAAAGGCATTACCATTGCTGAATCCCCCACTATCAACATCCTGGGGGGTTACCATTGTCCAGAAACTGAATTGGAGCTAAATACTGTGGCTACAAGAACAAGTCAGAGGCTAGGAATTCTGCAGTGAGTAACCCGCCTCCCGACTCCCTAAAGCCTATCTGCATGGCACAGGATGATGAGGGAAGTGAGCGTGGAAATCGCAGAGGCACTGGCCATCATGTTTCAGTCTTCCTTAGATTCAGGGGTGGTGCTAGAGGACTGGAGAATTGCAAATGTTACACTCTTGTTCAAAAAAGGGTGTAAAGAGAAGCCTAGCAACTACAAGCCAGTCAGTTTAACATCGGTGGTTGAAAAAATGAATTTGGGACAAAATTAATAGTCACATTGACAAATGCGGGTTAATTAAGGAAAGCCAGCATGGATTTCTTAAGGGAAAATCATGTTTAGCTAACTTGCTGGAGTTTTTTGAAGAGCTAACAGAGGATTTATGAGGGTAGTGCTGTTGATGTGGTGTCCATGGACTTTCAAAAGGCATTTGATACAGTGCCACACAACAGGCTTGTGAGCAAACCTGTACCTCATGGAATAAAAGGGACAGGAGCAACATGGATACGAAATTGGCTGAGTGACAGGAAACCAAGAGTAGTGGTTAATGGATGTTTTTTGGGCTGGAGGAAGGTTTGTAGTGGAGTGCCCCCGGGGATTAATGTTGGGACCCTTGCTTTTCCTGATATATATTAATGATCGAGACCTTGGTGTACAGGGCACTATTTCAAACTTTGCAGATGATACGAAACTTATAAGCATTGTGAACTGTGAGGAGGCTAGTGTACAACTCCAAAAGGACATCAACAAGTTGGTGGAGTGGGCAGACAGGTGGCAGATGAAATTCAATGTGGAGAAATATGAAGTGATTCATTTTGGTGGGAAGAACATGGGGAGACAAAATGAAGGGTACAATTCGAAAGTGGGTGCAGGAGCAGAGGGACTTGGGTGTATATCTGCATAAGTCATTGAAGGTGGCAGGACAGGTTGAGAGCGATCAATAAAGCATACAGTATCCTGGGCTTTATTAATTGGGGCATAGAATACAAGAGCAAGGAAGTTATGTTGAACTTGTATAAGACAATAGTTCAGCCTCAGCTGGAGTATTGCATCCGGTTGTGAGCGCTGCACTTTAGGAAAGACGTGAGGGCATTGGAGAGAGTACAGAAAAGATGCACGAGAATCGTTCCAGGGATGAAGAACTTCAGTTATGAAGATAGATTGGAGAAGTTAGGACTGTTTTCCTTGGAGACGAGAAGGCTGAGAAGTGATTTGATAGAGGTATTCAAAATCATGAGGGGTCTGGACAGACTAGATAAAGAGAAACTGTTTTCGCTCGTGAAAAGGATTGAGAATGAGAGGATGCAGATTTCAAGTATTTGGTAAGAGAAGCAAAAGTGACATGAGGAAAAACTTTTTCACGCAGAGTGGTTAAGGTCTGGAATGTACTGCGTGAGAGTGGTGGAGGCAGGTTCAATTGAAGCATTCAAAAGGGAATTAGATTGTTATATGAAAAGGGAGAAGGCGGGGGAATGGAGCTGAGTGAATTGCTCTTTTGGAGAGCGGTGAGGACACGATCGGCCAAATGGCCGCCTCCTGCACTGTAATAGTTCTGTGAAGTCAGCTGATGAAATACCCTCCACTTGCCTGGATGGGTGCAGCTCCAAAAACAATCAAAGCTTGACACCATCCAGGACAAAGCAGTCCACTTGATTGGCACCCCATCCACCACCTTAAACATTCACCACCGGAGCCAGTAGCAGCAGTGTGTATACCATCTACAAGATGCACTGAAGCAACTTACCATGCCACTTTCAACAGCATCTTCCAAACCCACAACCTCTTCCACTTAGAAGAACAAGGACAGCAGACACATTGGAACACCACCACCTGAAAGTTCCCATCCACATCGCACACCATCACAACTTGGAAATATTTAGCTGTTCCTTCACTGTTGCTGGATCAAAATCCTGGAACTCCCTTCCTAACAGCTCTGGCTGTACCCGCACTTGATGGACTGCAGTGGTTCAAGAAGGTAGCTAGCTACTACCCTTCTCAAGGGCAATTGGGGATGGGCAACAGATGCTGGCCTTGCCAACAATGCCCATATCCCATGAAAGAATTTTTTTTTTTTAAATGCATCCGAGACTAGGAATTCTGTGGCAATTAATTAACCTCCTGGTTCTCCAAAGCCTGTCCACCATCTTCAAGGCACAGGTCAGGAGTCTGATAGAATACTCTTCACTTGCCCAGATTCCTGCAATTCCAACAACACTCAGTAAGCTCGATACCATCCAGGACTAAGCAGCCTGCTTGATTGGCACCCCATCCACCACCTTAAACGTTCATTTGCTCCACCACTAGTGCACAGGGCTCCTTCAACAGCATCTTCCAAACCCACAATCTCTACCACCTAGAAGGACAAGGACAGCAGACGCTTGGGAGCACAGCCACCTGCAGTTCCCCTCCAAATCCCACACCATCCTGTTTTCGGAACTATACCACCATTCATTCCCTGTCGCTGGGTCAAAATCCTGGAACTCCCTTTCTAACAGCATTGTGGGTGTACCCACACCACATGGACTGCAGGTGTTCACACCACCACCACCTCCAGGGCAATTCGGGATGAACAATAAATTCCATATTCTGCGAATGAATTTAAAAAAAACTAGTGGGGTGACAGGGATCAGTGCTGTGCCTCAACTGTTTACAATCTATATTAATGACTTGGATGAAGGGACCGAGTCTACTGTAGCTAAATTTGCTCACCATACAAAGATAGATGGGAAAGCATGTTGTGGGGAGGATAGAGTTTGAAAATGGATCTAGATGGGTTGAGTGGGCAAAATTTTGACAGATGGAGTATAACGTGGGAGAATGTGAGGTAATATTTAAATGGAGAGAGACTACAGAATGCTGCCGTATGTAGGGATCTGGGTATCCTAATACCTGGAACACAAAAGGCAAGCATGTAGGTATAGCAAATAATTAGGAAGGCAAATGGAATGTTGGCTACAACAGTACCTGGCATTGGTGAGACCACACCTACTTACTGTTTTGGCTTCTTAAGGACAGATATACTTGCATTGGAAGCAGTTCAGAGAAGGTTCACTAGGTTAAGTCCTGGAATGAAGGGTTTGCCTTATGAAGATTGGTTGAGCAGGCTGGGCCTATGCTCATTGGAGTTTAGAGGAATGAGAGGTGATCTTATTGAAACAAGTAAGATTCTGAGGGGGCTTGACAGGGTAGATGTTAAGAGGATGTTACCCCAATTAATTGCACTCCCTGCTCTTGCACCCTAGCCATGCAATTTTTGCCTCTTCAAATATTTATCCAGTTTCCTGTTGAAAGTTATGGGTAGATTTGCTTCCACCTCCCTTTCAACAAGAACTTGTATTTATGTAGTGCTTTTAACATAATAAAAATGTCCCAGGTTGCTTCACAGAGACATTATAAAACGTGATAGCTATAAAGGAGATATTTGGGCAGATGACCCCAAAAGCTTGGTCAAAGATGTCGGTTTTACAGAGTGTGTTAGAGGAGGAAAGAGGTAGAAGGGCAGAGAGATTTAGAGAAGGAATCTGAGATCAGGGCCAAGGCAGCTGAAGGCATCACCACCAATGGTGGAATGATTATAAATGGGCGTGCTCAAGAGGCCAGAATTAGAGGAGCACAGATATCTCGGAGGGTTGTGGAGCTAGAGGGGAATGCAGAGACGGGGAGGGGTGAGGCAGTGGAAGGATTTGAAATCAAGGATGAGAATTTTAAAACCAACATTGCTTGACAGGGACTCCAGTGTAGGTCAGCGAGCACAGGAATAATATCTGAAGCAAGTTCAGACTTAAGGCCAACACCCGTTGAATAACTGAAATTGGTGTTCACAAAATATCAACAGGGCTCTAATAAAAAAATCTAGATTTTTGTTAATTGTGAGCTTTTTAAGCTTTGTTCAGGCTGCTTTCTTAGATGTTGACCACTGTTTTATCAGGGACAGATCTAGAATGAGGTAGGGTTGGGGTCTGGAAGGGGGTTGTGGGTTCTGAGTGATACTTGGTAGTGATCAGAGATGGTCTTATCTGTAATTGATGCAATAGGGCTAGCAAGACCACGTACGATGGCAAGATCAAGGGTATGGCCATGAATATGGGTTGGGAGTTTACAAGGAGGCAGTGCATTCCAAGTTATAACAACTTGCTGCGTTTATTTTTTTTTTAAATCTCTATGTTGCCTCTGGTTCTTTGGTCAATTACCTTAATTCTTTAATAAAAGCAAAATACTGCGGATGCTGGAAATCTGAAACAAAAACAAGAAATGCTGGATTCACTCAGCAGGTCTGGCAGCATCTGTGGAAAGAGAAGCAGAGTTAACGTTTCGGGTCAGTGACCCTTCTTCGGAACTGACAAATATTAGAAAAGTCACAGATTATAAACAAGTGAGGTGGGGGTTGGGCAAGAGATAACAAAGGAGAAGGTGCAGATTGGACCAGGCCGCATAGCTGACCAAAAGGTCACGGAGCAAAGGCAAACAGTATGTTAATGGTGTGTTGAAAGACAAAGCATTAGTACAGATTAGGTGTGAATATACTGAATATTGAACATCAGCAAGTGCAAACTTGAAGAAAAACAACCTGAAAAGAACAGTGGGTAAGCAAACTGAACAAACTAAGATGAAATGAAATAAATGCAAAAAAAATTGTAAAAAATGTAAAAAGGAATGCAAAAAAAAAGGAAGAAAAAATAACTAAAAATGACTAAAAATGAAAGTAAAGTGGGGGGCTGTCATGCTCTGAAATTATTGAACTCAATGTTCAGTCCGGCAGGCTGTAGTGTGCCTAATCGGTAGATGAGATGCTGTTCCTCGAGCTTGCGTTGATGTTCACTGGAACACTGCAGCAATCCCAGGACAGAGATGTGAGCATGAGAGCAGGGGGGAGTGTTGAAATGGCAAGCAACCGGAAGCTCAGGGTCCTGCTTGCGGACTGAGCGGAGATGTTCCGCAAAGCGGTCACCCAGTCTGCGCTTGGTCTCCCCAATGTAGAGGAGACCACACTGTGAGCAGCGAATACAGTATACTACATTGAAAGAAGTACAAGTAAATCGCTGCTTCACCTGAAAGGAGTGTTTGGGGCCTGGGATAGTGAGGAGAGAGGAGGTAAATGGGCAGGTATTACACCTCCTGCGATTGCAAGGGAAGGTGCCCTGGGATGGGGACGAGGTGATGGGGGTAATGGAGGAGTGGACCAGGGTGTCGCGGAGGGAACGATCCCTTCGGAATGCTGACAGGGGAAGGGAGGGGAAGATGCGACTGGTAGTGGCATCACGCTGGAGGTGGCGAAAATGGCGGAGGATGATCCTTTGGATATGGAGGCTGGTGGGATGAAAAGTGAGGACAAGGGGAACCCTGTCACGGTTCTGGGAGGGAGGGGAAGGGGTGAGGGTAGAGGTGCGGGGAATGGGTCGGACACGGTTGAGGGCCCTGTCAACCACAGTGGGGGGAAATCCTCGGTTGAGGAAAAAGGAGGTCATATCAGAAGCACCGTCATGGAAGGTAGCATCATCAGAGCAGATGCGTCGGAGACGGAGAAACTGGGAGAATGGAATGGAGTCCTTACAGGAGGTAGGGTGTGAAGAAGTGTAGTCGAGGTAGCTGTGGGAGTCAGTGGGCTTATAATGGATATTGGTAGACAACCTGTCCCCAGAGATGGAGACAGAGAAGTCGAGGAAGGGAAGGGAAGTGTGAGATGGACCATGTAAAGGTGAGAGAAGGGTGGAAATTGGAAGCAAAGTTGATAAAGTTTTCTAGTTCGGGGCGGGAGCAGGAAACGGCACCGATACAGTCATCAATGTACCGGAAAAAGAGTTGGGGGAGGGGGCCTGAGTAGGACTGGAACAAAGAATGCTTGACATATCCCACAAAAAGACAGGCATAACTAGGACCCATGCGGGTACCCATAGCGACACCTTTTACTTGAAGGAAATGCATGGAGTTGAAGGAGAAGTTGTTCAGTGTGAGAACAAGTTCAGCCAGGCGGAGGAGGGTGTTGGTGGATGGGGACTGGTTGGGCCTCTGTTCCAGGAAGAAGCGGAGAGCCCTCAAACCATCCTGGTGGGGGATGGAGGTGTAGAGCGATTGGACGTCCATAGTGAAGAGGAGGTGGTTGGGACCAGGAAACTGGAAATTGTCAAAATGACGTAGGGCGTCAGAAGAGTCACAGATTTATTTCATTTCATCTTAGTTTGTTCAGTTTGCTTACCCACTGTTTTTTTCAGGTTGTTTTTCTTCAGGTTTGCACTTGCTGATGTTCAATATTCAGTATATTCACACCTAATCTGTACTAATGCTTTGTCTTTCAACACACCATTAACATATTGTTTGCCTTTGCTCCGTGACCTTTTGGTCAGCTATGCGGCCTGGTCCAATCTGCACCTTCTCCTTTGTTATCTCTTGCCCAACCCCCACCTCACTTGTTTATAATCTGTGACTTTTCTAATATTTGTCAGTTCCGAAGAAGGGTCACTGACCCGAAACGTTAACTCTGCTTCTCTTTCCACAGACGCTGCCAGACCTGCTGAGTGAATCCAGTACCTTAATTCTTTGTCCTCTAGTTACCAACCCTCCTGCCACTGGAAACCATGCATCTC
Organism: Heterodontus francisci; assembly: GCF_036365525.1. Classification (NCBI taxonomy): domain Eukaryota; kingdom Metazoa; phylum Chordata; class Chondrichthyes; order Heterodontiformes; family Heterodontidae; genus Heterodontus; species Heterodontus francisci. The sequence continues at coordinate 125,015,296 of NC_090372.1, read as the reverse complement.
TATTTACTCCATCAAAACCCCTCAAAACATTAAATCTCCCCTTAATCTCTGCTCTAAGGAGAACCAACTCAGGTTCTCTAGTCTCTCCACATCACTGAAGTCCGCCATCCCTAATACCATTTCAGTAAATCTCCTCTGCGTCCCCTCTAAGGCCTTGGCATGCTCCTTGCTTTTTACTGTATACCTCTATTTCATAAAGCCAAGGATCTCATGCATTTTAACAGCCTAAGCAACTTGTCGTACCATCTTGAAAGATTTATGCACTTAACCCCACAGGTTATCTCCATTCGTGCACCCCATTTTAAAATTGCGCCATTTTTAGTTCATATGTCTCTCATTTGTCCTTCCAAAATGCATCACTTCACAATTTTCTACATGTGTCTGCCTATTTCACCAACCTGTCCATGTCCTCCTGAAATTTTTTGCTATTCCCTCTCCCCCACTCTCAATGTTTTATTTTTTTATATATTTAAAACTTTGAAATTGTGCCCTATATACCCAAGTCCTGGTTATTAATATATGTTGGTTCTAATATTGACCCCAGGCGACACCGTGTATACTTCCCTCCAGTCTGAAAAAAGCGGTTTACCATATCGTCTCTGCTTTCTGTCTTTTAGACAATTTCTGTCCACACTGCCACTGCCCTTTAATCCTTTGGGCTTCAATTTTGCTGACCTATCCATTATGTGTACTTTATCAGTGCCTTTTGAAAGTTCATATACATATCAACCGCAAGACCCTCATCAATCATCTTCATCAAAGAACTCAATCAAATATGTCACATGATTTATTAACCCATGTTTTTCCAAATGGCAATTAATTTTGTCCTGGATTATTGTCTTTTGAAATTCCCCCAACGTCAGTGATGAGCTGACTTGCCCATACCATGTTTATCCCTCCTTTTTTGCACAGGGGTGTAAGATTTGCAGCCCTCCAATCCTCTGGTGCTTAATTTGGTTCAGTTTAATGTAAGGACCTTTTTCTTGGTTCTCTTGTTTTTATCCTTGGTGAATTTGTTTTAAATTGCTCTACACTTAAAATGTGTGAATTACTCTAACTTCATGCCCGTTTGCTTTCTTTCTAGGTGTAAAGGTATCCGTCTTGGTTGATGTGTTGGTAGAGGCTGGTGTGCTGAAGCAAATTCAGAATTAAGGCCAACACCCGTTAATCACGGAAGTTGATGTTCACAAAAGAATATCAACAGGGCTCTAATAAAAATCTAGCTTTTTGCTAATTGTGAGCTTTTTAAGCTTTGTTCAGGCTGCTCTCTTAGATGTTGACCATTGTCTAGTGAAACTTTTTGAAATTCCCCAATAAATTCAGTAAAAGCTAGACTAGCTTGTAAGAAATAAACTTGTTTTTCATACTTTTGGGTAGGGGTCGTAAAACATTGTGGAATGTCAGATGTTTCGTTGCAAGCTTTTAATGTTGAGATGTATTTCTGCTAATAATGTATTGGACTTGTTCTACATGTGTATAGTCTATAACAACTTTGCAGCTTTGAGTACATTTGTAACTTAGTACTGTTATACATTTCGTGAAGTCTTAGTTCCATCCATTTGAGTTGCGGGGCAGTCGCATGTTATAATTCTAGATATATAAATTAAATGTTTTGAAAATATTCATTGTCTTTCTATAAACTCATCAGATCTAGAGTTGAAGAAATGTCAAGAGCATTGTGTTCTTGGACTTGAATTATATTTTTGAAATTTAGTGCTGTAATTCTACATTGTTCAGAAGAGTTAACTAAACGTAGAGTTTCATTATCCTAAGACCCCAATTTGTAAGTCTACAGTTTAATTTCTCATTCATTTGATCGCTTAAAGATGACTAATATAGATTGATCTTAAACTTACAAAAGATTTAATTGTAAGTGATTTCGAAGATGATCAAAATACTCAGTTTGAAGAATTGTTGTGATGCAGCCTCAGTAAACTTGGCAAAGTACAATAAAAAAAAAATTGTACATTGATTTTTGTTTTGCAGTGTTGGTCTTTGTTTTTTTGTTGGTTCTTTGTAGTTGAGATTAAATGACTAATGTTCTGTTGACTGATTTATATTGCTTTTAAATGGGGAGATTGTACTTTTTGCTAACTGCTTCTGAATTGTGCAATCATTTATATTTTAAAGTTGCTTTGTTTGTTAGTTGTGAATTTTTTTTTAAGTAGCCTTGTGTTCATGTAGTAAACTGGGATTAGAATTTGTTATGTTATGTACCTTAGTAATGTAATGATTTTTGTCTTTTTTTTAAATGATTACTTGACATGGCCTGGGGTCAATGTGCATAACCACCACCCTGGCACTGTACCAAAAAATAAAGCATAACACAACTCCTTGTGAATCTAATCTGTATTACCAATTTCAGAATAGGATTGTGAAATCTAAAACTCCAATGAATGAGTGTATACAATCAAGAATACTAAGGAGGGAAGAAGAATTACCAGCCTAGCAAAGTAGCTTCCCTGCTTCTTCAAACTTGCTGGTGTTGCAACTGAGGCGGGAGGAGTGCCCTGTTTATTCTAGTTCCACTTCACGGGTCACAACTTATGTTTACATTTTCACACTTATGAATACAGACAATCATATACTATAATTTTCCCAGAATAAAACACACTAACCAGGTTTCTTACACTGAGAATTTTATTACTCATTAATTACAAAACAAGTCTTAACCAGCAATGAAGTAAAGCATAAAAACAGTTTGAAATGTTAAAAGTTCCCTTTTTATATTGTATCATACACTGATTAACTGGAAAATTTAAAAGGATTTTTGTTCAGAGCTCTGTTACAGACAAAAAAAAACACTTGGGCTGAATACTTGCTCATTCCTTAAGAAAATAGCAGATGAGAAATGCTTCACCATTCCCTATCCCCTACCTTTGTTTCCAGTAGATCAGTCACTATCTCACTCCTGTCATTCTCCCAAGTGCAACTTGAGAAAAGCTGACACACCAATAGATTGTTGTAAAAGATTCCAGTGACCCATCTAAATGTATTCGGAGGCTAGGCTGTGGGCTAGTTTTGGAACCAACAGATTTCATCTATTAGGATGAATAATTGCTCATTCCTTAAGTGGTTTTCTTTGTCTGTGACAGAGCTCTGAACAAAAATCCTTTTTAATTTGTGGTGTTATTTGCTAGCTCTAATGTGACATCAGCTGCCTAGGCCCCAAACTCAGAAATTCCCTCCCTAAACCTCACTACCTCTTTCCTCCTTTTGTTTCTTGAAACCTACATCTTTGGTCAAGTTTTCAGTCATCTGCCATATCTCCTTATATGGCTTGGTGTCATATTTTGTTTTATAATGCCTTTTGATGCGCTTTGGATTGTTTTATTACATTAAAGACGCTATATAAATAAAGGTCATTGAAAGAGTGGTTTAGGGACGAATTCCAGAGCTTAGGACCTTGACAGCTGAAGGCACGCCCACCAATGGTTAAAAGGAAAAGTTGCATTTATATAGTGCTTTTCGCAACTACCAGATATCTCTAAGCATTTTACAACCAATGAAGTATTTTTGAAGTGTCATCACTGTTGTAATATAGGGAATACAGCAGCCAATTTGCACACAGCAGACTCCCACAACAGCAATGTGATAACGACCGGATAATCTGTTTTTGTGATTATTGAGGAATTAAATATTGGTTGAGATGCCAGGGATAACTCCCCCTGCTCTTCTTCGAAATAGTGCTGTGGGATCTTTTATGTCAATGTGAGACAGCAGACATGACCTCAGTTTGACATCTCATCCAAAAGACAAAGTTCCTTGATGTTTAACTTAAATCATTTCTCTCTCTCTGATCATTTTGGACAAAAAAATCTTTCCTATCTCATGTTCCTTCAAAATCAGCTTGGTTCATCTGAAGCAAACCTACTGTTGCTTCTACATGCATCCATTTTATTAGCTCCCTCTTCCACTAAAGCTTGTGATATTCTATGCAACATATGTGTATGTGAGTCATTAAAATGAAAGAGCTTCTTGGATATGTCCAGTTTCTTATTCAATAACACTGGTACAAACTCAAAACGGACATTATGTAGTGTACTCCCAGATACAATTTACTTCCAGTCCCTTTTTGTGTTTGGTCATTGAGGTGTAATTCTGTGGGGCTTGGGCTGGCGAAATGCTCAGGCTTTTCCTTCATGTCCGTCACAATATAGACCCTGTTTCCAGATACTGTAGTTAAATCATGAGTACTGTCCATCAGGGAGCATTCCCATTCCTGACGTGCCTTTGGGAAAACTCTGATTCCAGATTCTTGGCCAGTTTAATGTTTGTTTCAATTCACTGTAATCAACATTATTCATTAAGGCTCCTTTGTATGGGATCCTCAGATCCCTATTTTGTTTTTGATATGCCCTTGAGATGTGACCCACATAAAAGTAATTTTTGTTGAACCGCAGGTATTATTTCCCATACAACACACCACATTTGTAACCCATCTCCGTCTGGTACTACACCTTCCGAATACTTTCATTACTGGTTCCGTCTGGACATGTTACATAATTCCATATTCTCTCTGGTTGTTTTGTGCCGAGATCATGTTATGAAAGTGATTCTAATTTTCTTAAAATATATTTTGAGGAATTCCTAGTCAAACTCTAGAAATGTTGACCCAGTTTTTTTTGAAGTGGGTCATCAAGGGGACAGAACGAACTGGGAGAGCAGAAACCCTGGTAACTGAGGAAGATGTGGGCAGAGAAGTGACAGTGGCACGCCCCTTGACATGACAAGCCTGGGAGCAGTTGAGTGCATCTGAGAGAGCAAACTCGCAAGTTTTTGGTTGTAGTGTCAGTGTTTACCTTCTGGAATGAGATAAAGTTAGCACCTGCTGCTGCAGAAGTGTCATGGAGGAAGAGACCAGATTCTTGCTGAATGTTTAATGAGTCAAGCCTATAGAAGGAGGAGGGATCACAACCCAGTTCAGCTTTCCAGCACCTCTTTAAAAGACCCTGAGAAGTCCACTCATCTCGTCTCCTCTGTTTGAAGAAAAACCTGCTAAATTAATTCTCAACGCCACCTGAAAAGAATTGTTCTAAAAGATCCCAGTGATCTATCTACATGTACTCAGAGGCTGGACTGTATGCTAGTTTTGGAACACAACATATCTGCTATTTTCTTCAAGGATTAGTAAGTATTCAGGCCAAGTTTTTTTTGGTCTGTAACAGCTCTGAACAAAAATCCCTTTTATTTTTTTCTGCATGTGTGTGCGTGAGTGTGAGAGGCTAAAATAAAAAGGGAACTTTAAAATTTAAATCTGAGATTTTGCTTCACTTCATTACTGGTTAAGACTCGATCGTAACAGCAGTAGTACAATGACTATCCACATCTTGTCCATGTTGTGTAAAATCAAATACAGCATTCAATTTCCATCATGTTATCTGACCCTTTTGCACAATTTACACTTTCTCCATGGTACTACATATATTGTGGTTCTTTCCCTTGTTTCTGACTAGCCAATTTAAGATTTGTTTCTCCCAATTTATCCATAACATCAATTTGGTCTACCAGCACCCTCAGCCCCCTTTTAATTTTTTTAAGCATTACTTGATCTCCAGTTGAGTAGTTAATGTAATGGGTGGGTTGGTTATCCTTGGTGACTTTGAGATGGACAGTACACACTTTCCTCACAGTATATAGCAGTGAAAATTCTAAGGTTCATTGGAAGTTCAGGGGAAATTGAGTCTGATGAGTAGCAAAGGAGAGTGGGACCCCAGTTGGGTGCACAATGTACATTTGCCAACCTGTCATGAGTTCAAATGGGCATGGCGTGAATGATCATTAACACACCTGGCAAGGTCGTGATCCAATCATTAGTTTTGACCAGATCAGCAAATCCCTTCCTGACAGCTTTATTCTACTGTTTTGATAGATGATTAAAGCATTCTACTGTCCTAGTAGACTCTGGGTGGGAGGGGATGTGGAAAGGTTGTTCCACCCTGAAATTTCTTTTTTATTTCATGGGATGTGAGCGTGCTGGCAAAGCCAGCATTTGTTGCCCATCCCAAATTGCCCTTGAGAAGGTGGTGGTGAGCCGCCTTCTTGAACTGCTGCAGTCCTTCTGGTGTAGGTACACCCAGAGTGCTATTGGGAATAACATGGAGTTCCATGTGTTTGACCCAGCAACAGTGAAGCAACGGCAACACAGATCCATGTCAGGATGGTGTGTGACTTGGAGGGGATCTTGTGGGTGGCGGTGTTCCCAGGCGTCTGCTGCTCTTGTCCTTCTAGGTGGTAGAGATTGCGGGTTTCGAAGGTGCTGTCCAAAGAGAATTGGCGAGTTGCTGCAGTGCATCTTGTCGATGGTACACACTGCTACCACTGTGCGCCAGTGGTGGAGGGAGTGAATGTTTAAGGTGGTGGATGGGGTGCTGATCAAGTGGGCTGCTTTGTCCTGGATGGTGTCCAGCTTCTTGAGTGTTATTGGAGCTACACTCATCCAGGCAAGTGGAGAGTATTCCACCATACTCCTGACTTGTGCCTTGTAGATGGTGGACAGACTTTGGGAAGTCAGGCGGTGAGGTACGCGCTGCAGAATCCCCAGCTTCTGCCCTGTTTTTGTAGCCGCAGTATTTATATGGCTGGTCCAGTTAAGTTTATGGTCAATGGTAATTCCCAGGATGTCGAATGTGAGGGATTCAGTGATAGTAATGCCATTAAATGTCAAGGGCAGCTGGTTAGCTTCTCATTCGTGGGAGATGGTTATTGCCTGGCACTTGTGTGCGTAAACGTCACTTGCTACTTATCAGACCAAGCCTGAACGTTGTTCAGGTTTTGCTGCATGTGGACACAGACTGCCTCAGTATCTGAGGAGTCGCATATTCTACTGAACACCGTACAATCATCAGCGAACATCGCCACTTCTGACCTTATGATGGAAGGAAGGTCATTGATGGAGTACCTGAAGATGGTTGGCCCTAGGACAGTACCCTGAGGACCTCCTGCAGCAATATCCTGGGGCTTAGATGTTTTGCCTCCAACAACCCAACTATCTTCTTTTGTACTAGGTATGATTCTAATCAGTGGAGAGTTTTCCCTGATTCCCATTAACTGAAATTTTGCTAGTGCTCCTTGATGCCACACTTGGTCAAATGTTGCCTTGATGTCAAGGGCAGTCACTCTCACCTCATCTCTTGAATTCAGCTCTTTTGTCCATGTTTGGATCAAGGCTGTAATGAGGTCTGGAGCTGAGTGGCCCTGGCGGAGCCCAAACTGAGCGTCACTGAGCAGGTTATTGCTGAGTAAGTGCCACTTGATAGCACTGTTAACGACATCTTCCACAACTTTGCTGATGATTGAGAGTAGACTGATGGAATGGTAATTGCTTGGATTGGATTTGCCCTGCATTTTGTGGACAGAACATACCTGGGCAATTTTCCACATTGTCGGGTAGATGTCAGTGTTGTAACTGTACTGGAACAGCTTGGCTAGTTCTGGGGTGTTAGCGGGAATGAATCTGGAAGAATCACTCGACACTCAGGTCTGCTTCAATGTCAAACAGTTTATTTAGTTACGCCAGCGGGGAGCCTCTCCACCGAACAAAGGAAAATCATGCATACTTATACATTTTTCAAACAGTTACTCAGCCCATCCTGGCTGGACATGATCCAATCATAACGGTTATTGATTACATACATTACACGTATTACCAATTAGATTACTCATTAGGCATCATGTGGCTATGTGATCAGCTCATGCAAGCCCCCTGATCATCTTGTAATGTTTCCCAGACCCCCTTATCAACTATCCTTGAGTCTTCACAATGAATCCTTCTACCTTTATCAAACTTACATTCCTGATTGCTTCATGCAGACTGCAGTTACACAAAGCAACTGTCTTATACACTGATATGAGGGGCCTCCTTGGTCAGCCTAACTGTCTGGGTCTCACGGTACCATTCCCAGGGATATGACTTAGCCTATCTTGTTCTCACAGTGCATTGGATGAGTACTCCATTTTATAACAATATGTGGCTATACTTTCAACTTGTGTATGAGTGTATATATATATATATATATATATTCACTAGGATTATATGAATCTACTTACTCAAATAACATTTAAACAGTATGATAGTTACTGAAGGTGCCTCTGCGCTTGGGAATACCCTACAACAATCCCCCCTTTCGGTAGGAGACTAACCCTAGTCTCCTCAACCGACACCATTTAATGTTTGCTTTTACCCCTTTAAACTCGCCCGGTATTCCCTGCCTCGGATGTGCTGGCCAGTCACGTGATTTCAGGAATTCCGGTCATATTATATCAAATTAATGTGATCCACCTGACTTAGCCCTTTAGATAGACAAATTGTCTCCCTTGCCTTTGCTCTGGTTTTCATCCTCCTTTGCTGCACCTGGCGCCTGTATGATCGGCAAGCTAGTATGCCCCATGCTATGGCCAGTATTAACTGTATTCCAACTAGCACATGAGAAATTATCCTAATCCAAGGGTGGATATTCAAATTCATCCCCCAATCCCAAATTTTCTCCCACCAACTCTGTTCCTGCAATTCTGTGTCTGTATCTTCCTCTAGCCTTTTGATTGTTGTCTGCAGTTGGTGGTAGATTTTTACGGATTGGCCCACCCTGAGCCTTAATTCCCTCAGTACCTCAGCTAGGTGTGGGATGAGGGCTGCCTCTGGTTCCTTGTAATCCTGTAGGTGGTCATGGAGATAATCGGTGACGTTAATGGTCTTGGTACCTCTGCGCTGAACCTGGATAATTCGGGTTTGCCCTATCGTGACTGGTCATAAAGGCGTAAAGCAAAAATTAGAAAATGGGATGGGGCATTGTAGATTGTTGTAACGATAGGAACTTTCTGTAGTGGAAACGCAATATTTCCCTTTACCTCCGTAGCCTGTCCTTGCAAAATGCTTTGGGGCAGGCGTGACCTCTACGACACAACCATCTGTTCGATTAAACCCACATTCATCCAACTCTCCCTGTCCCACCGGGTGGGGACATACTGTAATATCTCCCCTCTGCTTACATTCCGTAAGTGAAATTCCATATAGCGTGTTATTTCTAAGTATGGCAGAGGCTTCAGTTAGATAGTATCGGAGGGAGGTGTTATCACGTACAACCCCAATATTTTCCACCTGGTAGTGGGGGAATGGCCCAGAGTCCTGTGTGACTATAGGGATCATCAGGACCATTCCCAATCCGGTGGATTTACCCAACTCACAGTCTGGGATCACTGGGTACACTCTGGTGAGTCCCTTTAGCGTACAGTTGTCCAGTGTCCCCTTCCTCTCGGCCAGCTGAGCCAAATGTAGGCTGTCTATCCAGTCGGGCACCTCCCCCCTTTGGATCTGATCGAGATTGTGTCTTATTTGTCCCACCATCCATAAGCCATAAGCCAGGGATATGACTTAGCCAATCTTGTTCTCACAGTGCATTGGATGAGTACTCCATTTTATAACAATATGTGGCTATACTTTCAACTTGTGTATGAGTGTATATATATATATATATATATATATTCACTAGGATTATATGAATCTACTTACTGAAATAACATTTAAACAGTATGATATTTACTGCAGGTGCCTCTGCGCTTGGGAATACCCTACAACATGGGGCATAAGTCTTCAGTACGACTGCTGGGAGGGGCCCATAGTCTTTGCAGTATCCAGTGCCTTCAGCCATTTCCTGATATCACTTGGAGTGAATCAAATTGGCTGAAGTCTGGCATCTGTGATGCTAGGGACCTCAGGAGGAGGCCAAGATGGATCATCCACTCAGCACTTCTGGCTGAAGATGGTTGCAAATGCTTCAGCCTTTTCTTTTGCAATTACATGCTGGGCTGTCCCATCATTGAGGATGGGGATGTTTGTGGAACCTCTTTCTCTGGTGAGTTGTTTAATCGTCCACCACCATCCATGACTGGATGTGGCAGGACTGCAGAGCTTTGATCTGATATTTTGATTGTGGGATTGCTTAGCTCTATCACAATGACAGATCTGTTGTAGTACTTCTGCTGTGAAATGAGAACCATTATTGCTTTATTATTTTTTGGAAAGCCTATTTGGTCGAGATGTGTTCCCACAAAATTTTAGCTCAAGCTACTACATCATTTTTATGGCTGGGAAAGCTTCAATCCACTGGTTAATTATATCTAGGAAGCTAGGAAAAGGTGGAAGGGTAGCACTGTTAATCAAGGATGGCATTGGTGCAATAGTTAGAGATGACCTTGGTTCAGGAGATCAGGATGTGAAGATGAGGAATAGCAGGGGAAAGAAGTCACTAGTGGGAGTAGTCAACAGGCTTCCTAAAAGTAACCACAATGTAGGACGAAGTATACAGGAAGAAATATTGGGTGCTTGTGATAAAGGGACAACAATAATCATGGGTGATTTTCATCTGCATATAAACTGGGAAAATCAGATTGGCAATAGTAGCCTGGATGAGAAGTTCATAAAATGCTTTTAAGATAGTTTCTTAGAGCAGCACATTCTGGAACCAACCAGAGAGCAGGTTATAATAGACTTGGTATTGTGTAATGTGACAGGATTAATTAATAATGACCTCAGAATAAAGGCACATCCTAGGTGGCAGCTAACACAATATGATTGAATTTTACATCCAGTTTGAAAGAGAGAGTAGTGGGTCTAAGTATTTTAAACTTAAATAAGGGCAATTACGTGAGCATGAAAGCTGAGCTGGCTGAAGTGAACTGGGTTACTAGGCTTGGAGATAGATTAATAGAGAAGCAGTGGCAGACGTTTAAGGGGATATTTTCAGAATACTCAGAATAAGTATATTTTTACTATAAAGAAAAATTCTAAGGGGAGAACCCACCATCCGTAGTTAACTAAAGAAGTTAAGGAAAGCATCAAACTTAAGGAAAAAGCATATAATTGTGCAAAGGTGAGTGGCAGGTCAGTGACTGGTCAGAATATAAAGAATGGCAGGGAATGACTGAAAGGTTAAACAGGAGAAAGAAATTAGAGAATGAGAGAAAGCTAGCTAGAAATGTAAAAATGGATGGCAAGAGTTTCTACGGGTATTTAAAAAGGAAAAGAGTAAGTAAAGTGAGTGTTGGTCCTCTAGAGAGTGAGAATGAGGAGTTACTAGTAGATAATAAGGAAATGGCAGATGAAATGAACAAATATTTTTCTTCTGTCTTCACTAAAGAGGATACAAAAAACATTCCAGTAATAGCTGTAAATCAGGAGGTGGAAGGAAGAGAGGAACTTGCTGAAATTACAATCACCAGGAAAGCGGTAATGAGCAAACTGATGGAGCTGTGGGCTGACAGGTCCCTGGGTCCCGATGGGCTCCATCCGAGGGTCTTAAAAGAGGTGGCTAGTGAGGTAGTAGATGCATTGGCGTTAATTTTTCAAAATTCCATAGATTCTGGAAAGGTTCCATCAGATTGGAAAGTAGCAAATATAACCCCTCTATTCAAGTCGGGGGGGAGGCGCGGGGGAGGAGGCTATAAAAAGATAACTATAGGCCAGTTAGCTTGACATCTTTTGTGGGGAAAATGTTAGAAGCTATTATTAAAGACATTATAACAGGGCACTTAGAAAAATTCAAGGTAATCATGCAGAGTCAACATGGTTTTGTGAAAAGGAAATCATGTTTAACCAATTTATTGGAGTTCTTTGAGGGCGTTACATGTGCTGTGGATGGTGGTGAACCAGTGGATATATGGTACTTAGATTTCCAGAAGGCATTTGATAAGATGCCACATCAAAGGTTATTGCAAAAAATAATAGCTCATGGTGTAGGGAGTAACATATTGGCATGGATAAAAGATTGGCTAGCTAACAGGAAACAGAGAGTAGGCATAAATGGGTCATTTTCTGGTTGGCAAGATGTAACGAGTGGTGTGCCACAGGGATCAGTGCTGGAGCCGCAACTTTTTATAATTTATATAAATGACTTAGATGAAGGGACTGAAGGTATCTTTGTTAAATTTGCTGGTGACACAAAGATTGGTAGGAAAGTAAGTTGTGAAGAGGGCGTGAGGCGGCTACACAGGGATATAGATAGGTTAAGTGAGTGGGCAAAGATCTGGCAAATTGAGTATAATGTGGGAAAATGTGACATTGTCCATTTTGGCAGGAAGAATTTTTTAAAAAGCATATTATCTAGATGGTGAGAGATTGCAGAGCTTTGAGATGCAGAGGGATCTGGGTGTCCTAGTGCATGAATCACAAAAGGTTAGTATGCAGGTACAGCACGTAATTAGGAAAGCTAATAGAATGTTATTATTTATTGCGAGGGGAATTGAATACAAAAACGGGGAGGTTATGCTTCAGCTATACAGGGCATTGGAGAGACCACATCTGGAGTACTGTGTACGGTATTGGTCTCCTTATTTAAGGAAGGATGTAAATGCATTGGAAGCAGTTCAGAGAAGATTTACTAGACTAATATCTGGAATAGGTGGGCTGTCTTATGACGAAAGATTGGATAGGCTAAGCTTATATCTGCTGGAATTTAGAAGAGTAAGAGGCGACTTGATTGAAACATATAAGATCCTGAGGGGTCTTGACAGGGTAGATGTGGAAAGAATGTTTCCCCTTGTGGAAGAATCTAGAACTGGGGGTGAGTGTTTAAAAAATAAGATAGAGATGAGAAACTTTTTCTCACAGAGGGTCGTGAGTCTTTGGAACTCTCTTTTTCAAAAGGCGGTGGAAGCAGAGACTTTGAATATTTTTAAGGCAGAGATAGATAGATTCTTGATGAGCAAGGGGGTGAAAGGTTATCGGGGTAGGCAGGATTGTGGAGTAATCAGTTCAGCCATGAACTTATTGAATAGCGGAGCAGGCTCAAGAGGCCGAGTAGCCTACTCCTGCTCCTAATTCATATGTTCGTATGGATAAAGGGGAGCCCATTGACGTACTGTACTTGGATTTCCAAAAGGCATTTGACAAGGTACCACATAAAATGTTATTGCACAACGTAGGAGCTCATGGTGTAGCCGGTAACATATTAGCATGGATAGAAGGTTGGCTGGCTGACAGAAAACAGAGTATGCATGAATGCGTCCTTTTCTGAATGGCAGGATGTGACGAGTGGAGTGCCTCAGGGGTCTGTGCTGGGGCCTCAACTTTTTACAATTTATATCAATGATTTAGATGAGGGAAGCAATGGCTTGGTAGCTAAATTTGCAGATGACACAAAGATAGGTAGGAAAGTAAGTTGTGAAGAGGACACAAGGAGCTTGCAGACCAATATAGATAGGTTGAGTGGGTGGGCAAAAATCTGGCAGATGAGTATAATGTGGGAAAATGTGAAGTTGTTCACTTTGGCAGGAAGAATAAAAAAGCAGAGTATTACTTAAATGGGGAACTACTGCAGAATTCCGAGGTACAGATGGATCTAGGTGTTTTAGTGCATGAGTCACAAAAGGGTAGTAAGCACGTACAGCAAGTAATAAAGAAGGCTAATGGAATGCTATCCTTTATTACGAGAGGAATTGAAAATAAAAGTAAGGATGTTATGCTTTAGTTATACAGAGCATTGGTGAGACCACATCTTGAATACTGTGTGCAGTTTTGGTCTCCTTATTTAAGGAAGGATGTGAATGCGTTGGAGGTGGTTCAAAGGAGGTTTACTAGATTGAAACCTGGAATGAGCAGGTTTTCTTTTGAGGAAAGGTTGGACAGACTGGGCTTGTTTTCACTGGAGTTTAGGAGAGTCTTGATTGAAGTATGTAAGATCCTGAACGGTCTTGACAAGGTGGATGTGGAAAGGATGTTTCCTCTTGTGGGTGAGTCCAGAACAAGGGGGCACTGTTTTAAGATTAGGGGATGCCCTTTTAGGACAGAGACAAGGAGAAATTTTTTTCTCTCAGAGGGTTGTGCAACTTTGGAACTCTCCGCTTCAGAAGGTGGTGTAGGCGGGTCATTGAATATTTTTAAGATGGAGGTAGATAGATTTATAGGCAAGAGAATCAAAGATTATCGGGGATAGATGGGAGTGTGGAATTCGAGACAGAAACAGATCAGCCATGATCTTATTGAATGGTGGAGCAGGCACGATGGGCCGACTGGCCTACATCTGCTCCTAACTCGTATGATATTTATTTTATTTTTAAATACAGCACTGAAACAGGCCCTTCAGCCCACCGAGTCTGTGCCGACCAACAACCACCCATTTATACTAACCCTGCAGTAATCCCATATTCCCTACCACCTACCTACACTAGGGACAATTAACAATGGCCAATTTATCTATCACCTGCAAGTCTTTGGCTGTGGGAGGAAACCGGAGCATCCAGCGAAAACCCACACGGTTACAGGGAGAACTTGCAAACTCCGCACAGACAGTACCCAGAATTGAACCCAGGTCCCTGGAGCTGTGAGGCTGCGGTGCTAACCACTGCGCCACTGTGCCGCCCACTATCTATCACTACCAAGATATACCCTCTTTTGCTGTGGATAGCAAGCCTGTATACTCAATCTACAATGTTTCCCAAAGGTCATCATTCAGGTGGGATGTGTCCATTGAGACCTTTTATTTGGCAGGGGCCAGATTCATTTGGGTGTAGATAAAACACAGGTCCAGGTGGTGTTGGGCATCCTGGTGCAGCATTGGCCACCAATAGCAATTATGTAGCATACCGGCATCTCTAGAAATGGAAGCATACACAAAATAATTATTCTCTGAGGCATAGAGGTATAACCCAAGTCAAATTAGAGCTATCCTTGTCCTACATTATGAGGGTTTGTATCACAAGTGGGTCCTTTCCTGATGCAAAGGTCAAGGGAAAATCTTGTGGTCTCTTTGGCCATACCCACATTAGGGTCAGTGTCTTGACAAGCTTTTAAGTCAGGTATAACTGGAGTCTGCCATATCAATTGTGCTTTGAGTGGATCTCATGGAATCTCCTCAATACTAGCTTTTCTGGCTAGAAAGTCTGCCTGTTTATTAACTTCACCCTCTTCAACAACTCCTGCCCATTGCCTTCACCTTACCAATAGCAATTTACCCCAGAGGCATACCAAGAATATCCCAAATCATTTGGCGTTCAGAGTGGTGGGTAAGCAGTTTCCCTCTTGCTGTGTAGAAGCTGCATTTTTGCCAGATGGGTAAGTATTCTGTGTGAGAATTACAAAGCAGCTGTCAGAATAGATGGTGATTTTTTATCAGTGACAGTTTAAGGGCTATGAGCACCGTAATAACCTCCATTTTTGGGGCTGAATATTGCGGTGGGTGCAACGTCATGTGGAATCCAACATGCAGCACCAGTACGGTATGACCTTATTCATAAATCTGGGAACCATCCACATAAATCCTAAAAGTGGTTTGTCTTTATTAGGTCCATTGGATACTATCTCTTCCACCTTACAAGTATACAGGGCTCCTTCATCCTGCAACATAACCAGCCAAATGGTAGTTCTGAGATTGCAAGATTGTAATTTTTTTCCTTATAACTCCATAATTCATCTACCGGGCTATGAACAAAGAACAAAGAACAAAGATAATTACAGCACAGGAACAGGCCCTTCGGCCCTCCAAGCCTGCGCCGATCCAGATCCTCTCTCTAAACATGTCACCTATTTTCTAAGGTTCTGTATCTCTTTTCTTCCTGCCCATTCATGTATCTGTCTAGATACATCTTAAAAGACTCCATCGTGCCCGCATCTACCACCTCCGCTGGCAATGCGTTCCTGGTGCCCACCACCCTCTGCGTAAAGAACTTTCCACGCATATCCCCCCTAAACTTTTCCCCTTTCACTTTGAACTCGTGTCCTCTAGTAATTGAAACCCCCACTCTGGGAAAAAGCCTCTTGCTATCCACCCTGTCTATACCTCTCATGATTTTGTACACCTCAATCAGGTCCCCCCTCAACCTCCGTCTTTCTAATGAAAATAATCCTAATCTGCTCAACCTCTCTTCATAGCTAGCGCCCTCCATACCAGGCAACATCCTGGTGAACCTCCTCTGCACCCTCTCCAAAGCATCCACATCCTTTTGATAATGTGGCGACCAGAACTGTACGCAGTATTCCAAATGTGGCCGAACCAAAGTCCTATACAACTGTAACATGACCTGCCAACTCTTGTACTCAATGCCCCGTCCGATGAAGGAAAGCATGCCGTATGCCTTCTTGACCACTCTATTTACCTACGTTGCCACCTTCAGGGAACAGTGGACCTGCACACCCAAATCTCTCTGGACATCAATTTTCCCCAGGACTTTTCCATTTACTGTATAGTTCACTCTTGAATTGGATCTTCCAAAATGCATCACCTCGCATTTGCCCTGATTGAACTCCATCTGCCATTTCTCTGCCCAACTCTCCAATCTATCTATATTCTGCTGTATTCTCTGACAGTCCCCTTCACTATCTGCTACTCCACCAATCTTAGTGTCGTCTGCAAATTTGCTAATCAGTCCACCTATACTTTCCTCCAAATCATTAATGTATATCACAAACAACAGTGGTCCCAGCACGGATCCCTGTGGAACACCACTGGTCACACGTCTCCATTTTGAGAAACTCCCTTCTACTGCTACTCTCTGTCTCCTGTTGCCCAGCCAGTTCTTTATCCATCTAGCTAGTACACCTTGGACCCCAAGGTACCCCTTGGACTGGGGTAAAGTCAAGGGACAGAGAGGTGAACAGTAATCATGTATAGTGAATAAGGTCCATACAAAGAATAATTATTTAAAAAAAATTAAAGCCTCTTTATCTGAATACATGTAGCATTCATAACAAGATAAATGAACTAGTGGTACAAATAGAGATAAATAGGTTTGATATAATTGATATAACAGAGACATGTTGCAAGATGACTAAGATTGGGAATAAATATTTGAGGGTACTTAAGATTTTAAAAAAGGCAGGCAGAATGGAAAAGAAGCATGAGTGGCCCTGATAATAAAGGATGATATAAGGACAGTAGTAAGAAAGGATCTTGGCCCACTAGATCAATAAGTAGAATCAGTATAGATGGAGAGTAGGAATAACAAGGGTCAGAGACACTGGTGGGAATAGTTTATAGGTCCCCTTACAGTAATTATAGCATTGGAGAGAACATTAAGCAATAAATAATTGCAGCCTGTAACAAAGGCAATGTAATAATTTTGGGAGAATTTTATCTTCATATAGACTGGACAAATCAAATTGGCAAAGGTAGTCTGGAAGGTGAGCTTGCGGAATGCTTTCACGACAGTTTCCTAGAACCATACAATGTGGAACCAATTAGGGAGAAAGCTACTTAGTCTAGTATTATGCAATGAGGCAGGGTTAATTAGTAATTTCATACTAAAAAGTCCTCTGGGAAAAAGTGATCATAATACAATAGAATTCCATAGAGTCATAGAGTTATACAACACAGAAACAGGCCCTTCGGCCCATCATGTCTGTACCAGCAATCAAGCACCTATTTATGCTAATCCCATTTTCCAGCACTTGGCCTGTAGCCTTGTATGCTATGGCATTTCAAGTGCTCATCTAAATACTTCTTAAATGTTGTGAGGGTTCCTGCCTCAACCACCCCTGCAGGCAGTGCGTTCCAGATTCCAACCGCCCTCTGGTGAAAACATTTTTCCCTAAATCCCCTCTAAACCTCCTGCCCCTTACCTTAAATCTATGCCCCCGGTTATTGACACCTCCGCTAAGGGAAAAAGTTTCTTCCCATCAATCCTATCAATAACCCTCATAATTTTGTATACTTCAATCATGTCCCCCCTCAGCCTTCTCTGCTCTAAGGCAAACAACCCTAGCCTTTTCAGTCTCTCTTTATAGCTGAAATGCTCCAGCCCAGGTAACATCCTGGTGAATCTCCTCTGCACCCTCTCCAGTGCAGTCACATCCTTCCTTTAGTGTGGTGCCCAGAACTGTACACTGTGCTCCAGCTGTGGCTTAACTAGTGTTTTATTTAGCTCCATCATAATCTTCCTGCTCTTATATTCTATGCCTCGGCTAATAAAGGCAAGTATCCCCATGTGTCTTCCTAACCACCTTATCTACCTGCGCTGCTGCCTTCAGTGATCTATGGACAAGTACACCAAGGTCCCTTTGACCCTTTGTACTTCCTAGGGTCTTACCATCCATTGTATATTCCTTTGCCTTGTTAGTCCTCCCAAAATGCATCACCTCACACTTCTCAGGATTAAATTCCATTTGCCACTGCTCCACCCATCTTAGCAGCCCATCTATATCGTCCTGTAATCTAAGGCTTTCCTCCTCACTATTTACGACACCACCAATTTTCGTGTCATCTGTGAACATACTGATCATACCACCTATATTCACGTTTAAATCATTAATGTACACTACAAGCAGCAAGAGTCCCAGCACCGATCCCTGCAGTACACCACTAGTCACAGGCTTCCACTCGCAAAAACAACCCTCGACCATCACCCTCTGCCTCTTGCCACTAAGCCAATTTAGGATACAATTTGCCAAATTGCCCTAGACCCCATGGGCTCTTACCTTCTTAACCAATCTCCCATGCGGGACCTTATCAAAAGCCTTACTGAAGTCTATGCATCAACTGCTTTACCCTCATCTGCACATCTAGTCAGCGCCACAAAAAATTCAATCAAGTTTGTTAGACACGATCGCCTCCTGACAAAGCCGTGCCAACTATCCCTGATTAATCCCTGCCTCTCCAAGTGGAGATTAATCCTGTCCCTCAGAATTTTTTCCAATGGCTTCCCTACCACTGATGTTAGACTCATCTCACATTTGAAAGCAAAATACTCCAGTCCAAAATAAGAATCTTAAACTCAAGCTAAGCCCATTACATAGGCATGAGGGGAAAGCTGACTAAGTTTGATTGGGTAAATAGACTAAAAGGTATGGTGGTAAATAAACAGTGGGAAATGATTTAAAATGTTCAACAAAAATACATTCCATTAAAAAAAAACTCAGCAAGAAAGATCCATCTAAGGCTTACTGGGGAAGTTATGGATCGTATGAGATTAAAAGAGGCTTATAATATTGTGAAGAGTATTAGTAAGCCTGAGGATTGGGAAAGCTTTAGAACCAGCATAGGGCAACCTAAAAGTTGATTTAAAAAAAGGGAAAAAATAGAATGAAAGTAAATGAGCTAGGAATATAAAAACAGATTGTAAGACCTTTTACAAGTATATAAAAAGGAGAGTAGCTAAAGTAAACAGTGATCCCTTAGAGGCAGAGACAGGAGAAATTAACATGGGGAATAAGGAAATAGCAGAGACATTAAACGATATTTTGTGTCTGTCCTCACAGCAGAAGACACAAATTACATCCCAGAAATAGAGTGTACCCAAAGGGCTAATAAGAATGAGGAACTTAAAGCAATTAATATCAGCAGAGAAAAAGTATTAGAGAAACCTGAAGACTAAAAGCTAACAAATCCCCATGACCTGATCACTGACATCCTAAGGTTCTAAAAGAGGTAACTGTAGAGACAGTGGATGCACTGCTAATGATTTTCCATAATTCCCTAGATTTGAGAATGGTCCCAGCGAATTGGAAATTAGCAAATGTAATACCACTATTCAAGATAGGAGGGAGGGAGAAAACAGGGAACTACAGGCCAGTTAGCCTGACATCAGCTGTTGGGAAAATGCTGGAGTCTATTAGTAAGGAAGTCTTAACAATGCACTTGAAAAAATCATAGTATGATCAGACAGAACCAACATGGTTTTACAAATGGAAAATCGTGTTTGACAGATTTATTGGAGTTTTTTGAGAATGTAACTAGTAGGGTAGATAAAGAGGAGCCAGTAGATGTGGTATACTTGGATTTCTAAAAGGTGTTTGATAAAATGCCAGACAAAAGGTTAATATGCAAGATAAGGGCTCATGGAATTGGGGTAACATATTAGCATGGATGGAGGATTAGTTAACAGACAGGAAGCAGAGAGTAGGTCTAAACACAGGGCATTTTCAAGTTGGCAGGCTAAGGCATACCAAGGAAAGACTGCAAAGTGATAACTATATGTGCCTTGGTAGTTCTGTTGCACATATCAGTGCTGGGGCCTCACCTAGTTACAATCTATATGAATGACTTAGACGAAGAGACCAAGAGTAATGTGTCCAAATTTGCTGATGATACAAAGCTAGTTGGGAATGTAGGCTGTGAGGAGGACACAAAGAAACGTAGACAGGTTAAGCGAGTAAGCAATAAGGTGGCAGATGGAGTATTATGTGGGGAAGTGTGAGGTTATTCACTTTGGCAATAATATAAAAGCAGAATATTTTTAAAAAGGCATGAAACTTTTAAATGTTGATGTTCAGAGACTTGGATGTACTCATACTAGGAACACAAAGTTAGCCTTTTTTTATATTAATTCATGGGATGTGGGCACCACTGGCTAGGCCAGCATTTATTCCCCATCTCTAATTGCCCTTGAGAAGGTGGTGGTGAGCTGCGTTCTTGAACCGCTGCAGTCCATGTGAGGTAGGTACATTCATAGTGCTGTTAGGAAGGGAGTTCCAGGATTTTGACCCAGCGACAGTGAAGGAACGGTATAGTTATATAGTTCCAAGTCAGGATGATGTGTGACCTGGAGGGGAACTTGCAGGTGGTGGTGTTCCCATGCATTTTCTGCCCTTGTCCTTTTAGTTGGTAGAGATTGTGGGTTTGGAAGGTGCTGTCAAAAGAGCCTTGGTGCATTTTTGCAGTGCTTGTAGATGGTAGATACTGCTGCCACTGTGAGTGGATGGCGGAGGGAGTGAATGTTTGTGGATGGGGTGCCAATCAAGCGGGCTGCTTTGTCCTGGATGGTGTCGAGCTTCTTGAGTGTTGGAGCTGCACCCATCCAGGCAAGTGGAGAGTATTCCATTACACTCCTGACTTATGGCTTGTAGATGGTGGACAGACTTTGGGGAGTCAGGCGGTGAGTTACTCGCCGCAGGATTCCTAGCCTCTGACCTGCTCTTGTAGCCGTAGTATTTATATGGCTACTCCAGTTCAGTTTCTGGTCAATGGTAAGCCCTCGGATGTTGATAGTGGGGGATTCAGCGATGGTAATGCCATTGAATGTCAAGGGGAGATGGTTAGATTCTCTCTTGTTGGAGATGGTCATTGCCTGGCACTTGTATGGCGTGAATGTTACTTGCCATTTATCAGACCAAGCTTGGATATTGTCCAGGTCTTGCTGCATTTCTACACGGACTGCTTCAGTATCTGAGGAGTCGCGAATGATGCTGAACATTATGCCTTCATCAGTGAACATCCCCACTCCTGACCTTATGATTGAAGGAAGATCATTGATGAAGCAGCTGAAGATGGTTGGGCCTAGGATACTACCCTGAGGAACTCCTGCAGTGATGTCCTGGAGCTGCAATGATTGACCTTCAACAACCATAACCCATCTTCCTTTGTGCTAGGTATGACTCCAACCAGCAGAGAGGTTTCCTCCTGATTTCCATTTACTTCAGTTTTGCTCGGGCTCCCAGATGCCATACTCGGTCAAACCGTGCCTTGATGTCAAGGGCAGTCACTCTCACCTCAGCTCTTGAGTTCAGCTCTTTTGTCCATGTTTGAACCAAGGCTGTAGTGAGGTCAGGAGCCGTGGAACCCAAACTGAGCTTCACTGAGCAGGTTATTACTAAGCAAGTGCCGCTTGATAGCACTGTTGATGACACCTTCCATCACTTTACTGATGATTGAGAGTAGCCTACAGGTACAGCAAGCAATTAGGAAGAAAAATGGCATGTTGGCCATTACTGCAACAGGATTAGAGTTCAAGAATAAGGAAGCTTTGCCATAATTTTATAAAGCTTTGGTGAGACCACACCTGGAATACTGTGTGCAGCTTTGGTCTCCCTATCTAAGGAAGGATATACTTGCCTTGGAGGTGGTACAGCGAAGGTTCACCAGATTGGTTCCTGGATGAGAGTGTTGTCCTATGGCTGAATCAATTGAGCTTATACTCTCTGGAGTTTATAAGAATGAGAGATTAGCTCATTGAAACACAAGATTCTGAAGGGGCTTGACAGGGTAGACACTGAGAGATTGTTTCACCTGGCTGAGAAATCTAGAACACGGGAGCTCAGTCACAGGATAAGGGGTCCATCATTTAGGACTGAGATGAGGAGAAATTTCTTCACTCAGAGGGTGGCAAATCTTTGGAATTCTTTACTCCAGAGGATTGTGAATGTGCCATTGTTGAGTATATTTAAGGCTGAGGTGGACAGATCTCTTGGGGAATCAAGGGATATGACGAAGCAGGTGGGAAAGTGGAGTTGAGGCAGAAGATCAAGCATGATCTTATTGAATGGTGGAGCAAGCTCAAGGGGATGTATGGACTACCCCTGCTCCTAGTTCTTATGTTCTTATGGATACTCCTTTAACTTGGCCTTTATTAATAATGCCACTGGTGTATGAGTGGTGTGTAGACTTATTGAATTGAAACCTACCAGGTACTCGGTGTGCTTAACTAACCAATGAACCCCAATATCTGCTTAGTACACTCTCCAAACGATGTTTCCACAGGGGTGTGCATATGAGAAATATCCTACCAGAATACCTTTCCTGCATACTTCTTGCATTACTACAACAGATGTACATGGTCTGAAATTGCCTCTTCCATAATGAAAGATTTTGAGGAATCGGGGCTCATTAAGTCTGAAGGCTGCTTGACTGTCTTTTTAAGATTTTCAAATGCTCGAGGGGATTCTGAGTTCCAACTCTCAAGCATCATCTTTACCAGGGTTATTTTGTAGATGGCGATACAGAGAGGCTGCTATCTCTCTGAAATCCTCAATAAATTCTCTGCAAAATCCCACAATACCAAGGAAAGACTGCAAAGTGATAACTGTATGTGCCTTGGTAGTTCTGTCACTAATCATATTTTAGCTGGATTGGGATTTTTCCTTCCTGTTCAATTTTGACACCCAAAAAAGTTAGTTTACTGCATAAGCGCAGCATTCTTCGGATTCATCTTAAACCCAGTCTCTTCTCTAACAGGCTTAAAACTTTCTTTAGAGGGAGGTAATGTTCTTCATCGACTCTGACTGCAACAGTATGTCAACAACATACTGAATCACATGGCTAGGTCATGAACATGACAATACATCTGCCACAGACTGATGAAACAAAGAAGGCGAGTTGTGAAAAATCGCTGGGTGGCCCTACCCAAGGGGAATGCAAATTAGTGCAAAGTGTTTGGATGCAGTGAAATGATCTAACATCCATTTGAGATGTCCAGGGTTGAATAGACGGTAATAAAAACAAAAACTGCTGGAAAATACTCAGCAGGTCTGGCAGCATCTGTGGAGAGAGAAGCAGAGTTAACGTTTCAGGTCAGTGACCTTTCATCAGAACTGGCAAAGGTTAGAAATGTAATAGGTTTTAAGCAAATAAAGTGGGGGTGGCGCAAAAGAGAACAAAAGGGAAGGTGTTGATAGGACAGAGGGTCACAGAGAATAACTGACAAAGAGGTCATGGGGCAAAGGCAAAGAGTGTATTAATGGTGCGGTGAAAGCCAAAGCTTTAGTGCAGAGAGGGTGTTAAATGACCTAATGAAAGCCTCAGTCAAAAGCACAAATATGAAAAAAAGTAGGCAGGCACATGGTAAAAAAAAAATTGAATGATGAAACAACCTAAAATAAAATGAAATAAAAATAAATAAAAAGTGAAACTAAAAATAAAAAAGGTTGGGGGGTGGAGGGGGGGGGGGGGGGGGGGTGGGGGGGGAGAGAAGCAGTCATGCTCTTATATTATTGAACTTAATGTTCAGTCCGGCAGGTGTAGTGTGCCTAATAGGTAAATGAGGTGCTGTTCTTCAAGCTTGCGTAGATGTTCACTGCAACACTGCAGCAAGCCCAAGACAGAGATGTGGGCATGAGAGCAGTGGGGGGGGAGGGGGGGTGCTGAAATGGCAACAGACAGGAAGCTCGGCGTCATGCTTTCAGACTGAGCGGAGGTGTTCCGCAAAGTGGTCATACAATCTGCGTTTGGTCTCCCCAATGTAGAGGAGACCACATTGTGAGCAGCGAATACTGTATACTAAATTGAAAGAAGTACAAGTAAATCACTGCTTCAACTGAAAGGAATGTTTGGGGCCTTGCATAGTGAGGAGACAGCAGGTAAAAGTGCAGGTATTACACCTCCTGTGATTGCATGGGAAGGTGCTGTGGGAAGGGGATGAGGTGTCGGGTGTAATGGAGGAGTGGACCGGGGTGTCGCGGAGGGAACGATCCATTCGGAATGCTGACACGGGAGGGGAGGGGAAGATGCGTTTGGTAGTGGCATCACGCTGGATGTGGCGGAAATGGCGGAGGATGATGCTTTGGATGTGGAGACTGGTGGGGTGGAAAGTGAGGACAAGGGGAACCCTGTCGTGGTTCTGGGAGGGAGGGGAAGGAGTGAGGGCAGAGGTGCAGTAATGGGCAGGACACGGTTGAGGACCCTTTCAACCACAGTCGGGGGGAATCCTTGGTTAAGGAAAAAGGAAGACATATCAGAAGTGCTGTTGTGGAAAGTAGCATCATCAGAGATGGAGAAACTGGGATATTTCAGAATACACAGAATAGATACATTTCAACGAGAAAGAAAAATGCAAGGGTGGGACCCACCATCCGTGGTTAACTAAAACAGTTAAAGATAGTATCAAACTTGAAGAAAAAGCCTATAATTGCACAAAGATAGGAGGCAGGTCAGAAGATTGGACAGAATATAAAAAACAGCAAAGAATGACTAAAAGATTGATAAGGAAGGTAAAAGTAGAATACGAGAGAAAGCTAGCTAGAAATATAAAGACAGATAGTAAGAGTTTAGATATTTTAAAAAGAAAAGAGTTAACAAAGTGAGCGTTGGTCCTGTAGAAAGTGAGTCTGGGGAATTAATAATGGATAATAAGGAGATGGCAGATGAATTGAACAGATATTTTGCATCGGTCTTCACTATTGAGGATACAAGTAACATCCCAGTATTAGCTATAAGTCAGGAAATGGAAGGGAGGGAGGAACTCAAGAAAATTACAACCACCAGGGAAGTGGTACTGAACAAATTGTTGGAGCTGCGGGCTGACAAGTCCCTGGGTCCTGATGGACTTCGTCCTAGGGTGTTAAAAGAAGTGGCTAGTGAGATAGTTGATGTGTTAGTTTCAATTTCCCTAAATTCCCTAGATTCAGGGAAGGTTCCATTAGATTGGAAAATAGCGAATGTAACTCCTTTATTCAAAAAAAGAGGGAGAGAAAGCAGGAAACTACAGGCTAGTTAGTTTAGTTTAGTTTAGTTTAGAGATACAGCACTGAAACAGGCCCTTCGGCCCACCAAGTCTGTGCTGACCATCAACCACCCATTTGTACTAATCAGACTACTAGAAAAGATCGGATGTCCACCAAAGCTACTAAGTATCATCACCTCATTCCATGACAATATGAAAGGCACAATTCAACATGGTGGCTCCTCATCAGAGCCCTTTCCTATCCTGAGTGGTGTGAAACAGGGCTGTGTTCTCGCACCCACACTTTTTGGGATTTTCTTCTCCCTGCTGCTTTCACATGCGTTCAAATCCTCTGAAGAAGGAATTTTCCTCCACACAAGATCAGGGGGCAGGTTGTTCAACCTTGCCCGTCTAAGAGCGAAGTCCAAAGTACGGAAAGTCCTCATCAGAGAACTCCTCTTTGCTGACGATGCTGCTTTAACATCTCACACTGAAGAGTGCCTGCAGAGTCTCATCGACAGGTTTGCGTCTGCCTGCAATGAATTTGGCCTAACCATCAGCTTCAAGAAAACGAACACCATGGGGCAGGACGTCAGAAATGCTCCATCCATCAATATTGGCGACCACGCTCTGGAAGTGGTTCAAGAGTTCACCTACCTAGGCTCAACTATCACCAGTAACCTGTCTCTAGATGCAGAAATCAACAAGCGCATGGGTAAGGCTTCCACTGCTATGTCCAGACTGGCCAAGAGAGTGTGGGAAAATGGCGCACTGACACGGAACACAAAAGTCCGAGTGTATCAGGCCTGTGTCCTCAGTACCTTGCTCTACGGCAGCGAGGTCTGGACAACGTATGCCAGCCAAGAGCGACGTCTCAATTCATTCCATCTTCGCTGCCTTCGGAGAATACTTGGCATCAGGTGGCAGGATTATATCTCCAATACAGAAGTCCTTGAAGCGGCCAACACCCCTAGCTTATACACACTGCTGAGTCAGCGGCGCTTGAGATGGCTTGGCCATGTGAGCCGCATGGAAGATGGCAGGATCCCCAAAGACACATTGTACAGCGAGCTCGCCACTGGTATCAGACCCACCGGCTGTCCATGTCTCCGCTATAAAGACGTCTGCAAACGCGACATGAAATCGTGTGACATTGATCACAAGTCATGGGAGTCAGTTGCCAGCATTCGCCAGAGCTGGCGGGCAGCCATAAAGACAGGGCTAAATTGTGGCGAGTCGAAGAGACTTAGTAGTTGGCAGGAAAAAAGACAGAGGCGCAAGGGGAGAGCCAACTGTGCAACAGCCCCGACAAACAAATTTCTCTGCAGCACCTGTGGAAGAGCCTGTCACTCCAGAATTGGCCTTTATAGCCACTCCAGGCACTGCTTCACAAACCACTGACCACCTCCAGGCGCGTATCCATTGTCTCTCGAGATAAGGAGGCCCAAAAGAAAGAAAGAACACTAACCCCATATTCCTACCACATCCCCACCTGTCCCTATATTTCCCTACCACCTACCTATACTAGGGGCAATTTATAATGGCCAATTTACCTATCAACCTGCAAGTCTTTTTGGCTTGTGGGAGGAACATGTCTTAACATGTCTCAGGGAAAATGTTAGAAGCTATTATTAAAGACAGTATAGCAGGGCATTTAGAAAAATTCAATGTAATCAGGCAGAGTCAACATGGTTTTGTGAAAGGGAAATCATGTTTAACCAATTTATTGGAGTCTTTGAGGGAGTTACATGTGCCGTGGATAAAGGGGAACCCGTGGATGTATTGTACTTAGATTTCCAGAAGACATTTGATAAGGTGCCACATCGAAGGTTATTGCAGAAAATAAAAGCTCATGGTATAGAGGTAACATACTGGCATGGATAGAAGATTGGCTAGCTAACAGGAAACAGAGAATAGGCATAAATGGGTAATTTTCTGGTTGGCAAGATGTAATGAATGGTGTGCCACAGGGATCAGTGCTGGGGCCTCAACTTTTTACAGTTTATATAAATCTCTTAGATGAAGGGACTGAAGGTATGGTTGCTAAATTTACTGATGACACAAAGATAGGTAGGAACGTAACTTGTGAAGAGGACATAAGGGGGCTAAGTGAGTGGGCAAAGACCTGGCAAATGGAGTATAATGTGGAAAGTGTCAAATTGTCCACTTTGGCAGGAAGAATAAAAAAGAAGCATATTATCTAAATGGTGAGAGATTGCAGAGCTCTGAGATGCAGAGGGATCTGGGTGTCCTAGTGCATGAATCACAAAAGATTAGTATGCAGGTACAGCATGTAATTAGGAAAGCTAACAGAATGTTATCATTTATCGCAAGAGGATTTGAATACAAAAGTAGGAAGGTTATGCTTCTTACGAGGAAAGATTGGACAGGCTAGGCTTGTATCTGCTGGAATTTCGAAGAGTAAGAGTTGACATGATTGAAACATGTAAGATCCTGAGAGGTCTTGACAGGGTGGATGTGGAAAGGATGTTTCCCCTTGTGGGAGAATCGAGCATTAGGGTTCTGTTTAAAAATAAGGGGTCACCCATTTAAGACAGAGATGAGAAGTTTTTTCTCTCAGAGGGTCGTGAGTATTTGGAATTCTCTTTGTCAAAAGGCTGTGGAAGCAGAGACTTTGAATATTTTTAAGGCAGAGGTCGATAGATTCTTGATAAGCAAGGGGGTGGGAGGTAATCGGGGGTAGGTGGAAATGTGGAGTAATCAGTTCAGCCACGAACTTATTGAATGGCGGAGCAAGCTCAAGGGGCTTAGTGACCTACTCCTGCTCCTAATTCGTATGGTCGTAGAATGGAATGGAGTCCTTACTGAGGAAGTGCAAAGTAGAAAAGTTGATAAAAGTTTTCCAGTTTGGGGCGGGAGCAGGAAACGGCACCAATACAGTTATCAA
This sequence comes from Heterodontus francisci, assembly GCF_036365525.1. Classification (NCBI taxonomy): domain Eukaryota; kingdom Metazoa; phylum Chordata; class Chondrichthyes; order Heterodontiformes; family Heterodontidae; genus Heterodontus; species Heterodontus francisci. The sequence goes on along the minus strand of NC_090372.1, from coordinate 124,987,311 downwards.
TGTACCGGAAAAAGAGTTGGGGGAGGGGGCCTGAGTAGGACTGGAACAAGGAATGTTTGTCCTATCCCACAAAAAGACAGGCATAACTAGGACCCATGCGGGTACCCATAGCAACACCTTTTCCTCGAAGGAAGTGAGTGGAGTTGAAGGAGAGGTTGTTCAATGTGAGAACAAGTTCAGCCAGGCGGAGGAGGGTGGTGGTGGATGGGGACTGGTTGGGCCTCTGTTCAGGGAAGAAGCGGAGAGCCCTCAAACCGTCCTGGTGGGGGATGAAGGTGTATAGAGATCGAATGTTCAAAGTGAAGAGGAGGCGGTTAGGGCCAGGAAACAGGAAATTGTCAAAATGACGTAGGGCTTCAGAAGAGTCACGGATGTAGGTGGGAAGAGACTAGACCAGGAGAGAAAAGGGATAGGAAGAAATAAGTTAGTGGGGCAGGAACAGACTGAAACGATGGGTCTGCCGAGACAATCCTGTTGTGGATTTTAGGAAGGAGGCAGAAGTGGGCTGTCTGGGGTTGCGTGACTATGAGTCCCCATCCACCACCACCCTTCTCTGCCTGGCTGAACTTGCTGTCACATTGAACAACTTCTCCTTCAACTCCACTCACTTCCTTCCAGTAAAAGGTGTTGTTATGGGTACCCGCATGGGTCCTAGTTATGCCTGTCGTTTTGTGGGATATGTCGAACATTCCTTGTTCCAGTCCTACTCAGGCCCCCTCCCCCAACTCTTTTTTTCCTGGTACATTGATGACTGTATCGGAGCCATTTCCTGCTCCCGCATGAACTGGAAAATTTTATCAACTTTGCTTCCAATTTCCACCCTTCTCTCACCTTTACATGGTCCATCTCTGACACTTCTCTTCCCTTCCTCAACTTCTCTGTCCCCATCTCTGGGGATAGGCTGTCTACTAATATTCATTATAAGCCCACTGAATCCCACAGCTACCTTGGCTACACTTCCTCACACCCTGCCTCCTGTAAGGACTCCATTCCATTCTCCCAGTTTCTCCGTCTCCGATATATCTGCTCTGATGATGCTACCTTCCACGACAGTGCTTCTGATATATCTTCCTTTTTCCTTAACCTGGCCCATTTCCCACACCCCTTCCCCTCCCTCCCAGAACGGCAATAGGGTTCCTGTTGTCTTCACTTTCCACCCCATCAGTCTCCACATTCAAAGGATCATCCTCCACCATGTCCAGCGTGATGCCACTACCAAACGCACCTTCCCCTCCAGTGTCAGCATTCCGAAGGGATCGTTCCCTCAATGACACCCTCGTCCACTCCTCCATTACCCCTGACACCTCATCCCCTTCCCACGGCACCTTCCCATGCAATCGCAGGAGGTGTAATACTTGCACTTTTACCTCCTCTTTCCTCAGTTTCTAAAGCCCCAAACACTCCTTTCAGGTGAAGCAGCGATTTACTTGTACTTCTTTCAATTTAGTATACTGTATTCGCTGCTTACAATGTGGCCTCTTCTACATTAGGGAGACCAAATGCAGAAAGTCCGAAAACATGACCCTGAGCTTCCTGTCACTTGCCATTTCAACATTCCACCCTGCTCTCATGCCCACATCTGTCTTGGGCTTTCTGCAGTGTTTCAGTGAATATCAATGCAAGCTCGAGGAACAGCACCTCATTTACTGTTTAGGCACACGATAGCCTGCCGGACTGAACATTGAGTTCAATAATTTCAAAGCATGACTTTTAATTTTAGTTTCACTTCTTATTTATTTTTATTTCATTTTGTTTTTGTTGGTTTCATCATTCAATTTTTTCACTATGTGCCTGCCTACTGTTTTTTTTCATGTTTGTGCTTTTGGCTGAGGCTTTCATTATTCTGTCATTTAACACCCTCTCTGCACTAATACTTTGGCTTTCATCACACTATTGACACACTCTTTGCCTTTGCCCCATGACCTCGGTTAGTTATTCTTTGTGACCCTCTGTCCTATCAACACCTTCCCTTTTGTTCTCTTTTGCCGCACCCCCCAGAATCACAGAATAATACAGTGCAGAAGAGGCCCTTCGGCCCATCGAGTCTGCACCGATGCATTAAAGACACCTGACCTGTCTACCTAATCCCATTTGCCAGCAATTGGCCCATAGCCTTGAATGTTATGACGTGCCAAATACTCATCCAGGTACATTTTATAGGATGTGAGGCAACCCGCCTCTACCACCCTCCCAGGCAGGGCATTCCAGACCGTCACCACCCTCTGGGTAAAAAAGTTCTTCCTCAAATCGCCCTTAAACCTCCTGCCCCTCACCTTAAACCTGTGTCTCCTCGTAACTGACCCTTCAACTAAGGGGAACAACTGCTCCCTATCCACCCTGTCCATGCCCCTCAATCTTGTACACCACGATCAGGTCACCCCCCAGTCTTCTCTGGTCCAGCGAAAACAACCCAAGCCTATCCAACCTCTCTTCATAGCTTAAATGTTCCATCCCAGGCACCATCCTGGTGAATCGCCTCTGCACCCCCTCCAATGCAATCACATCCTTCGTATAATGTGGCGACCAGAATTGCACACAGTACTCCAGCTGTGGCCTTACCAAAGTTCTATACAACTCCAACATGACCTCCCTGCTTTTGTAATCTATGCCTCGATTGATAAAGGCAAGTGTCCCATATGCCTTTTTCACCACCCTATTAACCTGCCCTTCTGCCTTCAGAGATCTATGGACAAACACGCCAAGGTCCCTTTGTTCCTCAGAACTTCCCAGTGTCAGGCCATTCATTGAATACTTTCGTGTCACATTACTCCTTCCAAAGTGTATCACCTCACACTTTTCAGGGTTAAATTCCATCTGCCACTTTTCTGCCCATGTGAACATCCTGTCTATATCTTCCTGTAACCCAAGACACTCAACCTCACTGTTAACCACTCAGCCAATCTTTGTGTCATCCGCGACCTTACTGATCCCACCCCCCACATAGTCATCCATGTCGTTTATATAAATGACAAACAATAGGGGACGCAGCAAAGATCCCTGTGGTACGCCACTGGACACTGGCTTCCAGTCACTAAAACAACCATCTGTCATCACTCTCTGTCTCCTACAGCTAAGCCAATTTTGAATCCACCTTATCAGGTTACCCTGTATCCCATGTGCATTTGCTTTCTTGATAAGTCTCCCATGTGGGACCTTGTCAAAGGCTTTGCTGAAATCCACATAAACTACATCAACTGCACTACCCTCATCTACACACCTGGTCACATGCTCAAAAAATTCAAATTTGTTAGGTATGACCTCCCTCTGACAAAGCCATGCTGACTATTCCTAATCAAATTTTGCCTCTCCAAGTGGAGGTAGATTCTCTCCTTCAGAATTTTCTCCAATAGTTTCCTTGTGAGACTCACTGGTCTATAGCTCCCTGGCTTATCTCTGCAACCTTTCTTAAATAGTGGGACAACATTAGGTGTTCTCCAGTCCTCTGGCACCTCCCCCGTGGCCAGAGAGGAATTAAAAATTAGGGTCAGAGCCCCTGCAATCTCCACCCTCGCCTCCCACAGCATCCTGGTACACAAATCGTCCGGACCTGGAGATTTGTCTACTTTTAAGCCTGCCAAAACCTCCAATACCTTGTCACTCATTATGACAATCTCTTTTCCTTCTCATCGTACCCTGAATGTTTCTGGTCATCCATGGTTCTCTGGGCTTATTGCTCCTACCCGTTACCCTAGAGGGAACATGTTGGGCCTGTACCCTCCCCATTTCCTTTTTGAATGCCCCCCACTGCTCTTCTGTAGAGTTCCCGACAAGTAACTCTTTCCAGTCTACCTTGGCCAGATCCTGCCTTATTTTACTAAAATTCGCTCTCCCCCAATCCAAAACCTTTTTTGCAACTTGTCTATTTCTTTCTCCATAACAAGCTTAAATTGTACCATGTTGTGGTCATTATCACCAAAATGCTCCGCCACCAACACATCAACCACCTGTCCAGCTTCATTCCCCAGAATTTATTTGCTTAAAACCAATACATTTTAACCGTTGCCAGTTCTGATGAAAGGTCACTGACCTGAAATGTTAACTTTGCTTCTCTCGCCACAGATGCTGCCAAACCTGCTATTTTCCAGCAGTTTTTGTTTATTTCAGATTTCCAGCATCTGCAGTATTTTGCTTTTATTTAATTGAATAGACGGTAGCTGTGCCATGTAACTTGGACATTGTATCAGGATGATTTACTATGAACAGAGTGGTAGATGGGGTATAACTTACTTAACTGGCAGTAATCGTAGGCAGTTTCTTTGCAGGGCATATGGGTACATTATTCCAGGAGAGAAATTCCCATTGTATCCCCTATCTAATAGAGATTTAATAATTTCCCCAGTTGCTTGTTCTGCATCCTTTGGATAGATACGGCTTCTGAGGTGGGTTGGGTTTCCTTAGCAAACTGCTACCACCATATTTGTTACCCTTGCAAAATCATACTGATGTGCCCAAACTTGCTGATGTTTCCAAATTATACCTGCAAGACATTGATCGGGCATCTGCAATATTTGGGGACGATAGATCTCTACGCCTTCTAAGGCAAATACCGAGTGCACATCATGTTCAACATTCAGCTCATCATTGGGGGTGGGGTGATGGGGGAAGCACTGCTCAGGTCATTGCCAAATCATATGATTTGCAACATCAATGATGAACCTCCACTTTCTGATGCTATAGACAATAGTAATTCAAATTTAACATCCAATTGGAGGGGAATGGTAATGTCTGCTGGAATATCTTCCCATCCTACTCCCAATAATTGCAAGTAATGCCTGCTAGAAGGGAAATCTTCATCGAGTGATAGAACAGGAAGCTCCGATGTCCACGAACAAGTTGCGTCAGTGGCTTCCTGCCAAGATTGGAAGACATGCTCTACCCTCTGCATTGTATGCAAGCTGACTCGCTGCAGCTGTTGAGGCCTGTCCACATCAATCCTTCGTAAAAGGACTTGTAGTGCTAATGTTTTTAACTTGTCATTATCCTCTTACCATCTTCTGTAAGGTCCATAAAGCATTCAAGTACAAATTTGGAGTAGAAACAAAGCTCCCTGTTGCTGTTTCTATTTAGATCCTTGTCCATAAGCACCTTCTCCCTGTAACCAGCATTGCTCTTTGGTGTGCCCTTGCTTGCCACAATGATCTGTTTTTCAGAGCATTACTTCGCTGGCAAAATGTCCCCCATCTCCTGCAACTAAAGCAACATCTCACTGCCTTCACTCCCTCACTTGCCATGAGAGTTGCTGCTCGCTTAATTTTTTGGGATCTCTGATAGTTTCCAGTCAAGCTGGGCCTCATACTAGGCATTCGGAGGCCTCTGGATGTCCCTACCTATTTTCCTTCGTGTAGCATACCGGTGGAATCTATCATCACAAATCAGGCTTAGAAAGGTCTTATACTTATTAATCACCAACTCCAGAAATGTGGAGAAAAATGGAGATCAGCTATAACATCTGCACTTTAACAGTGGGGTGGGTCACCTACACCCTCTTACTTTGGTAGTTGTGTACCCATCTGAAACAACTCACCAAGAGCCAAATCCCTATCATCTGCTGCTCCTATTTGTAAGCTGCTGTCCCATACTTGGGTCAAATTCACCCTTGGACTTTATCTTCCTAGTTACTGGGAGGCTCGTTTGCACTTGAGGAATATGCACTTGAGACCTCATACAAGCAGAAACATGGCTCTCATCACTGGAAGAGTGACGAGGGGCTTGTGGCCTTACTGGATGCCCCCACTCTGTCGTTTCTTCTTATCCCGCTCTCTTCCCTGTTGCTCCTCTCTCTATTTCCTCACACCTTGTCTTTGTTCTCCTGGGACAAGCTTGATAGGGTCTCTAGTAACCTTTTTTAATATTTAATTTTCCCTGTGTTTTAATCAATGGCATTCTATAGTTGGGTAAGTGAGCTAGCTATTTCCTGGCACAAAGCAAACTTTTGGGAAATGACTAATTTACATTCAGCCAACATAGTTTTTAATTCATTTTTCAAACTTTCCACCTTTTTCTGAAGGACCTGGTTCGAATTAGTTTGTTTGGAGTCCTGCTCTTTAGAGCTAGTGCTTCTTCCATTCAGATTAACTGCTACCTGTATCATAGCCATCACACAGCTACCCTTTCTCAGATCACTTTTTCCATTTGCATTAGTTATTACATTTAATGGAAAATTTTTCACATGGGCCTTCAATTTTTCATCCCCAAAAGGTCCTTTAAAATGCTTTTAACATTCTTCTGCCCACATCCTCCATAAGGATGCCTCTTTATTAATTTAATCCACCTTATTACAGCTGTATCAAATTTGGCCCTTTCCCTTCGATTTACTCCTTTTTCGAGGTGATCGCTCTCCCGACAACTTTTCCTGCAACCTTCCTTTTCTGTGATGCCTAAAAGGATTGAGGTCATATAATTTATACAATGACTCTTCCCATTGTCACATTAAGACACCATATAATTTTGTATCTGTTCTACACACCTAGGGCTCAATTTTATGAGGCTTCTGGGGTTGGAGGTCATGGCAGGGGGAGGGGTGAGGGGTCCTGGAAAATTCCAGTGGGAGAGGCCTGTCACGACCCCCAATGCCAGGAATGGCCCGCTCCATTTAACCAGCGGCGGCAGAACCTTGGTGCGGCCCATCCGCTGCTTGGTGACAGCACCCTACTTTACATATGGTAACCGATACTTGCTTGCTTGATTATGCATTCCGCTGCTCGCCGATCCTCAGTTCCACATTTTTTGCTGAACGGGTGGCTGCCACGTGTCGTCCCAGTTACGAATGAGGAGCCAGTGGGCCAGAAGAGGCAGCAATCTGAGACAGTGCAGGTAAGTCTCTGTACAGCGGGGTCTGCACTCTACATAATGGAAGGGAGGTGGATGGTGTTATTGGAGATAGAACTCTGCACATTGGGAGGGAGGTGAAAGTGGGCATGTTATTACAGGGATCTCCACTCTGCATATTGGGAGGTGGGGGGATGTTATTACAGGGGTCTGCACTGTATATTGGAAGGGAGGTGGGGGATGTTATTACAGGGGTCTGCACTGTATATTGGAAGGGAGGTGGGGGGATGGATGTTATTACAGGGGTCTGCACTGCATATTGGAAGGGAGGTGGGGGGGATGTTATTACAAGGGTCTGCACTCTGCATATTTCCATTATAATAGAGGGGAAAAAAATTCAAGTAATGAAATGAACCCTTATCCACCAAGAACTCAATCACGAGCAAGCTCTGGGCCAGGAGTAGACTACTTCCACCGTGGGCAGCTTATAGTGACAATTAGGCAGCAGGGTGCAGAATGAAGAACCTATACAGGAGAGTATTGCCTAATTTACTAGGGGCTGCATTTTCTGAGCGTGCTGCAAATTGCAGCGGCACACTCCCATCTGGGCGGCCCGCTCGCGTTGAGCTGCAGTCACAGAGCCCCTGTGATATTTAGTGTGGGGGCTCATTAACATGACAGCGATGCACCGTGCCGCCCTTCTCTTCACCGCCACCCCCCTCCCCATTACATGGGGGGAGATGGCACAGACGGCGCAGCTGACAGCCATGTGCTGGGGCCCTATTTAAAGGGCAGCCAGCACATCAGCTATCCCTGTACCTACAGAGACCATGAATTAAACATCAGTTGAACTGCAGATTCAGATTAATCAGAGGAAAAGGAAAACTTACTTGCATGGAGACAGAGGGGCATGCCAGGGCGGCCCCATGTTTCAATGATGCCTCCAGGCTGTGCGGACAAGGCAGGAGGTCCTCTTCCCCAGCAATGGTAAGAAGGGGCCCTCCTGCCAGACCAAGGCAGCCTGGCTTCAGGTGGTAGAGGAGGTCGCTAGCCGTGGGGCCATCTGGCATGACTGGACACTCTGTTGGGAAAGGATGAATGACCTGCTGTGAACTGTAAAAGTAAGTGCAGCTTTACATCAGGGCTCCACTCAAACTGGGTGTGCCACTGCTATGCCTATGTAAGGGAGGTTGGGCAGGGAGGAAAGGCGTGACATGAATGGAGAAATGTATGATAGAACTTACCCTTGTCGGCTGTTCAGAGAATGGCACCTGCACGCCTGGCTCACTCAGTAGTGCGCACCAGGTATCTCCACCTTTGTGCCCACCAATCCTATTATGACATGTCATTCTGATGAAATGCCATCCGTATTAGCTGCCTCCTTGCTCCTCTAGGCGAAGAGAGTCCACAATGCCAGGGAGGTCACCTGTACCGGTGTATGTGCTGCTGACGTCAGATGGCTGACAGATGCTGAGGAAGAGGCCCTCGAGATAGCAGCCACCGAGTTGACCTGCTCACTCGTTAAAGTAGACATTGGGGTCCATGGTGAACATACTTCTGATAAATATGAACACTGATAAATGTGGAATTGCAATTCTCTGATGCAATGCTGTTGTAATTATGAAATGTGCTACATCAGGACTGACAGTGTGCTCTTCCTATTGTGTCTTAAACCCTGCCTCGGGTATAAAATTAAGGCCCGACCAGACCCGATAACAGCCAACCCGGGCTGGAGTCCTTCAATTTTTTTGAATGCCTAACCCGACCCGAATCCCACACGTAGTCAGGTTTGGTCGGGAGCCAGGCTTTACTGCAGAGTGCGGAGTCTGGACTGCACGTTTGCCGCCTTGACATCTTGAATGTTCATTTGAAGATCACTTCCCAGAGCGAGACAGCACTGTCCACGTCCAGCCCGACCCGACCCAAGCCAAGCCCGAATGCTGGACCTGGAAGAGAGATCCGACCTGCCCCGAACCCGACACGTCACGGGGTCTGGTCGGGTGGCTATGCTTTATAGCGTTTTCCAGCTGGACGCTGGCACCAACTCCAGCTGTGCAGGACCCTTCACACACCTCAGAGGAACAGTCACCTCTGAGGGCCCAGCTTCCCCAGACACTAACGCACCTTCCACCAGCGCAGATACAGCCACCTCGGTGGGTTTCTGTTCGGCCTTAGAGTCTGGGTCACAAGCTGGTGAGATCACTGCACACTCACCCAAGCAGCTGACAGGATGACACAGCCGAGGCCACTGACAGTCAGAGGGCTGTGGGTGTCTAGGCCTATGCCGAGCCCCAGGCTACTGCTGAACTTCTGCTGTTAACAGTACAGGGCATGCTGGAGCTGATGCAGAAGTCCTGGCAACATATGGTGGAGATGCTACAGACTGTGCGCAGCCTTGAGTAGACAGTGGGGAGTCCATCCACGCCAAGACAGCTGCCATGTCCCTGGCATGAGAGCCTGGTGTCATCCACTGAGGCGGCTGTAGCCCTCTTGGTGAGCCAGAATTAATACGCGCTGACTTGCAATTCCTCGCCACAGCCGTGACATCCATTCAGTAGTGGCTAGGCAAGAGAGTGACCAGGGGCATGGAGACTGCCCCTGATCCTTCCTGGGAGAGTGGAGGGGTTCCAAGGAACCCTGCGATGTAGGAGGTGAACCATCCTGACACATCTGGGCCCCCCCCCTCCTCAAGGTGATCCCAATGTGAATGCCTACCCCTCCACCTGTGAGCCAAGCTCCAGCAGTCACAACAGCTGAGGAGAGTTCTGTGAAGGCGCAGGACTCCCCTAGCCAGCTGGGGCCTCTCCAAGCCTCGTGTGCGCAGAGGACGACCGCCGAAGTCATCCACAGCCAAAAGGCAATGAGATCAGCAGCCTTCCTCCTGTCAGTCTGCTAGCACTGAGGTTGCACCGAGAAGGGGCACTCACAAGCATTTAAAAGAAAACACACTGACACAAATGGGAATGCACGTGTCACTGCAACATATATACGTATTTCACTAAATGTTCTTCACTGACGCGTGTCGTTTTTTCTGTGAGAATGATGTGTGCCAGCATTTACTGCTAATGTCTCATCCCTTTTCATCATTGACCTTTCAGGAATGCCAATGTATGCAATGTCATTGCTATGCCACCATTACTCATGTGCGTCTCCGCAGATGCAGTGACGTGGACAATGTCTCAGTCTGCCGCTGCCTCTAACGGTTTAGACAAAGATGTTGCAGATGCGGACTGCTGCACAGCAGGTGAGTGAGGGTGCAGTGTGTGGCTTGCAGGGCTCATGTCTGTTCCTATGGAGCAGAGAGCCTTTGAAAAGCCACTGCTGTACATCCCCAGCCTGCTGCTTGCCCTGCAAGCAGAGCCTGGGTGCCCTCCCATGCACCTTTCCTGTTGTAAGTCCTCAGTGTACTCCTAGTCCAAGGAGGAATCCTGCTGACGTCTCATCATGCCAGGCCTGCCCCCTATTGGGTACATAGTTGTGCAGAGCATAGCGAGCAGCAAAGAAAGCCTTTGCGGCTCTTGGTACAGGGCACCACCCAATGCATCCAGGCGTTGAGTGCATTTTCAGCATGCCAAATCGCCTGCTCAATGGTGGCTCCTGTAGTTCTGTGTCTGGCGTTGTATCGCCCCTCTGCAACAGTGGTGGGGTCACTCACTGGCGTCAGGAACCATGTCTGCAAGGGGTATCCCTCATCTCCAAGAAGCCACCCCTCAATCTGAGACAGTTCAGTGAACAGCAGCGTTAGCTGGGACTGGCGCGAGATGAAGGAGTCATGGCAGCTGCCTGAGAAGCAGGCACAGATTTGCATGAAGCGTGTCCAGTGATCAAATACCAGCTGTACCTAGATTGAGGGGATCCCTTAATGCTGGTAGCCTGGCTGGAGTCCTGATGGCCACATGGGTGCAGTCTATGACCCCTTGCACCTTTGATTACCAGCGATGGTGCCAAAACCAACGGCCCTCTGGGCCTGGCCGTCAGGGTCTGTCTTGAAGCGGAGATACTCACTGGCCCTCTGGTACAAGATCTCCGGTGGGCCCTTGGAATGATGCATAGGCATAAAAGTTAAGATCCGTTGTCATTATGAGGGCCACAGGCATAGGATGTCCACCGAATCCCATGGGCTGCAAGTCATCATAGAGCAGGGCATAGAGCTGTATCACCATCTGCCTCTGACACTGGCGCTCTGACACGCGCTGGAATGTCATGCGGGATCCGTAGATGAGCAGCGTTCTATAGTGGCGAGCTCCCCTTGGGAACTGCTGCCCACGTCCAGGGGCCTCTATGTGGTCTGCACCTACCTGTTGGGTCAGCCTGCAGTGCATATGGATCCTCAGGAGAAGCGGATCAGATCATGTAGGATGAGATATACGCATCTCCGAAGTGCCAAGTAAAACTGTGTTCTTCGCTTTTTTGAAGGTTCCTAACAGGGTAGGCATTGTTGCTGACAGGTACTTTCATGGATCATCTACGTGGCATGGCATTGCCTGTCTTAGTTCTCGCGAAGCGTGGTGCAGCATGAGCACATTAAGATTCTACCAGCTACATCGATTGCCCCACGGGCCAGGTAAACTTTACATGCCTATTGTTTATGGCACCCCCCCCATTCACAGGGTGACTGGAGTGTTATTAATCCATCACACGCCCAAACAATGGTGCAGAGTGGCCACTGTTTTTGGAGGGTGGTGGTACACAGTACCTTCCTTGATGCCTAAGGAGGAAAAAAACCCTTTGAAGAGACCATTTATATTGCTGGAGGTAGCAAAATTATTTTTCTTTACTTCCAATCTAAGAGTCTTTGCTTCAAGATTGACTCTCTCTTGACTGATTGTGTTTGCTGGAATTCGCAGTGAAGTTTCAACTGAGACACTGTCTATTTTTTTTTAAATTCAAGTAGACCTATTGCTATGCTCATCATTGAAAGAACTGTCTGATGCCTGCTGCAGAAGAGACTGTTTCAGCAAATCAGTGTGGAGACTTAGAGTGGAATTTGATTATTTTTACATTACTCACCACCTCCAGGCGCTTACCCATTGTCTCTCGAGATAAGGAGGCCAAAGAAGAAACATTAGGATACTTCACCAATCAGAAACGTAACTCACAAAGACCAACACAGTTATTTATTTATTCTTAAGAAACAGCTAATTTTTTACATTTAAAAAAAAAGGTTAGCTGTTTTTGAGTGTGTGTGTGAATGGGGGAGGTTATGTTACAATAAGAAGTTATAAGGTCTTTAGACATAGGTTTATCTTAAACATCAACTATTTATTAAAATCTAAATAGTGTTTATTTGTTGTTGTCTAAAGATACCTGGTTTGGTCTGTTTTATTCTGGGGGGTTACTAGAGTGTTTAGTTTGGCTGTTTTCCAGTTGGGTGGGAAAACTTTAATATGCTGCGACCTGTGGAGCGATGGGACTGAATTGACAGTGCATTGCTCCTGCCTCAGTCGTGACACTACACATATCTGACATTCACTTTCCTCGCCAGACATTTATAAGGCTACATTTCCCTCTGCCAGAGAAATCGAAGAAAGCAGCAGAAAATGAACAAAAATGGGATGGGAACATCTACTGCAATGCTATCCAGAATCTTCTTCCACCATCCCAACTTTACCACGATTCCACATTTAAATATTGGCATGGGATGCCAAGGAAACAGCTCCTTACACACCATCCCAGGACACCTCCAAACATAACTTGCACCACTGACTGATGAAACCAGACACTCTTATTTTACAAATGGCTCAAAAGGAAATCAGGTCTCACAAGAAAACAGTCATACAATATTTATTTTACCCAAAACACAGAAGTGAAAGATTTCTCATCAGAACAAATAAAATATATGCTTGTACTGAAAATTACTGTCTATAATGATTACATGTGGCAGAAGGGCATTCAAATGAAAGTAGAGCAACTCTTGACAAATGATGAGTTTGAAAAAAGGCATTAATGCCATTTCTTGAAGGTGTTGCTGAAAATTAAATTGAGTTTTCAAACACAAAATTGCAATTGTGTTCTACGATCAAGATGATGGGCAATGACTGACTGCATTTCTCAATGGCTCAGTAAAATGTTAATATGAGCTGATGGAGGGGGAAATATTTGTATTTGTAAAGATTAATCCTTCAGCATATACAACTTTGCACCAATAAGCTTGTGGAGTCTTTAAAGCATCAACTCTATGAACAAACACTGGTTACACTTTTTTCAATTACATACAACTGTGGCGTAACAAAGGTCTTAGGCAATAAATGATTCCTTTACTATCTATCTTCACTGCAGTTCATTAATGACTAACAAATTATCAAGCAAGCAGGATTTCTAAAGTCATACATTTGGGGATACAGGTAAGCATGCTCCTGTAAAAAAAAACCTTAGTTTGTTTTGTAATGTTCACAAGAAATCCTCAAATTAATGAATTAAAACTTCCAAAAGCAAAGCATCAGCTCATAACAGATGGCTTCCATCTGTGTTAAGGGACATACTGATGGCAATGTGAAAATTATTACAGGTATTAAGAGAATACAAGTACCTTTTGGAACTACAGGTCAGTCAGTAGTCAAAAGATTTACTTTACTTATCTTGAGCATCAATCCCCTGCTGTGAATCAAAATGGTTTGAGTTTGTGTTAAATAAATAATGGGATCTCTCATTAGATGTGCATATTGTTGTTGGGGCAGCCTTCGAGACTACTACTTTCAGGTCAATGCCAGTCATCTTTTAACTATCAAAATGTTTGATCTTCACATTTCTAATGATTTCAGCAAACGAACGAACAGAACACTTCAGCTAACTTTGAAATTCAGAAGGTTAAAGCTTTGTTGCGGCCAGAATTTAAAGACCTACATCAAAGCTGTAAATCAACCGCACCCACAGAAGTTAATTTTGTTCTACAGACATACTTAACTGACATTTCAACATCTTGGAATGCACAAAACAAGCTTTTTCCCTAATCTAAGCATATAAACAAGGTTTAAAAAAGGAATTTTTTATTGATTCATAGGTGTTTTCTTGTAGGTGACCAGCTGGATAGGGTGCTGAATAGTATATCTTAATTTGGTCTTTTACTAAGCACACCAGCCTCCATCAGCACAGTAACCAAGGTTGAAATCCTTATACCTAGAAAGAAGACAGCAAGGTATTGATGAACATAGTTTTCTGCCAATCAACTGCTACAAAACAAATTAAAATATTTTAATGATGTATTTTAATCATATTAGCATCTTTGAGGGAAGATGCTGCTTGTGATCCTTTCCTGATGAACAGCAGAGATGGTCAATGGGCACGTGAAGGCTGAACAATTTAACATTAAGCTTCTATATTCAATAATGCTGTAGATCTGGAAGGTAATATAAATCGTAATTCGGAGTCCTGACCAACAATTATCCTTTAACTAACAATAATACCAAAAAACAAATTAATTGGTCATTCATCTCACTGCTGTTTGAGGAACCTTGCTTTGTGCTGCATTTTCATAAATAAAAAAAATAGTAAATACTTAATTGGCTGTGACGTACTTTGGGACACAATATAAAAAATGCAAGTTCATTCACTATTTTTTCTTGATGCAGTTTAAAAAGTAGTTTACCTTCAAATGCAGGGTTGTTGGCAGCCAGCCTAGTCAGAGTATTAGTAATTGTATTCACATCCATTCCACGAATAGAATTCAGTAGTGAGGGGGTCAGGAGGTTACTGTGTATCGATGACATTGACGCACCCCCAATGTTACGCACAGCAGGTTGAGCTGTAGGATATGAGGAGCTTCTGGTTAGAGTACCAGAGGATGGATATGATGAATATTCACCAGACTGCCTCATACTTTGATCCCTGCCAAGACCACCTACAATATTTAGAATACACAACATAAAAATAATCCAGTAATGGTCAAACTGGAAGCATTCAACATCTCTGTAAAATGCAACATATTACAAATGCATTCACTCAAAAGCAATAAATTACATGAGAGCTCGTTTCTGTATACATTTTCAGGCCAAATATCAATGTGTTGGCCTTTTACTATATTTACGTCTGTACGATAACTTGTTTATACAAAATGAAAGCAAAATTCAGGTAAGTATAAAACAACACGTTCTGCCATTCTTCGGGGGAGAAGTGTGCAACCTTAAAATAAAACTGTTGTTCTGTACCTATTTAAAAGTGAAAATGTTTTAATGAAAACCTTCACTATAACATAGCTCTCAATAAACAGGGGAGCTCTATCAGCATATAATGCTGCTGTATAAGCTTCCAAGATCTAACCAACTGAATCCTTCCACTGAAAATGTGTGATGGAACCCACTTTTTTCTGTTTTTTGGGATGTGGACAATGCTGGCAAGGCCACATTTATTGCCCATCCCTAGCTGCCCAGAGGTGGTGGTAGTGGGCTCTCTGAACAGCTTAAGTCCTTGTGATGATGATACTCCCATGGTGGTAGAAGATGGGGTATTCCAAGATATTGACCCAACAACTCCAAAGGAACAAGTCAGGATGGCGCGTACTTTGGAGGCAATCACATCTCCATGACATTTCTGCTCTGGTTCTTTGGTGGTCAAAGTTATAGAGGAAAGAGGTACTAATTAAAGTAATTGTGTTCAGTTGTGCAGTGCATCCTACAGATGGTACAAACTGCACCTACAGTGCATTAGTGATGGAGCAGGTGGATACGGAATCTAGAGGCAGAGGCATCAATCAAACAAACTGCTGGGTCTTGGATGGTGTTGAACTTCAGTGTTATGGTTGCATCCAGGTGAGTGGTGAGCGTTGCATCAAATTCTTGATTTCAGCCTTGTAGATGAAAGATAGACTTTGGAGGGGCCAGGTTAGCTACTCACCACAGAAACCAGCCTACTCTACTCTTGGAGTCTTGGTGACAAAACAGTTGGTCCAATTAAGCTTCTGGGGAATAGTAATCCAAATGATGCCAATGGTTGAGGATTAGGAGATATTGAAAGTCAAAGGCAGAGGTTGAAAGTCAGGGTAGGTGATTGGTAATTTTCTTGGTAAAAATGGTCATTATCTGGAACTAATGTGGCATAACTGTTACCTGCACTTGACAGACCAAGTCTATATGCTTTCCATTTCCTCTGCAGGCTGCTTTTTTTGGGAGGAATTTTTAATGCAGCGGAACACAGTGGAATCATTTTTTAGATTTATTTTAGATTTTTAGATTTAGAGATACAGCACTGAAACAGGCCCTTCGGCCCACCGAGTCTGTGCCGACCATTAACCACCCATTTATACTAATCCCATATTCCTATCACATCCTCATCGGTCCCTATATTTCCTTACCACCTACCTATACTAGTGACAATTTGTAATTGCCAATTTACCTATCAACCTCCAAGTCTTTTAGCTGTGCGAGAAAACCGGACCCACGCAGACACAGGGAGAACTTGCAAACTCCACACAGGCAGTACCCAGAATTGAACCCGGGTCGCTGGAGCTGTGAGGCTGCGGTGCTAACCACTGCGCCACCCTTATTTGCAAGCAATTTATGACAGAGGAAAGGTCACTGATGCTGTAGCTAAGGATTATTGGCTCAAGGACACTCTGGTGGTAGTTCTGGGGCTGTGATGACTGGCATCTAACAATTATGACTATGTCCCTTTATGTCAGGTTTGACAAAGCAATGGAGAGGTTTCCCCTCAACATCCATTAACCTCAGTTTTGTTAGCCCTCCTTGCTGCCATACTCAATCAAATACCGACTAAATATTTAGGGCAAATAACCTCAACTCTCCTGTCATTCAGCTCTTGCATCTATGCCTAGATGAAGCTCATGATGAGACAGAGCCAAATAGTCTTGACAGAACCAGGTTATTAAGTGATATTTGATGGTACTACTGATGATTGGGGGAATGATACGATAGCCAGGAGCAGCACCAGGCGTACCTCAAAATGAGGAGTCAATCTGATGAAGCTACAATACACTTGCTTAGCAATAACCTGCTCAGTGACACTCAGTTTGGGTTCTGCCAGGGCCACTCAGCTCTTGACCTCATTACAGCCTTGGTTCAAACATGGACAAAAGGGCTGAACGCAAGAGGTGAGGGGAGAATGACTGCCCTTGACATCAAGACAGCATATGACCAACTATGGCATCAAGGAGCCAGAGCAAAACTGGAGTCAATGGGCATCAGGAGGAAAACTCTCCGCTGGTTGGAGTCATACCTAGCACAAAAGGAAGATGGTTATAGTTGTTAGAGATCATCTCAGCTGCAAGACATCACTGCAGGAGTTCCTCAGAATAGTATCCTAGGCCCAACCACCTTTAACTGCTTCATCAATGACTTTCCTTCAGTCATAAGGTCAGAAGTGGGGATGTTTGCTGATGATTGCACAATGTTCAGCACCATTCATGACTCCTAAGATACTGAAGCAGTCCGTGTAGATATGCAGCAAGACCTGGACATTATCCAGGCTTGGACTGATAAGTGGCAAGTAACATTCATACCACACAATGACTATCTCAAACAAAAGAGAATCTAACCAACTACCCTTTACATTCAATGGCATTACCATCGCTGAATCCCCCACTATCAACATTCTGGGGGTTACCACTGGCCAGAAACTGAACAGTAGCAGCCATATAAATACCATGGCTACAAGAGGAGGTCAGAGGCTAGCAATCCTGCAGCAAGTAACTCACTTCCTGACTCTCCAAAGCCTGTCCACCATCTACAAGGCACAAGTCAGGAATGTGATGGAATATTCTCCACTTGCCTGGATGGATGTAGCTCCAACAACTCTCAAGAAGCTGGACAGCATCCAGGACAAAGCAGCCCGCTTGATTGACACCTTACTCACCACCTTCAACATTCACTCACTCCACTACTGATGCAGTGGCAGCAGTGTGTACCATCTACAAGATGCACTGCAGCAACGCACCAAGACTCCTTCGACAACACCTTCCAAACTTGTGATTTCTACCACCTAGAAGGACAAGGGCAGCAGGTGCATGGGAACACCACCTGCAAGTTCCCCTCCAACCCACACACCATTCTGACTTGGAACTATATCATTGTTCCTTCACTGTCACTGGGTCAAATAACAGCACTGTGGGTGTACCTACCCCACTGCAGTGGTTTAAGAAGGTGGCTCACCAGCGCCTTCTCAAGGGCAATTAAGGATGGGCAATAAAGGCTGACCTAGCCAGCGAAGCGCACATCCCACTACCAACTAAGTCAAGCAGCCTTCCTAAGGATGCATTTGTATTTCAGACTATTTTGCATCCAACTGTTCAGTGCCTACAATCAGGGATGTCACAAAACTTGGATCTTCACAATTTTTATCTTACAACGTTAAACAGATGACAAAGGTTTTCTTGCAATTACCACAAAACTTTTCAAAACCATGCGTCTTAACAGACAAGCTATTAGTTTGAGACTGAATGAGAGCAAAATACACATTAGGGGAAAAGACGAGACTAAAATGTCTGTTAGGAGAAAAGATCTCTCCTGTTGGACTAACAATGTGTCTCCAAAAATGGGAATAGCTCAAAATCACAGCTAACTGAGCCAATTGTAAGGTAATGTTAGATTACCTAATGCACATATGGGGTCCCTCATTCTTTGAAAGAATCTCACTATCCAACTACAAATATAAACTGCTGTTTCACATATCTTCCCAGTTCAAAAATGTAGTGCAAAGAGCTGGCCTGAAACAAAACTAGACCAATAACAGAACCAAGAAGTACTGATGTAGGAGACTTTGAATGTTAGGATTAACTGCTTTCGAATAACAAGTATACCCAAAGCAGCTAATCTAGCACGCTCTCTCACGTTATCAACTTTTAAAACATTTTACTTGTGCAAGTTTGAACATGTACATATTCAAGCCGGCTTGGAGTGTTGTAACTCCAAATATAAAATATTTGGAAGTGTACAAACTGTTTCAGCAGCTATTTCAAGGGGTTCAACTAAACGGTTAGTCTCTGTTCAGTTTAAGAAAAACAAATCATGCAAGGGAGTTTGTGATAAGAGACACCGGAGCACTAAAAACTGCTTGTAGGCCAGCTCGCCACTTGCTGTAACACTGACGTGACATTGTTGGCATGGTTGGCCAGAATCTGGCCCACCAATCTGTGAGACTGACAGCAGGCTGCTTGTGGCAGGACTCTGACAGCAGGATTACTGGGACTGGTCAACAGCCACTGGAGAAGGGGCATAGTTTGGCTTTGATTGACAGCTCTCTTATTAAAGTGTACAAAGTGACGACTGACAGCACAGCCCAGCACCAACGTCATCATAGTGCTCCCATGTTCACACATGCGCAGAAAGGTCTCTTGCTGTCAGTATGGTGCTGCGCATGCACAGCCTACGTCAGCACTCGGCTTACTAGGACTAATTTGCGCATGGGCGAGAAACATCATCACGTACTGCAACGTCTGCTCACCGCTTGCTCCCCCATCGGCCACTGCCTCAACCCCCCACCCATCTGTGGGTCACTCACTCCCTGCCTCGCCACTTCTACACACTCTGCTGTGCATCTGCTTCCCGCTCCCTCTTGCTTTTGGTCTCCGCATCCTCCTGCGATCGCCACCTCTCTTCCCGCACAGGGGGGGGGGGGGGGGGTGAAGCGGGGGAGAGAGTGACAAGATAGTCAGGGGAGGAGGAGACTGCAAGCGGGAAGCAGTGGGACACTGTTGGGGGTGGGATGGAGATGGCAATCACAGCCAATGTGGGGATCTGGGTTACATTTGTTTCTGTGATGAATTGAGCAGTGCCATCTTTACTACTGGTAGCTGCCAAAAAACATCTCAGACAGTGACGTTTCAGCGCATGAGGCTGCATTTGCACATGTGCAAGTACTGCACCACCGTAAGTCAGGTGGAGGGGGTAGCCAGGAACGACAGTGACAAGAAAGGTGATAAATTAGTCTTATTTAAAGCTTGTTCACAAAAATGCACATTTTCTGTTGTTTTAATAGCAAGATAAATTTCTAATGCCTTTATCTTTCCAAAGTTTGCTCACCGGCGTCCCAAATAGGATAAAAATTGTAATGTGGCCCCTCACTCGAAAAAGTTGGACACCCCTGGTCTGTAACATCCTTAGGACATGACAAAGTGCAGCTAGGAGTGATTAAAAACCCTCAACTAATCAATATGTACTATACAGATTGAGCAAAGTCTAACATCTGAAACCCAAATTACCTGGGTAACTCCCTAAGGTCGCTCCCATACGAGTTTCATGTCTGAGATTTTCATCTGGTATACGTGCTTTTGTTTCTTCAAGTAATTTTTCAGCAGAACCCTGAATGAATAATACTGATTCAAATATCAGATGTACATACCTACAGTAAGTGACATTTGTAACAGAGAGAGATGTAAAACAGTAACATGATTACATGAACAATTTTCCTGGCTGGGGAACACTGGCCTGGTGAAAAAATAAAGAAGTGTGGGAATTATTGTAACATACATTTTTGAAGGCAAATCAATCCAGGTCACTATGGCATCTGTACTAGCAACTGGTTTAACAATAACTGATGTTAATGTCTGAGAATTGACTAGGAGCAGAGAAACAAGAAACAAAATTAAGATTTTATTCACATGTATTTGTATCTGTTGGAAGGGACAGTGATAAAACATAATGAAAACATGCCTAAAATTAGCCCAGTAAGCAAACATACTGTATGGCTTGATGGTAAGCTACACAAATCAGAAAAAGGCCATAGGTTCCATCCCTTATTAGTGCTAATTTTGCTAATCCGAGCCAAGGTGGAGTCGGGGCACTGCATTTTGCGCTCGTGTCTCCAACATCAGAAAGAAAAAGCAAAACATACTTTAAAAGAAATAAAAAACAGGGCTTCGGTTCCTCTATCTCTGCTCTCTATACAATGACCCCACTAAAAGTTTGAGCACTTTATGTGGCTATACAATCAATTAGCCCAGCTACACATACTGGCCAGGGTCACACATGAAGATGACCATTTAACCAGATACTATTGCCGATGGAACTGTACCTTGGCATAAGTTATTGACTTCAGCAAAGGGAAACGTGGAGATTGGGAAAGATTAACAATTACATGGAGTTAAGTATTCTTCAAAATATTTACCGTGATCTTCATGGCCTTTTGACCAAACTGCAGCAGTCGATTGCTAAGCTTGTACATAATCCCCTTGACATATCCAGCATCAGTATCATTAATAACTTTAAAACTGGTCTGAAATAAAATATAGAATAGATTAATTTCTAATCAAAAATCTTAATTGACAACTTTTCTAACAGAGCTGTTTTAACACTTCAACAGGAAACTTGTGGCTTTAAAAATCTACAGTACATCTGAACATCCCTTTAACAATGCATGCGATTTTCAATCTACTCAGCAGCATCCATTTATTTGGTCTTCTCCAGCATTGCATCAAGTCTCACGTGTTGGTTCTCTCATCAGAAGAGCAAAATACAAAAAGAACACAACACCTGGGTGCAATTACTCCTTGGAGAGACAAGAGCAGCAATCTTGGTATGTGGAGAATGCTTCAAAGAATGAATGAAGGTGACTCTAGAAACTAGAGAACATTAGAGTACCAAATAATGATGTAAATTAACAACATTTTAGTATCGATTTCATTGAATACAGATGTGAACATCGGAGAACATTCAGGAATTCACTCTACCCAGGATAGGGGAAAAAAGTGAATCACCTATTAACAGTCCCCTTGAAAAAAATTTCAACTTTCAAATTGTTTTCTTTCTCCAGTTTCATTTTGAGGCAGGCAAGCATCCAATATAAGAGTTCCATTAAAATGGTGCTAAAATCCAACTATAAAAAGGTACAACTGTATATCATAACTGGCAACACAGTTCAGAAAATAAATGGTCAGGCTGGGAGAGAGCTTGTATAAAGGCTGAAGTTCAATAAAGTCTGCACCTATACTTTTATTCGTCAACCGGCGTGCAATCAGGATGTACGTCACAGTAATACAAGAACAAGAATATTCGAGATAAACCTCTAAGTATTTACACTTTCAAGTCAAAATGAACAGCATGCAATGCCAATAATGCTTTAAGGCTCCAAACAGACAGCTTATACAGGAACCTTCCACAAGCTGGCCCATACAGGTAGTTATTGTGCAAGTAGAGTTAATTTATTTTATCTGATGGCACCGACTAGGGGACAATGTAAGCACCAACAACCAGTTTTGAAATCTCTGCATAGTAATGGGTTTCCCTAATAGTTTGTTTCTGAAGGAAAAAAAAAAATTCTGTTTAGGTTCAATATCCTATTTCCATCTATATAGGAAGCAAGTACCCACATAAATCAACTTTCTTTCAATAGATAAAAATATGAAAAGGTAGATAAACTTTCAGCAGGATGATTTCAAAAAGCCAATAGAATTCAACTGACTTTAGGTCAAAATTAATAGAATTACGCATGGTATCTTCTTCGGCATGCAGGTCTCGAGTTCACGGAATTAAAACAGAAAATTTTCATAACTCAATAGGTTTGGCAGCATCTGTGAAGGGAGAAATAGTTAATGGGCTGCATTTTGAAAGCCCGCGGGCAGGCGAAAAACATGGCTGCCCACACGCTATGGAGCAACCACAATTTCAAACGTGGCAGCTCATTAGCATGGCCAAACAGCTCCCCCATCCCCCACCCCACCCACTGGCATGGAAGGTGCAAGTGAACTGTCCCCAGCAACGACGTCCATGCGCAGGTGCCATCTTAAAGGGCTTACAGCCCTAACTGATCATTAACATTTTTAAAGGTAAAAAGTGCTATACAAATTATTGTAAGTAATTTAAAAAAACTCTTTCCAGCCCCTCTCCCACTACCCCCCCAACAAATATCATTACACTTCATTCCTGCCTTTCCCCCTCCCTGGAATATCTACCTTGAATATATCATCACCCTCCCAACCAATCCAAAGTGTTTGACACCCCCCCACCCCCCCCCATGAAGGAAAGTACCTGCTTCCCCCCCTCCCCACAGGAATCGAGCCTCATTTCCCCGGATGGGAACTCGAAGGTGCAACATTGCTGGCTGCCAGAATGAAGATCGGTGCGGCAAATAAGGAGGTGACAGGACCTTTGTTAATTCAGGTAGATTAATTTATTTACATATGAAAATCGTGGCTCTGTTGCCGAGTGGCAAGGGGATCGCCAAGAGGCCTCTCCACCTCCACTGAGATCAGGCCGGAACCCAGCCGGTGTTGGGCCTCATCTGTAGCAATCTTCATACCCACCGCCCCCCACAACCACCGTTCCCGGTGTCGGGGACCCTCTAAAACCCAACCCGAACTCTTTCCAGAATCCCAAAGGCCGACCCTTCACCAGCTGCATGAAAAAGATACTAACGTGCTATGTTCACTGACCCTGGGTTCAACATTTAAATGAGTGTACCAGCATATGAGTAGAAAACTAGGCTTTACTTCCTCTTAGGTAATCCTACAGCTTCCCTGTGTGCCTATCTTAGCATTCGCTGAAGGGCCCATTAAACTACTCGTCACTGCCTCCTTACGAGTACCAACTCCAACTGCCCATTCAACTCTCTTGCTGACTTTCCTCACCCAGTGCGTCTACTGGGAGCTAATCTCTCCAACCTCCTCCTTGTTCCATGCAGCCCTCCCAACAGTGGCCCTGTGGACTCTGCCAGCGGATCAGCTATACTGCACTCTCCCTCCAGAACATCATTCACATATGAACAAGGTCCTCGCCATCCATGAGCTTATTTGGATGACTGGATCGACATCATGGCCTTGATGCAAAGCTGACTTAGGGGCGATGATACCTGCCCCCATAAAGTAGGCTTCCCTCTTGGGTATTCCTTCTACCACTTGCCCAGACCAAAGTGCTGTGGCGACAGTGTGGCCATCACACCCTGGGCTGCCACCTATCCCTTTGGCCCGGTTTCTTTATTTGAGCATATGGTCTTGTTCTAACCCGCTCACCTACCATTTGAAATCTTTGCTCTCTACTGCCCACGTGAGTACCATGCCAAGCTTCTCAGGAATATCTTCACTGCTTTTACTGCCTTAGCCTCTGCCACCAAGTGACTCCCCAACCTCAGTCATCTCAACCCATCATGCTCTCTCATTGTCCTCCCACCCTCCCATAATCTTTCCCTCCATATAACCTCCCCATATTCATGGTCACCCACTTGACCTTGCCATCTAACATGGACTGTCTGCTCCCACTGTCAATCACAGACAAGGCCATCTCTGTTCACTACCTTGTATCAATCCCCACCTATATTCACATGCCACCCTGCTTCCTTCTGTGTCCATCCCTTGAAAACCTCTCCCCAATTCACTTACAACTACACTTTCAAATTCTCAACTGTCTAGACTTTGGCCCTCCAAATTTCTGTAGCTACCTTATTGACCTTCTCAATCACACCCTCAACTCCCTTTTGATGCCCTTGTCTATTAAAACCATTATCACCCTCTCTCTTTGGTTGTTCCCACTGGCACAGCCCTCATTTATGCTCCCTTAAGTCCAAGGTAGAGATCTGAACGTTTATGGCAGACAACTGGTTTAGCCATTCATCACCAGATCTGTCTGGACCACACAAAGCACTACTGGGTCCTGCTCTCCCCTGCCAAAACTGCTCTATTCCAGGAACATCCTGGAATGCAAAGATAACCCCTGGCTCCTCATCTCTAACAGAAACAGTCTTCTTTAACCGTTTTCCCCCTGCTTCCTCCACCCTTGCCCCAAACATGTGGGAGGAGCTCCTGGATTTCTTTATCACTAAGATTGAGACCACCTGCTCAGCTGCTTTTCTCCCTTCCCCTAGTCACTGGCCAAACTTTCTCCAAGGTAGCCACCTGCCCTAATGTTGCAGCTTTCTCTAGTTTCTCTCCCCTCTCATGCCCTCTCCAAGTTTATCTTGTCCATGAGAGCCACTTCCTGCTCCCTCGAACCTATTCCTACCAAACTGCTAACCACCCAATTTCCCATCCTGGTCCCATGTTAGCTAATACAGTTTCCTGCCCCGCAGGTACTAATCCCCCTCCCTTCAAATCTGCCGTCATTAATCCTCTCAAAAATACCCACCCATAATGTCTCTAGACTAGCAAACTGCTGGGCATACAGACAGATCATCAGAGCTATTTGCCCAATGTTCCTCAATTTGGAGCAGAATGCCAGTAACCTCTTGTTCTCAAAGTTAGCTTGGACTGCATCCTTATGTAGTGATTCCCTGCACAATCAAACTTCAACACTGCTGAGAGAACCTTCTGTTTCAATTAACATCCCACTACCTCAGCTACTCACAAGTTGCTCCTATTCTTCTCGACCTCTATCACCTAGAACAAGGGCTGCAGACTCATGAGACCACCACCTGCAAGATCCCCTCCAAGTCACACACCACCCTGATTTAGAAATAAATCGCTGTTCCTTCACCGTCACTGGGTCAAAATCCTGTAACTCCCACCCCAACAACACTGTGGGAGTACTTAAAATCACAGACTGTAGCAGTTCAAGGCAGTGGCTCACCACCACCTTCTCAAAGACAACTGGGGATGGGCAATAAATGTTCGCCTTGCCAGTGACACCCACATCCCATGAACAACTAATAAACTTGTACAATGGGAAAATAGTTGGCAAATGAAGAACACCGATAAATGTGACGTAGTACATTTTGGTAGGAAGAACACTTATATGACTTGAGATGCATAGAATCATAAAAGGTTTACGGCACATAGAGGCCACTTGGCCCATCATGTCTGTGCCAGCTAAAAAACGTTCCACCCATTCTAATCCCACCTTCCAGCATTTGGTCCTTAGCCCTGCAGATTATGGCACTTGAGGCGCATATCCAGACTCTGTCGAGTAGAGGAACAAAGGGATGTTGGAGTACAAATACAGTAACCACTAAAAGCTGTGCTACAGGTTAGCAAGGCCATTAAAAAAGCAAACCAAAGATGAGGCTTCATTTCTAGAGGGACAGAATTGAAAAGTAGGGAAGTTATGCTAAACATCTATTGAACCTTGGCAGACCACAGAGTACTGCCTGCAGTTCTGGTCACTATGTTATTAAAAGGAGAGGGTGCAGAGAAGATTTACAAGCAGGATACCAGAAATGTGTAGGTATACATATCAGTAAAGGATGAATAGGCGGGGTCTCTTTTTTTCTTGAAAGGCGGCAGTTAAAGGGTGACTTAATAGAACTCTTTAAAATTATGAAAGGTTTTGACTGAGTGGATACAGAGTGTGCTTCCAATTGTGGGGAAGAGCACAACTAGGGGCCATCAATGGAAGGTAGCTACCAAGAAATCCAATAGGGAATTCAGAAGAAGCTTTATCAAAGAGTGATGAGAACTTGCTACCACAGGAAATGGTTGAAGTGAATAGTATAGATGCATTTAAGGGGAAGTCAGACAAGTATATAAGGGAGAAGGGATTAGAGGGTTTTGATGATCGATTTAGATGGGGAGGCTCGAGTGGAGCATAAACAGCAGCATGGACTGACTGGGCCGAATGGCCTGTTTCTGTGCCGTATATCTTATGTAAACATACAGGTTTGTCCTCGTCTACATAACTTGAATTCTGGTTGTCCGAATTAAATATGTTTTTATTCAGACGACGACACTGGAATACTGTACATATTAACATCAGTAATTCAGTGCTTAGGCCCCAGCTGTTCACAATATATATTAATGATTTGGATGTGGGGACCAAATGTAATATTTCCAAGTTCGCGGATGACACAAAACTAGGTGGGAATGTGTGTTGAGAGGAAGATGCAAAGGGGATTTGGACAGACTTAGAGAGTGGGCAAGAACATGGCAGATGGAATATAATGTGGAAAAATGTGAGGTTATCCACTTTGGTAGGAGGAACAGATGTGCAGAATATTTTTTAAATGGTGAGATTAGAAAGTGTAGATGTACAAAGGGACCTGAGAGTCCTTGTCAATAAGTCAGGTGCAGCAAGCAATTAAGGTGGCTAATGGTATGTTAGCCCTTATCGCAAGAGGATTTTAGTACAGGAGTAATGAAATCTTCACTGGCATCACTGATGCCATTGATTCTCTAGCCAGCGGAAAAGCCCCTGGGAAGGACAGCATTACCCCTGAAATAATCAAGAGTGCCAAGCCTGCTATACTCTCAGCACTACATGAACTGCTATGCCTGTGCTGGGACGAGGGAGCAGTACCCCAGGACATGCGCGATGCCAATATCATCACCCTCTATAAAAACAAAGGTGAACGTGGTGACTGCAACAACTACCGTGGAATCTCCCTGCTCAGCATAGTGGGGAAAGTCTTTGCTCGAGTCGCTCTGAACAGGCTCCAGAAGCTGGCCGAGCGCGTCTACGCTGAGGCACAGTGTGGCTTTCGTGCAGAGAGATCGACCGTTGACATGCTGTTTTCACTTCGTCAGATACAGGAGAAATGCCGTGAACAACAGATGCCCCTCTACATTGCTTTCATTGATCTCACCAAAGCCTTTGACCTCGTCAGCAGACGTGGTCTCTTCAGACTACTAGAAAAGATTGGATGCCCACCAAAGCTACTAAGTATCATCACCTCATTCCATGACAATATGAAAGGCACAATTCAACATGGTGGCTCCTCATCAGAGCCCTTTCCTACCCTGAGTTGCGTGAAACAGGGCTGTGTTCTCGCACCCACACTTTTTGGGATTTTCTTCTCCCTGCTGCTTTCACATGCGTTCAAGTCCTCTGAAGAAGGAATTTTCCTCCACACAAGATCAAGGGGCAGGTTGTTCCGATGAAGGGTCACTGACCCGAAACGTTAACTCTGCTTCTCTTTTCAGATGCTGCTAGACCTGCTGAGTGGTTCCAGCATTTCTTGTTTTTATTTCAAATTTCCAGCATCTGCAGTATTTTGCTTTTATTTTTAAGGAATATGGGGAGTTGAGGCAGAAAATCAGCCATGATGGTACTGAATGGCGCAGTAGGCTCGAGGGGCCATAGGGTCACATGTGCTCCTATTTCTTACATGCTAGTAGCAGGGGAGTTATTACTGGTGTCCTAGCCAATATTTATTCCAAAATCATCATAAAAACAGGTTATCTGGTCATTATCACAATACTGTTTGTTGGAGCTTGTTGGCTGCTGTGTTTCCTACAACAGTGACTACACTTCAAAAAGTACTTCATTGGCTGCAAAGTGCTTTGGGACTTCCTGTGGTCATGAAAGGCATTAAGTAAATGCAAGTCTGTCTTTCTTTCACACAGAAAGCCTTTAAATTCAAATTATAGCATTTGTAGAAGAAAGTTAACTGCAGTTAAATTGGGACTTACTTCATCAACACAAAAGCTGCAGTAAACCCAGAGTCAGATTACAATCTGTCTCCTGAGCGCATTAAAGTCAAGCAATGCAAGATGCCTTTCAGGTGACTGTCGCATATCATTTGGATTTTGTATTCGGTGGAGTGTAACTCCAGCCCAGTAGACAGCTGTGTTTAAACAGAACTCAGATCATTGGATCCCATGGACACTTTACACATCCAGTAAATAGCCTTTTGGATGTCATATGAACGTTCTTTGCTAATATTACAAATATTAAAACGTGGAGCTCTCTTCTGACAGAGGCTGTAAACTACAGTGCAATAGAATTCTGGTCTTGCCAGCTGCACTTCCCACTCTACAGTTACCATCTTAAACCAGCACTGCAGTACAACTGTAGTCTTGGAGACTTGCCATCAGTAAATATACAATGGTCAACTTCCAAACAAGTCTTTTGCCAGCATTATTATCTTCACATTTGTCACCACCATCTTTGTCAAAATAGGCTCATCACAATGTAAAGAACTAATGTATTTGTGATCACTTTTGGGAGTTTTTGTTTTAAAAGCACATTATTTTTGCCAATTAATTATAACTTGCTTTGTTCAGCATTTTTGGATAATTGGTCTTTAACCTACAGATTTAAATTTCTAAATAAAACGGAGTTGTCTTTACTTTGTAATCAAAATGTTTGGATTGCAAGCATAATTCTTGATTCTTTTCATCTTCTCACAAAATTCTATATTTTGCACTCACCAAATATCTCAAAATCTCCTTCTTTATGATAGCTTCATGTTGGGAATGACCATACTACAAAATACAAAAATATTTTGCCTTAAAATTACTTTTGCTGTTAACACCAAATATTACTTACAAAACCATTTCTCAATCAGAATTTGCACATTAATATTAAACTAGAGTAATGGAACACACTGAAGCTTGTTTTTCCCATGTGACCTTAAATGAACAGCTTCAATTCATCCACAATATGGAGGCTTTCCCCACTGAGAAAACATACAGAAATGTAAATAAAGCAATCTCAGTTTGGTAGTTATAGCACTTGCTCTTTTCTCAATGTGCCATAGAAGGGTTTATTGTCTGAGTATAATCAGGCTCTATGGGCTGCCACCACAGCAATTATCCCTGCTTTCACATATCAAAGACTGACTGTCACATCTATGATGTGACCATGTCAACTTCAGATCCCGAATTATTTATTGGCTGAAAAACCAGCTTTTAGAGCTGGAAATGGAATAAAAAGATGGCATGGTCAGATTAGGAAAAGTAAGCAGGACTTTATTTGGATATACCTGACATCTCATCTGTTTGAGTATCAGTTTCTTATCCACATCAGTGGAGCAAAACCTCAACATAATAGTGAAGAAATTTTTCTAACCAAAACATATCAAGCTGCGAGTAGTAATAAAGCATGAAGGTGAACTGACAGACTGCATTAAATGCAATTCTAAATGTTAAAAGAGGGCCACTGAGATGAATACTCATCAGTTTCAGAGTCTTAAAAATAACTAATGCTTTGAGTGCTTTTTAAAATTAAAACCAAGAATTGATTCTGTGGAACCTATTCATTTGCAAATGCAAGTTTTAAAAAAAAAGGTTCTTGAATTTTTGATATACCTTTTCTGATGCCCGATAACTGGCATGAGATCCTCTGTGGTCATCGTCTTGACTGCTCCTATGGGGGAAAAAAAAACATTTTCAAGTCCTCAATATAGCAGTGGAATGTGGATTTGAGTCAGGATAGAAGGAACACATGGACTTCTAAGAAATTGACCAGATTGCTATTTTCATTAGAATTTTGCCTTTCCTCCACATATGTAATTTATAGAGTAGAAACATGCTGCACCCAGACAGTGATCATGTTTCAACTGAGTGAGATAGGCAGATAAGACATTAATCAAGAGAATGAAAAGTACCTCACTGAAGGTGCACAATTCACATTTATATCTCTGCTACATAACAGACCAGTAACCACAAAGGTTAGGAGACACATCTATCTAATTTTAAGCAGCTGGCTTTGGAGGGCTGTAATAGGAGAGACTGCTCTGCCACATTTCAGATTTCTGCCAGAAACAAAAGATGTTTCACAGATCAAAGTGGACTGTTTGAAAGCTAGCTCTTAAAACAGCCACTGGTACAATGGGAAAATTGCAAAATTCTACTTTCAAGTCCATAATCTTGGATATTGGTAATAGCATGTCACTGTAGGGTCCCTACAATATTTCACAGTGGGAATCCAAAGATTAGCATGCTGTATCTTTTCAAGGTATGCGGTGCAACAGATATCATTCAGTTCTTTAGAATCCCTAGTAAGTAATTCCCCTTTTACTGAGGTGCACTCCTGATTCTGACCTAGTTTTAACTAGATATAATAAATTAATATGACTGGCATATTTATTCCTAGCAACCAAATTTCAGGCTCCATTAAAAGAAATGAAAAAGCCATAATTGGGATAAGTATTGAGCACTAACAACTTTGGCTAGTTTGCAAGTTTACGACTCATCCTTTCTCTCCTGACCTAAACTTGCTCTAGTCTGTAACAAAAACAAAAAGTGCTGGAAATACTCAGCAGGTTTGGCAGCATATGTGGAGAGAGAAGCAAAGTTAACGTTTCAGTTGTGACCTTTCATCAGAACTGGCAAAGGTTAGAAAAGAATTAGGTTTTAAGCAAGTGAAGGGAAGTGGGGTGGGGGTGGGAAGAGAACAAAGGGGAAGATGTTTGATAGGGCAGGAGAGATTAATTAACTTTTGTTAAGGTCCTGCATGGGAGATTGGTTAAAAAGGTAAGAGTTCATGGGATCCAGGGCAATTTGGCAAATTGGATCCAAAATTGACTTAGTGGCAGAAGGTAATGGTCGAGGGTTGCTTTTGCGAGTGGAAGCCTGTGACCAGTGTGCACCGCAGGGATCGGTGCGGAGACCCTTGCTGTTTGTAGGGTACATTGATGATTTAGACGCGAATATAGGAACTATGATCAGTAAGTTCGCAGATGACACGAAAATTGGTGGTCTCAAACAGTGAGGAGGAAAGCCTTAGATTACAGGATAATATAGATGGGCTGGTAAGATGAGCAGAGCAGTGGCAAATGGAATTTAATCCTGAGAAGTGTGAGGTGCTGCATTTTGGGAGGATTAACAAGGCAAGGGAATATACAATGGATGGTAGGACCCTAGGAAGTACAGAGTCAGAGGGACCTTGGTGTACTTGTTCATAGATCACTGAAGACAGCAGCACAGATAGATAAGGTGGTTAGGAAGGCATATGGGATACTTGCCTTTATTAGCCGAGGCACAGAATATAAGAGCAAGGAGGATATGTTGGAACTGTATAAAATGCTAGTTAGGCCACAGCTGGAGTACTGTGTACAGTTTTGGGCACCACACTAGGAAGGATGTGATTGCACTGGAGGGGGTGCAGAGCAGATTCACCAGGATGTTGCCTGGGCTGGAGCATTTCAGCTATAAAGAGAGACTGAAAAGGCTAGGGTTGTTTTACTTAGAGCAGAAAAGGCTGAGGTGGGACATGATTGAGGTATACAAGATTATGAGGGACATTGATAGGCGAGATAGGAAGAAGCTTTTTCCCTCAGCAGAGGTGTCAATAACCAGGGGGCATAGATTTAGGGTAAGGGGCAGGAGGTTTAGAGGGGATTTGAGTAAAAAAAAATTTTACCTAGAGGGTGGCTGGAATCTGGAACGCACTTCCTGAAGAGGTGGTAGAGGCAGGAACCCTCACAACATTTAAGAAGTATTTAGATGAGCACTTGAAACGCCACAGCATAGAGTCAGAGATACAGCACTGAAACAGGCCCTTCGGCCCACCGAGTCTGTGCCGACCAACAACCATCCACTTACACTAATCTGTCATTAATCCCATATTCCCTACCACATCCCCACCATTCTCCTACTACCTACCTGCACTAGGGGCAATTTACAATGGCCAATTTACCTACCAACTGGCAAGTCTTTGGCTATGGGAGGAAACCGGAGCACCCGGCGGAAACCCACGCGGTCACAGGGTGGCCAAACTCCGCACAGGCAGTACCCAGAACTGAACCTGGGTCGCTGGAGCTGTGAGGCTGCGGTGCTAACCAATGCGCCACTGTGCCGTCCAAGCATACAAGGCCCATGCTGGAAAATGGGATTAGAATAGTTAGGTGCTTGATGGCTGGCACAGACACGATGGGCCTGTTTCTGTGCTGTATAACTATGACTCTATGACTAACAAAGCCTGTCCTGGGACAAATGCAAATCATGTGTTAATGTTTGTGGTGAAAGACAAAGCATTACTCCAGAATAATGAGCAGCTCTGACTACATAAAAAGCAGGCATATGGTTAAAAAATATTTTAAAAAGGCCAGTCATGCTCTGAAATTGCTGAACTCAATGTTCAGTCTGCAAGGCTGTAGAGTGCCTAATCAAACGATCAGGTGTTGCTCCTCGAGCTTGCATGATGTTCACTGCAGCAGGCCAAAGACAGAAATGTTGGCATGAGAGAAGGGGGCAGTGTTGAAGTGAACTGTAAGCTTGGGGTCATGCTTTTGGACTGAGTGAACGTGTTCAGCAAAGCAGTCACCCAGTCTGCATTTGGTCTCCCCAACGTAGAGACAACCGCATTGTGAGCAGCAAATACAGTATACTAAGATGAAAGAAGTACAAGTAAATCATTGCTTCACTTGCATGGAGTGTTTGGAGCCTTGGGTAGTGAGGAGAGAGGAGGTAAAAGAGCAGGTATTACACCTCCTGCGATTGCATAGGAAGGTGCCAAGGGAAGGGGACGAGGTGTCGGGGGTAATGGAGGAGTGGGACCAGGGTGTCGCAGAGGGACCGATCCCTTTGGAATGCTGACTGGGGAGGGGAGGGGAAAGATGCATTTGGAGGTGGCATCTTGTTGGAGGTGGCGGGAAAGACAGAGGATGAACCTCTGGATATGGAGGCTGGTGGGGAGGGGAAGGCATAGGCGTGAGGGCAGAAGTGTGGGAAATGGGCCGGACATGGTTGAGGGCCTTACCAACCACAGTTGGCGGGGGGGGGGGATCCTCAGTTGATGAAAAAGGAAGACATATCAGAGGCGCTGTTGCGGAAGGTTGCATCATCAGAGCAGATGCAGCCTATCCCCAGAGATGGAGACAGAGAAGTCGACGAAGAGAAGGGAATGTCGGAGATGGACCATGTAAAGGTGAGAGAAGGGTGGAAATTGGAAGCAAAGTTGATAAAGTTTTCCAGTTCAGGGCGGGAGCAGGAAACAGCACCGATACAGTCACCAATATACCGGAAAAAAAAGTTGGGGGAAGGGAGCCTGAGTAGGACTGGAACAAGGAATGTTAGACATATCCCACAAAAAGACAGGCATAACTAGGACCCATGCAGGTACCCATAGCAACACATTTTACTTAAAGGAAGTGAGTGGAGTTGAAGGAGAAACTGTTCAATGTGAGAACAAGTTCAGCCAGGCGGAGGAGGGTGGTGGAGGATGGGGACTGGTTGGGCCTCTGTTCAAGCAGAAGTGGAGAGCCCTCAAACTGTCCTGGTGGGGGATGGAGGTGCAGAGAAATTGGACGTCTATAGTGCAGAGGCAGTTAGGGCCAGGAAACTGGAAATTGTCAAAATGACATAGGGCATCAGAAGAGTCACGGATGTCGGTGGGAAGAGACTGGACCAGGGGAGAAAAGATAGAGTCAAGATAGGAAGAAATAAGTTCAGTGGGGCAGGAACTGCCAGGACAGTCCGGTTTGTGGATTTTAGGAAAGAGGTAGAAGTAGGCTGTCTGGGGTTACATGACTACAATGTTGGAAGCTGTAGAGAGAAGATCTCCAGAGGAGATGAGGGCAGTGAGTGTCCTGTGGACAGTAGCTTGATGTTCAGTGGTGGGGTAATAGTCAAGGGGTGGCAGGAAGAAGTGTCTGAGAGTTGGCACTCAGCCTCTTCAAGGTCATCTAGCTCCACTCTGTGCCTGAATACAGCGAACACTTTCTCTTATTTTCTCAATGAGTTCAGAGAACACTATTAAGAAGATGCTATCACAGTATCCTTGACAAGTGACAGTGCTTTAGCATGACAACAGACAAAAATAGAAAAAGTTGTTCTGCACATAATGCATTACCTAGACCTATCTCTTTTCTTGTAGTCATCTGTCGAGTCCCATCTGCTTTTCCGTCTTCGGTCTTTATCTCTGTCAGAATGTATAATTTTTTCTCTCTCTCTTTCTTTTTTATCTTGCTTAACAGATTTTGTCCGCTTAATAGATCGTTCCCATTCATCTCGCCAGTCTTCTCCAGAATGTCTAGCGTCTTCAAAAACATTTAAAGAGTGATTATCCAGCTCAAGTAACATACTACAAAGTATATTACCATGACAACGTAATGCCAATTTTATGGTTTGAAATGGCAAACCAAGGACTAGGCTTTATTTCTAGAGGAAAAGAATTGAAAAGTAGGAATGTTATGCTAAACTTGCAATGAACTTTGGTTAGACCACACATTACTGCGTGCAGTTCTGGTCGCCATATTATAAAAATATACAGAGACTGGAAAGGGTGCAGAGAAGATTTACACGCATGATAGCAGAAATGTGTGGGTATACATATCAGGAAAGGATGAACGGGGTGGGTCTCTTGAAAAAAGGTGGCCGAGAGGCGTCGTCATATAGGTCATTAATATTATGAAAGGTTTCGATATGGTGGATAGAGAAAATGTTTCCACTTGTGGGAAAGAACCTAACTAGAGGCCATCAATATAAAATAGCTACCAGGAAATCCAATAGGTAATTCAGAAGAAACTTCTTTACCAAGAGTGATGAGAATGTAGAACTCGCTAGCACGGGGAGCGGTTGAAGTGAATAGTGCAGATGCATTTAAGGGAGGCTAGACAAGTACGAGGGAGAAGGGGATAGAGGGTTGCGATGATAGATTTAGATGAAGACGGACGGGAGGAGGCTCAAGTGGCGCATAAATGTCGGACATGGACCAGTTGGACGGAATGGTCTGTTTCTGTGCCATACATCCAATGTAATCCTATTGCTTTTTCACTTCTGTTGGAAATAGTGCAAAATCCAGATAAATCAGCAAATAGTAAGACAAACAAAAATGCAATTCTCTAACTACTAGGAGATGCAAAACAAAAACAGCTTCCCATCTGCTTTTCCCTGCAGGTAGTAAATTATGGTAGAACAAAGCTGCATGCGCCACTTGTGGTCTGCGTGCTAGAACGTGTACACCACTAACCCAGCTTTACTTTTTCTTGGATTTTGTCTGAATCCTAGATATGACCATACAGACTTTTAACTGAATCGATATGATAATAATAGAATACTTTAAAATATGTTCTACCTTTCGAGCTTTCTCTTTTCCTCGTCTGGTCACGTTTACTCGTTGAGGAGACGTGTCGAGAATATTTGGAATCTGACCGAGAACCAGCTGAAACATTGTTGCAAAAGATTCTTAGCATTGCTTGCGAACTGGTAATACAGCCTTGAGTCAGGGATTATTTCCTCCAATTAAAACACTGAGAACAAAGTTGTCATTTTTGGCCCCCATCACAAACAATCCTCCACCTGCCATAAGTTTCAGTTCATCATAACCTCTGTTCCTCATATCCTATCCCATATCGAATGCTACTTACCCATCCATCATCCATGTCCTCGCTAAGCTATACAGACCTTCAAGGCCAAAATTTTTAAATATTCATCCTTATTTTTAAATCCGCTGCAACTTCACCCCCTCTATCTCTCTTTAAAACCCTTCTTAAAACTTCAATGAAACTTTTGGTCATCCCGCTTAGTTTTTCCTTTTGCTTCTTAAGTGCCTCAAGGTGCACTTCATGTTAAAGGGTCTATATAAATGCAGCTCGTTGTAAACCTGGTGATTGTTATGGCAGATAAGGGATAAGGATGCCAGGCTTGGGAACATTCAGAGGAAATATGAGAATCTCTAATAAGGTATCAGCTGAAATGTTTTGGCAGTGGTCTACCAAACTTCACAATCCATACCTGCCTTACTTTGCCAGCATGCAGGACATGACGACTGAAGGTTCTCACGCTAATGGTAGAGCAGAGGGAGGCAGAAAAATCAAATTGGGGGGGAGGGGGGGGGGGGGACAGGGCAGGGAGCTGAACCAGAGAATTTTCACTGTGATGCAAGGCTGGGGAAGATTACTAAATAGGGTTGGAGAGGGGGCAAGAAGGCATGTGAAAGTGAAATCAAGTATTTCAATGTCAAAACGTCAATGGATAGGAGCCAGTGCTGGTTTGTGAAGGGATAAGTGATGGGTGTGCAAACTTTGTCCAGGATGGAATACAGTCATACAACTCTGCAGGGCTTTGTGTAATGTGCAACTAGAGAAACTGGTGACTGAAAAAAAATAAGACTCAAAGTGGAATAAACATGGATGAAAGTTTCAGCAATATTGACGTTAGATAGGAATACAGCAGCACTATGGAGATTTTGAATGGTTGTTGAGTATGGCACCCTGCCTGACAATCCTGCCATCAGGAAGTGTGACTACCGTGGGCAATTCTCTCCCCTGTAATCAAAGTTGCCTACAGAAAAGTTCTACTATTTGTATCTCCTTTAAATTTTCTCTTCCTATCTCTCCCTTGAAGAGTCCATGCCTTTTTCTTCCCTGCATTTCTTTATGTTTATACTATTGTACTTGTTTTGCAATTTTTCTGCAGCCTTGTTACTTTCTTATTGCAAGTGGGAGGGGAGCAGGTCACTGTACAAGCCAAAGGAGGAGGCTGTATAAATGAGGTAAAATGACCAAGACAGAAGTAGGTACGTGTGACTGCAGGGAACAGATAGTGCCTCAGCAATCTTCAACTACATGCTAAACTAGAGATTCAGAAACACTGGGGCCAGGGTTAAGAAATAGTGAGATGCTATGTTTGTAAATATAAGCAGGCCTAAAATGCACACAACAAAGAATAGGCCATCCTGTTGCAGCAGGAAGTAGCCATGTTGCATTGTGGTGGTGCTCTCTGACCTCAGGTTACTCCTATGTAGATATTTAGCTCTATTCAGGCAGTACAGCAATCAGGCGAATGGCCTACTACCAAGCCGGAGCCTGTATTGGTTTGCAACAGTTTCTAACAAATGAGAAAACACAGCTAGCTGGATTCCTCATATTTCCACCACTCCAGCCACAACAAGCTGCAGAAGCATGCTTCCCTCTGTCGCATAGTAAATTGAATTTTGATTGAGACAGGGATATTGTAATACTGTAGACAAACATACCTCTCGAGGCACTTGTTCTGCTAGATGGTTTTGAACTTGTGCTAGCAAAAGCCCTTTTTGTTCTCATATCTGGAGAGCGAGACTTTTCTGTGTTAGGGCTCTGGTCTTGGTCAATACTACTGTATTCCATATCTGGCAGTTGATTTTCTAAAATTAAAAGAACTCATTTGTTAAATAATGAAAACTTAGCTAGTCAAAAAAACACACCAAATAAAATCTGACAACTTCAAACAGCATCACTTAGCAGATCAAACAGAGAACACAGCTCTGGTCTTCTAAATGCTTCAATACATCTGTTTATGGCAGACTGACTTGAGAATCATTAGTTTATCAGCCATGATAAATTGCTTGTTGAAGAGCTCCTCCATTCAACTGGAAAGCTCCCCTGGCTTCTACACCCCCTGATGAAACTGGGGCTGGCTGGTATCACAATGCAGATGTAAAAATAATCAATGCACAGATCAGTCAGCCGTTATATTTACTGTCTGTACTGCCACCATTCCCTTCCAGGTGATCATTAGCCATTATGCATTCAGAAGGCAAAGCATCAGTGAAATTAGGTAAAACACTTCTACAAAGGGTGGCAGAAGTTTGGAACTCTCTTGCGTAAACGGCAATTGATGGTAGAGGAATGGTTAATTTTAAATCTGAGATCGATAGATTTTTGTTAACCAAAGCTATTAGGCAAAAGCAGATAGATGGAGTTAGGTCGCAAATTAGCCATGATGCCATTGAATGGCAGTACAGGCTCTGGGGCTAAATGGCTGACTCCTGTTCCTATGGAAGTTGCATCAAGCTCAATTATTCCACTTAAGTATGTAATATGAAGTAAATACTAAATCATTTGAAACATGTACTACTGAGATGAGTCACGAGAATTTAAATAACTGATAATGGAACATACAGACACCTTCATATTGTTTAGTAAGCCTCTTAATGTCTAAACTAAAAGTAGCGAATGCTGGTGCTTTACCATCTTCAGATCTTTTCACAGCAGCTATCCTCTCACTAAGTGCAGGTCCCTCAAAATCTCGGATAACCTGGAATTTCAAGAAATTTCACTTTTAAGAGAAAACAATGTTAGCCAATTCTGCTCTATTAAAATATTAATTTTAGTGCATTTGAAAGACAAACAGCATTTTTTCTGTTTTTCTGTAAAGCTTATTATTGCTAGAGAGCAGCACTTCTATCAATAGTTCAATGTACAGAAAAATCCTCTTAAATGACATGTTCTCAAATTCATTATATCGTCAAGAATTAAGCACAAATTATCTTTGCATCCTTGACCATATGAGTTATGTTTGGTCTGGTTCTGGGTGGGTAAATATATTCAGTCCAAAGGTAAATTGTCACGACCTTCTGGATTGGCAGTGCCCCACCTGGTCTTTACTCCCACATGTGGTAAGGTACCAGGACCAATGGCATTGCTATAGTTGATTTTCAAACAAAACTAAATTAAAACCAAGTTGCAAAACCTGAGGACCTGAGGGAATAGTGGGGTAGAACTGTAGTGTGGAGGATGCAACAACTCGTATTTATATATTGCCTTTAGTGTAGTAAAATATCCCAAAGCACTTCATAGGAACGTTATCAAACAAAATGTAACTATGAACTACATAATATATTAGGTCAGATGATCAAAAGCTTTATTAAAGAGGTAGGTTTTAAGAAATAAAACAGAAAAGGAAGAGAGGTGGTGAGGTTTTGGGAGGGAATTCCAAAGCTTAGAGCTTTGGCAGCTGATTAAAATCAAGGAAGCTCAAGAGATCAGAATTGGAGGAGTGCAGCTATTTTGGAAGGTTGTCAAGTTGCAGAAGATTAGAGATGGGGAGGGGCAAGGCAATGGAGGGATTTCAGAACAGGCATGAGAATTTTAAAATGGAGGTGCTGCTTAACCAGGAGCCAAAATAAGTCAACAAACAGAGAAAATGGGTAAACAGAACTTGAATTACACAGGCAGCAGAGATTTGGGAGACCTCAAGTTTACAGTGGACAGAATGTGGGAGGCTGACCATGAGGGTGTTGCAATAGTCAAGTCTACAGGTAACAAAGGCATAGATGAGGGTTTCAGCAGATGAGCTGAGGCAAGGTCAGGGTTGGGTGATGCTATGGGAGGTGGAAAACTGGTGGTCTTAGTGATGGTGGAGACATGTGGTTGGAAGCTTGTCCTGGGGTCAAATACGACACCAATGTTAAGAAAAATCTTGTTCAGCCTCTGACTGTTGTCAGGGAGAGGAACGGAGTCGGTGACTAGGGAACGGAGATTGTGGCAGGGACCAAAGAAAATGGCTTCAGTCTTCCCAATATTTATCTGGAGGAAGCTTCTGCTCATGTAGTATTGAACGTCAAACAAGCAATCTGACAGTTTAGAGACAGTGGAGGGATTGAGAGAAGCATAATTTGAAGGATGAATACAATTCCACGGTGGAAATGGGGTCAGTCATGTTTCAAATCCTAAAAAGACTTTTAAATATGGTTATTTCTGAAATTCTGATTGCTTTAAATTGATCACTGCAACAGCTAATCTAGATGCATATCCCCAATATAGATACATAGAGAAAGACATATGTGGTGGGGTGCATCTTGCAATAGTAGCTGCACAAGGATTTAAGTTCAGGGACAAAAACAAGAAATGCTGGAATCACTCAGCAGGTCCGGCAGCATCTGTGGAAAGAGAAGCAGAGTTAACATTTCGGGTCAGTGACCCTTCTTCGGAACTGACCCGAAACGTTAACTCTGCTTCTCTTTCCACAGATGCTACCAGACCTGCTGAGTGATTCCAGCATTTCTTGTTTTTGTTTCAGATTTCCAGCATCCGCAGTATTTTGCTTTTATTTAAGTTCAGGGGTCAGTTTAAAAATCCTGAAACCCCTGTCTTAATATGTCCCAATCAAGTTACAATACTTGCAGCTAATTTTTTTTTTAATCCCGCGAGGCAAATCATAAGAAGTCTTTGCAATTCAAGCGGTTCATCAGCTTAAATGAAACAACTTTCAACTGAAAGTATGTCCCAAGGATCCCCTGGTCAGAATCCCAGAAATTTCAGCTCAGGAGGCAGCACCCACCCCAATGAAGCGGCACCTAAATGAAACACCAGACAAAACTTAAGAGCACATATGTCACAAAGGGAAATAAACACTAGGGATTCACACACAATACATTTATTCCTTGGAAGTCTGTTTGCACTGAAGTTAGCATGCAGAGAATGCTCTTACAAAGGTGTGTCAAGATGTTTCATCAGGTGCTATGAATGCGATATTTAAAATTGCCTGGAAAATATGCGTATTGTAACAGACAGCAATGCTGCAGAGGACATGTAGACAAGACTGTTCATCAATGAATACAATTACAAGTTAAGCGGTGTCCTGTACAAGAGCTAGCTAAATGGCTCTCAGCCAGCACAAGTTCTGTTCTGAACCACAGCAATGTGGTTGACTCTTAACTGCCTCCTGAAGTGGCTTAGCAAGCCACTCAGTTCAAGGGCAATTAGGGTAGAGGCCTGCTCAGGTCGGGAAAAAGGAACTTGACCCGAACCACAGCGGACCAGAGCCCGAGTCCCTCCCATTTTGCCCCGAGCTCGACTCGACCATCCTTCCTACTCAGAACGTCTAGGAAGCTGCAGTGCATGCGCGATGATGTCATAGTGATGTCACTCGCTCACTGCGCAGACTCAGTTTCATCCCGGACTCCCAGCTCATAAGTTTTTAAAATTTCAATACTTACCAGCAGAGCACTTAGTATGTGTGACCTGACCCGAGCCCGAAAGCTGTACCTGACCCGACACGTCGTCAGGTCCCGTTGGGTTTGGGTCGGGCAGCAGGCCCTTAAATTAGGGATGGGCAACAAATGCTAGCCTTGCCAGTGACACACAAATCCCATGAAAGAATTTTTAAAATTCAGTAAAGCATCAAAAATACTACTTCAACATGCTAACAATATACTTAATGACAACTCTAACAGATTCCAATATCTCAACTATTCTTAACTGGTGTCCTGGTATTGTCGTCATCAGACCTTGAAACAAGGATGATGTCTGCCAGGGTTTATGATTTGTGTGTTCTCAGGTCAATCAGGCGGCCAATCCTGGAACCACAGGTCTTTGCGCAGAAAGGACAAGTTTTGCCCTGAGGGTTCTCGAGCCAGGGTGCTGCTCTCTCTCCTTCCGCTTTCAACGCTTCTCCGCAGCAGAGTTTATGCAGTCAGTTTTCGACTGTGTTGAGGTCTGTTGGATGAAGTGTTGCCACATAGCACGGTTAGTGGCAAGCTCTTCCCATGCACCGATGTCAATTTGCCCCCTTTTCAACGAGGTTTTCAGTGTATCCTTAAAACATTTTCTCTGTCCTCC
Organism: Heterodontus francisci; assembly: GCF_036365525.1. NCBI lineage: Eukaryota > Metazoa > Chordata > Chondrichthyes > Heterodontiformes > Heterodontidae > Heterodontus > Heterodontus francisci. The sequence goes on along the minus strand of NC_090372.1, from coordinate 124,945,752 downwards.
TTGAGATCGGGTGGCATCTGTAAGTTGTGAAATGTCCTGGGATACCACGCAGTTGTTACCAACCACAGCTCTAGAAGATAGCCCCGATCACGCAGGAGCTACCGTGAGACCTGCTTTGTGGATCAAATAGGGGTGGGACAGTGGGTTGCTTTAAAATGAAGTCATCACGATAGATGGCAGTTGAACACAGACTTGCAAATTAGATGATAAGCAAATTGAACACAGAGTGGAATCACCTCCTGTTTATGTCGGTAATGCCACCATGCAAGACTGAAAATGGTGCAATAAGTTGCACGGTCTCTCCTAGAACTTCAGGAATCCTGCCAATCTATAAAATTGCAAAGTTTACTTATGTTGGTGAGAAAGGATACAGAATTGCTTGATCAAGCAAACAAGGTATCTATAGGCAGTTAACTGACTTATGTTGCTTATGCCCCACCTCTCCCCCCTGGAAACCGGAAATGATTGAGCCATAAGTGTTCAGTACCTGCAATACTGTGTGAAAGAATCTGCTGCAGATCCATTTGGAGCATGCGGCATAATTCCGTCATGATGTCCATTATAAATCATTGTCCTGGAGGCACTGCACCTCTGACAAGTGTTGATATTTTTGGTGCAGAGGTATCAGAGGGTGGTGTAGAGCATCTCTAATTAGTCTGAAGTAACTCTACTGGCACTCCGTTTCTGTCAAATAGCACAGATTAACAGGGGAAACCCACTGTGTCTACTCCTGGAGCTGTTAGGGCAATCGAGGCAGTATAATTACTGCCACAAAGACTCCTGAAAACAAAGTGACAACAAAGGGGAAAGAGCCAGAAGAAAATGCAGAAATAGTCTATTAAATCCTCTTACTGGCTTTATTAATTAACTGCTGTATCCAGCTCAATCCCAAGCAACCTGGGAAGACAATTTCATATGGGTGAGTATATCTCAGTTGGTGTGGGAAAGTGGGTTCACACTAACTGTGTACCTTAATGTCTTGGACTGTTTGTGGGATCAGCACAAGATGAGTTAAAACAGCTTTCTGCTCCGTGAAGCAGGCCTAGAGCAAGGATGAGATGAAGAATTATTGAAGGAATCTGTGCAGGCCATTCATCCATGTCTTGTGGATCTGGGGAGATGCTGGTCTGGTCACTATATTTATAGTAACGAAGTGACTGAAGAGCTTAAATGGACCATATAACCATGATAACAGGATGATTGAGGGGTTGACTAATTGGGCGGCACAGTGGTTAGCACCGCAGCCTCACCGCTCCAGCGACCTGGGTTCGATTCTGGGTACTGCCTTTGCGGAGTTCGCAAGTTCTCCCTGTGACCGTGTGGGTTTCTGCCGGGTGCTCCAGTTTCCTCCCACAGCCAAAGACTTGCAGGTTGATAGGTAAATTGGCCATTATAAATTGCCTAGTGTAGGTAGGTGTTAGGGGAATTGAGGGGATGTGGTAGGAATATGGGATTAATGTAGGATTAGTATAAATGGGCAGTTGATGGTCAGCACAGACTCGGTTGGCCGAAGGGCCTGTTTCAGTGCTGTATCTCTAAATAAAGAACAGTACAGAACAGGAACAGGCCATTCGGCCCTCCAAGCCTGCGCCGATCTTGATGCCTGCCGAAACTAACACCTTCTGTACTTCCGGGGCCCATATCCCTCTATTCCCTTCCTATTCATATATTTGTCAAGATGTCTCTTAAACGTCGTTATCATATCTGCTTCCACCACCTCCCCTGACAGCAAGTTCCAGGCACTCACCACCCACTGTGTAAAAAAAAAAAAAACTTGCCCCTCTCATCCCCTCTAAACTTTGCCCCTCGCACCCTAAACCTATGTCCTCTAGTAACTGACTCTTCCACCCTGGGAAAAAGCTTCTGACTATCCACTCTGTCCATGCCACTTATAACTTTGTAAACCTCTATCATGTCGCCCCTCCACCTCCGTCGTTCCAGTGAAAACAATCAGAGTTGATCCAACCTCTCCTCATAGCTAATGCCCTCCAGACTAGGCAACATCCTGGTAAACCTCCTCTGTACCCTCTCCAAAGCCTCCACGTCCTTCTGGTAGTGTGGCGACCAGAATTGCACGCAATATTCTAAGTGTGGCCTAACTAAGGTTCTGTACAGCTGCAACATGACTTGCCAATTTTTATACTCTATGCCCCGACCGATGAAGGCAAGCATGCCGTATGCCTTCTTGACTACCTTATCCACCTGTGTTGCCACTTTGTGACCTGTGGACCTGTACGCCCAGACCTCTCTGCCTGTCAATACTCCTAAGGGTTCTGCCATTTACTGTATACCTCCCACCTGCATTAGACCTTACAAAATGCATTACCTCACATTTGTCCGGATTAAACTCCATCTGCCATTTCTCCGCCCAAGTCTCCAACCTATCTATATCCTGCTGTATCCTCTGACAATCCTCATCATTATCCGCAACTCCACCAACCTTTGTGTCGTCCGCAAACTTACTAATCAGACCAGCTACATTTTCCTCCAAATCATTTATATATACTACAAACAGCAAAGGTCCCAGCACTGATCCCTGCAGAACACCACTAGTCACATCCTTCCATTCAGAAAAACACCCATCCACTGTTCCCCTCTGTTTTCTGTGACTGAGCCAGTTCTGTATCCATCTTGCCAGCTCACCTCTGATCCTGTGTGACTTCACCTTTTGCACCAGTCTGCCATGCGGGACCTTGTCAAAGGCTTTACTAAAGTCCATATAGACAACAATAAAAAATAAATAAAAAAAATAAGCGAGCGCATCATACTGGCTCTATGTTGATATATTCAATATCACATATGTATCTGTTGATGTATTGTGATTTAGTGGTAGTATGTATGAAATATGGAGATCAAACGTAGAATTGGTTTAACAGTTTTGAATGTACCACTATGTTGTAGTCACACTGGATTGTGGAGCGTGGCTTAATTGAGCACTCATGTTGGATCGTGTAACATGAGTCATTAAAGACCTGATTCAGTGGTTGTTACAACTGATGTCTGTGTACTCTGGTATTTAAAGTAACAAAACAAAATTAGATCATAAAGTAGCCCCAACAAATGCATGAACGAACATCGGAATGTGCTCAAGTATTTGCAAACATCACCAGCCAAAAGTGCTGATGAAAGGTCATCGACCTGAAACATTAACTCGGTTTCTCTCTCCACAACTGCTACCAGATCTGCTGAGTACTGTTAGCACTTTGTTTTTACTTCAGATTTTCAGCATCCACTGTATTTTGCTTTAGTGTTAAATGGACCTGGCCTCCTCCCAAGGTTCCCAGCATCATAGGTGCCACTGTCCAGCCAATTTGGTTCACTCTAAGTGACATTAAACAAATGAGTGAACAAGGCACAACAAAATCTATAGGCCCAATAAACATCCCAGCTGTAGTGCTGAAAACCTGTACACCAGAACCAGCTATCCCAAACTCCACCAGTCAAGCTATTCCAATGCAGCATCTACCCAACACACAAAAAGTACAGCAAATTGAACCTAGTTATTTAACAGCTTCCTTCCACTCATCGACAAAGCGATGGAAAGAGTTACTAATAGTGCCATCAAATAGCACCTAGACACCAATAACCTGCTTGCTAAAGCTCTGTTGGGCTTTGTCATAAGCATTCTGTTTCAGACTTCATCACAGCCTCGATTCAGATGGATGCATGAACTAAAGGGCAGGCAAGATTAAGTATCCTAGACATAAAGGCAACAAAGTACTACACCAAGGAGTCCTACAGAAGTTAAGTAACAAAGTAGTCTTTTGGAAAAATTACAGTAAAGATGGTTGTGGTTGCCGGAGGCCAATCATTCGAGGCACAGGATATTATTGGAGAATTCTCAACTCAACTATTTTCATTTACTTCACTGACCTTCCTTCCCATCATATCATGAGGGACTATTTCCTGATGATTCCATGGTGTTTACTTCCATTTACAACTCTTCAATATGAAGCAGCTCATGCCAGCTTTTTGCAGGTCTTGGACAACACCCACACTGGCGAGTAACAGGTTAATATTCACACCACAGAAAAATGCCAGACAATAATCATATGCAACATGAAAAGGCCCAACTACTTTCTCCCAACCTTCAACAAAACCACAATGACCAGGTTCCCCACCATCAACATCCTAGGAGTCACCATTAACCAGAAACTTAACTGGACCGGATACATCAACATAGAATAGAGGCAGGGCACACTGCAACAAATGGCCCACCTCCTGAACCCTCAAAACCTCGCCACCACCTACAAGGCTCAAGTCAGGAGCTTAATGGATCACTCAGCACTCACCTGGATGGTGCAGCTATAACATTTGAAGCTCAACAGCATCCAAGACATTGTACTCTGCTTAATTAGGGCACTGTGGCTGCAGTATACTCTACCAAAAGGCTGCACTGCAGTCACACTAAACCTACTTCAAAAGTGACTTCTACCATAAAGAGAAGCAGCAGTTCCAGAATCCCCTCCAAGTCACAGACCATCTTGTTATGCAAGCAGCTCTGTAACACAGGAGTTTGTGCTCTATGGGCTGTTCCAGGGACGCACACAGAGATTATCAACTGCTGCTTGAGGACTATAAATTCGGTGAAAGACGCCCTTTGGTCTGCCCGAAACTTGCTGGTCTTCTAGCGCAAAGAGTTGTCCACGACCGAATGTTGCAGACTGGCACATTCCAAGGTCCAGGACTATGTGCTGAGGGACACACTAAAACTTGGGGCAGCCGTGGCAAAGGCTCAATGGGGAAAGGCCACTGTGTAAGGTACCCCCCACCAAGGTGAACTGAGGGGCTGGATCCATGGAAAACCCCTCGGGCTGTATCCAGAAAATATTAGTTTGCTGCAAAAAGTACATGGCAGGTAAAATGAAATTTTACTCACTCCTGTATTGAAGGAAACTGATCTCCTTTGCACTCTTTGTATTGTTGACTTGGTGCTGTTTTGAACTGTTTTGTAATGTAATTTTTAAACATTTTTTAAAAATAAAGTATATTTTGGAAATTAAAAAAAAAAATGGTCACTGCTGGACCCCAACCACTTTTCTCAGGACAACTAGTGATGACCAAATACTGCAGCTTTGTCAGAGTCATCTACAACCTAAAAAAAAAAGCATGCACGTCTAAAATGACATCACCACAACTTATTTTAATTATAGTGAACCTCTTCACTGTTTCAGCAGTGGAAATTCATGGTGTGTAAAATGGGAGAAGATCCACTGTGATCAATGTCTTCCATTTTCTGATCAAAAAATGCCCACTTGGTGCCCAAAATATGGTCATTACAGATGAGAAAAATATGCCCAAAGGAACAAAATGTTCAGTTGGCAAATTCTAAATTATTTCTTACATTGGAAAGAAACTTCTGGCTGTGAATGACTACCAGGATTCAGGAATAGAGGAATTCATCCTATTTGCCTCTTGGAATTGAGATAATTATTTTAATATCAGTTACTGAATGGAAGAAGGGCTCAATCAATATAGAGCAAATAATGCCTATATAGAGACATCACCCTACTTTGCCAATTAGTTGGATGGTCCACACCTAGCCACCTATGATTTGGATAATTCATCAAAAGAAGCTACTTGCCAAAACTATCAGCTGAACATTTTGTTTTTTAAAAAAAAAGCTAGCAGCACTGAAGGTTTACCTCCATTTGGAATCAACATTTTGATGAAGCTAAATAGCAACTATTATTGACCAGAACATTAAAAAATGAAATTGCTTGATCTGTAAACTTGGTTGAAGATAGAGAATATCAGTGTAGATCAAAGGCAACTTTACTTCTGAAGTAGCTTCTGCACCAAATTTCACACACACACCACCCCTGTGCTTGCTGACCCACATTAGCCCGATACCCTAATGCTTCCAATTTAAAATTCTCCTTCGTGTTTAAATACTCAGAAGACCGAATCTATTATCTTTGTTCCCCAATCTCATCCTCGTTTTCAAATCCCTTCATGGCCTTACCTCTCCCTATCTCTATAAACTCCTCCAGCTCTACAAGCCTTCGAGATATCGACACACCTTCAATTCTGGTATCTTGCATATTCCTGATTTTAATTGCCCCACCATTGGCGGCTGTGCCTTCAGCTGCCTTGTCCTTGAGCCCTGGAATTTTCCCCCTAAACCTCTTCGCTTCTACCTCTCTCTCCTCCTTTAAGATACTCCTTAAAACTTAACTCTTTGACAAAGTTTTTGGTCATCTGCCTTGAATTCTCTATGGCTTGTCTAATTTTTTTTTTTTACATATAACTCTCTTGTAAATGCTTTGAGATGTTTTGCTATATTAAAGGCGCTATATAAATGTACTTATTGCCTAATCCCATCATGGCCCCATCACTCCCCACCAGCTCTACAATTGACCCTTCCAAAAACGCTGCCTTCCTTTGACTGTAACCGTGGCATAAAGCAGGCTGGGAGCGGAACAGAAAAGCAAGAAGCTATCCAGGATTGGTGCGGGTTGTGAGCCTGAACTGAATTGGAGGGGGAAAAAAAACGAGAAATTACGTCACAGGACAAGGAATCATGTGGTGTGTGTATACTGGCAAGCTTTTAATTTTCTTTTAATTTAATCCAAATCAATTAAGTGAGACTTTATCGATTAATTGTTAAGAATTAAAAACTAAAGCGAATTTTATAATTCATCATATAATTAGAATCAGTACTCAATTAATCAGAGATAAGGTATGAAGTTAGAAACACCAAGGGATAGTAACACAAAAGTGTTCTGAATTTTTCAGTAAATTAAAATCCAAGTTATTTAGAAAACAGGAGTGCAGTAAAAACATTTCCGTTAACCTCCCTATAAAATAAGTGATATCAACACAAGAGAAGCAGTTGATTGGTGAGTTTTATTTATTTAAGTTGTAGGTTTAATAGTCTAATAAATAGAAATATGGCAGGGCAGCTGAGTCCTGTGCCGCACGCATCCTGTTCCACGTAGGAACTCCAGGACAGTTCCTGTGTCCCAGACAATCACATGTGCAGGAAGTGTCCTAAACTACAGCAGCTCGAGCTTCGGAGCTTGAGCAGTAGCTGGAAATATTGTGGCACATCCGCGACGCTATGTTTTGTGGAGAGCACATTTATAGATGCCGTCACCCACAGCTTAAGGGTGTGCAGGCAGGGAGGTAATGGGTGACTACCAGGCAGTCAAGAAGGACCAAGCAGGTAGTGCAGGAGTCCCAAGCCCATTTCACTCTCCAACCAGTATTCAGTTCTGAATACTTGCATGAGTGATAGTTCCTCTGGAAAGTGCAGCCAGAGCCAAGTCCAGGGCTCCACATTTCATTCAGCTGTACGGGCCAGGGCAGCAGGAAGATTGGAAAAGCAATAGTGAGAGGGATTCAATAATAAGGGGACCAGACAGCTGTTTCTGCAGCTGTAGATATGAATCCAAGATCATATGTTTCCCCCTGGTGCCAGAGTCAAGAACGTCACTGAGTGGCTGCACAGCACTATTGGGGTGGGTGGGGGTTAAGGGTGAACAGTCAGCAGTCAGGATCTATATCAGTACCGACACAGGCAGAAATATGGATGAGGGCCTGCAGGCAGATTTTGGGAGCTGGGAAAGTAAGCAAGCAGGACCTCAAAAGGTAGTAATCTCCAGATTACTCCCAGTGCCACTCACGAGTATAGAAATATGAGGATACAGTAGATGAATGTGTGGCTGGAGAAATGGTGCAGGAGATATGACTTTAGATTCCTGGACATTGGGACCAGTTCTGGGGGAGATGGGAACTGCTTAAGCTGGATGGGTTGCACCTGAACAAAGCCTGGACCAATGCCCATGCAGGGCCATTTTCTAGTGTGATTAAGCAGGGTTTAAGCTAACTTGGCAGGGGCGTGGGAATCAGGAAGTAATACCAGAGGGGAAAACAAGGTGCATAAAGAATTGGGAGAGACAGACAGCACTAGAGTAGAAAATAGTAAGGTACTAAGGTGGAGTCAGAGTGAGAGTAGTAAGGTCTAAATTAGGTTTACTGTGCATCTATGTGAACACACGGAATGTGATAAATAGTGTTGGTGAGTTGCAGGCGCAGTTGGCCACATGGGAACATGATGTGACGATACCGGAGACCTGACTCAAAAAGAGCAGGTCTGGGTATAATATTCCTGAATAGGTGGTATTCGGAAAAGAGAGGAGAGGTAGCTGTACTGATTAAGGCAAACATTACCGTGTTGGAGAGAGCGCATGCTCGAGAGGGGTCAAGGACAGAATCTATTTGGTTACAGTTAAGAAACAAGAGAGAGGTACCATTACACTACTAGGTGTATTCAATCGTCCACTAACCAGTGGGAAAGATACAGAGGTGCTAGAATTATAGAGTAGTTATAATGAGGGACTTTATCCTAATATAGACTGGGATAGCAATAGTGCAAAGGGCAGAGAGGGGCAAGAATTTATGACAGGCGGATAATACAAGTGAGAACCAGGCTGAAAATAGAAAGTTCAGAGGGAAAGTGAGAAAAGAAATAAGTAAATAGAAAGTATGAGAAGAGACTGGCAGCTAACACGAAAGAGAATCCTAAAGTCTTTGATAGGCATATAAATTGTGGTGAAAGGAGGTGTGGGGCCGATTAGGGACTTAAAAGGGGCTCTGTACAGGGAAGCAGAGAGTATGGCTGAGATACTAAATGAGTACTTTGCATCTGTCCTTACCAAGGAAGAAGATGCTTCCCAAGTCATAGTGAAAGAGGAGGTAGTTGAGACACTGGAAAGGCTAAAAATTGATTGAGGTATAAGATAGGATGCCTGTAAAGTTGATAAGTCACCGGGACCAGATGAGATGCATCCAAGGATACTGAAGGGAGGGAGGGTGGAAATTGCAGAGGTACTGGCCATAATCTTCCAATCCTCCTTAAACATAGGGGTGGTGCCAGAGGTCTGGAGAATTGCAAATGTTACACCCTTGTTCAAAGAAGGGTGTAAGGATAAGCCCAGCAACTAAAGGCCAGTCTGTTTAACCTCAGTGGTGGGTAAACTTTTAGAAGCAATAATTCGGGACAAAATTAACAGTCGCTTGGACAAATGTGGATTAATTAAGGAAAGCCACCATGGATTTAAGGGCAAATAGTGTTTAACTTACTTAATTGAGTTTTTTGATGAGCTAACACAGAAGATTGATTAGGTGCTTATTGACTTCCAAAAGGCATTAAATAAAGTGCCACATAACAGGCTTATCAACATAGTTAAAGCCCATGGATTAAAGGAGACAGTGGCATCATGGATACAAAGTTGAGTGACAAGAAACAGACAGCAGTGATGAACGGTTGTTTTCCAGACTGCAGGAAGGCACATAGTGGGGTTCATCAGGCGTTGGTGTTAGGAGCATTGCTTTTCTTGAACTATATCAATGACCTTGACATGAGTGTGAAAGACAATTTTGGGTAACACAAAACTTGGAAGTATTGTGAACTATGAGGAATGCGCAGATATGTATGTGGCAGATGAAATTTAATGCAGAGAACTGTGAAGTGATTCATTTTGGTATGAACAATGAGAGGCAATATAAAATAAAGGATGCAATTCTAAAGATGGTGCAGGAGCAGAGGGATCTGGGGTATTTGTGCACAAATCATTGAAGGTGGCAGGACAGGTTGAGAAAGTGGCTCAAAGCATATGCGATCCTGGGCTTTCTAAATAGGGACACAGAGTACAAAAGCAAGGAAGCTATGATGAACCTTTATAAAACACTGGTTCAGCCTCGAGTTGAACATTGTGTCCAATTCTGGGCTCCACAATTTAGGAAGGATATGAAGGCATTAGAGAAGGTGCAGAAAAGATTTACAAGAATGGTTCCTGTGATGAGGAACTTCAGTTACGTGGATAGAATGGAGAAGCTGGGGCTGTTCTTCTCAGAGAAAAGAAGAAAAGATTTGATTGAGGTGTTCAAAATCATGCGAGGCCTAGACAGAGTAGATAGGGAAAAACTGTTCCCGCTGGGGAAGGGTCAGAAACTAGGGGACACTGATTTGAGATTGGCAAAAGAAGCAACATTGACATGAAATTTTTTTTTAAAAAAAACACAGCAAGTGGTTAGGATCAGAAATGCACTGAGAGTGGAGTGGAAGTAGATTCAATCAAGGCTTTCAAAAGAGAAATTATTTTCAGGGATATAGGGAAAAGGCATGAGAGTATAACGAGGTGAGCTGCTCTTGCAGAGAGATGGCACAGACACGACAGGTCAAATGGTCTCCTTCTGTGCAGAAACAATTCTATGATTGCGCAGCCCCCCTGTGTTCACCTTACCATTGATGGTCATGCCTTCTGACGAATAAGCCTTATGTTCTAGAATCCCCTTTCCAGATTTCCACCTCTCCCTCCTCGTTTAAGGCCCACCTTAAAACACACTTTGACAAGCTTTTAGTCAACCCCTCCTTTGAATCAGTAACCATTTTTGTCTGATTATGCCTCTATGAAGCACCCTGGGGAAATTCGCTACGTTAAAAGGTAAATGAACAGTGGGGAATATTTAAAGAAACAATTCAAAGTGTTCAACAAAAGTAGATTCCGTTCAAAAATAAAAACTTGTCAAGAAAGACTCAACCGTGGCTTACTCAGGAAGTTAAGGAGAGTATTAGACTAAAAGAGGCTTACAATGTTGCAAGGAATAGTAGCAAGACTGAGGACTGAGTGTTTTAGAAACCAAAGGGCCACCAAAAAGCTGATGAAAAGGGAAAAAATAGAATGAGAGTAAAACTAACCAGTAATATAAAAACAGATAAGAGCTTTTATAAGTACATAGTTAAAGTAGACATTGGTCCCTTAGAGGCAGACAGGTGAAATATCATGATGGGGAAATGAGGAAATGGCAGAGGCATTGAACAAATATTTTGTGTCCGTCTTCACATCAGAAGACACAAGTTCCATCCCAGAAATGGGCAGTAGCCTAGGAGCTAAAAAGAGTGAGGAAATTAAGGAAATTATCAGCCGAGAAAAAGTATTGGAGAAACTTGAGGGACTAAAGTCTAACAAATCCCTGGGACCAGACGGCCTACACCCTAGGGTTCTAAAAGAGATAGCTGCAGAGACGGTGGATGCGCTATGATTTTCTAGAATTCCTTCGATTCAGGAATGAATGGTCCCGTCAGATTGGAAGTTGGCAAATATTACACCGCTTTTCAAGGGGAGAGAGAAAACAGGGAACTACAGGCCAGGTAGCCTAACATCAAGCGTTGGGAAGATGCTGGAAGGTAGTAAAGTAGTCTTAACAATGCACTTGGAAAAGCACAGTGTGATTAGAACAATTGAGCATGGTTTTACTAAAGGGAAATCCTGTTTGACAAGTTTTAGAATTTTGAGGATATAACTAGTAGGGTAGATAAAGGGGCACCAGCTGATGTAGTATACCTGGAGTTCCTAAAAGTATTTGATAAGGTGCCACATAAAAGATTAATAGGCATGATAAGGGCTCATGGTTTGGGGGTAACATATGAGCATGGATAGAGGATTGGTTATTTTTTTATTTTAGAGATACAGCACTGAAACAGGCCCTTCGGCCCACTGAGTCTGTGCCGACCAACAACCACCCATTTATACTAATCCTACATTAACCCCATATTCCCTACTACATCCCCACCATTCTCCTACCACCACTAGGGGCAATTTACCTAACAACCTGCAAGACTTTGGCTGTGGGAGGAAACCGGAGCACCCGGTGGAAACCCACGCGGTCACAGGGAGAACTTGCAAACTCCGCACAGGCAGTACCCAGAACTGAACCCGGGTCGCTGGAGCGGTGAGGCTGCGGTGCTAACCACTGTGTCACTGTGCCATTAACAGACAGGAAGCAGACAGTGAGCATAAATGGGGCATTTTCAAGTTGACAGGCAGTGAATAGTGGGGTGCTGCAAGGATCAATGCTGGGGCCTCAGCTATTTACACACAAGATTAATGACTTGGATGAAGAGAGAGAGAGTAATATATCTAAGTTTGCTGATGATACAAAGCTCAGTGGAAAGATAAACTGTGGGGAAGACATAGGCTGCAAAGAGATATAGTGGGTACAAGATGGCAAATGGAAAGTATGAAGTTACTCACTTTGGTTGTAAAAATAGAAAAGCAGAAGTTTTTTTTTTTTTAAAGGTGTGAAACTGGTAAGTGTTGATGTTCAGAGACTTGGGGGTACTTGTACAAGGAACACACAAGGTTAACATGCAAGTACAGCAGGCTATTAGGAAGGCACATGGCATGTTGACCTTTATTGCAAGGGGATTGGAGTTCAGGAATAAAGAAGTCTACTAACAATGTACAAGGCTTTGGTGAGACTGCACCTGGAGTATTGTGTGCAGTTTTAGTCTCCACATTTAAGAAAGGATATACTTGCACTGGAGATGGTACAGCAATGATTTACTAAATTGGTCCCTGGGATGAGGAGGTTGTCCTATGATGAAAGGCTGAGTAAATTGGGCCTATATTCTCTGTAGTTTAGAAGAATGAGAGGCAATCTAATTGAGACATACAAGATTCTGAAAGAGCTTGATAGGGTAGAAGCTGAGAGATTGTTTCCGCTGTTCGGGAGTCTAGAATGCTGGGACACAGTCTCAGGATAAAGGGCTGATCATTCAGGACTGAGATGAGGAGAAATTCAAAGGGTTGTGAATCTTTGGAATTCTCTACCCCAGAGAATTCATTTGAATACATTTAAGGCTAGGATCGATAGATTTTTGGTCTCGCAGGGAATCAAGGGATATGGGGAGAGGGAAAGTGGAATTGAAGCCCAAGATCAGCCATGATCGTACTGAATGGTGGATCAGACTCGATGGGCCACATGGTTTACTTCTGCTCCTATTTCTTGTGTTCTTAAAAGCACTATATAAATGCAAGTTGATGTTCTTCAAGATCTTGATTCCCTATTACAGCGTACTAATAAGAGCACTTTGTTACAGAGGTAGTCTTATTTGTAATGTACACAATCACTTTTAGCACTTTGCCTGTGTAATAAGGAATTAAGAAACTTGAATGCAAGGAAAATATTAGGTAAACTGTGTTTAATTAGTTTACTTTGAAAATACGCTCTCTTCAAGCATTACATACAGGAATATGGTACTAAGTTACAAGTTAAAACTTTAAATATTTATGCTGCTGGTCCAACTTCCAGTATTAGATAAGCAGAGATTTTCTTCAATTAAATATTGGGAACACCAAAGCAATTGTCTTTGGTCCCTGCCATATGCTCCATCCCTCTCTCTAGCCACTTTGAGGCTGAACCAGACTTTTTGCAAACCTTGGCGTACAGAACTTCTAACCCCATTTTCTCATCACAAACACAGCTTACTTCCACCTCTGTAGCATCGCTTGTGCCCTGTCCCAGCTCATCTTCATCCATCCCTTTGTTACCTCTGGACTCCTGGCCAGCCTCCCACCATTCACTCGCCATAAAACTGGAACTCACTCAAAATCTGTTGCCTCTGTCCTAGCTTGCACCAAGTACCATTCACCCATCACCCCGGCCTCATTGACCTATAACGGCTCTCAGCCCAGCAAAGCATCAATTTAAAATTTTCTTCTTGGTTTTCAAATCCCTCCGTGCCTTTCCCCTTCCCATCCTTGCAAGTTCCTTCAGCCCTATAACCCTCAGATTATGGTGTTCCTCCAATTCTTGCCTTGCGCGCATCTCCAATTTTCATTGCTCCATCATTGGCCCCCGTGCCTTCCGTTGCCTAGGCCCCAAGCAATCCCTCCCTAGACCTCTCCGGCTCTACCCATCAGTCCTCAGACCTACCTCTGACAAGCTTTTGGTCATCTGTCCTGTTACCTCATTCTGTGACTTGGCGTCAAAATATTATGGATACCCCTTGTTAAGCACCTTAGGATGCTTTCCGACATTCAAGATGCTATATAAATGCAAGTTGCGCTAAGACAACTTGCTCAACCTTTTTTACTTTTGCATTCTTACTGCATAGGCAAAACAAGTTAGAAAGCTACACAGGTGAAGAACCATGGTACTGCATTTTAACAAATTGCATTTACATAGCACTTTTGATGTATTAAAACATCCCAAAGGATGTCATAGAAGCATCATCAGCCAAAACTTGAAACCTAGCCACATATGGAGATATTAGAACAGGCGAGCAAAATCTTGGTCAAAGAGGTAGTTTTTAACAAGTGTCTGAAAGGAGGAAAGAAAACTAGGGAGGTAAAGAGGTTTGGGGAGCGAGAGAATTCCAGAGCTTAGGGTCCAGACAGCTGAAGGCACAACCGCTTGATGGGCAAAGGAAATCAGGGATGCAAAAGAGGTCAGAATTAGAAGAACACAGTTCTTGGAGGGTCGTAGGGCTGAAGAAGGTGACAAAGAAAGAGAGGGGCAAAGTCATGAACAGATTTGAGAATTTTAAATTTGAGGGGTCACTGCACGGGGAGCCACCACAGATCAGTGAGCACAGGGTCAAAGGCAGCGCCAAGGTAGGGAATAGTATGGTTCAGCCTGACAATAATCAGGCAGGGGGATGGAATTGGTTTTGCCACACTTATGGATTTCTATTGCCCCCAACAATGAGCACTTCATAATGTATACTTACCCTAACCATTCCTCTTCCATCCATCTGCTCAATTTCTGCTGCTTTCTTCTTAACAATTAGTTTGTATTTTCCTGCATTTAATTTCAGTAACTCTGAATGCCGCTTTTTCTGAAAAATAAAGACAATAAACATGCTTTATGCATGGAAAATCACCGATAGGCATAAAAATTGAACATTCTAGCATCGTCCACATTTAACCAAATTTAAAAGTGACAAATAAGATGAATCACATGAAAAATGCTGATTTTGCAAGCAAACTAGTATTGAGTGAGAGTATTTGTTAAGTAGCTTGATTTAAGCGGTAGGACTACACAATATCATACTGATAGGTTGTTCATTTTTGAGCCCCCACCCCCCCCAAAATTAACTTATTTATGCAGGCTATAGGAGAAGTACTGTTGTGTTTTTCATTCAGAAGTATTTCCTTATTGTTCACTTTTAGAACTGGTAACAATCACATCAATAGCAAAGTTGCTAGGTCCCGATAGAATGGCAGCAATGGGGGTGGGGTGGGAGAGAGAGGGAGGGCAGAAAATCATACTCATTCTAATATGCTTTAATGTTCAAAACTCTTAACTTATTACCTCAAATTACTCCCATCACCAGTGCCAAAGCTGTAACCACCAATATGTTACCTCAATCTTTACACAGATCAAACCTGTCTCTCTAGATACAAGCCAGCTCTGCAAACAGAAAATCTATAATTGCACTGCAGGATGCTTTTCACAGTTCAAATGAACATAAAAATATTCTTCAAAATTTGAAGTACATTGCACCCTAATTGTAATAACCACTTTATATGGCTCCTCTTCTGTGTCTGAAATCCTGTACTCATTGTATTTTGCTTCCCCCCGAACACCGCACCCCCCCACCCCCAAGCTAGTTCATCTTGTTTGTAGGCTCTCTTGGTGCTTCAAACAACTAAGTGCAGTATTTAACTACTGAAACCCTGATCTTTGGTCCATCGGAAAAATGTGATAGTTATTCACTTATTTCAATGGCTAAATTTAGAGGAGAAAGCTCATATTATTCAGGCGGTAGATGCAGAACAAAAATCTCTGTCACTAGGATATTAATCTCAGCACAACAGCAACATAGAAAGGCTGCAAATTGAAAGTAGCAAGTGCAAGGTTCACCAGAAAAGTTAAAACCCAGTGCATTTTAGCAAAATTTATAGGCATGAAATGAATCCTCAGTGATATGCAGAATGCTTCAGTATCCTTAGAATTCTGTATTTTTTCAATTTTAGGGCAGCTCAACAGTATATATTTAAGCAGTCATAAATATAACCATGCAACTTCTAAACCAAAGATATCAGATTTAAACCTGCATGGGTTCATCAATTTAAAGTACTCATCCTCAGTAACATCCACAGTTGAAAGGCAATCTAAAGTTCCCATCAAGCATAACATAGAGTCGAATTTTTGCTGTGAAAGCAGCAGCCTTCCGATAGGGAAGTTCCGCTGCCCAGCTCCTGCAATATTACGAGCGGGGGCTCATTTAAATAGAGGGTACGGAGCGGCCACCCCCCTTGACGTAGAGGGGGCAGCTGCCGTGACCCCGGCAACAGCGTCCGGCGCCATTGTTAAAGGGCTTAAAGCCCTTAGCAAAGATTTAAATTTTTAAAGGTGTATTACAATTAATTTTTATTAAATACTTAGGAGATGGGAGGCCTTTTCCCCAACGCCCCCAGTGGTCTTTGCATTGCCCTACATTAACAGAACTTATTTTATTCCAGACCCGTACTTTCTCCCCCAACCTTCCCTTCCCACCATCCCCACAGCCAATAAAAATTGTTTTCCCCGTTCCCCTACCCCTCCTGCCCTGAAAATGTCACTCCTCCCCCTTCCCCACCAGTTTCTCGTCTCGGATGGAATTCTGAAGGCGCGCGAGTTGCATTCGACGCCCGTGAACTCTGCATGGGATGGCGCGGCCAGCAGTTAAGTTCATTTGCATCTAATTTTTGTTAATTTAAATATTTTGATATTTAGATGAAGGCCCCACCACTTGGCAGTAGGGGGGGCTGCTCTGAGGTCGCCCCATCCCCCCGCTGGTAATATTGGGGGTCGAGGCGGGCCTCTCCCCACAGAATTTTACCGCCCTCTCCAGAGCACCCCCCCACCCCCACCCCACCGTGACCCATGGCGTCAAAGGGCTGGTAAAATTCAGCCCATTAAGCAGATTGCAAGAAGATTTCTTCTGCTCAATATTGTATCAAAATCAAATCTTTTATACACACACTTACAATTTTGCTATAGAGTGTAAAATCTTTAACACTACATAATTTAAAACAACCTAGATCATGACAATAGGAAGGCACTCATTAATCCATTATCAGAGCCGAATGATTGTTAAATGGACTGTTCCAAATGCATTGCCCACGTTTCCCCCCAGTCACATTTTCTTTCCATTATTTTCTTTTTTTTGGTTAGGTACCCCTGCAGCACACATTTTCTGACTGAGAAATCAAGAAAATAAGCTAATCCCAGCAGCCTCCTCGTGCCTTTCAAACTGATTGAGGTGCACATAGAAAGCTATTTTGTACCCACAGTGTCTCCCCAAGGTGGAAAAGCAGAGATGCATGGAAAAATTGCAAGCACTATATTCTATCAGCAACACAAGAATGAGGGTGAAGCAAGAACTATAGAACAAAAATATGTACAGTAACCAAGTGGAAATTATTAATGCTTAATATGCATTTCAAGCGATGCAGAGTCAACATCTGAATGTTTTAGCAAATATGCATCTATCCGGTTCTAACGTTTGCTGCAACTTAAAAAAAAAAAATTACTACTTTACTTGTCAAATATATTAATGATGCAAGTAAATAAGTAATAGTCAAGCACCATTTCGGGAAGGTGATCATATCCAATGTATCTTTGGAGATTCCTGCCAGAGTATGCCAACATTTCTTATAAGTCCAGGTCAGTGATGTTGCAAACCATCATCTCCATGGGGAAATATGATATTTGCAATTTGTTTGTTCAGTTCATGCTAAGATAATATTCCTAAGCACACCCGACAGTACAAATGTCAAATACATTAATAGTGCATTTACCACAGTGTGTACTTACTACATAATTCATTTTGTGTTTAAGTCCAAAGATATGTGCCAGAATACACTGAAGAGGCAATTCACAAGTGCACAGTTCACAGTAATATAATGGTTCAGTTTTTCCCTTATAATGGTATTCAGTCACAAAATCCAATCCTGCAAATAGAAACAAACATTGTCAATCCATAATAATTAAAAGCCAAGAGCTTGGGATATTAACTCAATTCCTAAGAAATTTGGGCTTACAGCACTACAGTGCCCGCAATCTGGGGATTTTGCTCACAGGCAATAAAAAACTTACACGAAGAAACTTGGAAAAAAACAAATCAACAAACACTTCCATTGCACTCTGCACTTCACACAAGTTGAATATTTTTAGTTTCTACATACTCTCCATTTCGAATGGACAAGGTAGTGGGCAAATTACCTGATGTCAACACAAGATTAGTGAGTTCACTCCCATTGTAAGATATTACTTTTGTTTTTGAGGCCTATTTCTTTGTTCAATCAGCCAGCACACTCAAGGGGATTAATGGACTAGAAAACAACCCTTTTTGCACATGCATTTATGTTCCCACCTGAAACAGGTGGGGCATGTTTTATTATAATATTCAAAGGACATATCAGGGACATCATAGCAATTGACACACCTATTTTCAGCCTTTGCAATGGGACCATACCACTTAGAAATCACCCATATGTGGTTGGCAGAGTTACTGGGTGCTGAGCTGCATACAAAACTAAGTTTAAATAGTCTGGTAAAAAAGATTCTTTAAATATTTTGGAGGCTTTTTAAAAAAATTCTTTTTTTTTCCTCTTCAGGAACTCTTTCAAATGATACAATTTGTTCTTGCTTTTGGTACCATTACTAGTATAAGTGGGGTTCTTGTGTTTAGAGGAGATAGGTCAACAATCTCATTTTGCTGGATTGATGCAGAAACTCCAAGTCCCAAGGTAAATTTTGACAGCAGGCTCAATAGGTATAATTGTAATGGCCTAACTGCTATGTAGGAAGATTTTCCAGAATCACTCAAATTATAGCAGGTTATGTTTGATGTGCTACTGTATAACATCTTTCATACAGTACCAGGATAACCAGCCAGCAAAGCTGGACTGGCTGCACCCCACCCCCCCCACCAGGATGTCACTAACTACATTTGCAGACATCGTTATACCAATCTGGTAACCTCTGGGACCTGTCTTCACAGGGCCTGGATCACCAGAGCACCGATGCAGAGCTGATCAACCAGTTATAAATAGCGCTAATCAATGGCACCATGCCTACAATCATCTCTTCCTAGCCATGCTGTAATGTGAACTTACAAGGTATTGCTGTGGGGTGCGAAAATGGGGAATCCTCAACTAAATCATACAGGAACACCTCCCATTCAGCAAACAAACAGGGGCTGGGTGCTGGACCACTTTATCACTTGCCTCCAGACTCAAATCCGAGCTTTGAGTTTACTTTCCCTTCATTTTTGCCTGTCACTTCAGCCTTAGCAAAGGCTAATAATAAATTGAGATGCCAGTTTAACATTGCTAAAGGCTTATAGAATGGTTGTCACCTTATTGCAACACTACACATTCCTTTAAATTTAATTTCTAAGCAACTCTCCATTCTCATTAGTGTGCTTCCTGCACCTGCCCAAATTTGCATCTGGGTCTCTGAATAATGTAACCAGAAATTTAGATAATATATGAATCATAGAATAATACAGCATAGCAGGTGGCCACTCGGCCCACCGAGTCTGTGCTGACTCTTTCGAGGAGTAATCCAGTTAGTCCCACTTCCCTGCAAATTTTTCCCCTTCCAGTTTTCATCTAATTTCCTTTTGAAAGCCATTACTGAATTGGTTTTCACCAGCCTATTAGGAAGTATGTCCAAATGCTAACCACTTGTTGCATAAAAAAGTTTTCCCGCTCGTTGCCTCTGGTCCGTTTGCTAATCACCGTAAATCTGTGCCCCATGATTGTCGAACCTTCAGTCTTTGGAAACAGTTTCTCTTTACTTACTTGACCTAAACCCTTCATGATTTTAAACATAAGTAGGAGGAGCTGGCCATTCAGCCCTTCGGGCCTTCTGCCATTCAAGAAGATCACGGCTGATCTGCGACCTCAACTATACATTCCTGCACGATCCCCGTATCCTTTTGATTCCCTCAGTATTCAAAAAAATCTGTCGATCTCAGTCATGAATATACTCAACAACTGAATAATCGCAGACCTTTGGGTACAGAATTCCAATGGTTCACAAATCTTTGAGTGAAGAAATTTCATTTATTCCAGTTCTAAATTGCTGCCCCTTACGGAGTGTGTGACCGCTAGCTCTAGACTCCCAGGCATGGGAAATGTCCTCCCAGCATCTACCCTGTCAGGCGCCTCCATAAGAATTTTATACGTCTCAATGAGATCACCTCTCATACCTCTAAACTCTAGGGAATATAGGCCAAGTCTACACAGTTTCTCCTCATAGGACAATCCCCTCATTCCAGGAATCAGTCTAGTGAACCTTCGTTGCCCTGCCTCGAAGGCCAATATATCTTTCATTAGGCAAGGAGACTAAGAGTACACTGTACTCCAGGTGTAGTCTCACCAAGGCCCTATATAATTGTAGTAAGGCTTCTTTACTCTTATACTCCAATCCCTTTGTAATAAAGGCCAACATATCATTTTCTTTAATTGTTTGCTGTACCTGCATGTGTGCGTACAAGGACGCCCAAGTCCCTCCGAATGTCAAAATTTCCCAGTCTGACCATTTAAAAAAATTTCTGCTTTTCTATTTTTCCTACTAAAGTGGGTAACTTCATATTTCTCCAGATTATATTCCATCTACCACATTCTGGTTCACTCACAAACTATTTTCCTTTGCAGCCTGTTTGCCTCCTCCTCACAGCTTGCTTTCCTGCCTTAACTTTGTACAATCAGCAAAGCTGGATACATTACACTCAGTCCCCTCAAAGAAAGACTTGGATTTATAGAACGCCTCCAATGACCACGAGACACAGCAAAGTGCTTTACAGTCAATGAAGTACTTTTAAAGTGTAATCACTGTTGCAATTTAAAGAGCATAACAACCAATTTGCGCACAGCAAACTCTCACAAACAGCAATATGATAACGACCAGATAATTTGTTGTTTGTGATGTTGACTGAGGGATAAATATTGGCCAGAAGACCAGGGATATCTTCTCCCCACCTCTTATTTGAAATAGTGCCATGGGTTCTTTTACATTCCCTCATCCAAAAGACTGCACCTCTGACAGTACAGCACTTCCTCAATACTATACTGGAGTGTCTGCCTTGATTTTTGTGCTCAAGTGCTGAACATGAACCCATGACTCTGGGTTCTGACTCAGAGGTGACAGTGCTATCAACTGAGCCACAGCTGACATCTATATCATTAATATAGACTGTACACAGCGGAGGCCCAGGCACTGATCCTTGCTGACCTAACAAACACCTCTATCAAATCTTATCTTCCCCTGCTTGACGGAGAACAAGCAAAAGAAAAAGTTCTATTTGCAAATTACCATCCTGACTAGATCAATGCCAATTAACCACTTAGAACTGATTTACACCAGCATAAGTGTGATGGCTCAATACTGTTCGACAGTGATTACTAATTTTGTAGCTTTTTGGAGCAAATTTATTCTTAAAACTACACACACCAACAAATCAAAGGAAATGTATAATAAAGTAAAAATTTGCATAGAGAATATGGAAAAATAGATACCTATTATAGTCTCCTCAAACTCAGTTCTTTTGATGTGATCTTCCAGAATTTTTGATCCTATAGGACTCAACAGGTCATTAACTGCTGCAGCTGTGAAACAGAATCCAAAATTAGCTACAACAGAATGAGTGCTAATAACTGAGATTGTTGTTAACCTCTTTCCCCCACACCAATTTTCTCCATTCCTCTCTTGGAGGTACTGACTGATGCCAAGCACAGGTCATGTTAAGTACTCGCAGCACACTGGTACTACGCCCACAGCTAAGCCTAGACAGTTATTCGCAGTTTGTTAATGAGTACATGAGTCACCACTCAACCCATCCTAAATTGATAATCACTTTTCAGTATGAGTCACAGGATAGTCATCAGCTGCAGAGAGCATGGCCCATATTCCCAAACAGGGGGACACGGAGGTCAACAGCACCATCCTACTGCTGCCAGAACAGAAATCAGCTATTTATGCACAGATCAGGTATCAAGCCTCAGACCTTCCTAGTGTGGAATCTTACTTATGTATTGAACCAATTGAGAGATATTTATGTAATGCAGCAAGGATTTTACAAAATGATTCAATGATAATTATTATAATTGTGAAATTCTCATAATTCTTGCTATTTTACAGGAAATGTTTCGATAGTGTGAAACATATATGTTGCAGATTCATACAGTTGCTCTTCAGACTCATCTAGCACCTCAACATAATAAAATGTACCCAAGGCACTTCACAGGAGCATTATGAAGCAAAATTTGACACCCAGCCACATAAGGAGATATTAGGCAAGTGACCAAATGCTTGGTCAAAGGGGTAGGTTTTAAGGATCATCTTCAAGGCAGAAAGAGAGGTAGAGAGATGGAGAAGTTTAGGGATGGAATTCCAGAGCTAAAGGCCAAGGCAGCTGAAGTCACAGCCACCAATAGTGGAACAATTAAAATTGGGGAAGCTCAAGAGATCAGAATTAGAGCAGTGCAGACATCTTATGATCACCTGGTTCATGGTTTGTATTAATATTTTAGAGGTCGCTTTTAGTTTTGGGGAATTAAATGTGTAGTTGTAGGAATTTCAAAAGGTTGCAGACACCCAAAATTTAAAATTCAAAAATCTCTCAAACGCTTACACAGAATTAGAGGTGACAGCCATAAAACCGGTGAGCTCATTTAGTTGGGCAGTTGGAACTAGAAAGTTTAGAAGAAATTGCTCTGCCATTGTTAGTAATATCAATTATTCGCATGGCTATCAGAAATTAAAGAGATGTTTTGGGAGTTGGAAGTAATTAGCTTAAATTGCCATCCGGAACATCCTACATGTACCACATTGCTATGGATATAAACAATGCAGTGGGTGCCTGTTAGTGTTTTGATCTATGCGCTTGCTGACAGAGAAGGCAGTTGGCTTTTGGAAAGCTGTTGGCTTCAGACAGGCTGTTGGTCACAGATAAAACAGTTGGCTTTGGGAGCAGCTGGGCAGAGGAGCAAAGAGGCGATTGAGAACCAGGCATATTTCTGTTTTGAATAAGGCTCATGGTCAAGTTGGGAAGTCCAGATTTGGCAGGGGGGTGCGGTAGCATGTTGGAAGCAAACTGGAGGATTTGCCTAGCCAAAGCTAGAGGGAAAATCCCCAGGAAATCTCAAACCTTGGAAGACAGCTGAGAGATTAAGGAAAATTGAAGTGAATTCCTAAGAGCTGTGGTACACTTTGGATTGGTCCCAGGAGAAATTAACAAGAGAAAATAATCATCTATATAGATAAAAACATCCTTCCTGATCTCTTTCCACTACTTGACAACTAATATATGCAAGGATAAATCAAAAACCAGTATATAAATGCAGGTACAAAGCAGATAGCAGAGACTTTAGATTCCATGCCACCGCCTTAGCAGTGGCCAATAACAGTACTGCCCACCTCAGAGCCTCTAAACTCTACTACTCCCTCCAAGTCTTCAGTCCTTTGCTCCCATCTTAATTTTCTCTCTTCTCACCTCCATGTGTTGCAGTGGCTCCCTGACGTGCCAATACCGGTCGGGGTTGTGGCTTTGGGTCCACTGGGAGGTTGATAGGAAGACCATCTGGGTAGAGGTACATCCCCGTCCAGTTCTCGTCTTTCTTTTTGTCCTGGGCTTTAAGGCAAGTGATACAAAGGAGTACATACGACAGGCACTGATTAAGAGAATGAAACATACAAATGCAAAAGACAGGAGAAGTTTACAGAATTTTGGAAAGACTGAAAAAGAAAGATTTAGAAACAGTCAAGACTTACAAAGAGAAAGTATGCAAGATGGACAGCATGAGAAAAAAAGGACAGTGGAAGACAATTAGAAAAACAGAGCAAGATAGCAATATGAAGTTGGAAACAAGCAGCAACAGTTATAAGAGAAAAACAACTTTATTTGTACGTCAGCAACGCAGAGGTACATCAACTGTAGAAAGAAAACTGCATAGTAGAAAGGTAACAATACTGTTTAACACTGCAATATAGACAACCTGTACATAATGTAGCAATGTAATCCACATGTGAACTAATTTGTACAGGGGAACAAGCAGTTTGGACAATGGCCTTTCACCTGGATTAAGATCCTGCCCCAGACCATACACACCAAACTAGAAAAGCAAAGAAAAAAACATCTGACAACTCAGGACTGGCCTTGACATGCAAAAACAAGTAGTCACATGGGCTTTGTCCTTGAGCAATAGGTACACAATATTGCAATGAAAGCCTGAAGGGGAAACTCAAATGCTGAAATCACAAAATTGGTTGCTCATTTCTGAATTTTTACATTAAAAAAAGGATACATTCCAATAAATTTTACATATTTCTTTTCTTTTCCATTCATAGATTTTTAATGTTAAATGTAATTCAACCTCCCTTTCCTCTCCAAAGTCCTTGAATGTGTTGTCGTTTTACATGTCTGTGCCCTTCTTTCTCGCAATTCCATATTTCAATCCCTCCAAAGAGGTTTCTGCCTGGCGACAGTTCGGAAATACCTCACAAATGGTATTCTTTGTGACTGTGATAACAATCAAAATCCATCTAAGCTTCACACCATCATCCTCCAATACCTCTGTCATCCAGCTGGGTAAAACTTGTTGGTTGATTCCATTCTTACCCAACTGTAGCCAGAGAATCACCTACAATGGTTTCTCTTCCTACTTTTGCACTATTACCTCTGGAGTTTTCCAAGGATGTATCCTTGACCACCTTCCATTTTTCACCTACATGTCACCCCTCAGCATTATCATTCAAAAACACATCAGGTTCCATGTACATGCCCATGACACTGAACTCTATTTCACCACCATGGCCTTGGACCTACTCCACTGTCAGATGTCACACTGCTTGTCTAATACCCAATACTGGATGAGCAGAAATTTCCTCTAACTAAATATTGGGAAGACGGAAGCTATTTTCTTTGGTCCTTGCCACAAACTCCGTCCCATGTCAGTTTCCATCCCTGGCAACTGTCCTAGCTGACCATAACCGTTTGATTTCGAGATGAGTTTCCAACCACGTAATTGCACCAAGACTGCCTACTTCCACCTCCATAACATGGCTTAACTCTGACCCTGTGTCAGCTCGTCTGCTGCTGAATCCCTCACCCATGCAGGTTACCTGTAGACCTGACTATTCCAATGCTCTCCTGGTCGGCCTTCCATCTTCCACCCGTGCTCATCCAAAACTCTGGGTCCATATCTTGACTCACTCCAAACCTAATTCAGCCCTATGAAAACTAACTGTCACTGGTTCCTCATCTGACAGTGCCTCAGTTTTAAAATCCTCATTCCTTGCTTTCAAATCCCACCATGGCCTCACCCCTTATCTATGCAGTCTCCTCCAATTCTACAAGCCTTCAAGATCTCTGCACTCTTCCAATTCTGGCCTCTTGTATATCTGATTTTAAATCACTTTGCCATTGGCAGCTGTGCTTTCAGCTGCTTTGGCCCTAAGCTCTGGAATTTTCTTCCTAAACATCACTCTCTCTCTTTCCTCTTTTAAAAGGTGCTTAAAACCCATCTCTCTGATCAAACTTTTGGTCACCTGTCCTGATTTCTCCTCCTGTAACTCAGTGTCAAAAAAGTCAAATGTTTTTATTGATATGACCCTGTTAAATGCCTTGGGACCTATTACAACATTAAACGTGCTATTATAAATAAAAGTTGTTTCAAATGAAAGTGCTATTTGAATATCAACAGGCTGTCACTTGCTTCAAAACTAGATCAAGTTACTCTCCCACAGTAGACCCCCATCACTCCAGTTCACAAAAGTGCACCACCTCTCCTATGATTACTTCAGAGACACTGCACCCCATCCAACTCTCCACCCTTTCACTTAGACAGTTCCAGTTCATACTGGCACTTTTCCCTTTCCCTAGACTGCCTTCAACCCAGTTAAGCTTCCATTCCCACTTTATAAGCTAATACTTATCTTGGTATCCCTTCCCATCCTCAAGTCCTTTAACAGCACTTGCAGGTTGATAGGTAAATTGGCCATTAGCAATTGCCCCTAGTATAGGTAGGTGGTAGGGAAATATAGGGACAGGTGGGGATGTGGTAGGAATATGGAATTAGTGTAGGATTAGTATAAATGGGTGGTTGATGGTCGGCACAGACTCGGTGGGCTGAAGGGCCTGTTTCAGTGCTATATCTCTAAAACTAAAAAACCCCACCACACACCATTGTTTATATCAGCAATGCCCTTCTTCCACCACAGAATAAATAAGTGCTTCCTTGCTCAAAGCACTGCTCCTAGCTTCTGCCTCCTTTCATCTCCTCCTCACCACCATTCAGATCCTCCTCCCTGCACTGCCATCCATTTATTTTCCCCTTCTTTCCCAGTTTCCCTTCTCACTCCTCCAGTTATCCATTTATCCCTTTCACTGGTATCTACAATCCTCCCCGATATCCACTGTGCTTCTTCCCTCTGACTATCTTCCCCCTCGCCTTGCCAATCATATCACTCTCTTCTTGCCAACCATTTCCTCATCCCATGCATTCTGCCTTCCTTCCTCTGCAATGAGTTTTGCTTCCCTCTCCCCTTGTGCATTGCGTCTCCTCCCCTCTCCTCACCTTGCATTTGCCACCTCCCTTGCATTTACCACCTCCCTTTGTGAATAATTTCCTCATCCCTCCCTTTGCCATGCATTCTTCACCCCCACCCCAACACAAGCCATTACCCCTTCTTCCTCCCCAAATATTTTTAGCTGATAACTTACACACTTGAATTACCCTGATCCTTCTGTGTGTTCTCAATGCTAATGCTAGGATTGCCAACTATGCATACTGTATGCAGGAATTCCCATTTTGACGAGCTCTGCCTATACAGCAGGAAATGCTGTAGAGGTATATAGATTTCAGATTTCCAGCATTTTTAGGTTTCTTTCCTATTATTTTGTCAACTCAACAGAAGTAAAGGATACATGAAAAATGCTATTTAAATTGAGCTCCGAAAATGAATATGAAAAATAAATCAGTAGCAACCATTTGGAATGATACATAATCCTTCATGTCGATAATTGTACCTGGGGTAGGCTTGGGCTGTTCTTTAGGCTTAGCCTTCTCAGAACCTGAAACATAAAACAGCAGGACAATTGTGAAAATACTTTATTGCCAATTTTGAACAAAAATGTTGAAACTAGGCACTGATAATTCAACTAGCTTCTATTTTAGTTAATACACACATGAACAGCCAGGGTTTCCACCCTATCCTGTGACCCTGCTGGAAAATAAGTGTACCTGGTGGAGGAGACAGGGCTTGGCTCCGTTGCCCCCACAATGAATTAGCATGCCAACATTCATCGTACATGCTCACACACAAAGAATGGCTACTTGAATGAGGTATATGAGGATATCTAATGTCATTTGAACTATGCCACAATAGAGGCAAAGACTTCAGGAAAAGAGCAGAAAATTGTCAAAACAAATTATACGAATGCTGATAATCATGGGGCATTCATTCAAAAATGTAGTCAGAACATCAACACAAGAGCCAGTCATATATGGGGAACCACAAAATACTGAAATTATCACAGATATTACTAGAGAACTGGAAAAACATTAACCGTATATCCTGACCAAAATCCCTTAGTGTGGTGACAGCAGATTCGAGACGACAATGTGCATCTATATCTCTAGTAGAGATTGCTTTAATTCAGTCATCAGTGATAAACATAGAAAAATAGAAGACGACCATTCGGACCTTTGAGCCTGCACCGCCATTCAATACGATCATGGCTGATCATCCAAACTCAGTACCCTGTTCCCACTTTCTCCCCGTATCCCTTTAGCCCCAAGAACTATATCTAACTCTTTCTTGAATATATTTAATGATTTGGCCTCAACTGCTTTCTGTGGGAGAGAATTCCACAGGTTCACCACTCTCTGGGTGAAGAAATCCCTCCTCATCTCAGTCCTAAATGGCTTACCCCTTATTCTTAGATTGTGACCCCTGGTCCTGGACTCCCCCATCAGGAACATCCTTCCTGCATCTAGTCTGTCCAGTCCTGTTAGAATTTTGTAGGTTTCTATGAGATCCCCTCTCATTCTTCTAAACTCTAGCGAATACAAGACTAATCGACCCGATCTCTCTTCATTCGTCAGTCTTGCCAACCCAGGAATCAGTCTGGTGAACCTTCGCTGCACTCCCTCCACAGCAAGAACATCCTTCCTCAGATAGGGAGACCAAAACTGCACACAATACTCCAGATGTGGTCTCACCAATGCCTCGTATAATTGCAGCAAGACGTCCTCGCTCCTGTACTCGAATCCTCTCGCTATGAAGGCCAACATATCATTTGCCTTCTCAACTGCCTGCTGCACCTGCATGCTTACTTTCAGCGACTGGTGCACAAGGACACCCAGGTCTCGCTGCACCTCCCCCTTTCCCAATCTATCACCGTTCAGATAATAATGTGCCTTTCTGTTTTTGCCACCTAAGTGGATAACCTCACATTTATCCACATTATACTGTATCTGCCATGTATTTGCCCACTCACTCATGTCCAAATCACACTGGAGCTTTTCTGCATCCTCCTCACAGCTCTCATTCGCACCCAGCTTTGTGTTGTCTGCAAACATGGATATATTACATTTAATTCCCTCATCTAGATCATTAATGTATATTGTGAATAGCTGATCCCTGCAGTACCCCACTAGTCACTGTCTGCCACTCGGAAAAAGACCCCGTTTATTCCTACTCTTTGTTTCCTGTCTGCCAACCAGTTCTCTATCCATGTCGGTACCTTACCCCCAATCCCATGTGCTTTAATTTTGCACACTAATCTCTTATGTGGGACCTTAGCGAAAGCCTTCTGAAAGTCCAAGTACACCACAACCACTGGTTCTCCCTTATCTATTCTACTAGTTACATCCTCAAAAAATTCCAGTAGATTTGTCAAGCACGATTTCCCTTTTGTAAATCCATGTTGACTTTGTCCGATCCGGTCATTGTTTTCCAAGTGCTCTGTTATTACATCTTTTATAATGGACTCTAGCATTTTCCCCACTACTGATGTCAGGCTAACCGGTCTATAATTCAGTTTTCTCTCTACCTCCTTTTTTTTTATAAAAGGAGTGGGGTTACATTAGTTACCCTCCAACCCCCTGGAACTGTTCCAGAGTCTATAGAATTTTGAAAAAGGAGTTTTAGACAGTCAGAATCTTGCCCCAAGCTTAATGTGATACAAATACTGCAAGTACTGTTCATAACATATCACTAGTTATTTACTTAATTACTAGTTCAACCTCAGCTGGAGTACTGCGTCCAGTTCTGGGTGCCACACATTAGGAAATATGTCAAAGCATTGGAAAGTGCAAAAAAGATTCGAGAGAAAGAATGGTTCCAGGGATTAGGCACTTTGGTTACGAAGATAAATTGGAAAAGTTGGGACAGTTTTCCTTGGAGAAGGCCAAGAGGTGATTTGATATATTCAAAATCATGAGGGGTCTAGACAGTAGATAGTTCTCCCTCACGAAAGGATCAAAAACGAGAAGGCACAGATTTAAAGTAATTGGCAAAAGAAGCAAAAGCAACGTGAGGAAAAACTTTTTCATGTAGTGAGTGGTTAAGGACTGGAATGCACTGCCTGAGCGTGTGGTGCAGGCAGGTTCAATCAAGGCATTTAAAAAGGGGAATTAGACAGTTTTCTGAAAAGGAAGAACATGCAGGGTTATGGGGAGAAGATGGGGAAATTGCACTCGGTGACTGTTCATTTGGAGAGCCAGTGCAGTCACAATGGGTCAAATGGCCTCCTTCTGTGCTGTAACAATTCAATGATTCTGTAATTTGATATAAATACTGCAAGTACTGTCAGTTGCCTGCAAAGCTTGATGGAGTAACCAATTTACTTCTGAACAGACTATCTAATTTGATCAGTTATGTGAACAGCCAGTTGATTTTATTCTTCAAATCCTGGAGAATCTAGAAACTGCTTTCTGGGATACGTTCAAGGATATTTAAAGAGCTGTGGCTGCTTGAATACCAATCAATTTGGAACTTTCAAGATATAGTTCCAACTAGCATGATGCTGCAGTGGTAAGAAATACAAGCAGCATTGCTTACTAAAAATAAAAAACTTACAAAAGAATAACTTCTCAAACAGTTTCCATTACAATTAGAAAAATAGGTCATCCAAAAAGAACAAGGATAAAATCATCATTGATGACAACAAAGATGTCATCTACAATACAGGAAGAGACTTGCCCAAGAACAACTGATGAAATTAAAATGAACGCATGACGAAGTATTTTTCACTGGAGATTTTATAAAATACTTAAATAAAATATGCCCGAGTTATATAGTGGCTTCTTGCATTTATCCAACTGTTATAACATACAAGAATATCTTAGAAGCACTTCAGAGCCTTAAGACAGAGGTGATCAAAAGTTAGGTGAAAAGCTGAGTGTTGAAAAGACTTAAAAGCAAGGAGGGAGGTAGAGAAGGGAAGGAGGCCAGAGTGCAAGGATCATGTGATTCGGGACTTTATCACAAAAAGAGTGGAGGGAGAGATGGGTTGCATAGAAGGCCAATGCCAGAGGACTGAAAGGGACTAACAGCTGGCAACAGTTGCAGAGGTTGGGTGGGGCGAGCTGAGTAGGAGGGTGCTAAATTCAGATTGTTGGGAGAACAGGGAGCTAGTATGGCTAATGATGCCAGGAATGATGGGTAAGTGGGGACTAGTTTGAGACAATGTGGACAGGAGTTGAGAGGATACAGGTTGGGAAGCTGACAAGAAAAACATTAGATGGTTTCAGTAGCAGTGAGGATAAGATAGGGGCTAAGGTGAAGTAAGCAGACTTGGTGAGGGATAAGATACTTATTTTGAAGTTCAGCCTTTGGGTAACACGGATACCAGAGGACAAACCCTTGTTCAGCAGTGAGTAACAAAGGAAAGGGATGGAGCCAGTGGTAGTAAGGGCACAGTTTTTTTTTAATTAGGGGATGAAAATTCTCCCTTCGTTTTCCCTATGTTCAACATGCACAACTTGACAGCACAAAGACAATTCTGAAAATAAGGAAAGTGGAGGAGATTTACAGCTGGGCATTGTCAACATACATACATAAAATAAAGACAATAAATGTAACATAAGTTCACCTTTGATAGGGTCAATAGCTGTACTTGGCGCAGCTTCAGACTTCTGCAATTTACGTTCTGGCTCCGCAGCAGCTGAAAAACAGAACCAGAGGACTTTAGTGATAGTGCTTTAACTAGGAAGGTAGTTGGCTAGACAGAACCAAGCTTCCTTTTCTGTATTTTGAAATGGATAGGATTTGCCAGACTGGATTTTTCTTCTTCATTCTCATTCTTAGTCTGAAATATCCATGAACGGTGTGATCTTCTCCAGCTTCAAATTGCACAGCATCATCCAAGATGCCCCATTACTGTAAGTCTAGCTTCAGATGAAAATGAACAGTAGAAGGATTAGAGGGGAGTTGGAGAAACTTTTCCACCTGGAGTGGTGGGTGTCAGGAACTCACTGCATGAAAGGGTATAGAGACAGAAACCCTCACAGTATTTAAAAAAATTCTTGGACATGCACTTGACATGCCATAATGTACAAGGCTATGGACCAAGGGCGAGAAAGTGGATTAGGTTAGATAACTCTTTTTTTGTCAGCACAGACATGAGGGGCTGAATGGCCTCTTCTGTATTGTAAATTTCATTGATTCATATCCGAATAAATAGGGATACATAGGAATATCGTCCATATTGCACACAATTGACATTATCTGCACATATAAAGACTTCAGATTAGGAACATAGGAACAGGAATAGGCCATTTAGCCTCTTGAGCATGTTAAGCCATTCAGTAAGATCATAGCTGATCTGCAATCTAACCCTTTAAACCCAGATTGCTTGTACAAGTACAAGTTTAACAGCATTGACAAAGGGCAGGGCTCGAACATCACTACCTTCCATTTCCCACAGAATTAAAAACACTTTTCTCTTCAAATAGACCAGCTTGAAATATTTAGTTCTGGATTTTACAGCCCCCCAGACGTCGGGGTTCGGAAAATGCCTCCTTGAGCCCTACCATGTGCCTCAGCACCGGGAAGGCCCAGCCCTATATTGCTGGCGGCAGCGAGGCCTCGTGGCAACCCCCCCACCCCCGCGCCACTTGGCAACGGGAAGCAAAATTTACATATTTTAAAAATACAAATTAATGAATTAATGACTTAACTGCTGTTGCTGTCCGTCCCGCGCCTTCGGATCTCCATTTGGAGATCCGATGCGGGACACTGCTGGGAAGGGGGAGCAGTTAAGTATTTCAGTGCGGGAGGGGGTGGGTGGGAGTCTGGTATGGGGGTGGTGGGAAGGGGTTGAAGTTAAAAGTTTATGAACTTGGGGGTGGGGGGGGGGGGGTGCGGAAAGGAGGTCAGATATTTTTGGGCATGGGGAAGAGAGCAAGAAATGTACTGTATGGTTAATGCGGGGTGGGAGAGGGGCGCGGAACATTTATTTAATTTTAATTAATTCAAATGCCTCTATCTTTAAATTTTTAATTGTAACGCAAGGCTCACAGCCCTTTAAAAATGGCACCTGACGCCGTTGCCAGACCGCTTCGGCCGTTTAAATGAGCCGTCTCGCAGCGGTTCTGTGACGAGCAGTCCGCACCCGCCATTGTTGAAGCTCACCACTTATAAAATCCAGCCTTTAGTGTGGAGTTCACCCCAGACCTACAGTTAGTGTGGAGCAACAAGGGAGGATCCATCCGTGTCCAAAAAGGAGTGGCAATGAGAGAGAATTGCCAGTCACTGCAAATACTAAAGGAGGTGCGGTCCAGCATAAACGAGAGAATTCCACAGTTACGTCACAGCGAGTACAGAGGAGCAACTCTGAGGGTGAATAAGTCAGGTGAGTAAACTGTAATAATTTCTTGAACAAAACCAGTCTTCAATTGGACAGTCCGGAGGTAAGGGAGCGTGGACCCGAGAACGTTTAGTGGTGGAACAGCAGAAGAGGTAAAAACAGCAAACCCCTAATATCAGGCCTCAATCAGGGGGCCCAGAGGTAAGGGAGCACGAGGTATTTGGTGCATAGCTGGTGAGTGTTTTTTTTTGTCCAGATCGGGAACTCGTCTTAAGTTTATTTCTGATAGGAACATAGGAGCAGGAGTAGGCCATTCAGCCTGTCGAGTCTGCTTCGCCAGTCAAACAGATCATGGCTGATCATCTACCTCAACGCCATTTTCCCACGCTATCTCCATCTCCTTAATCATTAGTATCCAGACATCTATCGATTTCTGTCTTGAGCATGCTCAATGATTGAGCTTCCACAGCCCTCTGGGATAGAGAATTCCAAAGATCCACCAACCGAAGTGAAGAAATTCTTCCTCATCTCTGTCTTAAATGGCCAACCCCTTATTCTGAGACTATGTCCCCTGGTTCTAGACTCATCAGCCAGAGGAAACATCCTTACCACATCCACCCTGTCTCGCCTGTAAGAATTTTGTAAGTTTCAATGAGATCACCTCTCATTCTTCGAAACTCGAGAATACAGGCCCAGTTTCCTCAATCTCTCCTCATAATACAATCTCACCATCCCAGGGATTAGTCTAGTGAACCTCTGTTACACTCCCTCTATGGCAAGTATATCCTTCCTTAGGTGACACCACCAAAATGATACACAATACTCCAGGTGCAGTCTCACCAAGGCTCCATACAATTGCAGCAAGACTTCTCTACTCCTGTACTCAAAATCCCTGGCAATGAAGGCCAACATACCATTTGCTCTCCTAATTGCTTGCTGCACCTGCATGCTAGCTTTTAGTGACTCATGAACAAGGACACCCAGGTCCCTTTGGACATCAACACTTCCCAACCTCTCACCATTTAAGAAATACTCTGTCTTTCTGTTTTTTCTACCAAAGTGGATAACTTCACACTTATTCACATTATATTCCATGTGCAATGTTGTTGCCCATTCACTTAGCCTGTCCAAGCCCCCTGAAGTTTCCTTGCATCTTCCTCACAACTTACATTCCCACCTACTTTTGTATCAGCAGCAAATGTGGAAATATTACATTTGGTCCCCACATCCAAATTAATATAGATTGTGAACAGTTGTGGCCCCAGCACCGACCCTTGAGGTACCCCACTCGTAACAGCCTCCCATCCTGACAATGACCCTTTTATTCTTACTCTGTTTTCTGTCTGTTAACCAATTCTCAATCCATAGTAGTATATTACCCCCAATCTCATGTGCCCTAATTTTGTTTACTAACCTCCTGTGTGGGACCTTATCAAAAGCCTTCTGAAAATCCAAATACACTACATTCACTGGTTCTCCTTTATCTATGCAACAAGTAACATCCTCAAAAAACTAACAGGTCTGTCAAACATGATTTCACTTTCATAAATCCAAGTTGACCCTGCACAATCCTACCATTATTTTCCAAGTGTCTAGTTACCACAGCCTTTAGAATAGATAACATTTTCCCTACTACTGACATCAAACTAACAGGTCTGTAGTTCCCCGCTTTCTCCCTCCCTCCTTTCTTAAATAGTGGGGTTACATTTTCTACTTTCCAATCTACAGAAGCCTTTCCAAAATCTATAGAATTTTGTGTGCAGAAAATTGCCAAATGCAATTCAGTCTGGAGAAAGAAGAGGTAATGCATTTGCAGGGGCAAGGGAATGCAGAATAAACGGTAGGATACAGAGTAGTGTAGAGAAGCAGAGTGACCTTGGAGTGCACATCTACAGTCCATTAAAAGTATCAGGGCAGGTAGATAAAATGATTAAGAAGGCATACAAGATATTTTCCATTATTAGCTGAGATACAAGGTAAAGAACACAAGGGCAGGGAGGTTGTGCTGGAACTGTATAAGCCACTAGTTAGGCCATAGCTGGAGTTTGCGTACAGTTCCAGTCACTGCATTACAAGGATGTGATCGCACTCGAGAGTGTACAGAAGATATTTACAAATAGACTGTCAGGATTGGATAATTTTAGTTACGAGGATAGACTGGATAGGTTGGGGTTGTTTACTTTAGAATAGAGGCGGTCCAGGGCAGATTTAATTGATGTATAAAATTACGAGCAGCCTAGATAGATGGATAGGAAGGACCTATCTCCTTTAGCAGAGTGGTCAATAACTAGGGGGCATAGATTTAAAGTAATCAGAGGATTAGAAGGGAGTTGGAGGTTTTTTTTCACCTGGAGTGTGGTGGGGGTCTGGAACTCACTGCCTGAAAAGGGTGGTAGAGGCAGAAATCTTCCTCACATTGCAAAAACAAAATCTTGAATGTGGGATTAGATTGGATTGCACTTTTCGGCCAGCACAGACACGAAGGGCTGAATGGCATCCTTTTCTGACATAAATTTTCTATGTTCTACAATCCCTGTACAGGGTTAACTACTCCCACCACCCCATGCACAATACACAATAATCTGGCCTGGTAGAACATCCGACGAACATCAGCAACCTCAAATGAACACAGTTCACCAGGCTGCTTTACTTGCTCTGAACGCATTTCTGGAATCACTTAAATTGAAACGTATATCTCCTACTCTCTCTTGAAAGGCATGCATCAGCCTCAAATTTATCAGGCCCTACTGTGATGGTTTCCATTCAGAAATTCAGGACCAACACATGCTGGGGGAGCGGACAGAAGTAAATGAGAGAAGACTGGAATGAAGAGAAAAAGCTAAGTAAATGGAACACAGGTACAGTACATTTCCTATAATTGAGTGTGCATTATGGGAGCTCTAAAACACATCTACCAACTAAAACAAAATCAACCCATTACCAATAAAGTCCATGGACTGAATGAGCAGCCCATTTTCATAAACACAAAACTTTTCAAAGCCAACTTTGAAGATTAACCCACACCATATTTCATTGTCTGTGTATATGCCAATTGTGTACAGAAAACAAAGTTTAACACTTAAACTTTAAACAGATTAAAGTTTAAAGAGTATTAGAAGAAATAGGACATTTTATGGTAATTTTACTCTAAGTAGAAAAGAAAATAGAAAGCAAGTCATAAAAATAAAAGCCTGGATAAATTTTCATTAGGAAAATGGAAACATGACAATCTGATGCAGAATCACATATTTGGCAGTTGAACGGACAGTGTTATTACACAAAGTACATAAAAATCAAATACAATCCAGTATAGTACATATAATTTGCATGGCCTAATCTAAAAGAACTCTGTGCTCATAACTTACATTGCTCAGCGACTCTTTTTACAGCAGTTTTTTCATTGGCCTTTGTACCTATTTTCTCTAGGACAACCTGAAATTTAAAATATAACCAATAGTTTAACCTTTCAGAAAACATTTTTGCTTATCATAGACAAATTTATTGCAAAATCTTTAGAATGTTTAAAGTTTTTAACCACATCAAACACCCTTCAAAATCTGCGTTTTCCTCTGTTCCCCCATATTTACATAGCATAATGTACAGTGTTTTACACTTTAATGTCAAGGACTATACAAATACTCCATCTAAAGTATCAACTATATTAAAAGTAATTGTCTGAATCATATTACTTAGTCAACAGGAGGCTTCTCATCAGGAAACAAAACTAACAAAAGAATGAACCAACAAATTTGCATTTATAAGTGCCTTCACATCATCGAGATGTCCCAAAGTGCTTCACGGCCAATTATTTTTGAAGTCAAGTGACTTATATAAAGTTTAAGGCAGTTAATCTCTGCACAGCAAAATCCAACAAGTAGCAAATAACCAATTAATCTTTTTCTGTGGCACTGATTGAGGGCAGAATGTTGGCCAGAATCCACTACTCTTTTTCAAACAGTGGTATGGGAACTTTTATTTCACTTGGAACTAGCAGCCAGTAATGATTCCCTACAGGTTGTATTTTCACAATTCCCCTAGGAACCATAAGCTCCAGACAAAATACAAAACATCACATTGAAGAGTTTTGCTGCCTTTAACAGAGCTGATCCATTATAATAACTCACAATGGATTGTTTGGGACTCTGAAGAACAAACACTACACATGGCAGATGTCATTTAACATTTTATTCAGGCTGTCAATATAGAATCGCAGAAAGTTTAAGGCACAGAAAGAGGCCACTTGACCCATCGCGTCTGTGCTGGCCGAAAAACGATCCACCTATTCTATTCCCACCTACCAGCATTTGGTCCGTAGCCCTGCAGATTATGGCACTTGAGGTGCCTATCCAAACTCCTTTTGAATGAGTTGAGGGTTTCTGCCTCAACTACCCCTTCAGGCAGGCCAGACCACCACCACCCTCTGGGTAAAAAAGTTTTTCCTCACCTCCCTTTTAATTTTTCTACCAATCACTGTAAATCTATGTCCCCTTGTCACTGACCTCTCTGCTAAGGTGAAAAAGCCCTTCACCTCCAATCTATCCAGGCCCCTCAAAATGTTGTACATTTCAATCAGATCTCCCCTCAGCCTTCTCTGTTCCAAGGAGAACAACCCCAGCCTATCCAATCTTTCCTCATTTTTCCAGTCCTGGCAACATCCTCGTAAATCTCCCTCTCTAGTGCAATTACATCCTTTCTGTAATGAAGTGACCCAGAACTGAACACAGTACTCAAGTTGTGGCCTAAACAATGATCAAAGGCATCTTTTATCTTAGCAACTTGATGAAGTAGCTGAGGGGGTTGACGCAGGTAGTGCAGCTGATGTGCGTATGGACTTTCAAAAAGATGTCTGATGAAGTACAACATAATAGACTTTAGAAAAATCAAAGCTTATAAGATTGAAGAGGCAGTGGCAGCATGGATACAAAATTATTTAAGAGACAGGTTGCAGAGAGTGGTGGCGATTGGTTCTTTTTCAGACTGGAAGTACGTATACAATATTGTCCTCAGGGGTCAATATTAGGACCACAGCTCTTTTTGACATACATTAATGACTTGGACTTGGGTATACAGGACGTAATTTCAAAGTTTGCAGATGACAGGATACTTGATAATGCAGTAAACAGAGAGGATAGTAGCAGAGTTCAGGAGGACATACAGATGAAATTTAACACAGTAGTGTGAAGCGACGGATTTTGGTAGGAAGAGTGAGAAGCAGCAATATAAACTATAAGTTATAATTTTAAAAGGGGTGCAGGAACAGAGAGATCTGAGGGTGACAAGTTGAGATGGTTTAACTGGAAATTTAAGAGGTATTCAAAATCATGTAGGGTTTTGATAGGGTAAAAAAAAAAGAGAAACTGTTTCCAGTGACAGAAAAGACAGCAACCAGAGGATGCAGATTTAAGGTATTTGGCAATATATAGATGAGATGAGAATTTAAATTTTTTTTAAAATGCAAGTTATGATCTGAAATACATTACCTGAAAGGATGGAAGCAGATTCAATAACTTACAAAAGGGAATTAGATACATGCTTGAAGGGGAAAGATTGCAGGGCTGAGAATCAGCAGCAAATGGAATTAATTGGATAGCTCTTTCAAAAAGCCAGCGCTGGTACAATGGGCTAAATGGCGTACTGTGCTGCATCATTCTATGATATACTGTCAGTTTACAGTGTCTCAGATCCACCATTTTGAAACAGTGATAAAAGGTATTTCACTGGAAAGTAAAAGAACAAATTCAGAAAAATTGGACGTAAACATAACATCCTGGAGTACTGAAGGAATTCGGAGACTAAACAGCATTGGCTCTGACTTTGCAATGTCCTTGGAATATTGTGCCGATTGTTAGGATTCCAACTTTAGGAAGGATATCCAGGCCTCGAAGATATCAGGAATGAGGCTTCCCTCAACAGGAAAGACAAGAGAAACTGGGGGCACATTCCTTAGAGCAGAAAATGTTGATGACTAAAAAGGAGACCCGATAGAGGTGTTCTAAATTGTGTATGTGTTTTTTTTTTAATCTGTGAAGAGTTAAGACATGTTTCTCATGCTTCAGCCCTTCCTCTTCCTCCCAGACCACAATTGGATACCTCTGCATGTTCACCTTTCACTCCACCACCCTCCACATTCAATGAATAATCCTCCATCATTCCCACCATCTCCAGTGTGATGTCACCACCAAACACAAGCCTCCCACTCGCCCCTTTGAGCATTCCAAAAGGGACTGTTCCCTCTGCAACACCCTGGTCCGCTCTTAAATCACCAACACCCCACCCCTTCCCACAGCACCTCATCTTTCAATTAGGCACTTTAAAGCCTTTCAAACTCAGTTCAACAATTTCAGATCATAATTATTCCCATTTTTTCAGAAAGCAGTTGCTGTTTATGATTCCACTGACAATTTACAGCTCTAGACCCAACTTTAGTTTCTTTACTTGTCCCATTACCACCTGGCTTGCACCATCATCCCTTTTGTCAGTTAATCACTCCTGCCTTTCACCCCATAACAAAGGCTCCCCTTTTGTTCTTTCCACACCTTTGTACTTGCATAAAATCTGTTACACCTTTAACCTTAACAGTACTGATGAAAAGTACTGATGATCTAAAATATTAATTGTTTCTCTCTTGTCATGGTCCTGTAGTTTTCTTTCCTCCAGGAATATGCAGTTTGCCTTTAAGGCTTGCAAAGGATCAGTACTGCTTTAAGAACCAGCAAGCCTCAGGAGTGAGAAAATGCATTTTCGGTTGCCGTTGGATACAACTATTTGGCGACTGCGATTCAAATGGTGCATTCTTGTTACCATGGATAGAGCCACTTGGAGTCAGGATTGTGCGATACATTTGTTACAATTCAATTTTGAACTAACTTTTTAGTTGAAGAGTTTGTTCTAACACAGAGACAAGCAGGAAGCTGGCATTAGCACCTGAAAAAAAGAGTTCTCAGCCATTTAAA
Organism: Heterodontus francisci; assembly: GCF_036365525.1. NCBI lineage: Eukaryota > Metazoa > Chordata > Chondrichthyes > Heterodontiformes > Heterodontidae > Heterodontus > Heterodontus francisci. The sequence goes on along the minus strand of NC_090372.1, from coordinate 124,906,194 downwards.
CTGAAGGAATAGAATTTCACCTCCGCTCAGTCCGCAAGCAGGACCCTGAGCTTCCGGTTGCTTGCCATTTCAACACTCCCCCCTGCTCACATCTCTATCCTGGGCTTGCTGCAGTGTTCCAGTGAACATCAACGCAAGTTCGAGGAACAGCATCTCATTTACCGAATAGGCACACTACAGCCTGCCGGACTGAACATTGAGTTCAATAATTTCAGAGCATGACGGGCCCCCCATTTTACTTTTACTTTTAGTTATTTTTTTCTTTTTTACATTTTTCACAATTTTTTTTTGTATGTTTATTTCATTTCATCTTAGTTTGTTCAGTTTGCTTACCCGCTTTTTTTTTTCATGTTTGTACTTGCTGTTCAATATTCAGTCCGTTAACACCCTATCTGTACTAATGCTGTGTCTTTCAACACACCATTAACATATTGTTTGCCTTTGCTCCATGACCTTTTGGTCAGCTATGTGGCCTTGTCCAATCTATACCTTCTCATTTGTTATCTCTTGCCCCACCCCCGCCTCACTTGCTTATAACCTATGACATTTCTAATATTTGTCAGTTCCGAAGAAGGGTCACTGACCCGAAACGTTAACTCTGCTTTTCTTTCCACAGATGCTGCCAGACCTGCTGAGTATTTCCAGCATCCGCAGTATTTTGCTTTTATTTTAGAATGGAATTTTAGTCTGTTTAATTATCTCCCAAAATTCAAAAAAAGTTCAAGCCAAAACAGAGATCTCTGATAATTGAACTGAAGGAAGGGAAGTTAGACTGTGACAATCTTTTATCCCTCAAAAACACTAAAGTCAAATTGATTCATTTAAAAAGTGTTTGCAAGTCATTAATTGTTGAAATTCGCTGAAGGAAGGAAAGAGTCACATACTGCTGGAATTAGACTACGAACTGTTCTACTGTGGAAGCACCTTTTTTCCCCCCATCGGACAGCTGTGAGGACTTCAAGCAACTGTAAATTTGCAAGGACTCTTATTTTTTCTATTTTAAATGTTGTTGATATCTTCATAGTGTTTCAGAATTTAGTTCTTCTGATTAAATAGTTAATTTGTTGATTTAAAGACACCTGGTTCGGTTAGCCTCATTCGGGGGTTAATAGATGGTACAATTTGGCTGGGTCTTTAATTTGGAAAGTTTTAAATGATATGTTAGGTGATCTGTGGAGCGACGGGATTGAATTAACAGTACGTTTCTCCCAGCACAATCAGAATCGTATATTTTGATTGAGGGTTTTGACTGGAGCAGTCGGTCGTAACGCTCTCCACAGATGCCACCTGGCCTGAGTATTTCCAGCATTTTGTTTATATTTCAGATTTCCAGCATCTGTAGGATTTTGTTTTTGTCATAAAATATCTAATGCACATCAAAAAGTAAAAGTAGGGTGATGCAGTGGTTAGCACCGCAGCCTCACAGCTCCAGCGACCCGGGTTCAATTCTGGGTACTGCCTGTGTGGCGTTTGCAAGTTCTCCCTGTGTCTGCGTGGGTTTCCTCAGGGTGCTCCGGTTTCTTCCCACAGCCAAAAGACTTGCAGGTTGATAGGTAAATTGGCCATTATAAATTGCCCCTAGTATAGGTAGGTGGTAGGGGAATATAGGGACAGGTGAGGATGTGGTAGGAATATGGGATTAGTATAAAATGGGTGGTTAATGGTCGGCACAGACTCGGTGGGCCGAAGGGCCTGTTTCAGTGCTGTATCTCTAAATCTAAATCTAAACTGCTCTTTCAGAGAACAGGCATAAGCATGATGGGTCTCCTTCTGTGCTGCAAAATTCCATAATTCTGTGCTAGTTATAAATTACATTGGCAGTGTTCAAAGTGCTTACTGGATAGAGGTGTGAGGAGAACTTGGCAGTCTAATGTATGACTGATCAGTTCCTCTTAAAAGATATTAAAATCAGTAGAAGAGAAATAAAACAGGACCAGTTGCATGGGAACTCATGCAGAGTAATACCACTGCAGCTTCACGACCATGGCAGATAGTAGGGTAAAATAACTGGTGAGCTGCACCTAAGTGTCACTCACCTTGAGAACGTCTTATAGGAATATTGCCTCTATGTTCCTTGATGTTACTACAATACATGGGTAACTCGAGGAAAGCTTAGTATAAACATTTACAATTATTGCAGTTAGCAGGATAATTTGTACATAAACAACCAACAAGCATACTTTGTACTTACAGTCACCTTTCCTCTTCCATCCTTTTTTTCAATTTCCAGTGCTTTTTTGATGACAAATTCTTTCCATTCAGAGGGTTTTAGCTTTTCTCCCTCATAATTGAGAATATCTGGATGGTGCTTTTCCTGAAAAGAACCACCATATTATCAAATGTCATGCTACCAACATACAATCATTTTGATAATTAGCTATAGTACTAGTCAAGAAAAATGCATCATGCTCAAGCATTTATACTGCCAGCATCAAACTTTAGAGGCTTGGACACATTCTGATTAGTCGAAGTACAGGTCAATAACAACTTGCATTCATACAGCACCTTTAACATGGTAAAACATCCCAAGTAGCATTATCAGACAAAATCTGACACCGAGCCACATAAGGTGCCATTAGGACAAGCGATAAAAAGCTTCAGCAAAGAGGTAGGTTTTAAGGTGGGCTTCAAGGAGAGGGAAGTGGAGAGCTGGACAGGTTGAGGAAGTGAATTCCAGAGCTTAGTGCCATGGTAGCTGAAGGCACAGACACTGGTTGTGAAGTGATGAAAACTGGGGATGTGCACGAGGCCAGAAATGGAAAGGTGCAGAGATTTTGGAGGGTTGTAGTGCTGGAGGAGGTCACAAAGATAGGGAGGCATGAGAACATATCAAAAATAAGAGCAACCATAGGCCATATGGTCTCTCGAGCCTGTTTCAGCATTCAATAAGATCATAGTGCATCTGATTTTCACCTCAACTCCACTTTTCTGCCTGTTCCCCATTATTACTGATGTCCCTCTATGCATAGAAATCTGCCCAACTCGGCCTTGAATATATTCAATGAATTAGCCTCCACAACTCATTCCAAAGATTCACCACCCTGAGAAAAAAAATTCCTCCTCATCTACGTTTTGAATGGGCGACCACTTATTCTGAAACTATGTCCCCTAGTTCTAGATTTCCCCCACGAGGGAAACCATCCTCTCAACATCTACCCTGACAAGCACCCTCAGAATCTTATATCTTTCAATAAGATCACCTCTGATTCTTCTAAACGCAAGTATAGGCCTAACCTGCTCAACCTTTCCTCATAAAGCAACCCATTCATTGCAGGAATCAACCTAGTGAACCTTCTCTGAACTGCCTCCAATGCCATTATATCTCCCCTTCATCCACTGTGCTTGTTACTTCCTCAAAAGAACTCAAATTTGTCAAACAAGATTTCCCTTTCATAAAACTATGTTGACTCTGCTTCATTACTATTTCCTTAATAATGGATTCCAACATTTTCCCCAATGACAGATGTTGGGCTGACTGGCTTATAGTTTCCTGCGTTCTGTCTCCCTCCTTTCTTGAATAGAAGCATTACATTTGCAGTTTTCCAATCTGCTGGGGCCTTTCCAGAATTTAGAGAATTCTGGAAGATTACAACCAATGCATCCTCACCATCTCTGCAGCCACTTCTTTTAAGACCCTAGGATGCAGGCCATCAGGTTCAGAGGACTGGTCAGCCTTCAGTCCCATTAGTTTGCCTAGTACTTTTTCTCTAATCAGTGATTATTTTAAGTTCTTTACTTTATTTAAAATTTTTAAGTTATTTTAGCCCCTGATTTTCTACTATTATTGGTATGCTTTTTGTGTCTTCTACCGTGAAGACAGATACATAATATTAGCCATTTCCTTGTTTCCCAATAACTCTCCAGTCTCATCCTCTAAGGGACCAATGTTTACTTTAGCAACTCTCTTACTTTTTATACACTTGTAGAAGCTCTTACTGACTGCTTTTATATTTCCTGCTTGTTTACTCAATCAATTTTCCGCTCTTTTTTAAGTCACACTTTGATGGTTTCTAAAATTTTCCCAATCTTCTGGCCTACCACAAATCTTAACATTGTATGCCTTTTCTTTCAATTTGATACCATCCTTACCTTCCTTAGTTAGCCACAGATGATTCATCCTTCTCGTAGAGTCTTTCTTCCTCAATGGAATATATCTTTGTTGAGAATTATGAAACATCTCCTTAAATGTCTGCTCTGCTTACCTACCATCTTACCTTTTAATCTATGTTCCCAGTGCACTTTAGCCAACTCTGTCACCATGCCTTTGTAGTTACCTTCATTTAAATTTAGGGCACTAGCTTCAGACCCAAGTTTGTCACTCCCAAACTGAAGTGACATTCTATCACGTTATGATCACTCCTCTCTATAGAATCCTTTACTATGGGATTAATTAATCCTGTCTCATTACACATGACCAGATCTAACATAGCCTGTTCACTGATTGGTCTACAACATATTGTTCTAAGAAACTGTCCTGAATACACTATGAGCTCATTCTCAAGGCTATCTTTACCAATTTGATTTATCTAATCTATATGATGATTAAAATCACCCATGATTATTGTAGCACCTTTCTTACAAGCCCCCATTATTTCTTGATTTACACTCTCTCCTACACTTTAGCTACTGTTCGGGGGCCAATAGACTACTTCCACCAGTGTCTTCTTTCCCTTGCTATTTCTGATCTCCACCCAAACTGATTCTACATCTAGATCTCCGAGCCAAAATCATTTCTCACTGAACTGATCTTATCCTTTATCCCAGAGATACTCCATCTCCTTTTCCTTACTGCCTATCCTTCCGAAATCTCAAGTACTCTTGAATGTTCAGTTCCCAGCCTTGGTCACCTTGCAACCAGGTCTCTGTAAAGGCCATTAGTTCATACCCATTTATTTCTATTTTTGCCATCAATTCATTTACCGTGTTACAAATACGGTGTGCATTCAGATGAAGTGCCTTTAATTTTGTCTTTTTCCCATTTTTCCCTACTCCAACCTCATTTGCTGGTCCACTCTTACATTTGTACACATTGCCCATTCCTGTCACACTCTGGTTATCATTACCCACATTGTTACCCTGCACTATAGCTTTGTTCTCTTAGTTTCTAAATTTCTCCTCACTTGAACCCTCCACCCCCACTATTTAGTTAAAACTGTATCTACAGTCCTGGTTATTCGATTTGCCAGGACATTGGTCCCAGCACAGATCAAGTGAAGCCCATCCCAACCGAACAGCTCCTTCTTTCCTCAGTACTGGTACCAGTGCCCCATGAATTAAAACCCTTTCCTCCCACACCTATCTTTGAGCCATGCATTCAACTGTCTGATCTTGTTGACCATTTGCCAATTTGCTCATGGCTCAGGTTGTAATTCAGCGATTAGCTTTGTGGGATAGCTTTTTAAATTTAGCCCCTAGGTGCTCATAGTTGCTCAGCAGAATCACTTTGTTAGTCCTACCAATGTCATTGGTACCTACATGGACCACAACAATTGGATTTTTCCTCTCCAGGCCTGTGGAGACGTCCTTAACCAGGGCAGATAACACAGCCTTCAGGACTTACACTCTCGGCTGCAAAAACAGTAACCATCCCCCCAATTATACAGTTTCCTACCCCTACTACAATCCATTTTACTCCCCCAATTTGAATTGCCCCCTGAACTACGGAGTTGTGGTTCATCCACTCTGTAGTGACTGCTCTTGTCCACACAGGTTGCAAGAATCTAAGACCTGTTGGACAAGTGCAAGGGCTGAGGCTCCTCCAATGCTACCTTCCGGATCCCCAAACCTCTCTCACTCGTAGTCACACCATCCAGTCCCTTACAATGGACCAAATCTGAGGTATTTAACCTAAGGCATTTGACTGCCTCCTGGAACAAAGTGCACAGGTAACTTTCTCCCTCCCTGATGCATTGGTGTCTGAAATTCAGATGCCAGCCATGGAAGGAAGTTGAAAATAAGGATGAGAATTTTAAAATTGTCATACCGGGAGCTAATGTTGGCCAATGAACATAGGGGCGATAGGGGAATGGTACTTGGTGATAATTACAATACAGGCAGCAGAGTTTTGGATGCTCTGTGATACTGTGTATGTGAAGCTGTTTGTTGATCCCAGATGTGTGGCTCCAACCTACATGCAGAAACTTAAACAAGCAGAGTCACTGAGTGGAAAATAGGAATCACTCAGATCAGGAAACTTTTATGTTAGAGACAGCTGAGGAAGTACTTTGTATCAAAACATTTTCATCCATACAGTAGTGTTCTCCTTTAGTACAATACTCCATAATTGCAACAATTGTAATCATATAATCAAATACAATAAGTTTTTATTTTAAGAATTCTATTTACTACTGAATATATACTTACCAGATAATTTGTCATGTGTTTAGTGCCAAGGAGGTGGGGGAGAAACCAAGTGAGCTCTGATTTACAGTGGCACAGTTTACAGACAAACTGTGGATTTGTCTTTTGGTCATAACGATATTCAACCACATAGTCGAGACCTACAGATTTGAGAAGAAGCATCAGCAAGTATCCTCCATAGAGACTACTTCCTTTAACATGAGCACAGTTTAGGTGACAAATTCATGTCGTAAAATTATATTGTGAATATTAGTATTTGCATGTTTAATGCTGTTGCATGAAAAAATATGGTCCATTATTTTAAAATAAAGTTATTTCAATTAAAAGGAGACAAATCAATTCCATAGTAATGCATTCAGCATTTGTAGATGAATATTTGCATGATGTAATGTTGAGTAACCTTTCAAACAGCGAGACGTAGGTACAAAAAAAGTTATATAACACCAGTTGTAAACATTTTCTTCAATATGGTAAATATGCTTAAATTGTGTGTCTATGGAAACTGTGAATGTTAGAAACTTAAGAACTGACGACCTTACAACCATTGCCAGTTAGCTGTCAGTAACAATCTGGGTTCTGATGAAGGATACATATCCAAAATATCATACCTTATACCCTTATCATACCCTTTGCAGATGTAACTGACCTGTATATTTTCAATCTTTATTTCAGAATTCTAACATTTGCTGTTCTTTTTATTTTACTGGTCAAGCCACAGTATTTTCTGCTACATGTTTTCTCCTCTAGATATCCCTCCATAGATAGAGGAAGGTTGATAGAAACAGAGTATGTGCTTTTTTCCACCCAGAGATCAGACTTACAAGTACAAATTAAGAGTATTTCTTTCAATGTTATTAAAGTGAGCAATTCATAAGAAGTGTTTCATTAAATACTTCCAATGATAATCAATATTTGATTTTTTTTGTTAATAGATTGGTGACTCAAGGTTGTCTGGGATCTACTCCCCATAAGAAAAAGATACAAATGGTGTGATAAGTAGCTTTATGCAATGAAGAACAAATAAATAGCGTCAGCTTTAGTTTCGCACTTGTTTAAATTCTAGAACTAGCTGAGCAAGAGAACGTTTTGATCTGATTAAAATTTTCTAAAACTAAAAGTTGAGACAAGACTCACTGACTAGCTTATTTACTGAAATTTTAAGAAGTGGAGAGACGGGATTTTGTTTTATTCAACTTTTTTCCTATGAAAGACCAAAAAACAGTATACTTACAGCTCCTACTGTAAATATATATATATTGCATTGAAAACATACCAAGTACAGCCTTGTTTAGCTTCATTTTACTAAGATGATCTTCCACAGTTCGTGTCTCCATAGGGGCTAGAAATTCATCTTTAGTACCTCCTTCCGCAGTGTGAACTAGAATCCAAAATTTGGATATTAATTCTGCTACACATTTATATTAAAAAATAATCACAGGGATGACTGACCATGTGACAACGCATTGTATTACTATACATTTTAAAAATCCATTATGAAATTTCTTAAATTCTGCCTTTTCCAAATCTTAAATTTCATTACTGATATAAAAATACATTACTTTCAGCCTAACCAAGTTCCTCGATTCATCATTACCATGAACCCAATTGAGAAGTACTAGAAATTTTAAAAACCATCATAATCCAAGCAGCAATTTATATAGTTAAATACTAAAAGCTTCCCCAACAAGTAGTTCACCTGTGCAATGTACATGGGCTTTGCTTTTTTGTTTTTTTCAATTTCCTCCTCTACCCTGAACAACAACTTGTATTTATGTAACATTTTCAACATAAGAAGTCTCAAAACACATCACAGGAGCATTATAAAACAAAATCTGAATGCATTAACACCTTGCTGGAGCATCTTTCCCTAGGTGGTGGTTGCCCTCTGGAACCTTGTCCTAAGTGGCCATTATTTAAGTGTATGGATGTTCTGGCTTTGACTGAATCTTGGCTGTGGTGGTATCTTGCTCCTATATGAAGCCTCCTCACTGGGATATACCATTTGTTCTGCCCAAACCATTATGGTAGCAGCATGGCTTTCATCATCCAAGTCACATTACATTCTTCTAACATTCTAAAAAGCACCTCACCCTGTTCTACTCCCTCACCTTCAAAACACCACCTCCCTCCAAGTCCTATCCCAGGTTTCTCCATGAAACAGCCTGCCTGCATTCCTGCCTCAGCCACTGGACTGAGCAAATTCCTCATCATTCATCTCTGGGTTCACCACTCTCCTATTCACCCTGTCAGCTTTGGCTGACAGTGGCCACACACTTGCCCGAGTCATACTGTGGATGCAAGTCCCACTCTAGAGACCTCAGCAAATAACCCAGGCTGACACGCAAGTGCACTACTAAGGGTGTACTGAATGGTCTTTCGACGAAGACATTACACTGAGGCCCTGTCTGTTCTCGAGTAGGTGTAAAAGGATCTCATGGCACTATTCGAACAGCAGGAGAATTTCTCCAGGTGCCCTGGCCAATATTTATGCTTCAACCAACGTAACTAAAGAGACACAATCTGGTCACTGATCTCTTGCTTCTGTGTGACCATACTGTGTGCGAATCGGCTGCTGCGTTTTCCTGCATTATGACAAGAACAACAATTCAGAAGTACTTCATTGGTTATACAGCACTTTGGAATGTCCCGAGGTTGGTGAAAGGTGCTATGTAAATGCAAGTCCTTTTCCTTACTGTCATTTGTCCCTTGAAACAAAAAAATTCTCCAAGTTACTTAAACTGCATTTTCAAACTCAACTGCCTAGCCTTAAAATTTGCTGATACCTGTGCAGCTGCTGATTTGCACAACCTATTTCTCACCTCCACTTTGAATGCCTTTTCCCAAGGAAACCACGATCATCTCCTAATCCAATCACTCCATATGGTACAGCCTCCATGATATTCCCCACAATTGCAAGGGGCATAACAACACAGCTTGTTTAGCCATCCATCAACTCATCTGGCTGGAGCACATCAAGTTCTACTGTGAGTTCTGATGAAGGGTCACTGACCTGAAATGTTAACTCTGCTTCTCTCTCCACAGATGCTGCCAGACCTGCTGAGTATTACCAGCATTTCTTGTTTTTATTTCAAGTTCTACCAGGTCTCACTCTGCTAGAACCACTACCCACGGATCATGCGGATGAGAAAACCTCTCGGGCTTCTTTCCTCCACTATCTCTAGCATGTTCTCTCAGAGCTCATCTTGTCCAAGAGCCCCAACTCCTGCTCTTTCAACCCCATTCCCACTAAACTACTACCCAGCTAATTTCCCTTTCTGGTCTCTAATGACAGAGGAAACAGTCCCCTCTCCTCAGGTACTGTTACCTGCTTTTTTAGAACTGCCATCAACTCCTGCTTAAAAAAAGCCCTCCATGCCCGGTTCTTGAAAACACACAATTTCTAACCTGCCTTTCCTCTTCAAAATTCATCAATGTGTTGTTGCCTCTGAGGTCCAGGCCTTGCACAACACCCTGCTTGAATTCTTCAAATTGGGTTTGTGCTCCTCTTACAGCACCAAAATGGCCCCAAAATCAAAATGACATTCTCTATGATTGCAATCATCATGCATTATGTCTCCTTGATTTTGTTGTAGTCTTTGACACTGTCAACCTGTTCTAACATCTTTCCTCCATTGTCTAGCTCATTACAGCTAAGACACTTGGTTCTGCTCAATTCAAGTGCAGTCAGAGCATAACTTCAATGGCTTCTCTTCACACCCATGGACCATCACTCAGATTCACATCAAGGATGTGATTCTTGGCCCTCTCCTCTCTCTCATGTACATGATGCCCATGGAAACATCATCCTAAGAGATGGGATCAGCTTTCATAAGAACATAGATAACACCAAACTCTACCTCTGTACTCCTTCTCTCAATGCCTCGCCTGTTTCTGTGCTGTTATTATCACTATTCTAATGTTTTCCTGGCTAGTATCCCACCTTCCAAAAATGCGAGCGAATCTAAATCTCTGCTACCTGTACCCAAACTCATGTGCCTCAGTGGCAAATTTTATTTGACAATATTCCTGTGAAGCACCTTGAGACTTATCACTCTTGCCAAGAGTCCAACCCCGTCCCAGGCCACTCTCGGGTTGATCCAGACTGTTTACAACCAAATGATCCACAGCTGAGCATCCAACCCCATTTCCTCTCCATCCCAAAGACCACCTACTTCAACATCTACACTGTTACCTGGCTCTGCCCCTCTACCATTGAAACCCTCATGTCTGTCACCTCCAAAAAAGTGTTCTCCTAGCCAACCTCCCATCCTCCAAAAACATCAATTGATCCAAAAATCCTGCTGCATTTTAGCAGCAAGTCCCCAACATTCATCTCTCTTGTCTTCAACAACTTCGAGGCTCTAGGTCCAACAACTCAAAATTTAAAATCCTCATTCTTGTGGGAAAGCGGGGGCTGTACAGTTGGGACGGCCTTCACCTGAACCTTGCTAGGACCAGTGTTCTAGCGAGTCATATAACTAGGGAAGTAAAGAGGGCTTTAAACTAAATAGAGGGGAAAAGGGATCATGTAGGGGAAGACTCAGTAAATTAATGGGAAATGACAAGGCAATAGATCAAGGTAGCAATAAAAGGTAATGATGATCAGAGTTTTTTTTTTTTTAATTCATTCATGGGATGTAGGCTAGGCCAGCAATTATTGCCCATCCTTAATTGCCCTTGAGAAGGTGGTGGTGAGTTGCCTTCTTGAACTGCTGCAGTCCATGGGAGGTAGGTACACCCACAGTGCTGTTATGACCCAGAAACAGTAAAGAAAAGGCAATACAATTCCAAGTCAGGATGGTGTGAAACTTGGAGGGGAACTTGTAGGTGGCGGTGTTCCCATGCATTTGCTGCCTTTGTCCTTCTAGTTGGTAGAGGTCGCAGGTTTGGAAAGTGCTGTCTAAGGAGCCTTGGTGCGCTGCTGCAGTGCATCCTGTAGATGATACACACTGCTGCCACTGTGCGTCAGTGGTGAAGGGAGTGAATGTTTGTGAATAGGGTGCCAATCAAGTGGACTGCTTTGTCCTGGATGGTATTCTATCACACTCCTGACTTGTGCCTTGTAGATGGTGGACAGGCTTTGGGGAGTCAGGAGGTGAGTTACTTGCAGCAGGATTTCTAGCCTCTGACCTGCTCTTGTAGCCACGGTATTTATATGGCTACTCCAGTTCAGTTACTGGTCAGTAGTAGCCCCTAGGATGTTGATAGTGGGGGATTCAGTGATGGTAATGCCATTGAATGTCAAGGGGGATGGCAAGATTCTCTCTTATTGGAGATGGTCATTACCTGGCACTTGTGTGGCACGAATGTTACTTGCCATTTATCAGCCCAAACCTGGATATTGTCCAGGTCTTGCTGCATTTCTACACAGACTGCTTCAGTATCTGAAGAGTCACGAATGGTGCTGAACATTGTGCAATCATCAGTGAACATCCTCACGTCTGACCTTATGATTGAAGGAAGGTCATTGATGAAGCAGCTAAAGATGGCTGGGCCTAGGACACTACCCTGAGGAACTCCTGCAGTGATGTCCTGGAGCTCAGATGATTGACCTCCAACAACCACAACCATCTTCCTTTGGGCTAGGTATGACTCCAACCAACGGAGCATTTACCCAGATTCCCATTCACTGCAGTTTTGCTAGGGCTCCTTGATGCCGTACTTGGTCAAATGCTGCCTTGATGTCAAGGGCAGTCACTCTCACCTCACCTAGAGTTCAGCTCTTTTGTCCATATTTGAACCAAGGCTGTAATGAGGTCAAGAGCCGAGTGGCCCTGGTGGAACCCAAACTGAAGGTCACTGAGCAGGTTATTGCTAAGCAAGTGCCGCTCGATGGCACTGTTGATGACACCTTCCATCACTTTACTGATGATTGAGTAGGCTGATGGGGCTGCATTTGGCCGGGTTGAACTTGTCCTGCTTTTTGTGTACAGGACATACCTGGACAATTTTCCACATTGCCGGGTAGATGCTAGTGTTGTAGCTGAACTGGAACAGCTTGGCTAGGGGTGCAGCAGGTTCTGGAGCACAGGTCTTCAGTACTATTGCCGGAATATTGTCAGGGCCCATAGCCTTTCCAGTATCTTCGGCCATTTCTTGATATCACGTGAAGTGAATTGAATTGACTGAAGTCTGGCATCTGTAATGCTGCGGACTTCAGGAGGAGGCCGAGATGGATCATCAACTCAGCACTTCTGGCTGAAGATTGTTGCAAATGCTTCAGCCTTACCTTTCACACTGGTTTGCTGGGCTCCCCCATCATTGAGGTTGGGGATATTTGTGGAGCCTCCAGTTAGTTGTTTAATTATTCACCACCATTCACAGCTGGATGTGGCAGGACTGCAGAGCTTAGATCTAATCCGTTGGTTATGGGATCGCTTAGCTCGGTCTATCGCATGCTGCTTACGCAGTTTGGCATGCAGGTAGTCCTGTGTTGTAGCTTCACCAGGTTGACACCTCATTTTGAGGTATGTCTGGTGCTGCTCCTGGCATGCACTCTTCATTGAACCAGGGTTGGTCTCCTAGCTTGGTGGTAATGGTAGAGAGGGGGGATATGCCGGGCCAGGAGGTTACAGATTGTAGTGGAGTACAATTCTGCTGCTACTGATGGCCCACAGCGCCTCATGGATGCCCAGTTTTGCATTGCTAGATCTGTTCGAAATTTAACCCATCTAGAACAGTGGTAGTGCCACACAACACGATGGAGGGCATCCTCAATGTGAAGCTGGGACTGTGCAGTGGTCACTCCTACCAATACTGTCATGGACAGATGCAACTGCGGCAGGCATATTGATGAGGACAAGGTCAAGTATGTTTTTCCCTCGTGTTGGTTCCCTCACCACCTGCCGCATACCCAGTCTAGCAGCTATGTCCTTTAGGACCCGGCCAGCTCGGTCAGTAGTGGTGCTACCGAGCCACTCTTGGTGATGGACATTGAAGTCCCCCACCCAGAGTACATTCTGCGCCTTTGCCCACTTTGTGCTTCCTCCAAGTGGTGTTCAACATGGAGGCGTACTGACTCATCAGCTGAGGGAGGGGGTAGGTGGGAATCAGCAGGAGGTTTCCTTGTCCATGTTTGACCTGATGCCATGAGATCTCATGGGGTCCTGAATCAATGTTGAGGACTCCCAGAGCAACCCCCTCCCGACTGTATACCACTGTGCTGCCACCTCTGCTGGGTCTGTCCTGCCGGTGGGATAGGACATACCCGTGGATGGTGATGGCAGTGTCTGGAACATTGTCTGTTAGGTATGATTCCGTGAGTATAACTATGTCAGGCTGTTGCTTGACTAGTCTGTGGGACAGCTCTCCCAACTTTGGCACAAGCGCCCAGATGTTAATAAGGAGGACTTTGCAGGATCGACAGGGCTGGGTTTGCCCCGAGTATGGCAAGAAAGGACAGTGATTGTAAATTTAAGAGTGTGCCAGCAGATAGGGCCAGAGTTTACAAAAACAGTAAAAAAAAAACACTGAATTAAGGGCTCTGTAATTGAATGCCCACAGCATTCACAATAAAACAGATGAATTGTCAGCTCAAACAGAAATTCATAGGTATGACCTGATAGCCATTACAGAGATGTGGCTACAAGGAAGCCAAAGGTAGGACCTGAATATCCAAGGGTACATGACATACAGGAAGGATAGGAAGCTGGAAAAGGGTAGCTCTGTTAATTAAAGAGGGCATTAATACTGTAGTGAGAGATGACCTTAGTTCTAAAGATCAAGACGTAGAATCAGTTTGGGTGGAACGAGGAAATAGCAGTGGTAATGTAAATCACAGTATAAATAAATTAGAGGTGTGTATAACAAGGGTAATACAGTAATCATGGGGAATTTCAATCTACATATAGACTGGGTAAACTTGATTTGCACTAATGTTCAGGAGGCTGAATTCTTGGAACGTATGCGAGGTGGTTTTCTAGAACAGCATGTTGAGGAACCAACTTGGGAACGAGCTATTTTAGATCTAGTACTGTGCAATGAAAAAGGGCTAATTAATAACTTTGTTGTAAAGCAGCCTTTAGGAAAGAGGACCATAATAGGATAGAATTTCATATGAAGTTTGAAAGTGATATAGTTCAATCAGAAACTAGTGTCTTAAATCTAACCAAAGGAAACTATGAAGGTAGGAGGGCAAATAGGCTATGGTGGAGTGGGAAACTATGTTACAAGGTATGATAGCAGACAGGCAATGGCTAACATTTAAAGAAGTAATGCATAGTTTGCAACAAAAATATATTCCTTCAATGCACAAAAAGCCAGCAAGGAAAGTGTTCCAACCAAGGCACAGTGGCGCAGTGGTTAGCACTGCAGCCTCACAGCTCCAGGGACCCGGGTTCGATTCCGGGTACTGCCTGTGTGGAGTTTGCAAGTTCTCCCTGTGTCTGCATGGGTTTTCTCCGGGTGCTCCGGTTTCCTCCCACAAGCCAAAAGACTTGCAGGTTGATAGGTAAATTGGCCAGTATAAATTGTCACTAGTATAGGTAGGTGGTAGGGAAATATAGGGACAGGTGGGGATGTTTGGTAGGAATGTAGGATTAGTATAAATGGGTGGTTGATGTTCGGCACAGACTCGGTGGGCCGAAGGGCCTGTTTCAGTGCTGTATCTCTAATCTAATCTAAAAAAAAAGAAATCAAGGACTGTATTAGAGCAAAGAGGTGTATAAAATTGCCAAAAAAATGGTAAGCCTGAGGATTGGGAGCATTTTAGAATTATGCAAAAGGAGGAGCAAGAAAAAGTTTAAGAAAGGGAAAATAGAATATGGGAGTAATCTAGCAAGAAACATAAAAACAGACTGTAAAAGCTTCTGTAGGTTTATAAAAAGGAAAAGGTTAGCAAAAACAAATGTGGGTCCATTACAAGCGGAGGCAGGAGAAGTTATAACGGAGAATAAGGAAATGGCAGAGAACCTAAACAAATACTTTGTGTCTGTCTTCACGGAGGACAATACTAAAAGCCTCTCAGAAATAGTGGCAAATCAAGGGACCAGTGTTAAAGAGGAACTGCAAGATATTATTAGTAAAAAAAAAAAAGTTCTAGGGGAAACTAATGGGGCTTAAAGTAGATAAATTCACTGGACCTGATTATCTACATCCCAGAGCATTGGAAGAGGTGGCTATCGAGATAGTAGATGCATTGGTGGTCAACTTCCAAAATTCTTTCGACTCTGGAATGGTTCCTGCAGATTGGAAAGCAGCAAATGTAACCCCACTATTTAAGAAAGCAGGGAGATAGAAAATGGGGAACTACAGACCTGTTAGTCTGTCATCGGAAAAATGCTAGAATCTATAATAAAGGATGTGATAACAGAAAATAAATGGTAGGATTAGGCAGAGTCAACATGGATTTTTGAAAGGGAAATCATGTTTGACAAACCTGTTGGGAGTTTTTTTGAGGATATAACTAGCAGAATAGATGGGGGGGGGGGGGGGGAGAAACTGGTGGATGTGGCATATTTAGATTTCCAGAAAGCTTCTGATAAGGTTCCACACAAGAGGTTAGTAAACAAAATTTAGAGCACATGGGATTTGGGGGGGGGGGGGGGGGGGTGGAAAGACAGGAATATACTGACATGGACTGAGAACTGGTTAATGGACAGAAAACAGAGAGTAGGAATAAATGGGTCATTTTCAGGTTGGCAGGCTTTGACTAGTGGGGTATCGCAAGGATCATACGAATTAGGAGCAAGAGTAGCCCTTCGAGCCTGCTCCGTCATTCATTAAGTTCATGGCTGAACTGATTACTCCACATTTCCACCTATCTCGATAACCTTCAACCCCTCTTGCTTATCAAGAATCTACCTCTGCCTTAAAAATATTCAAAGACTCTGCTTCCACCGCCTTTTGAGGAAGAGAATTCCAAAGACTCACGACCCTCAGAGAAAAAAATTTCTCATCTTGGTCTTAAATGGGCGACCCCTTATTTTTAAACAGTGACCCCTAATTCTCGATTCTCCCACAAGGGGAAACATCCTTTCCACATCCACCCTGTCAAGGCCCCTCGGGATCTTATATGTTTCAATCGTCGCCTCTTACTCTTCTAAATTCCATAGGATACAAACTTAACCTGTCCAATCTTTCCTTGCAAGACAGCCCGCCCATTCCAGATATTAGTATAGTAAACCTTCTCTGTACCATCTCCAACATATTTACATCCTTCCTTAAATAAGGAGACCAGTACTGTACACAGTACTCCAGACGTGGTCTTACCAATACCCTGTATAGCTGAAGCATAACCTTCCTACTTTTGTATTCAATTCCCCTCGAGATAAACGATAACATTCTATTAGCCTTCCTAACTACTTGCTGTACCTGCACACACTAACCTTGCGATTCATGTACCAGGACACCCAGATCCCTCTGCATCTCAGCTCTGCAATCCCGCACCATTTAGATAATATGCTTTTTTATTCTTCCTGCCAAAATGGACAATTTCCCACTTTCCCACATTATACTCCATTTGCCATGTCTTTGCCCACTCACATAACCTATCTATATCCCTTTGCAGCCCCCTTATGTCCTCTTCACAAGTTACTTTCCTGCTTATCTCTGTGTCATCAGCAAATTTAGCAACCATACCTTCAGTCCCTTCATCTAAGCCATTTATATAAACTGTAAAAAGTTGAGTCCCCAGCACTTATTCCTGTGGCACACCACTCATTACATCTTGCCAACCAGAAAATGATCCATTTATGCCTACTCTGTTTCCTATTGGCTAGCCAATCTTCTATCCATGCCAATATGATACCCCCTACACCAGGAACTTTTATTTTCTGCAATAACCTTCGATGTGGCACCTTATCAACTGCCTTCTGGAAATCTAAATACAATACATTCACCAGTTCCCCTTTATCCACAGCACATGTAACCCCCCTCAAAGAACTCCAATAAACTGGTTAAACATGATATCCCCTTCTAAATGCCCTGCTAGAATGTCTTGAATAATAGCTTCTAACATTTTCCCTAACTGGCCTGTAGTTTCCTGCTTTCTGTCTCCCTCCCTTTTTGAATAAAGGAATTACATTCACTATTTTCCAATCTAACAGAAGCTTCCCCGAATCTAGGGAATTTTGGAAAATTAAAATTAACGCATCAACTATCTCACTCGCCACTTCTTTTAACACCCGAGGATGAAGTCCAGCAGGACCCGCGGACTTGTCAGCCCACAGCTCCAACAATTCTCACAGTATCACTTCCCTGGTGATTGTAATTTTCCCGAGTTCCTCCCTCCATTTCCTGACTTACAATACATACTTGGATGTTACTTGTATCCTCAATAGTGAAGACCGATATGAAATATCTGTTCGATTCATCTGCCATCTCATTATCCATTATTAATTCCCCAGACTCACTTTCTATAGGACCAATGCTCACTTTGTTAACTTTTCTTTTAAATATTTATATGAGCTCTTACTATCAGTCTTTATATTTCTAGCTAGCTTTCTCTCATACTCTAATTTTACCTTCCTTATCAATCTTTGAGCCATTCTTTGCTGTTTTTTATATTCTGTCCAATCTTCTGACCTGCTTCCCATCTTTGTGCAATTATAGGCTTTTTCTTTAAGTCTGATACTATCTTTAATTGTTTTAGTTAACCATGGATGGCAGGTCCCACCCTTGGCATTTTTCTTTCTCGTTGAAATGTATCTATTCTGTGTATTCTGAAATAGCCCCTTAAATGTCTGCTACTGCATCTCTATTCACCTATCCCTTAAGTTAATTTGCAAGTTCACCTTAGCTAGCTCTGCTTTCATGCCCTCATAATTACCCTTATTTAAGTTTAAAATACTAGTCTTGGATCCACTCTTCTCTCCCTCAAACTGAATGTATAATTCAATCATATGATCATTGCTACCTTGGGACACCTTAAATATGAGGTCATTAATCCTATCTCGTTGCACAATACCAGGTCTAGTACAGCCTGCTCGTTGGTTGGCTCCAGAATGTATTGCTCCAAGAAATTATCCCCAAAACATTCTATATACTCATCAGTGCTTGGGCCCCAGCTATTCACCATCCAAATCCATGATTTGGATGCCGAGATTAAATGTCATATTTCCAAGTTTGCAGATGACACAAAACTAGGTGGAAGAATGAGTTGCGAGGAGGATGCAAAGACGCTTCAAGAGGACTTGGACAAGCTAAGTGAGTGGGCAAAAATTTGGTAGATGGAATACAATGTGGAGAAATGTGAGGTTATCCACTTTGGCAGGAAAAACAGAAATACAATATTTCTTAAATGGAGAGGGGCGGGGAAATGTTGAACTTCAAAAAAGGACTTGTGTGTCCTTGTTCATGAGTCACTGAAAGCTAACATGCAGGTACAACAAGCAGATAAGGCGACAAATGGTATGATGGCCTTTATTACTAGAGGATTTGAATATAGGAGTAAAGATGTCATGCTGCAATTATATAAAGCCTTGGTGAGACCATACCTGGAACCTGCAGTTCCGAAGAAGGGTCACTGACCCGAAACGTTAACTCTGCTTCTCTTTCCACAGATGCTGCCAGACCTGCTGAGTGAATCCAGCATTTCTTGTTTTTGTTTCAGATTTCCAGCATCCGCAGTATTTTGCTTTTATATTAGCTTGGTGAGACCATACCTGGAGCAGTGTGCGCAGCTTTGGTCTCTACCCAAGGAAAGATATACTTGTCATAGAGGGAGCGCAACGAAGGTTCACCAAACTAATTCCTGGGATGGAGGGATTGTCCGAAGAGGAAAGATTAAACAGATTGGCCCTTTATTCTCTGGGGTTTAGAAGAATAATAAGTGATCTCGTTCAAACTTATAAAATTCTTACAGGGCTCGACAGGGTAGATGCAGGAAGGATGCTTCCCCTGGCTGGGGTGTCAAGAACCAGGGGACAGAGCCTCAGAATAAAAGGTAGGCCATTTTAGGACCGAGAGGAGGAGGAGGAGGAATTTCTTCAGAGAGTGGTGTAACTTTGGAATTCTCTGCCCCAGAGAGCTATGGAGGCTCAGTTGTTGAGTATGTTCAAGACTGATCGATAGATTTCTACATATTAAAAACTTAAAAGGGACATGGGGATAATGCAGAAAAATGGTGTTGAATATGATCAGCCATGATCTCATTGAATGATGAAGCAGGCTAAAAGGGCTGAATGTCTCCTATTTATGTTCTTATAACCTTGCCCTTGCTTTTCTCTGTAACGTCCTTCAATGTTAAATAAACTTTCTCCCACCCGCATTCCCAAGTACAGCCTCTTGTGCACCCACCAGTGCCATCGCCTCACACTTTAATTCCCTATCTAAATCCCTCCACTTCCCTCGCGCCCTTCAGGACTCTCCCTAATACACACCTCTGACCATCTCTAAGATCTCCCAGTCTGTACGGCTTGATTACTCACTAGATAAGGACATTTAGATTAAACTACATTTAGATTGCCAAATATATATACTCCTCCAAGCACACTGAGTCAGAAGTGTGTACACATATGATATCAATGTAATTATTTCAGTGTAAGCAGTACATCTATCAATATACATTAATTGATGACAACGCAACAAGATAACTAAAAAGTAATTACGATACACAACTAATTTTAACCATGGCATTTTTGCACACATTTTCTAAAACTGGAAAGGCTGTTTCACAAAATAAGTTTTAGAAGCAATACAGATAGATCCTTAAAGTGGTAAAATGGAATACAGGTACACATTTTTCTCGGTGCATTATCAAGTTGGCATTCTTAGATTTGTGCTAATGTTTGGTAATCCTTTGCTGTCCAAACTGTATTGGTCCATAATTTAATAGTGCTTTTTGCTCCATTATACCCACTCTTCTACAAAAAACATTATTCTGTAGCAGCTTCAGAAAGTATATTTGGTTAGCTATCCTTTCAACAAGTGATTCTCAGCATATGTTTTCTAAAAGGTCTAACACCCCTGTATGTAATTACACTAGACCTATTACATTCATGTACCCTGCTATAAATGCCATAAGCATTTTGAAGCTGACTGCTATTAATACCAAATCAATACAAAGTTTAGAAAATCTATATAACTCCAATCTTTCCACAGAGAATATATTTCATTTTAATAGTCTCTACAGATTTATTATTGCAAAGAAAAAAAGAGACATTTCCCTACACACACAAAAAAAAATGCATTTGCAATTATTCTAACAGAAACACTTGGTATCTCACTAGTCATCTTGCTCTTGAACGTCCATATAGTTCAACTTGGCATTCCTGGGCAATTCTCATAATCCTCTTGTATGCTGTTACTCACAGAATATGATTGCCAATACAGGCAAACTCTTGATCTTTACTAGGGGGTTATGAAAATGTTACAGCTAAGGGTAGTAGCTTTTTCGATCGAGAGAATAGCACGAAAAAGGTTGCTATTCACAAACTACCCAACAGTCATATCACAGGGAAGAGAATACAAAAAAAATGCACCATGTTATGGTGGGGGAGCATTTGGGTTTATATTTGCAATCTGTAAAAAGCAACACTGAACTTAACTGTGTCCATTAAAATAATGTGTTAACAGTGGGATTGTCCTAAATTAGTGCTGTGACATAAGAACAAACTATAACCGAATATTGCTTATTCTGTTCAATGAAAGATGCAGAAGGTAAAACTGTTCCCTGGGATTATAGCCTGCTAGCTTGTAAGCACATACACTTGTATGTTAAACTGACATTGGAAGTTTATAAATGTTGATTTTCTGTTATATTTGGATATTACCACTTTTGTATTTATATCAATCTGAAACCTATTGTGATTTTTCAAATAAACGAAAAACCAAAAAGATTCAAGCCACTCGAGTATTACTGGATTAATTTATAAAATATTTGCCTCCATCAAATTGGGAAGGCAATTCCAAATGATTTCCTTCAAATTAGCGTCACATAATTCAAATCCTTCATCTTTGAAGTTTAATATCATAACAAATTTAGCACAAAAACTAAATTCCTCACTAGAGATTTAACAGTTGCAGCAATTTATGAACTTCATTTGTCTTCCAAAATTTCTAGCCTCTGATGCTTTTCTCCTTTTAAAAAATTCTAATTATGTCTAGCAGTTCTAATCTTAGATACTGGACAAAGTGGGTAAAACTCCTGTTATTTTTCAGATTGCAAAGATTTTTAGCAGCCAAATTCAAATATTCATAGTACTCTGAAGTAAGTAAAATTATTTGAGTAAAAAAATTGCCCCCCCCCCCCCCCCGCAAAAAATCAGGAATAGGTGGCTAAGGTAAGGAGGAAGTAGTAAAAGAAAAATCATTACAAACATTAATAGAACAGTGTAGGTAATACTTTATGGTATTTAAGCCAGCAGTGAGTTTTGTACAGATTATGACATGGGGCCTGTGTCAGGTCTTGCATTAGTACAAGAATTCATTTGTTCACTTCATTTTTGCTCAGCTAGATGGTTGATCGTGCAGAGATTGGTCACCACGCTTATGTGCTTCCAAACCGAGAAATTCCTACAAGTAGAAATTCAGTTTGCCAGATATGAAGTACGACTCTCTCCAACACCTTCCTGAGGAAGAGGAATTAGGCATGGATTGGTAGAACCAAGCTTAGGGCCTCCCAGTGCACACAGGGTATTGCTCACATTAAAGTGGCTAAAACTGCTGAGTTTACCACCACAGACCACTGGTAAGCTTTCCGCTGGTTGTCCAAGTTGAATAGTGCCTGACACATTAGGGCACTGGCTAGCAGGGTTATCCAGAAACGAACGGGAAGAATCACAGTCCCCAAGTTTACTCCTCCAAGTATCTTCAATGAACCAGGCTGGCTGGCAAATCATCTACTGTGCTGTGGACTTGCCTGGCTCAAGGATCAGATACATAGTCTACCACAAATGATCGACTAAGTTCTAATCACCCATCACCATGCAAGTCATCCTGAACCAACTCAATCACAAAGGGATCATGTTTACCTCTGCCTCTCCTTTCCCTCATTAGGTGGTCATTAAACTAGTGACAAGCAAGAGTGAGACCTTGCTAGATGGACAGCACTTGCCAAGAAATCCTCGAGTAACAGTGAGAAGCACTATTCAGCATAAGTTGTATGAGTTCCTTTCTACCTCTTCAGGCACAATACCTCATTAAACCAATTAATTAAGGTATTGGAAACTGTGCCCAGTAAGAACATTGGTGGTGTCAGATCATGCTGTTTATGCTTGCAAAACGTTTTGCTGCAGAAGTTGAATGGAAGTGATCATCTTTCATTATACAGCACCAATTTACTTCCTTGTGCTCTGATCTTTGAGGGAATGCTGTGAATGCAGTACCAGTGGCAACAGCTTAGACAGTTCTAAGCTATCCCAAACAAGACACTGCATCCAAAACTCCTCAGGACAACAATGCAACACAAAGGCACGGACACCAGGAATTCAGCTTCAGTGAAACCTAGACCATCTGAATGGATATTTTAGGTTTCTTGATTGTTTCAGTTCATAAAAGACAACTTTCTGAACATCAGAAACCCAAATAAGTTTAACCACATGAAGCCAAAGACCAAAGTGCTGACCTTTATGCTTTCCATTTACAGAAGACCTACTTCTTCAGCTCCAGCGCCAGTGCAGTTTCTTTATCTAAGACAACTGACGAATAAGAGATTGGGCCATCAAAACCCAACTCCAAACAATACAGGGCAACGGGCTAATAAGAGTGCAGAATAGTTTTATAGCAATCCCATTTATTTTAATAGTCCTCAAAGATCAACCAAGCAATTTTTTTTAGAAATTAAATTTGATGTGCTCTTTCAGCCACTTGCAACAAAATCAGATGTCCCAATAACATTGTTTTTAATTGTTGTCAACCACCTTACGTAGAGGATTCTCAGAACCATTAAAATAAAAGCTTTAGATGTTCATTAGTTTTAATAAGGACCAACAGTTGAAATTAAATCTCAAAACATCATGAAGAATTTACATGTGTAACATCTGTAGAGATGGGAACAGATCCACAAGGAATCCTGCAATACTTACCATTCCATTTTAAGGCTGCTTCAATCTGCCATAATGGTGTTTGGAGAGAATCAACCAGGAAAGGGAACAGAAAAAGTTAGCGAGATTGTTTCTGTTGGGACATAAAACTGAAACATTTCATTAAAATGCGCCTTTTGCAAATTTTGTTCTGAAGGCCACCATTTCACTGCTTGCTTAAATTAAGGAAACCTTGTGGCTGCTCTGCAAAAATGCAAACAGGAGTCAACACTTACACACATCCAATTACTTACAGCAGATGGATATAGAGACTTTGTGCATGAAAGGCTGGTGTTTACAGCTACAAACTGGCAAACCCAATCACTAATAGGACAAGACTCTGTATTGCTCTATGGAAGTCGAAATTTTGGATCAGCTACTTAGAAAGCATCCAATTAAAAAGTTGGTTAACCCCTAGTAAAGTTTGAAATTTTCTGATCGTGCAGTACATCAAAAACTCATTTCAGATCACTTTAGTAAAATTCCATCCAATACTATTTGAAATTATTGAATGATTCTACAGATTTCAGAGATTATTTCTTGACAAATCGCTGATGGCCTGATCAAGATTCCTTCTTCATATCATTGTCGTTTAAAGATTCTAGTAATGTCCATGATCCAATATTCTTCTTAAAAGGGAGCAAACAATTGAAATTTTCATGGAAATCTCAGTTTCTTAGTACAAGATTTTTTAAAATAAATTATTGAACGTGTATTATCTATGCATTGGTTTACAGAGTTACATAACCTCTACTTCCTCACAGGAACAAATCTTTAAAAACAACTTCATGAAGAAAATTAAGACACTTTATTATCTGATATTATTGCAAAGTTAATTAAGTTGGAAGAATTTAATTTCATTTTCATTAGTGCTATCAATTTGAACAGTTCAGCCAACAATGTAAATCTTGCAGGTTCCACCAATTTCCATTATAACAAATAGTTCTTCCACTGTTAAAGCCTGGTTGCCTCCGACAAAGCTTGTGGACAATGTCCATATCAAAAGACATCACAAAGTATGTGCTTCTGGAACATAAGCACCTTCTGCCTTTGTTATGGTGATGAGGAGTTAGAATCATCTACCATATGGATTTCACTAAAATTTATGGCAAGGCAGAAACATAAATTAGGAAGCTAATTAAGCTTTTACAATGGTTAAACATCACTTAGTGTTATTAATGAAAGCAAAATAACATTTAAGCAAAATATTGTGGATGCTGGAAATCTGAAACAAACAGAAAAAGCTAGGTCAGACAGCATCTGTGGCTAGAGAAACAGAGTTAACATTTCAGGTCGATGACCCAACGTCATCAAACCTCAAACGTTAACTCAGTTTCCCTCTCCACAGATGCTGCGTGACCTGCTGAGGATTTCCAGCATTTTCTGTTTTTCTTGCAAAATAATGTTTGTTTGTTGAGTACTCTCAAACTTCTGCATAGGGAAAATAAGATACTATGTTTTTGAGGAGGTCACTAATAAGGCGGATAAGTGAGTGCCTATGGATTTTATCTACATGGGCTTCCAGTAGACATTTGGTAAGATTCCAGATAGGTCATTAGAAAAAAGGAATTGAAGCTAGCCTTTTGACTTGGGTTTGTTGGTTGTGTCAAGTCGAGTTCCAGAGGTTCAACCTGTTACAATATTTATTAATGACTTGGATGAAGTAGAGTTGTATATTCAAGTTTTCAGACGACATTAAGTTAGTAGAGACAGTAAGTACTGCAAAGAAGCATAGACAGATTAAGCGAGTGGGCAAAACTATGGCAATTGGAGTTTAATGTTGTCAAATGCGAGGCCATCCGCTTTGTGCCCAAGAAAGATAACTACAGGAAGAGCAGAGAGATTTGGAAGCCCAAGTACATAAATTAAAACCCAATAGACAGATACAAAAGGCACTCAAAAAGGTTAATGAAATATTGGTCTTTATCTCAAGTGGACTGTAACAGAAGTGAGACACTAATACTTTAGCTGTATAAAGCCTTGATCAGACTCGATCTGGAGTACTGTGTTAAATTCTGGGCACCAAATCTCAGAAAGGATATATTGGCCTTGGAGGAAGTGCAGCAGATTCACTAGAATGACACTAGTGCTTAAAGAGCTAAATAATGAAGTCAGTTTGCGTAAACCTGGCTTGTCTTCCTTTGAGTAAGGAAGATTGAGGGGTAATCCAATTGAGTTGCTTAAAACATTGAAAAGGATTTGATAGGATAGATAGTTATTTCCTCTGGTGGGGGAAATCAAGAACACCGTGACAATCTTAAAGTTAAAATTAGGTCATTCAGAAGTGAAATTAGGAGGCACTTTTTCTACACAACCGGGAGCAGAAAATTGGATCTCTAGTCCAAAAAACACTAGGATAATTCGAGCTTTCAAGACCAAGATAGATAGATTTTTGTTAGGTAAGGGCATCAAGGGATATGAAGCAAAGGCAGGAAAATGGAGTTGAGGTGCAGGTCAGCCATAATCTAATTGACCCAACAGGTCTGAAAGGCTGACTGGCCTACTTTTGTTCTTGATGTCCCTCATGACAAGAATTGATTTGCACAAACATGATGGTGACAAAAACAGATATGTCAATTATGTTGTAGGGCTTACGGAGTTCCTTTCAGATTCTACCATTTCTTACTCAGCAGCTTATATTTCCCAAAATAGTTATATAGGGTCAGAAAGGGTTAGTACTTAAACTCAAAAGTAAAGCTCCCATATCAGTTTCAACTTCACATGCTCAAAATATTACTTTTGGTATGCCTTAGGATGTGGATATTTCCTTCAGGTGCCTGTCCCGAATAGGTCCACAAAGGGAAATAAATGCCTACTAACCCTGAACTGGATAGATTCATAGTGCACTATAGAGGTCTTACCGACTGGGCATGACATAATCTGCTTTCTGAAGAGAAATTCACAAAAAAAGCATCACCAAGACATGGATTGCATTTTTATTTCGTAGACTGAATTTCATTTTTCATAGTTGTTTTAACAACTTGCAGAATTCTTTTCTTTGAGAACACTATACCCCTCAGAGGAGAAAACTATCAACCTTTTTGTAATTGTATTGCACTGGCAAATAAAGGCCAAAGTTAACTTCAAAGGGGTGCCCCCCGCCCCTGGAAGAGGGGTTTAGGGTTCTACAGGATACAACCAATTTGATGGGAAAAATAAGCCCATGTTCGCAGTTGTTTTGGAATAAAACTGAGAGTTGGAACTATGATTATCTTAAAAATTTGTTTGAATGCACTTAAAATAAAACTTATACATCTGCTTGTGCCGTGGATTTCACACTGGTGTGAAACTGGTTTAAACCTTTAAAAAAAACCAATAGTTTTCTGCAGTAACTAACAAATTCATGCATAAAAGCAATAGTAATTACCAATGCAACAATTAAATACCTAGCCCATATGCACTTATTTGTAAGCCCTAATAAACTAATTTTCCAGAGGAAAGCTTCAGTCTATCAAGATGTACGACAGATTTTAACAGTCTTCTACATTTTATTCAGCCTCTAGAATGAGATTATAGATGCAAAAAAATTCGGAGTTCAGCAGAGTATGTTATGTAGCTCAGCAACCCTGGTCACCTTCTGATATGGCCATTAATAATTAGGGTTGCTGAAACAGGTGCAATGAAAATCCAGCCTTCTATTAAAAGAAGTCAGTCAGGTCGCTCCTCCTCTTCTCTCCCTTCCTACAAGTCCATAATGTGCTCCGCTGTTGGAAAGGATGGTCTACCCATGAAGATCTTCACAAATGCCTCTATCACTGCTCCTTGATCAACCGACTAAAAGGCATATCAAGGATGCAGGCAGATAACTCAGCAGGCTCTTACTCCTTCCGCTGAGAATTCAACGAAGACTGGAGGAAAATATGATGTGTATGGGAGCCTGAGTGAGTATGTCAGGAATGGGATTTAAATTTGGGTGTCCCTGTTGCTTTTTGGAAACCGAGGTGCAATATCTTCAAACCTCTAAATTTAAGAAGTGAAATAAATAGTCTGCCTACTAGTACACACTTCAATGAAATGGCCATTTTTCATGATCAATCGAGTGCACCAAAAGATATTTTGGTGGCTAAAGTCAAATACTTTACAAAGCTGCCATTCATTATCATGTTAAAGAATGAATAAAAGGAATGATTTACAATCATCTTAACTTGAAGGTTAATTATAGTCTTGAAATATACTCCCAAGAAATAAATTATGAAATGTATTCATTCAATAATTCAATGAGATTTAACCGCTTTGTGCAAATTAGCAACATTTCAGTGTTTGAATGCAGTGCTGAGTGACAGTCACTCGGTGATTGCTTTGATAGATTCCTGGGAAATAAAAACGTTGACCTATATAGCAATACACTCCTGTTCAAAACAGTTTTCTGCATCATTTGTGGAGAGTCACGACTTGCCTTGAGTTAACTAGCCAATGGTGATTAACGCACCAATTTTAAAATGTAATACTGACAGCCATAATTACGGCAAAAGTTTAGCCCCATCAGTCCGATAATTTAGCTGCAAACAATCTGGAATTATAATACCATAACTCATTTGATTTAGGGGATGAATGTAGGTTCTACTAAATTCTATGAGATATGTGCTTTGCTGTAATGGAAACAGGTGCACTAACTCTGCCATAGGCATGCACATGCCTACAACATGTGAAATATAATGCTCCTAACATTGTTACAGTGCTGTTGTAAGCAACAAAAATCTCAACTACAAAGAAATTTCAGTAAAGTGCGGTGTAGTTATTCTCAGTTTTTAAATCAGCTCGAAGGTATAAAATTGGAAAGTGCAGTATACCCTTTAAACTCATACCATAAAGAGGTGAGAGTCATCAATCTAGCAATTCTATAAAATGGGGAGACTGAATTCTCAAACCTAAGATATTTCCAAGTGTTTAATGTTTTATTCTAAACAAAAACTCTTCCCAACTTCAATATACAGTAAAGCCCAAAATAATTAATTATTTTCAAGTTATTTTATTGATCCTGACTTACTAAGCAACTGAATGTGTCTCAGACTGCAGATTCCTTTTGCACAGGCTGTAAGCTCACATACAAGTCTATGTTTGCGATATCAAGCAATAGCAGCCGCTTAGGAATAACACTAATGATTATTTTCTTCTGGATGTTAATTTTAGTCAAACAGCTTTGCATCACAGACTTCTAAAAAAAAAAATTCTCAGTAGTTCTCTGAAATCACATACTTTTATACTTACAGTATTAAGCATCTTGGTCTCAGAAAATTATAAAGACTTAAAAAAAACCAAGGTCCTAAAAATTCCTAAAGTAAGGATATGCAACAAATCTAGGAAAACAAACTGGAGGAATGCATTCAGAATGAATTCAGTTAATCCATTTAAACTATCAATGTGAACTGGAAGAAAATTCAAGAACTATTTAATTTCTAGAAGTGTACAGTACACCAAGTACAATGAAACCTCAATTATGCCCATAAACAGAGGAAAATTTATTGCTAGATGAGAGTCCTGAGCACCATATTTTTGATAACAGCTATACAACCAAATGCTGGCAGCCCTAGCTGGTCATCCCTCCTTGGTCATAACTGGAAATGTTTGCTTTCTGTTCACGCACATAGTTAAAAATACTCCAGTACTGTACAGTTTATTTAGAATAATAAATGAAGATCCTCAAAATAAGGTGACTAAATGATTTAATCTGATAACCCAGAATGAGATATTTGCTATCAATCAATTTAATTTCATCCATTTCAATGTATGATTGTTTTTCCTGTACCTGGAAGAGATTCTATTTTTAGCAAATTTACTAGCAACCCCAACTGCCACTAGTCCTCAGACCCACACTGACTTTAGCTACTCTCCCATCAACTCACATGAACATTATGGAAATAATCAAGCAAGCAGATAATTACGAGGATAATCAAGGCTCCACTGTATTTGAAAGTGTCCAACATTACTTTCTAACAGCATATTTACTCCTGACTTTCAACAGTAGTTATCGGTATACTTTAACAGAGGGAAGTGTTTAATTATAGAGCCACTGAAATTGTTCTTACCTTTTTGTGTTTAAAGCCAAGGAAATGCATCTGGAGATTCAAAGCAGATGTGCAAACTACTTTGCAAATCTAGAATAAAAGAGCACTTTTTAAAATTTCAAATGATAAATAAAAATATAGAATTAAATCTTTAGGCATGAAAAATGTCACCAGATTATATTAAAAGCTTCTACAAGTGAAGTAGATCAACTACTATACCATCACTGGGATAAAAAAAGTTACTCAAATCTCCAATGTGGATAATAGGATGCTCAAGAGAAAAGGTTAGTGTTTAAAAAATTGTTTAGCTAAAGGGACAAAAGATCAAATTATTTATGAAAATAAACAAAGCTAAACTAAAAATAAGAAAAAGTGGGAAACAAAGGCAAAACAAAACTGATTCATTCTAGTTTCACTCCACAGGTGGAGCAGGGGTACCTCAATCAAAGGTGGTTTGGTATCACTCACTTAGACTATCTCTTTTTTAAAATTAAGCTTAGAGATGTTCTGAGGTTTATTTTAAAACAAAGGCTAAAGGGAAGTTTTGACCATGACTCATTTTCTGTGGTAGCATGGACAAGCTCAATGGGCCAGCTGGTCTTTTCCTGTCCTCCATTTCTGTTTGTACTGAATCATACAGGTCTGGTTTATGCAGTTAGCAGATCTGATCAAAGGAAATGTTGGACCATTCCGGAGTTTAACAGTTTCAACTTTATTCACAAACCATATTATGCAAAACATTTGACCCCAATTATATTCAGTCTATAAAGATACTTACACATAGCTCTCTACCCAAAATTCTGATGTCCAGTTGCAATCCACAGAAAATAAATTTTCCTGTTATAGCTATGCAATGTTTCAAACCCCTTCCCCTAACACAGCATCATGCACTGTGCCTAAGATGGTCTGGTTTTATTCTTTAGACAGGAGTCATTTTAAAGAAAAATTTACCAAAATTAAACTTGATATTTGCTTACATCAGTACTTTAAATTGTTCTACTCATTGCTGAAACAGAATGACTCAAACGTAATATGCTCAGACAGTGAATGACAGATTAAATCCCATTCATTCAATTTCACTGCTAATTATGTGGTCGAGTCCACATGTTTCAGAATACAAAGACTTTTTTTTTTACCCTTTACTCCTTGTACCATTCATTTTGAAGAAACGTAACATGAAATATTATACTTATACTGCTCTTTTCACAATTCCTGGAAATCAAAGCAAGTAGTACAAAAGGGTTCCTCTTGGGACTGCAAACGCTCAATGTAACAATATCAATTCCTGTTGCAAAAAGTTGAAGTGTCTTCAAAACCGATTTCTTCTTTCTTTTTCTTCTTTTGGGCCTCCTTGATGTACATCAGACCAAGACATATCCAAGCATTGCACTTGCCAGAGGTTAGATGAGAAATACAAGGGAAAGTTGCAATAGTCCACAGCTTTATATGATTATAATTTTCTAGAATCTTAGTGAGAATGAAATCTATATTTTTTATACTCACTTAAGATCTGTATATAAACAAAAAATACAAGTGGCAGACAGGAAAAGGAGACAGTAAAAGCCTACTTTATGAGAACAGACCCAATCGCTACAAAAATTGCCTACTTCAAATAATTTATATATGAGATTACACCCCCCCCACTAAAAAAAACTTTATCCACTGACATTAAAACTTCATTTGTCCTGAACTGAACTTATTTATCCACTAAACCCCACCAAAGCAGGAAGTATACTACTTACAGAACCGCATTGCTAAATACACATTTTAAAACAGAAAGTCAAGACAATACTATATAACCAAATTAATCTAAACATTTATGGGCTGCACAGTGGCGCAGTGGTTAGCACCGCAGCCTCACAGCTCCAGCGACCCGGGTTCCTGTGTGGAGTTTGCAAGTTCTCCCTGTGTCTGCGTGGGTTTTCTCCGGGTGCTCCGGTTTCCTCCCACAAGCCAAAAGACTTGCAGGTTGGTAGGTAAATTGGCCATTATAAATTGCCCCTAGTATAGATAGGTGGTAGGGAAATATAGGGACAGGTGGGGATGTGGTAGGAATATGGGATTAGTGTAGTATTAGTATAAATGGGTGGTTGATGGTCAGCACAGACTCGGTGGGCCGAAGGGCCTGTTTCAGTGCTGTATCTCTAAACTAAATTAGCAGTTACTGTATGGAAAGAATACTGTAATCACTTTAGTATTACACAGCAAGGCATACAATCTTAGATTAACTTTTTTGAAAAGTGAAATAATTCACTGAACAATTGTCTGCCTTGTCTACTTCAGCTGATAAATAAGTCTATCAATAAACACTGACATGTAACATTTGTATCTGTGGTAGCTCAGATTTATCAGATCAAAAATAAGTAATGTATAAAGCAAAAGGTCAAGGAGCCTCTCTGCAAGAGTTTAAATACTTACATCACACCAAAACATAGTCACAGATTTGCTATCTTTACTAGCAAGAGGCCCACCACTCGCAGGCGGCCCACCACTCGCAGGCGGCCCACCACTCGCAGGCGGCCCACCACTCGCAGGCGGCCCATCAACATCTCTGTTAGCTGGGAATTGGTCTTTATTGACCACATCTGCCAACACATTTGCAGCTTTTATAGTGTCACTTGCATGGTTTGTCTTTCCAGCATTCAAAGGTGGTTTGTCCTCATCAGTTGCCAGAGGTTGAATTTTATCTGCCGCCTGAACATTTAACTTTCCTTTTTCAACACTCTTTGCTTGGGATTTGGGCTTGGCAAGTACACTCTTCGACTTAGTTTGGCCTGGAGCACTCTTAGCTTGCGATAAGTCAGTGCTGGCTTTACCTATTTTTCTGGAATTTTTCACACCAAACTTTCGCTTTTTCCCCATATAAGTTGGGAATCTCTTTCCAGTCAGCACACCAGCTCTTCCACTAGTTAGCTGTGGTTTGACTTTGCCTACAGCAGTCTTAGCTGCTACTGCTCTACCACCATTAGCATGAGGTTGTATTTGGCTTTTACCACTCTTAGCTTCAACTTTTTCATCACTGTTAGCTTGATTTTGATCCGACTCATTCTGAACTTCTTGTTCACCTCTATTAGACTGATCTTCAACTTGGACTATCTCACTCTGAGCTTCATCTTGTCCTCCACTAGTCGGCTGATCTTCAACATGGCCCCTCTCACTCTGAGCATCATCTTTATCAACACTGGTAGGCTTATCTTCAACTTGACCTATCTCACTCTGAGCATCATCTTGTTCACCACTGGTAGGTTGATCTTCTACTTGGCCTATCTCACTCTGAGCATCATCTTGTTCACCACTAGTAGGTTGATCTTTATCTTGGTCTGTCTCACTCTGAGTTTCATCTAGTACATCATCAAAAGTATGAATTTGTTCTGTCTCACTCTTATCTGCATCTTTTTCACTACTGTTAACTTGAGATTGAATTTCACCTGTATCATGCACACCACTGTTCTCTTGAACATGGACCTGGTCCCCAGCAACCTTAGCTATATCATTTTCAGCACTGTTAGCTCCAGATTGGATTTTATTTGTGCCACTCTCCTCTTCATCTTGCCCACTACTGTCAGCTTGATCTGCATGATCCTTTACTTTATCTTGCCCGCTATTGGCTTGAGTTCGGACTTGACCTTCAGGGCTCTTGACTATGCCTTTTTCACAACTGATATCATGATGTTGGACTTCACTTGAATCTTTCTTTGCAATCTCTTTTCCACAATCATTAGCAGGTGTTTGGTCTGTATCACTCTTGGCTGTATCATTTCCATCTTTGATAGCTTGGGCAACTTCATCGGCACTCATGTTTCAAAATAAAATCTACAAAAAAATTAAAAAGACACTTTTTATTCGAGTTATTTAAAATTCAGTTAGATCGCACTCAGATACATTTCAAACACCTAAACATGGAAAATACATGACGGTCAATTTTTGCTTTGAGGGGGGGGGGGGGGGGGGGAAAGAGAAGAGATAGGAAAAGAGGCCTAGTCAGCGGCACTCATTACTCCTTTGGTAGTAGCTTCCACTCACAAGAAGCTATTTAAAATAGCCCGGAGCGAAAGCAGGACCCGTGCAGCAACTCACAACAGGGCCGAGCGCCGATCTAAATGTGTTGCCAAGCGCGCCACAAACCTCCCCGACAAATAACACCACAGTTCGGCTGAACCGTCCTTCCTGCCCCTCCCCCAAACCTCTGGATATCTGTCGCCCGTTAACACTGATGTTGAACACGTTCTCTCAGGCCGAGAAATGAGGGAAAAAAAGCCGGGGTTACCCAGCTCGCCGCTCCGATCCAACGCACACAAACCCCTCAAACCGTCGGCCCGTAATCGAAGCAATCGACTTCCGGCACGCTCTGAACGTCACTTCCTTACGGCTGACCCGCAAGCCACATCAGGGAGGATGCGCGAGCATTTATTCCCGCCAAGCCGGCAATCCAAACACAGAGCTGGGCCATGTCCATGCTGTAAGGTGCACGGGACAAAGCGAAAACAAACACAGTATTTTCAAAGCATTTTATTTGAATTAGTTATTTCCAATCTTGGAACTCTTCCAACGCCAGTTAGAAACGTTGATAATATACTCTTTATACGAAAGAACAATCCAACAATCCTTACATAACTAGAAAATTAACAAAAGAATTTTTTTTTTTAAACAGCCCTAACTATGGGCTCTTATTCTTACCGTTACTGTCAGTTAGCTCAGTGGACTAGACAGCTAGCGTGTGATGCAGAAAGATGTCTATACTAGCTGTGGTAGTTCCTCATGGAGGCTTGCCGCAATCTTGAGTGGTACACCTCAAGTTATACATTACCATCTGTGTCTTTCTAAGAGAGAGGTTCCTTTGGGACTATGGCTAGAAGATCAATAATACTGAAGGAATAATGGGTACACAGTCCAGTAATGAACCTACAATGCAATTTGCACTCCTGCCGCAGAACCAAAACAGCCCTTATCAAAGTCACAAATTGCATTCTATGTAACTGTGGTAAGCTTTTCCTGCTGAATCTTTTCGAATTGTCTGGAAACTTTGATATGATTGGTCACACCATCCTCAAATGTCTATCATCCAGCTGGGTAAGATTGCCCTCTTCTGGTTCCGTTCTGGGCTACTGCCCGGGTATGGCCTTATCTCCGCTGCCTTAAGTCCAAGGAACACAGATTAAACAGATATGACGAACAACTGGTTTACCATTCACCGCCAGATCTGGCTGGACCACATACAGCACTATCAGATCCTACTCACTTCTGCGAAAGCTGTTGACTATTCCAGGATCATCTTGGAATGCAAAGATAACCCACAGTCTCTTTTCTCCATTGCAATTTGACTTCTTAAACCACTCTGCCTTGTTTCCTCCACCCTCACCTTTGTCATGATCCTCTTGGAGACCACTAAGAAATCAAAAGAGTCGAATCCACCGACTGACCCCAATTTAGGAAACCAAAAACCAATTGGACAAGATTTTACTTTTATAAATTTTACTTTAACACTCAAACCAAAACCAACATAAATTAAACATGAACTAACAGTTAAATCACGATCGATATAAATATCTTAAAGGTTACATGTTAATTAGCAGATGCAATGAAGTTAGTCCTTATGGATCCACTGAACAACAAGGGATCCAGTCCCACAGTACAAGAAAATCCTTATCTTCCTTGGGTAGATCCACAAGTTCTATCTTCCAGGATGCAAATACGGAAGTAATGAAGTCCCATCGACAGCGAGCGATGCAATCTTCCCTTTAACGGTTCAGTCTTGTCGCTTCTCGAACCACCTTGGCCTTGCCCACTACCGTCCTGATGGTGTGGTTCAGCTGATAACATTTCAGTCAGCAAAGACAACTGCTGTCAGTCATTCACCTGTGGTCATCCCTCAGTCCAGGCTCCTTTACCTGCAATCAAACTCCTTCAACCAGCTGCTTTGTAGTCTGACTCTCTGGAAGCTTGAAGCTCTCAGCCTGTCTCTTTAAAACAATCTGTCTGATTTTCCATTCATTGCAGAGTCCTTCAGAACTCCCCAAAATAATTTTTTCAAAACACACACTACGTTTTCTCTAACAACACCCTGTAGGGTTTTCTCGGCAAACTAAAACTAAAACCTCCAGTCACATGTCCCTTTTAAAAAGAAACTGCTTGTTTTTTCTCCGTCACAGGACTGCTTGTTTGTCTAACCTGGGTTTGACTTCCCAAAATTTGGAAGCCCTTTTAGTTTCAATTTCAAGTCAGGAACTGTCACCAAATTAGGGACAACTTTTTTGTAGAACACAGATACCTAGAAACTGTAACACTTCTTTCTTTGTCTTGAGTTTAGGAAAATTTATTATCGCCTGAACCTTGGCCTTGTGCTGATACTTGACCTTGACCATCAATATGTCCTAAATAAGTGACTTTGGCTTTGGAAACCTTGCCCTTTGCCAAGTTTACGGGCAGCTTGTCAAACAGAGCTCTTAAATGGCAGACATGATGACTCCATAGGCTGCATTTTATAAGCTTGCGGCCGATCTTGGTGGCGAGCTTCAAACATGGTGGTCTGCATACGCGGGCTTTACTCCGCAGAGCCGCTACAATATTAAACACGGCAGCTCATTTACATGGCTGGGGCAGACTGCGCCCCCCCCCCACCCTCCCAGGAGGGGCCATGCGATCCGTCCCCAGCAATGGCGCCAGGCACAACTGCGCAAGTGCTGACGCCATTTTTA
Organism: Heterodontus francisci; assembly: GCF_036365525.1. Taxonomy (NCBI): domain Eukaryota; kingdom Metazoa; phylum Chordata; class Chondrichthyes; order Heterodontiformes; family Heterodontidae; genus Heterodontus; species Heterodontus francisci. Next base: position 124,870,173 of record NC_090372.1, on the reverse strand, counting down.
AAGGGCTTCCAGCCCATATAAGCCAGTATGTGCAGATAAGCCAGGTCATACTTCTCCCTGCCAATGACCATCAAATTTATTACTTGCCTTCTTCCCCCCCAAAAAACTCTTACCTTGTGCTCCTGACCATCCTCGCTCCCAAATGTCATAAACTATGCACTTTACCCCTTCCCACCACTCCCAAGACTAATCAAAAACATTTGACTCACTGACCCCCACCGTGGCCCTGAAAACTTACCTGCTCCCGCCTCCCCACTTGTGTTCTGCCCCGGATCTCCGAACGGAGATCCAAAGGCGCAGGAGTGCTGGCTGCCGCCACCAATATGGCACCGGGACCGACAGCGGGATTGGTGAAGTATTTAATTCATTACTTTAAATACATTTACATATTTAAATTTGAATGCCACCGTGGAGTGGCGGGGGGGCTGCCACAAGGCTTTGCCGCCACCTGCAATATGGGGCCGGGCTTTTCTGGTGTTGAGGCCTGTGGCAGGCCTCTCCCGGAGGCACTTCCGGACCCCTCCTCCATGACACCCAACATCAGGGGGTTGGTAAAATCCAGCCCCATGTGTCGCTGTGCACCAAAAGGTCATTGATGTATACAATACAATTACTCAATTTGGCAATCACTTTGGCAATCAATCTTTGAAATGTGGCTGGTGCATTTTTCATTCTAAATGGCATGACTTTACACTGGAACAGACCGTCCAGTGTCACAAGAGCAGATTTTTTAAAAACTTGGTCAGATAAGGGTACTCGCTGGTATCCTTTAAGTAAATCAATCTTACCAACAAAAGCCGAGTTCCTCTATCAATACAATCGTCAAGCCTTGGGATCGGATAGGAGTCTGTCTTAGTTACTGCATTAACCTTTCAATAATCTATACAGAATCTTTGAGAGCCGTCTGGTCTTGGTACTAAAACAGCAGGAGAATTTCAACTACTTTGACCAGTTACAATTATGTCATTACTTAACATGTACTGAACGTCCTCCCTGACTTTGGCCAATTTACTGGGATTGAGTCTGTAGGGGATTTGTTTTAATTGGTTTAGCTTCTCCTACATCAACCTCATCAATCGCCAGAGAAGTACGACCTGGCTTATCTGCACATACTGGCTTATACTCCCTCAAAATGTCAGTTATGGCTTTCCTCTGCTGCTCAGGTAGATGTTTTAGCATAGGGTTGTCCAACCTTTTCATGTGGGGGGCTACATTACAATTTTTGACTTACATAGGGACCGGTGAGACAATTTCGGAAAGATTAAGGCAGTAAAAAGGTATCTTACTATTAATCAAAACAACAACAAATGTGCATTTTTGTGAAGAAGCTTTAAATGAGAAGATTAATTTATTGACAAACTTTCTCATCCCTATGTTGGGAACTGATTTAGTGAGATACCGAGCATTTTTTACTTGCACAAGTAGTCATGTTTGCCCACATACTTGTTGTAGCGATGCAGAGTATTCCAGATAGATGTCCATCTGTCAACAGTGATCTTGATCATTCTCTTTCCCTCTTCTCTCTCTATCTCTCTCTCTCTGCCTGTGTTCCACCCCCCCCCACCCCCCGCCCCGCTTCACTCCCCCGCTCTGTGTCGTCCTCGCACTCTGTGTCCCCCTCTCTGTTTCCCCCTTTCTCTCTTGGCCCTCCCTTTTCTCTCTCTGCCCCCTTTCTCTCTCTGTCCCCCTCTCTCTCTGTCCCCCTTTCCCCCCCCCCCGCTCTCTCTCTCTGCCCCCCTCTCTGTTGCCCCCTCCCTCTCACTCTCTCTCTGTGTCTCTCTCTCTGTCCCCCCATCTGTTCCCCCCTCTCTGTTTCCCCCTCTCTCTCTCCCCTTCTCTCTCTCTCCCCTTCTCTCTATCTGTCCCCCTCTCTCTCTGCCCCTCTCTCTCTCTTCCCCCTTTCTCTCTCTCTGCCCTCTCTTTCTCTCTCTGTTCCCCCCTCTCTCTGTCCCCCCTCTCTCTGTCTCTGTCCCCCTCTCTGTCCCTTCTCTCTCTCTGTCCACCTCTGTGGGTGATAAACAGACAACTTGAGCTGCTTCACTCCCAAATTAAACATGACCTTGTCACAGAACTTAAATTCAAACAACTCCAACAGAGGGTAATGGGAGAAATTAATTACTACTGTCACAGAACTGTATTTTTTTCTCCCCTGTTTGAAACAGTGTGCCTTTAAGACTGTTAAAAACAGTGTACCTTCAAGACAGGGAGAGAAGTGTTAGACTTCTGAGGACAGTGTGCCACAGCTGCATTTGTTACCTCCGCGACAGCAAGAGAGTGAGGAGGTCACATGGTATAATGTTTCAATTTAACTGTGTGTAAGAGCAGCTACAACCAGTTTAGAGAGACACCAGCCAAGCATTCTTACTGAAGGAAAGAGCTGTCAGCAAAAATTTTAGAATGAGCTACAGGCCGTGTTAATTGCCTAAGGAGGAAAAAACCCTTGAAGACACCATTTGTATTGCTGGAGGTAGAAAAATTCAATTTCTTTACTTCCAATCTAACAGTCTTTGCTTCAAGATTGACTCTTTCTTGACTGTATTTTCTGGAATTTGAAGTAAAGTTTTTACCAAAAGACTGCCCATTTAAAAAAATTTAAGTAGACTTATTGCTGTGCTCATCATTGAAAGAACTGTGTGATGCCTGGTGCAGCTGAAGTGCTTCAAATGCCTATTTATTGAAGGATTTTTACATCAAATCCACTTGGAGACTTCGAGCGGCATTTGATTATTTTTACACTAGGATACCTCACCCATCAGGAACGTAACTCACAAAGACTAACAACCCTGTTATTTATTTATTCTTAAGAAACAGCTAATTTTTAAAAACATCACTTTTTTCAGTGTTAACTGTTGATTTTTGAGTGTATGTGTGTGAATGGGGGAGTTAGATTAAAATAAGAAGTTACAAGGTCTTTAGACATAGGCTTATCTTAACAGTGGGAATGCCCCAGGATCACCGCCTCAAGCCAGAAAGGAAGGTCCTGAGGGTAGAAGTGAGGTTCACAGGCCAAAGTGTTATCATTGCCACAAAATGGGTCATCTTCATTCAGAATGCTGGAAATTGCAAGATAAACCCATCGGACTTGTTGGGGTATGCAAAGCTAATGCAGAGGAAAAGACTCTGATTGAGAGGAGAGCAGCTTTAACAGCAGCTGTAAAACCAGATACAAAACTAAATTGATTGTAGAGGTTAAGAATAAGATATCCAAAAGTTATAATGAATTTTTGTCAAAGGGGAAAGTAACTCCATATCCTTTAAGTGAGGCAGGAAAACCTATCATTATACCCAGGGATACAGGAGCAACCCAAACCCTCTTGCTGGGGAAAAAATATAACGTTTCCACCAGAGAGCTCCTTGAAAGCTAAAGTTTTAGTTAATGGTATTGGTGGGGAGTATATACCCGTATTTTTATATAAAGTATGCCTAGAGAGTGACTTAATATCTGGGATGGTAGCTGTAGGAGTTGTCCACAATTTGCCAGTAGAGCGAATTCATCTACTCCTAGGAAATGATTTGGCTGGATCAAAAGTATCAGTTTCTCCTATAATTACAGAGGAACCAAGGGAAGTTAGGGGAATGGAACAATTACAGAAACAAGTTCCAGGAATATTTCCTGCATGTGTAGTCACCTGAGCAATGGCTAAACAGGATCCATTGTCAGAGGTAAAAGTGACACCACAAACAGATAGCCAAGTATCTGAAACCTTATTTGGGGATTTAGATAATCCAAATGAGATGTTTAACACATCTTCTATAATTGCAGCACAGCAAGCTGATCCAGAGTTATACCGAATAGCACAGACGGCTCTGACAGAAGCTGAGGCAAGAGGAGTTCCAGAAGGCTATTATATGGCAAACGGGGTTTTGAGGTTGAAATGGAGACCGCCTCATAGTCCCGCGGACAAAGACTAGACAGTTGTTGAACAGATAGTGGTATCACCTAAATATCACCAGTGATTATTAAGGTTAACATAGAAACATAGAAAATAGGAGTAGGAGTAGGCCATTCGACCCTTCGAGCCTGCTCCTCCATTCATTATGATCGTGGCTGATCATCCAACTCAGTAACCTGTTCCCGCTTTCTCCCCATATCCTTTGATCCCTTTAGACCCAAGAGCTATATCTAACTCCTTCTTGAAAACATACAATGTTTTGGCCTCAACTGCTTTCTGTGGTAGCGAATTCCACAGGCTCACCACTCTCTGGGTGAAGAAATTTCTCCTCATCTCAGTCCTGAAAGGTTTACCCCGTATCCTTAGACTATGACCCCTGGTTCTGGACTCCCCCACCATCGAGAACATCCTTCCTGCATCTACCCTGTCAAATCCTGTTAGAATTTTATAGGTTTCTATGAGATCCCCCCTCACTCTTCTGAACTCCAGCGAATATAATCCTAACCAACATAATCTCTCCTCATACGTCAGTCCCGCCATCCCAGGAATCAGTTTGGTAAACCTTCGCTGCCTCCCTCTGTAGCAAGAACATCCTTCCTCAGATAAGGAGACCAAAACTGCACACAATATTCTCGGTGTGGCCTCACCAAGGCCCTGTATAATTGCAGCAAGACATCCCTGCTCCTGTACTCAAATCCTCTCGCTATGAAGGCCAACATACCATTTGCCTTTTTTACCACCTGTTGCACCTGCAATGCTTACCTTCAGCAACTGGTATACGAGAACACCCAGGTCTCGCTGCATATTCCCCTCTCTCAATTTATAGCCATTCAAATAATAATCTGCCTTCCTGTTTTTGCTACCAAAGTGGATAACCTCACATTTATCCACATTATACTGCATCTGCCATGCATTAGCCCACTCACTCAACTTGTCCAAATCACCCTGAAGCCTCTTTGCATCCTTCTCACAACTCACCCTCCTACCCAGTTTTGTGTCATCTGCAAATTTGGAGATATTACATTTAGTTCCCGCATCTAAATTATTAATATATATTGTGAATATCTGGGGTCCTAGCACCAATCCCTGCGGTACCCCACTAGTCACTGCCTGCCATTCGGAAAAAGACCCATTTATCCCTACTCTTTGTTCCTGCCTGCCAACCAATTTTCTATCCAGCGCAATAGACTACCCCCATGCGCTTTAATTTTACACGCTAATCTCTTATGTAGGACTTTGTCGAAAGCCTTCTGAAAGTCCAAATAAACCACATCCACTGGCTCCCCCTCATCAACTCTACTAGTTACATCTTTGAAGAATTCTCGTAGATTTGTCAAGCATGATTTCCCTTTCGTAAATCCATGCTGACTCTGCCTGATTCTACCACTGTTCTCTAAGTGCTCTGCTATAAAATCTTTGATAATGGACTCTAGAATTTTCCCCACTACTGACGTCAGGCTGACTGGTCTATAATTCCCTGCTTTCTCTCTACCTCCTTTTTTAAATAGTGGGGTTACATTAGCTACCCTCCAATCTGTAGGAACTGTTCCAGAGTCTATAAAATCTTGGAAGATGACCACTAATGCCTCCACTATTTCTAGGGCCACTTCCTTAAGTACTCTGGGATGCCCTGGGGATTTATCGGCCTTCAATCCCATCAATTTCCCCAACACCATTTCTCCACTAATACTGATTTCCTTCAGTTCCTCTCTCTCACTAAACCTCAGTTAGCACATGACATTCCTTTTGAAGGCCATAGGAAAATTCGAAAGACCAAATCGCGTATAAGCCAACATTATTACTGGCCAGGTCTTACAAAGGACGTAAAGCAGTTTTGTAGGGGTCAGGAACACCTTAAAGCATTCCAAGCTAATATGAAAAAATGGGCAAACAAGAATGCAAAAAAATGCAATTTTCAACCAGGGGATGAAGTATTGGTGTTGTTACCATTACAGGGGGAACCATTAAAGCATGGTTCAGTGGCCCATATAGTGATCAAAAGAGGGGATAAGGGAGATTACTTGATTGACACCCCTGATCGCCGGAAGAAGAACCAGTTGTATCACATCAATATGTTTAAGCAATATTATCGCAGGGAGGAGTATAAGCCAGTACAGATATGTCATGTAATCGGGACTGTGGAGAAGGAAAAGGATGGTAAGAATGAGACAGAAGGAGGTCTAGACAATTCTTAGATTGAACCTCCAACTATCAGATTAGTGAATACAGAATGGCTAGGAAAATTGGACAACATGCTTTTGCACTTAGAAGCAAAACAACGTGAAGACCTAACCAGACTTTTTACAACATTTCAGAGTCTTTAGAGATAAGCCAGGACAATCATAGCCACACATGATGTGGATGTAGGGGAATCTATTCCTTTAAAACAACATCATTACCGCTTAAGTCCAGACAAACAGGCCCATGTAAAAACAGAAATCCATTACATGCTGGAAAACAACTTGATTGAACCTAGTCAAAGCAGCTGGAGTTCACCAATAGTTCTAGTACCTAAACCTAACGGGTCAACCCGGTTTTGTATAGACTACAGAAAAGTCTATTCAGTAACGAAGGCAGACTCCTACCCAATTCCGCATTTTGAAGACTGCATCAACAGAGTGGGCAGTGCTAAATTTCTTACCAAGATTGACTTATTAAAGGGATACTGGCAAATTCCTTTGACTCCTCAAGCCAAAGAGATATCAGCTTTTGTACCACCTGACGATCTTTATCAGTGCCGGGTGATGGCATTTGGGTTAAAAAATGCCCCAGCCACTTTTCAAAGATAAATGAATCAGGTGGTAGTCAGTGTTCCCAACTGTGTAGTGTATCTCGATGATGTACTAACATACAGTAACACTTGGCAAGAACACTTAAAGCAGCTAGAAATTCTGTTTAAGAAAGCTACAAGCAGTGGACTTAGTGATAAATCTGGAAAAAAGCAAATTTGGAAAAGCAAGGGTAACTTATCTCGGCCACGTAGTGGGGCAAGGACAAGTATTGCCAAAAACGGCAAAGGTACAAGCCTTAGTAGAATTCCCTATCCCTAAATCGAAATGAGAAATAATGAGGTTTTTAGGGATGTCCGGTTTTTACAGGAAATTTGTATGGAATTTTAGTACTGTGGCTGCTCCATTAGCTGATTTGCTACAAAAAAAGAAAAACAAAGTAGTATGGCCAGGCAACTTTTGAAAAGCTAATGGCAATCTTAACTAATGAACCAGTGCTGCCTGCTCCAAATTTTGCTAAACCCTTTAAAATAGCGATCGATGCTAGCGACCTGGGGATTGGTGCAGTCCTATTGCAGGATAACAAATCAGGCATAGAGAAGCCAGTGGGGTACTTTCCAAGAAAACTAAATTGCCATCAAAAAAGGTATTCCACTGTGGAAAAAGAAACATTAGGGCTTTTGCTGGCTCTGAAACATTTCGAGGTATATGTCCACCATGACTATAAGGAAACACTAATATACACTGACCATAACCCATTAACATTTGTGGAAAAATTTAAAAACCAAAATGCTGGAATATTTAGATGGAGTTTGTTGTTGCAGCCTTATCATTTGAAAATCGTACATATTTCGGGGAAAAACAATGTTATCGCCGATGCTTTGTCACAAATTTAATCATGTTAAGTTATATGGATGGCGATGGTACAAAGAAAATGCTGTAAATTATCAGTAGAGTGAATGGTGCATGAATGTGGCAAATGTTAGTGTTTTTTCCCGTTTCTATTTTTTTTGCATTTTGATTAAAAGCATTTTAAGAATGGCGTTTCATGTCGCCAAGGGCTGAGGTGTCTCAGAACTGTATTTTTTCTCCTCTGTTTAAAACAGTGTGCCTTTAAGACTCTGTTAAAAATAGTGTACCTTTAAGACAGAGTGAGAAGTGTTAGATTTCTGAGAACAGTGTGCCAGAGCTGCATTTGTTACCTAGCCGACAGCAGGAGAGTGAGGAGGTCACATGGTATAATATTTCAATATAACTGTGTGTAAAAACCAGCTAAAAGCAATTTAGAGAGACACCAGTGAAGCATGCTTACTGAAGGAAAGAGTTGTCAATTTGTCCAGAAATTCTACAAGGAGCTACAGGCCATGTTAATTGCCTAAGGAGGAAAAAACTCTTTGAAGAGACCATTTGTATTGCTGGAGGTAGAAAAAATCAATTTCTTTACTTCCAAACTAAGAGTCTTTGCTTCAAGATTGACTCTCTCTTGACTGATTGTATGTTCTGGAATTTGCAGTAAAGTTTTTACCAAAAGACTTCCCATTTTAAAAAATTCAAGTAGACCTATTGCTGTGTTCATCATTGAAAGGACTGTGTGATGCCTGCTGCAACTGAAGTGCTTCGAATGTCTATTGAAGGACAATTTCATCAAATTCATGTTGAGACTTCGAGTGGCATTTGATTATTTTTCCACGAGGATACCTCACCCATCAGGAAGATAACCCACAAAGACTAACAACCCAGTTATTTATTTATATTTAAGAAACAGCTAATTTTTTAAATCATAATTTTTTAAAAAAAGAAACCAGTTAACTATTGATTTTTGAGTGTACGTGCGTGAATGGGGAATTAGGTTAACATAAGAAGTTGTAAGGACTTTAGACATAGGTTTATCTTAATAGTGTTTAAGACTTAGTTTTTAATAAATAGTTAATTTGTTGTTGTCTAAAAATGCCTGGTTTGGTCGGTTTTATTCTGGGGGTTACTAGAGTGTTTAATTTGGCTGTTTTTCGGTTGGGTGGAAAAACTTTAATAATATGCTGCGACCTGTGGAGTGATGGGACTGAATTGAAAGTGCATTGCTCCCGCCTCGGTCATAACAACCGCCTGAAATACACCTGACATGAAATTTGAGCCCTGATCAGACTGAATTTCTTTTGGCAGCCCATACTGAGTGAAAAACTGAATTAACCCCTCAATCACAACTTTCGCTCATCTTTTTCAAGGATATTGCCTCTGGAAATTGGCTGGAAAAATCCATGATTGTCAGGAGATACTTGTGACCTGACTTAGTTGTGGGTAAAGGTCCAACACAATCCACAAGAACCTGATTAAACAGTTTGTCAAAAGTAGGTATCGGTATTAATGGGGCTGGCTTAATCGAAGGCTGTGGCTTCCCAATTATCTGACGTGTGACATGTCTTACAGAAGTCGACCACATCCCTGTGCAGCTTTGGACAGTAAAATGCATCATTACGTTAGCCTTTCTCTTCTGAGTGACCAAATGACCTGAAACTAGAATCTCATGGGCATTTCACAAAATTTCACCGCAGTATCAAGGACGGATAACAATTTAATGAGCGACAGCCCAATCCTCACCAGCGTGCCTCTCGAGAGGTTTCCACCTCCTCGTCAAAATGTCATTCTTAACATAATAACACTTTTCAGCTTCTGCTTCAGAACACATCAACCAAGTATTTACAGTAGAGAAAGAAAATGTTGTCGAGGAGAATACTGAGATTCAGGCTACTAGGCTAGATGGGATTGAGGTTCACAAGGAGGAGGTGTTATCAATTTTGGAAAGTGTGAAAATAGATAAGTCCCCTGGGCCAGATGGGATTTATCCTAGGATTCTCTGGGAAGCTAGGGAGGAGATTGCAGAGCCTTTGTCCTTGATCTTTATGTCGTCATTGTCGACAGGAATAGTGCCGTAAGACTGGTGGATAGCAAATGTTGTCCCCTTGTTCAAGAAGGGGAGTAGAGACAGCCCTGGTAATTATAGACCTGTGAGCCTTACTTCGGTTGTGGGTAAAATGTTGGAAAAGGTTATAAGAGACAGGATTTATAATCATCTTGAAAAGAATAAGTTCATTAGCGATAGTCAGCACGGTTTTGTGACGGGTAGGTCGTGCCTCACAAACCTTATTGAGTTTTTCGAGAAGGTGACCAAACAGGTGGATGAGGGTAAAGCAGTGGATGTGGTGTATATGGATTTCAGTAAGGCGTTTGATAAGGTTCCCCATGGTAGGCTATTGCAGAAAATACGGAAGTATGGGGTTGAAGGTGATTTAGAGCTTTGGATCAGAAATTGGCTAGCTGAAAGAAGACAGAGGGTGGTGGTTGATGGCAAATGTTCATCCTGGAGTTTAGTTACTAGTGGTGTACCACAAGGATCTGTTTTGGGGCCACTGCTGTTTGTCATTTTTATAAATGACCTGGAAGAGGGTGTAGAAGGGTGGGTTAGTAAATTTGCGGATGACACTAAGGTCGGTGGAGTTCTGGATAGTGCCGAAGGATGTTGTAGGGTACAGAGGGACATAGATAGGCTGCAGAGCTGGGCTGAGAGATGGCAAATGGAGTTTAATGCGGAAAGGTGCGAGGTGATTCACTTTGGAAGGAGTAACAGGAACGCAGAGTACTGGGCTAATGGGAAGATTCTTGGTAGTGTAGATGAACAGAGAGATCTTGGTGTCCAGGTGCATAAATCCCTGAAGGTTGCTACCCAGGTTAATAGGGCTGTTAAGAAGGCATATGGTGTGTTAGCTTTTATTAGTAGGGGGATCGAGTTTCGGAGTCACGATGTCATGCTGCAGCTGTACAAAACTCTGGTGAGACCGCACCTGGAGTATTGCGTGCAGTTCTGGTCACCGCATTATAGGAAGGATGTGGAGGCTATGGAAAGGGTGCAGAGGAGATTTACTAGGATGTTGCCTGGTATGGAGGGAAGGTCTTACGAGGAAAGGCTGAGGGACTTGAGGTTGTTTTCGTTGGAGAGAAGGAGGAGGAGAGGTGACTTAATAGAGACATATAAGATAATCAGAGGGTTAGATAGGGTGGATAGTGAGAGTCTTTTTCCTCGGATGGTGATGGCAAACACGAGGGGACATAGCTTTAAGTTGAGGGGTGATAGATATAGGACAGATGTCAGAGGTAGTTTCTTTACTCAGAGAGTAGTAGGGGCATGGAACGCCCTGCCTGCAACAGTAGTAGACTCGCCAACTTTAAGGGCATTTAAGTGGTCATTGGATAGACATATGGATGAAAATGGAATAGTGTAGGTCAGATGGTTTCACAGGTCGGCGCAACATCGAGGGCCGAAGGGCCTGTACTGCGCTGTAATGTTCTAAAAGACAAGCTTCCCAAATCAGGGTCTGCCTGTTGTGCCTCAATCAAGGAAGATCTGCTGAACAGTTCACCATTGTTAGCCTTGGAGCCTTTAATACCAACATTTCCATCCAAATCCTTGAAAAAGTTTTCAGCCAACAAAACATCTGAATTGTCCTCCACAACATCTTGTTTAATCCTATGAACCTGGGATCTAGTTACAACACAATCTGGGAATATTCCAGGAAATGCCACCTGCAAAACCTCAGGTTCAGCAACCTCAACTGGCTTTTCTGAAACTACAGGAGATGCCAATACCTTTATCCCCAGCCAAGTAATTTCCTAGTAGAAAATCTACCTGCTCAATGGGCAAACTAAGAATGACACCACTGGCAACAGGACCAGTGATCAAGTCGTATTTTAAATCAGCCCTATATAAAGGAACAGATAAATAGGTTCTATCTATCCCTTGGATTAACATCTTTGTATTTAGCAAACTACCGGGAAAGAAATTCATGTCTCGTTAGTGACTGTGCCACCCCTGTATTTCTAAGGATAACAATTGACTTGACTGCCTCCCCAGAAAACTGTGGAGATACTTCACCTTTAAACAGAAAAATAGTTCTTTGCAAATTAATTCACTCTATCAGTGAACATAGGAGTAACTACCTGCTTGTCATGAATGTTACTCACTAAGACGGTATCTACGGGGGGGGAACACCCTTTGACTGTACACATGCAATGGGCTTGCTTTTCCACTTCCAACACTCAGCCTTCACATGTTCTTTTTTATGACAGAAACAGCATGTCCATCCGCTCGAAGCAAACTTTTCCTCCTGGATTTCTCTTTTACTAACCTGAGGAGTGTCTGTCTGCTTACTTTTGCCATCTTTCTCAGTAGAACCAGATCTCTTTTCATTATCAAACTTTTTATCTCTCCAACATCTCTGAAAAGTTTCCAGCCTGGGGTTTGTAACTACTGCTTTTGTGGGTCAATTTGTAATCATCTGCCATTACTGCAACATCCCTTATTTTACCAACTTTATATTCTTCCAAGTGGGACCTTATTCCTGAAGGGACACTATTATAGATTTCTTCCATCAGAATTCTTTCCCTAAGGTTCTCAAAGTCTTGTGCAATCTTTATCGATTTATACTGCCTATCAAACACCGTTTCCTTCTCCCAAGCAAATTCCATATATCTCTGGCCCTCTTTCTATATTAAATTTCTTAGCTTTTGTCTGTAGGTTTCTGGTACCAACTCATAGGCATTGAAAACATCAGTCTTTAGTCTGTCATAGTCTGATGAGTGTTCTTCTGAAAGAGATCAGTACACGTCCAAAGCTTTCCCTATGAAAACACTATGCAGAAGCAATGGCCAAGATGATTTGGGCCAATCCAGATTCATGGCAATTTTCTCAAATGACACTAAGTACATTTAGGAACATAGGAGCAGGAGTAGGCCATTCAACCCATCGAGCCTGCCCTGCCAATCAATGCGATCATGGCTGATCATCCATTTCAATGCCTTTTTTCCAAACTATCCTCATATCCCCTTATGCCATTTGTATTTAGAAATCTGTCAATCTCTGCTTTAAGCATACTCAATGACTGAGCTTCCACAGCCTTCTGGGGTAGAGAATACCAAATATTCACAACCCTCTGAGCAAAGAAATTTCTCCTCATCTCTGCCCGAAGTGGCTTCCCCCTTATTTTGAAATTGTGTCCCCTGGTTCTAGACTCCCCAACCAGCAAAAACATCTTAGCTGCATCTACCCTGTCTATCCCTTTAAGTATTTTATAGGTTTCAAAGAAATCACCTCTCATTGTTTAAAACTCTAGAGAAAGAGGCCCAGTTTCCCCAATCTCTCTTCATAGGATAGTCTCGCCTTCCCGGGAACAAGTCTGGTGAACCTTCATTGCACTCCCTCTATTGCAATAATATCCTTCCTAAGGTAAGGGGACCAAAACTGCACACAGTATTCCAGGTGCGGTCTAACCAAGGTTCTATACAATTGAAGCAAGAATCCACTACTCCTGTACTCAAATCCTCTTGCGATAAAGGCTAACATACTATGAGCCTTCTTAATTGCTTGCTGCACCTGCATGTTAGCTTTCAGTGACTTATTGACAAGGACACCCAGGTCCCTTTGTGCATCTACACTTTCTAATCGCTTACCATTTTAAGAAATACTCTGCACATATGTTCCTCCTACCAAAGTGGATAACCTCAGATTACTCCACATTATATTCCATCTGCCACGTTCTTGCCCACTCACTAAGTCTGTCCAAATTCCCATGAAGCCGCTTTGCATCTTCCTCACAACACACATTCCCACTTAGTTTTGTGTCATCCGCGTACTTGGAAATACTACATTTGGTCCCCACATCCAAATCATTGATATATATTGTGAACAGCTCGGGCCCAAGCACTGATCCCTGCAGTACCCCACTAGTCACAGCCTGCCAATGTGAGAATGTCCCATTTATTCCTACTCTCTTTTTTCTGCCTGTTAACCAATACTTAATTCATGTGGGTATATTACCTCCTATCCCATGTGCTTTAATTTTGCTAACCAACCTCCCCTGTGGGGACTTTATCAAAGGCCTTTTGAAAATCCAAGTCTACCATGTCCACCGACTCCCCTTTATCAATTCTGTTAGTAACATCCTCAAAAACTCTTAACAGGTTCGTCAAACATGATTTCATAAATTCATGTTGACTATGCCCAATCAGATCATTATTATCCAAGTGTCCATTCATCACATCCTTTAAAATAGATTCTTGCATTTCCCCAATGACTGATGTAAGGCTAACGGGTCTGTAATTCCTCTTTTTCTCTCTCCCTCCCTTCTTAAATAGTGGGGTGACATTTGCGACCTTCCAATCTGCAGGAACCACTCCAGAATCTATATAATTTTGGAAGATGATCACTAATGCATCCACTAACTCCATAGCTATCTCTTTCAACACACTGGGGTGTAGAATATCAGGTCCGGGAGACTTATCAACCTTCAGCCCCATCAATTTCTCCAATACAACCTTCTTACTAATACTAGTTTCCTTCAATTCCTCATTCCCCCTAATCCCTTGGATCTCTAATTCTGGAGATTTCTTGTATCTTCCTCAGTGAAGACAGATACAAAGTAATCATTTAGCTTCTCTGCCATTTCTCTATTCCCCATAATAAATTCTCCTGACTCTTCCTGTAATGGACCAACATTTGTCTTAGCCAAACATTTCCTTTTTACGTACCTATAGAAGCTTTTACAGTCCGCTCTTATGTTTTTTGCTAGCTTACATTGATATTCTGTTCTCCCTTTCTTTAACAGCATCTTCGTCCTCCTTTGCTGCATTCTAAAATCCTCCCAATCCTCAGGTTTACTATATTTCTGGCAATTTTATAGGCCTTTTCTTTTAATCTTATGCAATCATTAACTTCCTTTGTTAGTCATGGTTGACTGCCTTTACTTCTGGGGTATTTGTACCTTGAAGGAATGTATAGTTGCTGTAAACTATGTAATATTTCTTTAAAGACTATCCATTGCCTATTTACTGTCATAGCTTTTAATATATTTTCCCAATTCGCTTCAGCTAATTTGCCCCTCATACCTTCATAATTTCCTTTGTTCAAATTTAACACCCTGACTTCAGATTGAACTACCTCACTTTCAAACATAATGTAAAATTCTATCATATTATGCTCACTCATCCCTAAAGGTTCTTTTACAAGATTATTAATTAACCCTTTCTCATTACATAAAACTAGGTTTAAAATAGCCCGTTCTCTAGTCGGTTCCTCAACATACTGCTCTAGAAAACCATCCCTAACACACTGCAGAACTCGTCCTCCATAGCATTAGCATTCATTAGGTTTACCCAGTCTATATGCAGATTGAAATCACCCATGATTACTGTATTGCACAGGCTACATGCTTCTCTAATCTCCTGATTAATGCCATGCCCCACACTACCACTACTGTTCAGTGGCCTATAAACAACTCCTACCAATATTTGCTGGCCTTTGCTGCTTCTTAGTTCCATCCGAACAGATTCCACATTTTGTTCTTCTGATCTGAGATCCACTCTTATTAATGTACTGATCCAATCCCTTATTATTAGCGCAACACCACCTCCTTTTACTTTTTGCCTGTCCTTCCTAAATGTCAAATATTCTTGAATATTCGGTTCCCAGTTTTGGTCACCCTGTAGCCACGTTTCTGTTATGGTAATTAGATCATACCCATTTACCTCTATTTGGGCCTTTAAGTCATCTACCTTGGTGTGAATGCTGCGTGCATTCAGGTAGAGTGCCCTTAACCTTGTCTTCTTGACATTCTGCATTCTAAGCCTAGTTGATGCTCACCTTTGCTTCGCCTGCCTTCTAATGTCACTTGCTACTTTTCTGCCTCCTGTTACCAGCTTTACTTCTTTCCAATTTGAGCTACCCGTCAGATTCCCATCCCCCTGACAAGCTAGTTTAAACCCTCCCCAACAGCACTAGCAAATCTCCCTGTGAGGATGTTAGTTCCGGTCCTGCTAAGGTGTAGCCCGTCCATCTTGTACAGGTCCCACCTGCCCCAGAACCAATCCCACTGCCTCAGAAATCTGATGCCCTCCCTCCTACACCAATTCTCCAGCCATGTGTTCAATCCTCCTATTACTATGCTCACTAGCACGTGGCACTGGGAGTAATCCTGAGATTACTGCTTTGGAGGTCCTGCTTTTTAATTTCCTTCCTAACTCCCTAAAATCTGCTTTCAGGACCTCATCCCTCTTCCTACTGTTACGACCAGGTGAGAAAGGTGTCTAGGGGTCTTTTTCAGCCTTCACCTGGTGTTATTGTAACAGGATTCTGTTCTAAACACGCTGTGTTTTGAGCTCCCCCTTGGTGAATCCTTTTTCACCATTTTCCAATTATAAGGCAAAGAAATGAGCACAAACAGGCCTTGTTAAGTTTAAAGAAGAAAAGTGAAATTTATTAAAACTTGAACTCAAACTCTAATTCGGTTAACGCCTACAGATACACGCCGCGTCCCACGCTAGCATGCCATACATGATACGTACATGCAAATAGAGACAGAAAAGAGCAGAAGAAAAATAAAGTAGAGAGGTTTGAGGCAATATCGGAAGAGTTTCTTGTTACTGTGCATCGAGCTCACTGTAGTCCTTTTGTAGGTAGTTCTTGCTTTTTGTTTGGGCCCAGAATTCTTCTTAAACCTTGTTCACTGTAGGAGATTTTTCTCGCTTGGGGTTCCTGTATTTTCAATGGATCCCAAAGCTGGTGAGAAATAGATGAGAGCAGACAGGAGAGAGGTCTTTTCCAGTCCAGGAGCAAACAGCTGTCTGAGTTCAAATTCTCTGTGGCAAGTTCAAATTCACAAGACTCCAACAGCCAGTCATGTGACTAAACTGGTCTGACCACGTCTGTTTGTGCATTCGGCCATCTTAGCAGTTAACCTGGCATGCTAGCCTCTTCAACTTTAATGTCTGGTAATCAAAAGTCCATTGTGGATTAAATTGGAGCAGGGAATGGCCCCTTTGTCCTTTCCAAGCACTGTCTGTTACTATGCAAATATCTTTCCAGTCAAGAGTCTGTTTTTTTTTAAGCAAGTTCTTTCTTTACTCCAGTAACAGTTTAAAAATCAATGTTCATGTGGCAAAATGAATGTGTCTCATTCTTGGCAGGTTGGGGCCTGCATGACACTACCTATGTCATTGGTACTATCCACATAGGCCTCTGCCTCGCAGATGCACAACAGCTTCTGCAGCCGGTGACACTTCCTACAGATGTGTTCATCTCGGACACATGGTGTGCCCATGACTTCCCACATATCACAGGACGTACATTCCACTTGGCCAAGCTGACCTACCATAACATAACTTTAAAAACTTTTTTTTACAATGAGAATTAAAAGACTCGGGGTTTACTGGCAGGCTTTTTGACTTTTTGTCTGTTGGGAAATGGCTGTTCCCGATGTCAGGAGCTGTCAGCTGTGAAACTGACAGCGATCTTTTTTAAAAGAACTGACCAATCATCTGCTGAGCGATCCACTCTCTGCAACTGTGCGAGAGAGAATGGTGGGGGGGGGGGGGGGGGGGGGAAAGAGAGAGGGGGACAGAGAGAGAGAAAGGGGGACAGAGAGAGACGGGGGGGGAGACAGAGAGGGGAGGGGGAACAGAAAGAAAGAGGTGACAGAGAGAGAGAGTGGGGGCAGAGAGAGAGAAAGGGGAACAACGAGAGAGAGGGAGACAGAGAGAGGGAGGGATCAGAAAGAGAGAGGAGGAAGGGACAGAGAGAGCGGGGAGCACTGAACGGGGAGCGGGGGACACTATCCGGGGAACTGGGAAGACAGAGCAGGGAACACTGAGTGAGGAGCAGGGAAAACTGGAGACTTGGGGAGTGGAGAGAGAGGGGGGAGAGGAGAGTTACAGAGATGGAGAGAGGGGGGACAGAGAGAGGGGAGAGGGAGACAGACAGAGAGGGAAGAGGGAGACAGAGAGGGGGACAGACAGAGAGGGGAGAGGGAGACAGAGAGAGGGGGGAGAGGGAGACAGACAGAGAGGGAAGAGGGAGACAGAGAGGGGGACAGACAGAGAGGGGAGAGGGAGACAGAGAGAGGGGGAGAGGGAGACAGACAGAGAGGGAAGAGGGAGACAGAGAGGGGGACAGACAGAGAGGGGAGAGGGAGACAGAGAGAGGGGGAGAGGGGACAGACAGAGAGACAGACAGATAGGGGAGGGAGCGAGAGAGGGAGAGAGTCATAGAGTCGTTTACTTACGGCACAGAAGGAGACCATTCGGCCCATCGAGTCCATGCCGGCTCCCCGCAGAGCTATGCAGTCAGTCCCACTCCCTGGCTCAATTCCTGTAGCCCTGCAAATCTATTTCCCTCAGGTGGCCATCGTACTTCCTCTTGAAGTCATTGATCATTTCCACTTCTACCACCTTTGTGGGCGGTGAGTTCCAGGTCATTACTACCCTCTACATAAAAAGTGCTTCCTCCCATTCCCCCTGCATCTTTTGCACAAAACTTTCTATCTGTGTCCCCTAGTCCTAGAGAGGAGTGGCGGGGGAGGTGGGGGTGGGTGGGGGTGGGGGAAGAGAGAACGAGACATACACACAGATCAAGGGGAGAGGGGGGAAGAGAGATCAAGGTCTCTCTTGACAGAATCAAGTGTGCAGGCAGAGATTGACTACTTCTGCAAGCAAAAATAGTGCCAGGTACATCACTAAATCAGTTTTCAATATAGTGATGAGAAAGTTAATAAATTAGTCTTCTCATTTAAAGCTTCTTCACAAAAATGCACATTTGTTGTTTTTATTCATAAGATAAATTTTTAATGCCTTTATCTTTCGAAATTTGCTCACCGGCCCCCTGGGCTGAGCAAAAACTGTAATGGGGCCCTCCGCCCAAAAAGGTTGGACAACCCTGATTTAGAGTGAAGCACACGGCAGCCAAGTATCGATTTTAGTGTGGCAGGTTGTCCACTCTGCATGCTTGTGACATCAGCTGAGGGCCCAATCCATTTTCATAGCCGGACCTTATATAAATTTTTTTTTATTCGTTCCTGGGATGTGGGCATCGCTGACAAGGCCAGCATTTGTTCCCCATCCCTAATTGCCCTTGTGAAGGTGGTGGTAAGCTGCCTTCTTGAACCACTGCAGTCCCACATAGTGTAGGTACACCCACAGTGCTGTTAGGTAGAGAGTTCTAAGATTTTCATGCAGCAACAGTGAAGGGACAGCGATATAGTTCCAAGTCAGTATGGTGTGTGGTTTGGAGGGGAACTTGCAGGTGATGGTGTCCACATACATTTGCTGCCGTTGTCTTTCTAGGTGGTAAAGGCTTGGAAGGTGCTGTCAAAGAAGCCTTGAAAATGTGCTGCTGTGCATTTTGTAGATGCACATACTGCTGCCACTGTACGCTTGTGGTGAAGTGAGTGAATGTTTAAGGGGGTGATCAAGTGGGCTCCCTTGTCCTGGATGGTGTCGAGCTTCTTGACTTTTGTTGGAGCTGCACTCAACCAGGTAAGTTGAGAGTATTATATCACACTCCTGAGTTGCGCCTTGCAGACGGTGGACAGGCTTTGGGGAGTCAGGAAATGTGTTACTCATCGCAGAATTCCCAGTCTCTGACCTGTTCTTGTAGCCACAGCATTTATATGGCTGATCCAGTTAAGATTCTGATCAATGGTAACCCCCAGGATGTTGATAGTGGGGGATGCAGCGATGATAATGCCATTGAACGTCAAGGGGAAATGGTTTGAATCTCTCTTGTTGGAAATGATCATTACCTGGCACTTGTGTGGCACAAATGTTACTTGCCACTTATCAGCCCAATCCTGAATGTTGTCCAGGTCTTTCTGCATTTGGACGTGGATGTAATTAATTTGGATTTTCAAAAGGCCTTTGATAATGTGCCCCATAATAGACTAATGAATAGGGTCAGAGAATGTGGAATCAAGGGACAAGTGTCAGCATGGATTGCTAGCTGGCTTCAAGACAGAAAGCAGAGATTGGGAGTGAAGGGTAGTTATTCAGAATGACAGAACGTGGGAAGTGATGTTCCACAAGGATCAGTGTTGTTCACAATTTACATTAAAAATTGGACTTTGAAATTAAAAACACAATTTCTAAATTTGCAGATGACACCAAATTGGGGGTGGTGGGGATAGTCAATACTGAGGAACACAAGAACACAAGAAATAGGAGGTGTAGACCCATCAAGCCTGCTCTGACATTCAATATGATCATGGCTGTTCTTCAGCTTCAACTCCACTTTCCCACCCACTCGCCATATCCCTTGATTCCCTGAGAGACCAAAAATCTGTCTATCCCAGCCTTAAATGTATTCAACAATGGAGCATCCACAACCCTCTGGGGTAGAGAATTCCAAAGATTCACAACACTTTGAGTGAAGTAATTTCTCCTCATATCCATCCTAAATGATTGGCCCCTTATCCTGAGATAGTGCCAAAATGTTTTAGATTCCTCGACCAACAGAGGAGGACTACAACAAATTACAAGAGGACATTAATAAACTTGCAGAATGGGCGAACAATCGGAAAATGAAGTTCAGCACAGATAAATGTGAGGTAGTACATTTTGGTAGGAAGAATAGGGAGGACACTTATTACTTGAAAGATGTGAGGTGGGGTAGAGGAACAAAGGAATCTCAGAGTACAAATACACCAATCACTAAAAGTTGCACCAGAAGTTAGCAAGGCCATAAAAAAAAGTAAACCAAGCACTCGGCTTTATTCCATGAGGGGCAGAATTGAACAGTAGGGAAGTTATGCTAAACCAGTATCGAACATTGGTTAGACAGCACTTAGAGTACTGCCTGCAGTTCTCATCTCCATATTATCAAAAGGATATAAAGGCACTAGAGTCAGTGCAGAGAAGATTTACAAGGATGATGCCAGAAATGTGTGGGTATACAGTTCAGGAAAGGATTGACAGGCTGGGTCTCTTTTCTCATGACAGAAGAAAGCTGAGGGGTGGCCTCAGAGGTCTTTAAAATTACAAAAGGTTTTGTAAGAGTGGATAGAGAAAGAATGTTTCCATATGTGGGGAAGAGCATAACTAGAGGCCATCAATATAAGAAATCCAATAGGGAATTCAGAACAAACGTCTTTACCCAAAGAGCTTAGAGAATGTGGAACTCACTATCACAGGTAGTGGTTGAAGCGAGTAGTATAGATGCATTTAAGGGGAAACTAGGCAAGCAAATAGGGAGAAGGGAATAGAGGGTTCCAATGATAGATTTAGATGAGGAAAGATGGGAGGAGGCTTGAGTGGAGCATGAATGCAAGCATGGACTGGTTGGACCGAATTGCCTGTTTCTGTGCCGCATATCCTATGTAAACATATACATTGGTAATAAAAGTATTACAAGACTGATCCCATGTATAAGGAGGATGATCTCTAAACAAAGATTATGGAAACTTGAGCCATGATTTCTTTCTTAACTTAACCCAACTGGTGGGAACAAGGTGGGTTCAGATGGGATGCCAGTTTTACAGCCCACTTGACTTGACTTCAATGGAGACTAAAATTGGACAGGGCACACAGCACCAATCAAATGTGCAAAGGACCTCCTTTCTTCTGTTTATTGACTCAATGTGCACCTCCATGGCAACCATCAGAAATCTGGGGGCAGAACTAGTACCACCAGTATGTCAGTTGCATTTAGGAATATAGGAACTGGCATAGGCCATTTATCCCCTTGAACCTATTCTGCCATTCAATGAGATCATGGCTGATCTGTGACCTAACTCCATAAACCCACCTTTGCCCCATATCCCTTCATATACCTGGTTAACAAAAATCTATCAACCTCAGAGTTAAAATCAATAATTGATGCAGCATCAAATGCCATTTGTGGAAGAAAGTTGCAAATTTCTATCTCCTTTTGCATGTAGAAGTGTTCCCTAATGTCACTCCTGAAAGGACTGGCTGTAAGTTTGTAGGCTATGCCCTTGGGTAGTAATCTCCCCAACCAGTGAAAATAGTTTCTATCTACCCTCTTAGTTCTCCTGCATATCTTGAAAGGTTTGATAAAATTGCCCCTTAACCTTCTAAATTCCAGGGAACACTACTCTAGTTTGTGTAATCTCTCTTTGTAATTTAATAACCCTTGGAGTCCAGGTATCATTCTGGTAAATCTAGGTTGTACTCCCTTCAAGGCCAATGTATCCTTTCCTTCCTAAGGTATGGTGCCCAGAACTGTTCACAGTACTCCAAGAGTGGTCTGATGAGTTAAAAACAGAAAGTGCTGGAAATGCATAGCAGGTCTGGCGGAACTGATGAAAGGTCACAGACCTGAAACGTTAACTTTGTTTCTCTCTCCACAGAGGCTGCCAGACCTGCTGTGTATTTCCTGCACTTTCTGGTTTTATTTCAGATTTCCAGCATCTGCAGTATTTTGCTTTTATTTAGTGGTCTGATGAGGGCTTTGTATAGCTGTAGCATAACTTCTGCCCCCTTGTATTCTGTAGTTATATGCCAGCACTCCATTAGCCTTTTTGATTATACTCTGTACCTGTCAATGGGATCTGGGTGTCACTGGCAAGGCCAGCATTTGTTGCCCATCCCTAATTGCCCTTGATAACTGAGTGGCTTGCGAGGCTATTTCAGAGGGCAGTTAAGAGTCAACAAATTCGCTGTGGGTCTGGAGTCACATGTAGGCCAGACCAGATCAGGGCAGCAGATTTCCTTCCCTGAAGGACATCAGTGGACCAGAATCACAGAATCGTTACAGCACAGAAGGAGGCCATTCGGCCCATTGTGTCTACACCGGCTCTTCAAGTGAGCAATTCACTTAGTGCCATTCCCCTGCCTTCTCCCCATAACCCTGTACATTCTTCCTTTTCAGGTAACTATCTAATTCCCTTTTGAATACCTCGATTGAATCCGCCTCCACCATACTCTCTGGCAGTGCATTCCAGATCCTAACCACTCGCTGCGTGAAAAAGTTTTTCCTCATGTTGCCATTGCTTCTTTTACCAAATACCTTAGATCTGGGCCCTCTTGTTCTCAATCCTTTCACAGTTTCTCCCTATCTGCTCAATCCAAACCCCTCATGATTTTGAATACCTCTATCAGATCTCCTCTCAGCCTTCTCTTCTGCAAGTAAAACAGTCTCAACTTCTCCAATCTATCTTCGTAAATGTAGTTCCTCATCCCTGGAAGCATTCTCGTGAATCTTTTCTGCACTCTCTCTAATGCCTACACATCTTTCCTTAAATGTAGTGCCCAGAAGTGGACGCAATACTCCAGCTGCGGCCGATCTAATGTCTTATACAAGTTCACCAAAACTTCCTTGCTCTTGTACTCTATGCCTCTATTAATAAATACTGTATGCTTATTGAACGCTTTTTCAACCTGTCCTGCCATCTTTAATGACTTAAGCACACATACACCCAGGTCCCTCAGTTCCTGCACCCCCTTTAGAGTTGTAGCCTTTATTTTATATTGTCTCTCCATGTTCTTCCTACCAAAATGAATCATTTCACATTTCTCTGCATTGAACTTCATCTTCCACTTATTCGCCCATTCCACCAGCTTGTCTATGTGCTTTTGAAGTTCTTGTCTATGTCCTGTTGAAGTCGATGATAGTTTCATGGCAGGGTTACTGAGAATAGCTTTGAATTCCAGATTTTTGTGAATTAATTGAATTTTAGTTTCATGATACCATGACTGAGACTGGCTTCCAATTCCAATTTTTTAATTAATTGAATTTAAATTGGATAAATCGCCAGGGCCGGATGGATTGTATCCCAGGTTGTTCAAGGAAGCCAGGGAGGAAGTAACAGATGCTCTGAGGATCATTTTCAAGTCCTCACTAGATACAGGCGAGGTGCCAGAGGATTGGAGGTCTGCGAATGTTGTACCATTATTTAAAAAGGGTGCGAGGGATAGACCAAATAATTATAGGCCGGTCAGTCTGACCTCGGTGGTGGGTAAATTATTAGAATCAATTCTGAGAGATAGGATAAACTGCCACTTAGAAAGGCATGGATTAATCAGGGACAGTCAGCATGGATTTGTTCCGGGAAGGTCATGTCTTACCAAAATGATTGAATTTTTTGATGAAGTAACAAGGAGGATTGATGAGGCTAGTGCAGTGGATGTGGTTTACATGGATTTAGTAAAGCATTTGACAAGGTCCCACATGGCAGACTGGTCAGAAAAATAAAAGCCCATGGGATAGAGGGGAAGGTGGCAAGTTGGATCCAAAACTGGCTCAGTGACAGGAAACAAAGGGTAGTGGTGGACAGATGTTTTTGTGAATGGAAAGCAGTTTCCAGTGGCGTTCCATAGGGCTCAGTGTTGGGTCCATTGCTGTTTGTGGTATATATTAATGATTTGGACTTAAATGCAGGAGGCATGATTGGGAAATTTGCAGATGACACAAAAATTGGCTGTATAGTGATAGTGAAGAGGATAGCTGTAGACTCCAGAATAATATCTATGGTTTGGTTGAGTGGGCAGAAAATTGGCAAGTGGAATTCAGTCTGGAGAAGTGTGAGGTAATGCATTTGGAGAGGACAAACAAAGCTAGGGAATACACAATAAACGGGAGGCTATTGAGTGGGTAGAAGAAGTGAGAGACCTTGGAGTGCATGTCCACAGGTCCCTGAAGGTGGCAGGACAGGTAGATAAATTGGTGAAGAAGGCATATGGATTGCTTTCCTTTATTGGCCGAGGTATAGAATACAAAAGCAGGGATGTAATGCTGGAACTGTATAAAACGCTGGTTATGTACAGCTGGAGTAGTGCGTACAGTTCTGGTCACCACATTACAGGAGGGACATTATTGCTCTGGAGAGAGTACAGAGGAGATTTACAAAAATGTTGCCAGGGCTTGAAAGTTGCAGCTATGAGGAAAGATTGGATCCTAGGGTTGCTTTCCTTCGAACAGAGGAGGCCGAGGGGTGACTTAATTGAGGTGCACAAAATTATGAAGGGCCTAGGTAGAGTAGACAGGAAGGACCTGTTTCCCCTAGCGGAGAGGTCAATTACCAGGGGGCACAGTTTTAAGGTGATTGGTAGATGGGTTAGAGGGGAACACGAGAAAATGCTTTTTCACCCAGAGGGTGGTGGGTGTCTGCAATTCATTGCCTGGATCAGTGATGGAGGCAGAAACCCTCAACTTATTTAAAAGGTACTTGGACATGCACCTGAAGTGCTGTAACCTGCAAGGCTACGGACCAGGTGCTGGAAGGTGGGATTAGATTGGGCAGCTAGTTTTCTCAGACAGCGCAGACACAATGGGCTGAATGGCCTCCTTCTGTGCCGTAACTTTTCTATGGTTTCTATGGTTCCACCAGCTGCCATGGTGGGATTTGAACCTGTGTCCCCAGTTTAACCAGTTTCAAAAGGGGGTTTTAGATTATAACTGTTTCTTAGGAATAGCAGGAATAATAAAAAGTAATTGAGTTTCACATTCTGGTAGGATGTTTTTAGTATGGTGAGGTGTCCCAGAGTCTAATAGTCAGATGCCATGCTAAGAATCTCCAGGCGAGGTTGATGAACATTCTGTGATATGTAGGTGTTCGCAGCAATTTAACTGCAGCAGGCATCACATAGGTCTTCCATCAGGGATGTAGCAACTGGTCTGCTTAGGTTTTGAAGCAGCAGTCTAGCAGTAGAAGAATTCTTCAGACTTCAGGATATTCATAGAACACAGGAGGCAGCAGGAATCTCACTGGATGCAGAAATGCTTCAGAGACTGGAAGCAACATGAATCTGCTACCTTTCAAATGCATAATTCCTTTTCAAGAGATCCGGGTCTCCTTTATAGAGAGAGAGGTACCACTTTTCTGGGTCTTTTCTCTCTTCTACAGGCAGGTTAAGCAAAGATGCCAAATGCCTGCTCTTTGTCCAATTCACAGGCTTTTAAATGGTCCAAAGTGAAAAAAGCACCTTCCTGAACAGGGTCACACATCCAGACACAGTGGGCTGAATTTTACGCCCCCCGACTCCCCCGAAAAGCAGGATGGTGGCGGGGGCAGGCATGAAATGGAGGGGGAGGCTCCGGGAGCCCTTCCCAACCTGCTCCAGCTTTATGCAGGGCGGCGGCAGTGATAAATGTTCCGCTCGCCCCAGGCCAATCAAGGCCCTTGAGTGGCCACTTAACGGCCACTTGAGGACCTTCACCCACCCCCACATGAATTTTACGCGTGGCAAGCAGGCGTCCTAGATCCAAGAGAAGCCACCTGACAAAGCAGGCGTCTCCTGAAGAGCCCGGGGATGGGGGGTGCCCTCGTGATCGGGCACACTGTGCCCGATGGAAAGCCACCCCCGCTACCCCAACCAACCCCAACACCTAACACGCCCCCACCACCCCACCCCCCCCACAACCAACCACACGCCTCGCTTGGGTCCGACCAATTACCCGTGGAGAGGCAACCAAAACTTACCTTTGTTCCAGGTTTCCCGACATCTTTTCTTCTAGCTGGGCTGTAGTCCCAGCAGTGGCCACCGCTCCCGGTGGTGCTGCTGCTGGGTCTAAGAGCTGCCAGCCGCTGATTGGCCAGCAGCTCCATTAGGTGGGACTTCCTGCCTTAAGCAGGTGGAAGTCCTGCCTCAATGCAATTAAAGCCCGGGGACCCACAAAATACGGGTCGCATACCCAGGCAAGGCGGAAAAGGGTTCACCACTGACTTTTCAGTGGGTGGCCAGCTCCCGTCCACCTAGGGTAAAATCCCAGCCAGTGTCTCCCCCTTGTCACTCAAGCTGCTCTGAAGAAAGGTCAAACCCCTGTGATTTCCTTGAAACTGCATACCTTCCTGTCCTTTTACAAGTTTAACTTCCTTTCAAAACACCCATAAAGTTCAACTCTTTGTTCTTGTTACGACCGACCGCTCCTGTCAAAGCCTTCAAACAAAATATACGATTCTGATTGTGGTGGGAAAAACGCACTGATGATTCAATTCCGTCCCTCTACAGATCTCCTAACATGTCATTTAAAACTTTCCAAATTAAAGAAAGACCCAGCCAAATTGTACCATCTATTAACCCCTGAATGAAGCTAACCAAACCAGGTAACTTTAAATCAACAAATTAACTCTTTAATTAGAAGAACTAAATTCTTAAACACTATGAAGATATAAACAACATGTGAAATAGAAAAATTACAGTCCTTGCAAATTTACAGTCCAATGTTGCTTGAAGTCCTCACAGCCATCCAGTGGGGAAAAAGGTTCTTTCATGTAGAACAGTCCGTAGTCTAACTTCAGCAGTAGGTGATGCTTCCTTCCTTGGCCATGAATTTCAACAACTAACTTGCGAACACTTTCGATAGAATCAATCTGACTTTAGAGTTTTTGAGGGATAAAAGATTGTCACAGTCAAACCTTCCTTCCTTCTGTTTAAATTATCAGAGATCTCCGTTTTGGCTTTAGAATTTTAAGAGATAATAATTAAACAGAAACTGTTTCGGCAGTTTCTTTTTGCAGCGGTGACAGGGAGAGCGAGGTGGCAGCTGGGTAAGTAAGTTGTATATATTTGGGCAGCGGCTGAACCCAAGACACTACACCTGTAGTGTCTCCCACCCGCCCTCCTCCTCTAACCAAAAAAAAAGGACTCGGTGGTGTGCAGATAAGGTAAGGCTTTTTCTATTTATTTATTTTTTCGTGTGATTGGTAAAAACTTTTCGTTCCTTTTTCATTTATCTAAGTTAAGACTAAGTTAAGCTTAAGATTAAAAATGGCAGGAGATCTCAGACCCGTGTTATGCTCCTCTTGCTCAATGTGGGAGCTCAGGGACACGGCTGATGTCCCTGACTCCTTCACGTGCTGGAAGTGTGTCCAGCTGCAGCTCTTGTTAGACCGCATGACGGCTCTGGAGCTGCGGATGGACTCACTTTGGAGCATCCGCGATGCTGAGGAGGTCGTGGATAGCACGTTTAGCGAATTGGTCACACCGCAGATTAGGATTGCTGAGGGAGAAAGGGAATGGGTGACCAAAAGGCAGAGAAAGAGCAGGAAGGCAGCGCAGGTGTCCCCTGCGGTCATCTCCCTCCAAAACAGGTATACCGTTTTGGATACGGTTGAGGGAGATGGCTCACCAGGGGAAGGCAGCAGTAGCCAGGTTCATGGCACCGTGGCTGGCTCTGCTGTTCAGAAGGGCGGGAAAAAGAGTGGAAGGGCTATAGTCATCGGGGATTCGATTGTAAGGGGAGTAGATAGGCGGTTCTGTGGTCGAAAACAAGACTCCCGAATGGTATGTTGCCTCCCAGGTGCACGGGTCAGGGATGTCTCAGATCAGCTGCAGGACATTCTGAAAGGGGAGGGTGAACAGCCAGTTGTCGTTGTGCACATAGGCACCAATGATATAGGTAAAAAACGGGATGAGGTCCTACAAGCAGAATTTAGGGAGTTAGGAGCCAAGTTAAAAAGTAGGACCTCAGAGGTAGTAATCTCAGGATTGCTACCAGTGCCACGTGATAGTCAGAGTAGAAATGAAAGAATAGTCAGGATGAATGCGTGGCTTGAGAGATGGTGCAGGAGGGAGGGGTTCAGATTTTTGGGACATTGGGACCGGTTCTGGGGGAGGTGGGACTATTACAAATTGGACGGTCTACACCTGGGCCGGACTGGAACCAATGTCCTTGGGGGTGCTTTTGCTAACGCTGTTGGGGAGGGTTTAAACTAATGTGGCAGGGGGATGGGAACCAAATGAGGAGGTCAGTGGACAGTAAGGAGGTAGTAACTAAAGCCTGTAAGGAACTAGATAATGAAGTCAGCGTGACTAAGGGAAAGAGTAGACAGGGAGCAGATGATGAACGCAAAGGGACTGGTGGTCTGAGGTGCATTTGTTTTAATGCAAGAAGTGTAGTAGGTAAGGCAGATGAACTTAGGGCTTGGATTAGTACCTGGGAGTATGATGTTATTGCTGTTACTGAGACTTGGTTGAGGGAAGGGCATGATTGGCAACTAAATATCGCAGGATATCGATGCTTCAGGCGGGATAGAGAGGGAGGTAAAAGGGGTGGAGGAGTTGCATTACTGGTCAAAGAGGATATCACAGCTGTGCTGAAGGAGGGCACCATGAAGGACTCGAGAAGTGAGGCAATATGGGCAGAACTCAGAAATAGGAAGGGTGCGGTAACAATGTTGGGGCTGTACTACAGGCCTCCCAACAGCGAGCGTGAGATAGAGGTACAAATATGTAAACAGATTATGGAAAGATGTAGGAGCAACAGGGTGGTGGTGATAGGAGATTTTAATTTTCCCAACATTGACTGGGATTCACTTAGTGTTAGAGGTCTAGATGGAGCAGAATTTGTAAGGAGCATCCAGGAGGGTTTTCCAGAGCAGTATGTAAATAGTCCAACTCGGGAAGGGGCCATACTGGACCTGGTGTTGGGGAATGAGCCCGGCCAGGTGGTTGAAGTTTCAGTAGGGGACTACTTTGGGAATAGTGATCACAATTCCATAAGTTTTAGAATACTCATGGACAAAGACGAGAGTGGTCCTAAAGGAAGAGTGCTAAATTGGGGGAAGGCCAACTATACCAAAATTCGGCAGGAGCTGGGGAATGTAGATTGGGTGCAGCTGTTTGAAGGTAAATCCACATTTGATGTGTGGGAGGCTTTTAAAGAGAGGTTGATTAGCGTGCAGGAGAGACATGTTCCTGTGAAAATGAGGGATAGAAATGGCAAGATTAGGGAACCATGGATGACAGGTGAAATTGTGAGACTAGCTAAGAGGAAAAAGGAAGCATACATAAGGTCTAGGAAGCTGAAGAAAGACGAAGCTTTGAAAGAATATCGGGAATGTAGGACCAATCTGAAACGAGGAATTAAGAGGGCTAAAAGGGGTCATGAAATATCGTTAGCAAACAGGGTTAAGGAAAATCCCAAAGCCTTTTATTCATATATAAGGAGCAAGAGGGTAACTGGAGAAAGGATTGGCCCACTCAAGGACAAAGGAGGAAAGTTATGCGTGGAGTCAGAGAAAATGGGTGAGATTCTAAACGAGTACTTTGCATCGGTATTCACCGAGGAGAGGGACATGACGGATGTTGAGGTTAGGGACAGATGTTTGATTACTCGAGGTCAAGTCGGCATAAGGAGGGAGGAAGTGTTGGGTATTCTAAAAGGCATTAAGGTGGACAAGTCCCCAGGTCCGGATGGGATCTATCCCAGGTTACTGAGGGAAGCGAGAGAGGAAATGGCTGGGGCCTTAACAGATATCTTTGCAGCATCCTTAAACACGGGTGAGGTCCCGGAGGACTGGAGAATTGCTAATGTTGTCCCCTTGTTTAAGAAGGGTAGCAGGGATAATCCAGGTAATTATAGACCGGTGAGCCTGACGTCAGTGGTAGAGAAGCTGCTGGAGAAGATACTGAGGGATAGGATCTATTCCCATTTGGAAGAAAATGGGCTTATCAGTGATAGGCAACATGGTTTTGTGCAGGGAAGGTCATGTCTTACCAACTTAATAGAATTCTTTGAGAAAGTGACAAAGTTGATTGATGAGGGAAGGGCTGTAGATGTCATATACATGGACTTCAGTAAGGCGTTTGATAAGGTTCCCCATGGTAGGCTGATGGAGAAAGTGAAGTCGCATGGGGTCCAGGGTGTACTAGCTAGATGGATAAAGAACTGGCTGGGCAACAGGAGACATAGAGTAGCAGTGGAAGGGAGTTTCTCAAAATGGAGACGTGTGACCAGTGGTGTTCCACAGGGATCCATGCTGGGACCACTGTTGTTTGTGATATACATAAATGATTTGGAGGAAAGTATAGGTGGTCTGATTAGCAAGTTTGCAGACGACACTAAGATTGGTGGAGTAGCAGATAGTGAAGGGGACTGTCAGAGAATACAGCAGAATATAGATAGATTGGAGAGTTGGGCAGAGAAATGGCAGATGGAGTTCAATCAGGGCAAATGCGAGGTGATGCATTTTGGAAGATCCAATTCAAGAGTGAACTATACAGTAAATGGAAAAGTCCTGGGGAAAATTGATGTACAGAGAGATTTGGGTGTTCAGGTCCATTGTTCCCTGAAGGTGGCAACGCAGGTCAATAGAGTGGTCAAGAAGGCATACGGCATGCTTTCCTTCATCGGACGGGGTATTGAGTACAAGGGTTGGCAGGTCATGTTACAGTTGTATAAGACTTTGGTTTGGCCACATTTGGAATACTGCGTGCAGTTCTGGTCGCCACATTACCAAAAGGATGTAGATGCTTTGGAGAGGGTGCAGAGGAGGTTCACCAGGATGTTGCCTGGTATGGAGGGCACTAGCTATGAAGAGAGGTTGAGTAGATTAGGATTATTTTCATTAGAAAGACGGAGGTTGAGGGGGGACCTGATTGAGGTGTACAAAATCATGAGAGGTATAGACAGGGTGGATAGCAAGAAGCTTTTTCCCAGAGTGGGGGATTCAATTACTAGGGGTCACGAGTTCAAAGTGAGAGGGGAAAAGTTTAGGGGGGATATGCGTGGAAAGTTCTTTACGCAGAGGGTGGTGGGTGCCTGGAACGCGTTGCCAGCGGAGGTGGTAGACGCGGGCACGATAGCGTCTTTTAAGATGTATCTAGACAGATACATGAATGGGCAGGAAGCAAAGAGATACAGACCCTTAGAAAATAGGCGACATGTTTAGATAGAGGATCTGGATCGGCGCAGGCTTGGAGGGCCGAAGGGCCTGTTCCTGTGCTGTAATTTTCTTTGTTCTTTGTTCTTTGTTCAGACTAAATTCCTATTCCTTCAGTTTAAATGGCTGAGAGCTCTTTTTTCAGGTGCTAAACAGCACAGCTGTCTGTGTCCTCTGTCTGTGTGTTCGAACAAACTGTCGTCCACTAAAAGCCAGTTCAAAATTGAATTGTAACAAATGTATCGCATGAGACTCACTCCTAGTGGCTGTATCTATGGTAATGAGAATGCACCCTTTGAATGCAGTCTCCAAATGGCTGTTTCTAAGGCAACGAAAATGCACCTTCCTATAACTCCTGAGGCTTGCTGGTTCTTAAAGCAATACTGATCCCTTGCAAGCCTTAAAGGCAAACTGCATATTCCAAAAAAAAACTACAGGACCATGACAGTTCTGAACTTCCTTTCAAAACATTGCTGGAATTCCAATTATTTTTGCAGGTGTCCTTCACTGAGCAAAATCTTTCTTTAATCTTTTTTCTTGAAACACATAGAAGTCCAAGATTTTAGTAAAAAACAACTTTTGCGACAGTCTAAATTGGTTCTGTATCACAATTAAACCGGCCCCCTTCAAACACATTCCAGCATTTGGCGAACCCTTTGACCAAATTTTGATCGACTGTGTGGGACCACTACCCAAAACCAAGCCCAGTTAACCAGTTAGTGTTTGCCAGAGGGTGGAAATAGCTGTGGGCAGGCAGAAGGAATGAGTCAAGGAGGAGGTGACCCCAGTTGAACCCCCGGCTACCAGCCTGGCAAATGCAGAAGTCTTAAAAGACTTAACCACCCAGCTGACACACCTAATACAAAAGCAGTGGGAGGAAGTGTCCACCCTGCTAAAAAAATTCAAAGAGATCTGTAAAGATCAGCCAGGGCATACCACCCTAGCAGTCTATGATGTGGAGGAGGAGACAAGACTGCAGGCTAAAAACTTGTGGGATCCAATGGGGCTGGAGCTGCAGCCAAATCTCTGCTCATGGTTGATTAAGGATGTAATATACTATGAGGATGCAATATGCCAGGCAGGAGCAGCAGTGCTGTCTATTGCACAGTATCAGCGCCTTCATGCCAAAGTGATGGCCAAGCTGATTGAAATTTACCAGGCGAAACTTTATGGACTGCTGGAGATGAACATAGTGCTGTCCACTCCAGACAGTGATGCGAAGAATCGATTGAACCTATTGCGCAGACTGTGGGTTTCCCAGTTTGATGTGGATGTGGGAGACACACCACCAGTCAGGCGAGATCCCTGCCTGCTGAGCCCTGACAAGCTAGCTCAGGTTAGACAGGAAATCCAGTACAAGCTGGATGGGGATGTCGTTGAGCCTGGCCAAGGTAGTTGAAGCTCCCCTGTTATCTTGGTCCCAAAGCCGGATAGGCCCATATGAACTGCTATTTCCCTGCAGACTCCTTACCCTCTCTCTCTCTCTCTCCCCCTCCCCCCCACCACAGACAGTCCAAGGTGCGCATCTGACAAGTTATCAGACTAGCGCTCACACAGCAAATACAACATTGATAGTCAGTCAGAAAGTGGAACCAGCATCTATTGTCCATAATTTTCTAGAGATGTCTGAAGACACTCCTACAAAGATGACACTATCAAGGCTTTCCCCAGGTGACCCTGACTTGCTGTCCAGTGAAGCAATATCAGTAATTAGAGGTGCACTTCAAGAGGAATTAGGGGACTTGTACAAAGAGAGAGTACCTGGAGCAGGAGCACATTCATCAAAAACCTGCTCATCTTCTGTCCCAACCTGGGATGGAGATAGATCTGGATCCACCAATGAGCTTACCCAGCTTGGCGAATCTGCTTGTACATGCAGCCACAGGAAGAGCACAGACCTACCTGAATTTTATCAAAATAGTGTCAAACAATCAGAACAAAAATTGAAAACATTGAACCAAGGGAAAAATGGGATTTGCTCTTTTCCTGCTGATTCTGTCACTGTACCTGTACCTGACACTGATTGAGAAGAAATGCTGAAACCAGGAAGGTCTGCTGATAACCTGCCTTCCAGAGAATCACTTCCTTGTGTTAGACACTAATGTTCTGCAGCTTGGGAATCCATACAGCACTGTGTTGGGTACTGAAAGGCTCCCCCAGACTTTAGCAAACCTTTAAGTATGAATGAGGGAATGAATGAATATCTTTTTACTTCTTTATTTCTTCTTAATGAAAAAAAAGTAAAGAAATTTTTTTTTCTCTGAGGGGTAAAAGTGTTACGAATAGATAAGAACTCCCTTGTAAATTGTGTTTTGTGCATTTAAGTATTAATGTCAACTGCCATTTTTGTACATCGTTTAAGTTTGTTACTTCGATGTTCCGATTGTCAAAATGGAGGAGAAAGGTCAGGTAGGACAGCAACTTGAAAAGGGTCTAGTTTTAGCACTCAGGAAACCCCTATCCAACCTGCCTGGACTTGAAACTGTAACAGTTTGAGGGTACAGCCTGTCTTCATTCCACAACTGCCTTTGGGTCAGATTAGCCCAGCTGCCTGAAAATGCACATCTCTCTCTAAGACACAGTCTGCAAAAGCCAAAAAATTAGAGAAGAAACAGACTGCAAACAGCGAAGAAATTTAAAGACACAGTCTACAAAAATAGCAAGAAAACCTGCTTTCTGCTAGCTTCCTTGACATCTAAGAAAAAGGTGACTTCAGAAAAATTAAGCTACCTCCATTTATATCTGAGAGTGCAAAGAAGAAATTTGTAAGAGAAGAGATATTTTCAACAACTCCTCCCCTATTTGGCATTTCTAGTTGTTGATCTCCAATTTTTGGACTCTTTTAAATAATTTAAACGGACACTAGTTTTCACTGAAATTCAAGTTAGTTTATAGTTTAGTAAAGTTTATATTTATATATTTATAGTTCAGTATGGTTCATATTTAGTAAATGTCCTTGCATTTTTATACCTTTAACCTTTCCCTGAATGTTTGTAAGTGTGCGTGGCAACGTTAAACCCCTTCCCAAGTTTAAGAGTGTGTAGATAAACCCTAATTCTTTGATTTAACTCTAACAACAGTGTTGTTGTTGCAGTCATTTATTATCAGGGTTTAAGAGAGGGAAAGAAATTCAATCACTAATCTATTTACAGACAGGTGGTTGGAAAAACAGGGAAATTTGTTCAGAGAGAAAAAGATTAACTACCTGTTCATAATAGAGTATTAAAATGTCAACATTTGAGGCCAGTACCTTCCTAGAACAGAGCGAAGCAACTTGGACCAGGTTAAAAGCCCTAACTGTTGAAGAGTTGAGGAATCTTGCTGGTCGGTTAGAGATTTACTATCCATCCAAAAGATAGGAAGACCAAAATCTTAAAACTTGTGGCCAACTATTTTAAAATTGGCAGTAAAGAACTGGAGACAGGCATAGAATCTGAAATAGAAAGAGTAACATTAGTTAGGATAGAGCCAGAACAGAGGAGACTGGAATTAGAATTCCAGAGAGAGAAAGAGGAGCGAGAATTCCAGGAAAGGGAAAAAGAAAGAGCTTTCCAGAATGAGAAAGAGGAAATTAAGTTAAGGCAGCTCAAACTAACTAGGGGAAGACCCAATACAACCAGTGAAGGCACTGCCAGTGAAGGAGTTACCCCTAAGTCAGGACCATGTGCTGAGCACTTAAGGTCCTCTAATTGACACCAAAGTTCAATTAGGGGGATGTGGAAGCATTTTTTGTCTCTTTTGAAAAGTTTGCAACACAGCTGAGGCGGCAGGCAGAGAGGTGGACACTGTTATTGCAAAGCAAACCAACAGGAAAAGCCCATGAGGTTATTCACTGTTACCTGATGAGAGTTCATCAGACTATGAGATGACTAAAAATGCTATCCTCAGCGCATATGAGCTGGTACCGGAGGCATACCGCCAAAAATTGCAAACCCTCTGAAAGCAGCCTGAACAACTTACCTCGACTTTGAAAGAGTTAAGCAGCTTGCTTTTGACCAGTGGATACGAGCAGTTAAGACAGAGTCCACCTACGAAAACCTCAGAGAAGTGATCCTCCTTGAGGAGTTCAAAAACTCGCTTCCCCTTTCCATAAGAAACCATGTGGAAGAACAAAAGATTTCAAGAGTCAGGCAGGCAGCAATCCTGGCTGATGATTACACACTGGGTTGGATATTACTGCCCCCCGACATGGCCAGGGGGAGCCTGGAAAATGCCTCCAGGAGAGGCCCATAATGGGCCTCGACACCGGGAAGGCCCAGCCCGGTGGCGGCGAGGTCTCGTGGTGGCACCCCTCCCTCCCCCCCCCCGCCACTCGGTGACGGGACCAACATCACCATAGTCAAAAAAATGCTAATCAATAATTAAATACTTACCTGCTCCTGCCTTTCAGAGATCCAATATGGGACACTGGTGGGGAGGGGGAGCAGGTAAGTATTTTAGTGTGGGGGTAGCGGAGAAAAACTATTCTGATTGGTCGTGGGGATAGTGGGAAGGGGTTGAAGGTAAAAGTTAATGAACGTTGAGCGAAGGGGGAAGGTCAGGTACACAAGGTATGTATTTTGGGGGGTGAGAGGGCAAGGAATGAACTAAATGGGTATGAGGTGGGTGGGAGAGGGGATAGAAACAGTTCTTTAATTTTTTAATTTAAATCTAATGTGTGTATTCCTTTAAAAATTTAAATTAAATGTAAGGGCTGGAAGCCCTTTAAAAATTGCATTGGCACCTGCATAGTGATGCTGGACGGCGTTGCCGGGGATGGACCACCCGTCCCCTGCACGTCATCATGGATGGTGGTGGCGGTCTGCCCCGGCCATGTAATTGTGTTGCTGCATTTAATATCGCGGAGGCTCCACAGAGTAAAGGCCGCGTGTGCGCACTGCCATCTTTGAAGGATCTTGGCGGCGACCTTATAAAATGCAGCCCACTTATTCACAAGCCCCAAGGAGAACCCTTCCCTAGTCACCTCCGAAAACCAGAAAAGGATAGAAGGTGGGCGAATAATAGGAGGATGAACAATCATAGTCGAGAAAGGATAGCTGGAAACAGAGGGGCCCTCCTCAGGCCAAAAAGGAAGGAGTTGAGAATAGTAGTGATGCCCGAAGGCCTGTGTGTTTCCAATGTAACAAGGCAGGTCACCATTGAGCTGACTGCTGGAAGTTATGGGGAAAACCCATTGGTTTATTCAGGGTACACCAGACCAGTGCAGGAAAAGGGGCCCTGATGTAAAACACAGCAGACCGGACTGTGGCTTTAACTGCAGCAGTAAAACCCAGTGAACTAACCACTGAGAGTGCAGGAAAGCTTAACAAAATCCCTGAGAGTTGCCAGGATGTTGTGTCCAGAGGAAAAGTGACCCCATACCCCTCGAGTGAAGCGAGTAAGCCCATAGTCATACTCAGGGGTACAGGGGCCACCCAATCCCTTCAGCTTGGAAAAGGCATGACCTTTCCCCCAAAGAGTGCATTGAATGCTAGAGTGCTAGTAAAGGGTATCGGAGGAAAGTATATGCTTATACCTTTATACCAGGTACACCTGGAATGCGACCTTGTTTCAGAACTGGTAACCGTGGAGATTGTCCCTAGTTTACCTGTGGACGGGGTCAACCTGCTCCTGGGTAATGATCTGGTGGGGGTGAAGGTGGTAGCTTCCCCAGTAGTTTTAGAGAGACCAAAAGAGGTCAGGGAGACGGAGCAGTTGCAGGAGAAGGTCCCTGGCATTTTTCATGACTGTGTGGTGACCCGGTCCATGGCCGAACAAACTCCATCAGAGGAGGCTGAACTGGCACTGCAGACAGATGACCCTACTGTCTGGTTATCTGCAACTTTCTTTGGGAAGTTCAATGACCCAGAGGATGGGTTAGACAGGTCTTCCTTGGTTGAGGCTCAGCAAGCCGACCCAGGATTAAAAAACTGAAGCTGAAGCAGAGGGTGTTCCAGAGTGCCAATATTTAAAGGATGAGGTGCTGATGAGGAAGTGGAGACCTCGTCACAGACATGCAGATGAAATGTGAACAGTGGTTCACCAGGTAGAGGTGCTGCTGAAGTACCGTACGGAAATATTGAGAATAGCCCACGAGATTCCAATGGCTGGACATGTCGATATTAGAAAAATTCAAGCCCTCATCAGACAGCATTTTCACTGGCCACAACTCCGCAAGGATGTAGTGGGGTTCTGTCAGACTTGCCACACATGCCAGGTTGTGGGGAAGCCTCAACCTGCACCCCTAATTCTCATACTGGCTTTTCTTTCCCAAAAATATACTTTATTCATAAAAATCTGTAAAAAATACATTACAAAGCAGTTCAAAACAGTTCCAAGTTGACCTTCCAGAAAGTGCAAAAGAAATCATTTTTTTTCAATATAGAACGTGAGTTGCCTCACAAGCCTTCCATTCCATTTTACATGCAATGTACATTTTCAGGACACAGCAAAACTATATTTTGGTGCATACAGCCCGGGGGGTATTACACAGGTTTCAGCCCCTTGGTTCACTATGGTGGGAGGACCTTACACAGTGGTCTTTCACCATTGAGCCTTTGCAGCGTCTGCCCCAAGCTTTAGTGCGTCCCTTTAGTAGTCCTGGACCTTGGAATGTGCCAGTCTGCAACACTCGGTCGTGGACAACTCTTTGCACTGGAAGACCAGCAAGTTTCGAGCAGACCAAAAAGCGTCTTTCACTGAGTTGATGGTCCTCCAGCAGCAGTTGATGTTTATCTGGGTGTACATCCCTGGCAACAGACCGTAGAGCACAGACTGCTGTGTTACCGAGCTGCTCGGGATGAACCTCGACAAAAACCACTGTATCTTTTCGCACACCGGGTTTTGGGGAACTGTTCAGCAGAGTGCTGGTAGATTGTGTGGGGCCCCCACCGAAAACAAAAGGGGCCTCACCATTATGGATGTGGCTGACAGATTTCCAGAGGCTATCCCTCTAAGAACTCTCTCTGCCAAGATAGTGTTGGAGGGGCTAACCCAATTCTTCATCTGATATGGACTGTCTGCTAAGATCCAGTCGGATCAGGGCACAAATGTTATGTCCAGTATTTTTCAAAAGGTCATGGGTAATCTGGACATAACCTAGCTAAAGTCCTCAGCCTACCACCCACAGTCACAAGGGGCTTTGGAATAGTACCACCAGACCCTAAAGAAAATTGTTATGGCCAGGTGAGGAGGGGAGGGGGGTGGTCTCAGGCTCCCCTCTTGCCCTTCCTCTTATTTGACTGCAACAGGGTTTTTTTCTTTTAAACAGCAGTTGTGCTGACCACCTTTGTGAGTGTTTTACCTTTTTTCTTTACTGTGATCGTGAAAGAACCAATTGGATAGGTTTTCTTGAGTTTAAACAAGAAAGAGGTAAGTTTATTATACTTAACACTTGAAAGCTGATTTAAAAATAATAAAAAAATATGCTACACATTCACACACACATTCACATGGGAATCACACACACACAAATAGATTACAAAGTGGAAAGTAGGTTTTTTGGTTGGATTAAAGTCCAGAATAAATACATGTTAAATATACGGTCTGAGGTTGGATGATTCGCTGGTCTTCTGGATGAAGCTGTATTCTTGAAATCTATGCTTGGTCAAAGTGCACTTTGTGGCTGGCCTGCTTTGTTCAGGGTTTTCTTGAAGGCAGAATTGTAGTTGGCTCTCTTTCCCTGGTCTCCAGCTGTAGTACTCTGTAGGCTTGGAGGGTCCACAGTCACAGATAGTTTTCAAACTTGATGTTTTTTGGGGAGAGAGAAAGCGAAAAAGGGAAGCACACAGCCTTCTCTGCTGCTGCACACTCAGTTACTGCTTGTCTTCTGTCTGGGTAACAAAACTTCCCAATTTTTTCTGAGATGGACAGGCAGTCACATGGTTCTCTCAATCCCCTTTATTTTCAGTGAGGTCCAAAGTCAAAAACCCAAAACCTCTCTCAGGTGGAGTTGTCAGTGTTTATCCCCTGAAGGGACATCTCCACTTATGAATGCCTCAGGATGACTTTGGATATCCCAATAATAAGGATGATCGGCATAATCTACTCAGTTAGCCAAAGCATTGTTCTGGCTGGGCTTCTTGTTAGACTTTTATCTCCAGCTCAATCTCCTGGTATTGCAGATGCAAATTGCAGTGGCCATCTTGACTGCTAGTTTTTTTTAAAGTTTACTAAGATTTTTTCCATTTAAAGTCTAATGTAAGTTTCCAACTGATAAAATTAATATTTCTCATTTGGCATCTAGGATTTTCTTGACACAATGGGCTGAATTTTACAGACCCCCCCCCAACATTGGGGTCATAGTGGGGAGGGGTTGGAAAATGCCTCTGGGAGAGGCTCGCCACAGACCTCGACACCATGAGGGCCCAGCCCGATATTGCCAGCGGCAGCGAAGCCTTATGGTGGCCCCACCGCCGCTTGGCGATGGGATCACCATTAACATATTGAAATAAATGTAAATTAATGAATTGATTACCTTTACGTTCCTGCCGTCTGCTGCGGTGCGATATTTGTGCCGGTGGCCGGCACTCCAGTGCCTTCGGATCCCCATCCGAGGAACCGAGGTGTAACACTGGTGGGGAGGTGGGGGCAGGTACGTTTCTCAGTGCCGGGGTGGGGGGGCAGCAGGGTCAAACTAATAGGTCAAACCGTAGGGGATGGTGGGAAGGGTTATAGAGTAAAGATTAAGTACTTGGAGGGGAGGTCAGGTGGATAAGGTAAGTGCTTTGGGGGGGGAGAGGGCAAGTAATTAATTCTATGGTTATGGAGGGTTGGATGAGGGGGCGAAATAAATGTTTTCAATTTTTTTCCTTAAATTTCTTTTTAAATATTTAAATTGAAATGTAGGGCTCGACGCCCTTTAAAAATGCCGTCAGCGCCTGCACAAAGGCAGCTGATGCCATTGCCGGGGACGGACAGCCTGCCCCCTCCACATTATCAGGGTGGGCAGTCTGCCCCGGCTATTTAAATGAGCCACCGTGTTTATTATTGCGGCGGCTCTGTGACATGCGGCCTGTGCGGGCAGGCTGCCATTGTTTTCGCCCGCCACCAATTTCAGCAACAGGAGTATAAATTCCAGCCCAATGATCAGGGCATACTGCTATGATTATCCCCATGACTGGGACAAAGGGCTTGGATTTTGTCTATTTGTTACCAGGGACTCACCCAATGAGTCCACTGGCTTTAGTCCTTTTGAATTATTTTATGGACATGAGATGAGAGGTCATCTAAAACTAATCAAGGAGTGGTTTTGGGGACACAGGGACGAATTTTCCCTGTTAGACTACATCTCCATGTTCTGAGAACATCTCATGAGAGTCTGTGCGGTGGCTCAGGAACACCTAAAACATCTCCCAGACAGCTATGAAAAGGCAGGTGGATAAACATGCCAAGGCCAGAACATTTCAGCCCGGAGATCATGGGCTGCATTTTACAAGCTCGCCGCCAATCTCGGTGGTAAGCTTCAAAAATGGCGGCCTGCACGCGTGGGTTTTACTCTGCAGAGCTGCCGCACTATTAAACGCGGCGGCTCATTTACATGGCCAGAGTGGACCACCACTCCCCCCGAGATAACATGGGAGGGGGCAGATGGTCCGTCCTCAGCAAAGGCCTCCGGTGCCATTGAGCAGGCGCCGACGTCATTTTTAAAGAGCTTCCAGCCCTTCAATGTAATTTAAATTTTTAAAGAAACCTGCAAGTAAAAAAGTGAATAAAGTTATCGCGATCCCCTCGCACCATCACCCCCAAAGTTAATAAACTTTGAACTTTACCCCTTCTCACCACCCCCTAGACCAATCAAAAATGTTTCACCCTGATCCCCCTCTCCTGCCCTGAAAACGTATCTCCTCCCCCCTCCCCACCAGTGTCCCGAAGGCATGGGAGTCCCGGCAACTGATCACAATATCGGAGCGGGATGGCAGACGGGGGCAGATAAATTATTAATTCATTACTTTGCATTCATTAACATATTTAAATTCTGCTCCCGTCGCTGAGTTGCTGCCACAAGGCCTTGCCGCCGTTGTCAATATGGGGGCCTTCCTAGCATCAAAGTTTGTGGCGGGCCTTTCCTGGAGGCATTTTCCTGGCCCCATGCATCGGGGACATCAGGGCGTCGGTATAATTCAGCCCCATGTGTTAGTGCTATTACCAATACCTGAGAGCCACTGAAAGCCCAATTCAATGGCCCATACAGAGTAGTCAAGAGAATTAGCCGGGTGAATTATTTAATTGACACCCCAGATCATAGGAAAAAGCAAAGGCTGTGCCACATCAATATGTTAAAACGGTATCACAGCCGGGAAGGGGATAAACAAGCACAAGTCTGTCAGGCAGTCAGGAAAGAAGAGGGCAAAAGGGACAGTGAGGAGAGTTAGAGGGAGGCCTGGAGGATTCCCAAATCAAACCCTCTACAGTCCGGTTAGCTAACACTGAAATGTTCGGGAAATTAGATACCGTCCTATTTAAACACAGAACAGAGAGGAGACCGAACAAGGCTTCTCACAGTGTTTAAAGGGATCTGCAGCGACAAACCAGGGTGCACAACCCTAACCCTACACAATGTGGATGTCGGAGAGTCCCATCCCATAAAACAAAATCCCTATCGCCTTGGTCCCAGGAAACTGATGGCGGTGATTGCAAGTCAAGTATCCAGGCTGGATGAGCTGGAAAAACAGGAAGTGAGACAGGATGAAATTGATCATTGGTCTCAAGCTGCAAGGAAAAAAATTCAGCACTGGGTTAAAGTACAAAATGACTATGAAGCACTTCAAGGCAGGCTTAAAACCTTTGCCTGACAAAGTGGGCTGAATTCAGCGAATAAAATAGCGGCCCATACCAAAGAAATGCTGCGATTCCAAGCGCGGCAGCTCATTTAAATAGCTGGGGCAGACCGTCCCCCCAATCACATGGAAGGGGCGGGCTGTCTGCCCTGTCAATGGCGTCAGCTGCCTGTGTGCAGGCACTGACACCATATTTAAAGGGCTGTTAGCCCTACCAGCAAATTTAAATATTTAAAGTTAAATGGCAGTAAAAAACTCTCTTTTCTGCCTCTCTCCCACCCCCTCATAACAATTAAATTAATTATTTACTCTTTCCCCCCAAAAACAGTTACCTTCACAATCTGACCTTTGCCCCCCAAAACTGCACAAACTTTAAACTACAACCCTTCCCACCATCCCCTACACCCATGACGTTAATTTGACTCCGCCACCCCCCCCACCCGCCGCACTGAGAAACTTACCTCCTCCACCTTCCCTACCAGTGTTGCACCTCGTTTCCCCAGATGGAGATCTGAAGATTGGGGTGAAGATCGCAGTGGGACTTCAGGAAGCAACGGCAGAGTAATTAATGCAGGTATTTTCATTATTTAAATACTTAAATTGTAGTCCTGTAACCGAGCAGCCGAGGGGGGGTCGTGGTGGTGTGGGGGGGCCGACATGAGGCCTTGCCGCTGCCAGCAATATCGGGCCAGGCCCTGCCAGAGTTGAGGTCCGTGGCGGGCCTCATCCGGGGCCATCTTCAGCATACACCACCCCCACCCCCCCGCCATGGATCCCATCGTCAAGGGCTCTATAGAATCCAGCCCACTGTCTTATGATGTTATGGTGCCATTTGGCCCACTTGCATTTATGCCAGGACAGCTAATGCACACAAATGAATTACCATTTTACTTGCAAAGTGCTCTGCGAAGGAAGCTGTTGGCCTGGTGGAGCACAGAAAAAAATATGTACAGAAAGCACTGGATGATCTTCACAAAATTATGAACAACTTTGAATCCAGGATTGAGTTCACTGATATAGAGGAACTGGAAAAGGAAGGTATTTTAGAAATATACAAGGAAATTCAGTGTATGCTGGAGCACTAGCTGATGGAGCCTAATCAGAGCAGTTGGAGTTCCCCAGTTGTGCTCATGCCTAATCCCAGATGAAAAATCTAGAGCATGACTATGACAGTGAGACTGATAAGTGTGTGTGTTGTTATGAGGATTTCCATTTTTGTATTTCAAAAACTGAAAAGGATTTCAGTGGACGTTGAGACATCTGGAGATAGCTGAACTTTATTGATGCTTTTGGAAGGAAGGCAGGGTCAACGAGAGATTCCTGGTTTTGACCAGTAAACAAATACTAGAAATCAGGTAATTTCAAGGAAACCAGAAGGGGGGTTGACCTCAGAGCTATCCTCTGTTGTGACAGGACAGAATTTATGACTTGGCATGTGACTTGTTTCTGGAAGGTTTTGGTTTCATTTTTGAACTGTTTGAAAGGCAGTGGGTTTGGATGAATGAAGGAATTGGAATTTGATTTTGACCTGCTTGGAGATCAGAAGAAGAACCAGAAAAGTATTACCTCTCTGAAAAGAATCCTTGTTCTTGAAATGCAAAAGCTTGTATGAAGTGGTACTGTTACCTCCTGCATTTTCAAAGAAACCCTGAATTTGCAGAAATCGTGCATCTTTAAAAAAGGACTTTTGCATCGAATGTGAGAACTGACACCTGTTGCTACACCCCTGATGGAAGAGCTATGTGAAGCCGACTACCGTTAAAGTTCTTTGAACACCTACCCATCACAGACTGTTCATCAACCTCGCCTGGAAAGATTTCGAGTGGCATCCAATGATTCGACTTTGAGACATCTCTCCAAACCAAAGAACCTCCTTCCAGATCATGGCAGTCTAAGTTTTTTTTATTTTTTTATTCCTATGAAACAGCTGTAAACCAAAATCCCTTTATTCCCCCGGTTAACCGGTTTTTGGATGTATGTGCATGTGCATGAGGGCTAAGAAAAATAAGGAGCTTTAATATCTCAATTCATATATAGATTTACTTCATTATTGGTTAAGACTTGGTTTTATAATAAATGGTTAATTTTGTTGTGGATTAAAGAAACCTGGTTGGTGTGCTTTGTTCTGGGGACAAATAGAGTATCTAACTGGCTGTTGCGGTGAGTGGGAAAATTTATTGCTATGCTGTGACCTGTGGAGAAGTGGGACTGAATTAACAGTGCACTCCTCTTGCCTTGGCCGTAACAGTTTACAGTTTCTTTTTAGTTAGTGGCCTCATAATGAAATGTTCCCGCCATGACATTTCATTTCATTTGGTGGGGAGGTATCATGCCAACTTTCTTTGTTGAATGCTAATTTTTTTTAATCCACTAATTGGAGATCTGAATTTATATTTTTTGAAGAAATTTTATAAAGAACAGATAAAAAAGATGACTTTGCTGGCAGCTTAGGATGGCCACCTAATTTGTAACATTGCATCCTACATTGCAAGGCTTATGAGGAGGGAGATGAAATGTCTGCTCATTTCCCAGCAAGAACCAAGACCCAGGAAGTTTAAGGGCACCACCTGTTCTTTTTAGCAAGCAAGAAACACTGCTAACTGCTATGTTTGAATCACTGAGTGACTGTCATGTGACAAGCCCCTCTCCATCTCTGGTTTTAAGCTTGTGTCTTTCTGAAGCAGGGAAAGGAGAAGCTTCTGGACTCTGACACATGCAGACTTAAGTGGGGATCGCTTTCTCTCTCTCTCTCTCTCTCTCCATTTCAACTTACAAGTTCTGAACTCTGCCTGTTGACTGACCACCTTTGCATACTCCGGCTACATTCAGAAACCCCATTGGAGGAAATCATCCGCATCCTTGTCTCCAAGAGACCCACCGAACCAGTCTCTCCCTCTTCAAACTAAAAGCCTCAGGACCACCAAATTCAGCTAGAAGGCAGCCGAATCACCAAATGCCACAGACTGTATACCCCTTTTTTGTATGGACCCGAACTCAACCCATCTACCTTTCCCCACTCTGTACCTTTTTGTGTGTGTGTAAATCTCTAGTGTGTGTGTGTGGGTGAAAATTTGCACATAGTTTATTATTTTCATTTGTTCAGTTTAGGT
Organism: Heterodontus francisci; assembly: GCF_036365525.1. Classification (NCBI taxonomy): domain Eukaryota; kingdom Metazoa; phylum Chordata; class Chondrichthyes; order Heterodontiformes; family Heterodontidae; genus Heterodontus; species Heterodontus francisci. Next base: position 124,825,250 of record NC_090372.1, on the reverse strand, counting down.
ACAATAAAGTTAACCTCTTTCTTTGTTAATCTCAAGAAACCCTGTCCAATTGGTTCTTGTTATTATCATAGCAAATAAATAATCAAACACCTACTGACTTGGCCAGTACATCCACTTTAAGAAAGAATTAAACCTGTTGTGGTCAAACAAGGAGAGGGAAAAAAGGGAAGCCCTTAGACCCCTTTTCACTTGACGATAACACTATGATTAAATCAGTATAACTCGATATGGCTTTACAGAATACTGATAGGATTACATACTTTTATACAAAATACCAGTCGAATTCCAAGGACACAGGTCCAACAAGGAAGGATAAACCAGGACAAGTAAGCAGCCTAAAAGGTAGGAGAGTATTTAGCGGCCAATAATTATAATGCAAGTAGGTTTACAGTCAGAATTGATGAAGGCAAAAGAGTCTAGAACAAAGGTGTTGACTTGAAACATAGGACATTTTACACGGATGAAAGGAGGCCTATTCTACATTAATTGGATAGGAAAGTTTGTAGATAAAACAATAAACCAGTTGTGGGAAATGAATGTATATGTGAGATAGATAGGGCACATATAGAACATCACTAGTATTAAAATCCAACGTTCCACTGATGAAGCAGGACATTAACACAAATATAAAATCTAAAAGGCATACAATAAAATCAAATTTAGAAATGCTGATGAAATGTAGGAAGTAAAAAGTGGGATTGCGAGGACTAAGGGAAACAATAAAAAGGATTGGCATTCAACATAAAGGATAATAATAAAAAGTAACAATAAAAACTTTTATAAGCTTATGAAAATGAAGAGGATAGTCAGAGTGGAACCACTAGGACACAATCAATCAACCAATCTGATAGTAGACAGTAGAGAATAAGAGAACCACAGAAGTGCTTAACAAGTACTTTTCCTATATATTTACAAAGAAATTTAAAGGAAGGACGACAAGAGTAGCAAATGAGAATTTAGAACAACTGATAAATATTGAAAAAGTTAAATGAAACTGAAAGTTGATAAAGCACCCAATCAGATGGCCTGCACCTCAGAATAATGAAGAAGATTTGTAAAGAAGTAGTAGAGATACTCACTATAATTTTACTTGGAAACAGGAAATGCAACAAAAGAAGTGGTGAATGTAAATGTTGATGAAGGAGAAATGTATAAGCCCAGTTAGCCACACAGTGTTAAGTAGGAAGATTTTTTAGAGACCATAATAATGAATAACATTAATCTATTGTTTACCTGAATGTTCAGTTATTACCTTAGATATTATAATGGGTTCAATTTCACCAGAACTCCAATAAGCATACCACATGTTCCTATGATCTGGAGTGCACTTTTTTCTGCCCAATATTATGACCCTTATTCTGTACACTGGCTACAAGAGCGTGTTACATACTGCCAAGTGAATAGAGCTCTCACTCCAAATTGTGGACTCGATCAACAATCTTACCAAATTGAACCACAGGCTTTGAAACAATGAGGTCCATTTACAAAATATAGATTAACAGAGGGAGATATATTACATATTTCTTTATAATCTTAATGTATAAAACACCAAAGATGTAACTCATTTTCTCTTTCAACTTGAATCTTTAAATGGAAGTCCAACTACTATAAACTCACACAGTTCTACCTCTTTAGCTAAGCTAACACTAAGTTTAAAACCTGAGCACCTTGCAGCTCTTGTCTTGGAGCTGCACACACATTGGGCTGAATTTTATTGTCCCACCGCCAGGAGGAGCGGCAGGCAAAAAAAATTGGCTGCCCACATGCACAGGCCATGCACTGCCATGCCGTCATGATCTAGAACACAGCGGCTCATTTAAATATGCAGGGCGGGCCCCCCCATCACATGGTGGGTGCGGCCTCAGTGACACCGTGAACAGCGCCAGCTGCCTCTGCCTCTGTTATGGTAAGAAAGCCAAAATGGAACCCTGGACCCCTTTCTCACCAGGTTGTAACAGGGAGAGAGAGAGACAGAGAAAGGGGGAGAGATATAGAGAGAGGAAGAGAGAGAAGGCAGAGGTGGAGAGAAAGAGAGAGAAGGGAGAGAGAGAGGGAGGGAGGGGAGAGAGAGGGGGGACAGAGAGAGAGAGAGAGAGGGAGGAGAAAGAGAGGGTAGAAAGTGATGTGTGGGGGGGTGCGGGTGGAAGAGAGAGAGAGAGGGAAGAGAAAGAGATCAAGGTCGCTCCCGACAAATGGATCTCTATCTGGTATGCTCCGCATCACTACATCAAGTGTGCGGGCAGAGATTGAGTACTTATGCAAGCAAAAATAATGCCAGGTATGTCACTAAATCAGTGTTCAACATAGTGATGAGAAAGTAAGTCAATAAATTAGTCTTCTTATTTAAAGCTTCTTCACAAAAATGCATATTTGTTGTTTTGATGGTAAGATAAATTTTTAATACCTTTATCTGTCTAAAATTTTCTCACCAGCCTCCTCTCTAGGTCAAAAATTGTAATGTAGCTCCCCTCACGTGAAAAAGTTGGACACCCCGATTTAGCCTAACATCTATTGTCCGGAAATTGCTAGACTCTATATTTAAGGATAGAATAACTTAACACCTTGAAAATTTTTAGCTGATATGAGAGAACCAGCAATGATTTGTAAAAAGTAAGATATGCCTGATGAACCTGATTGAATTTTTTGAAGAGGTGACTAAAGCAGCGGACAGGAAAATGCCTTTGAATGTTATTTTTTGGACGTCCAGAGGCATTTGATAAAGACCCTCATAAGAGACTGTTAACTAAAGTTGAAGCTTATGGAATTGAAAGCAAATTATTGACCTGGTTTGGAAATTGGCTTAGACAGAGGAAGGATAATGGTCAGGTACTCTAATTGGCAGAATGTGACTAGTGGTGTCCCGAAAGGATCTCTGTCAGAGCCTTGACTTATTCACTGTATTTATGAACGACTTAGATCAGGGTTGTCCAATATACGACCCACGAGCCAGGATTTGACCCATCAAGGGTTTCCATTCGGCCCGTGGATGTCCTTCAAAAATGAGAAATTTTTGATAGTCTTCTTCTTTCAGATCAGCATTTAAAAAAAATTGCAAGTCAGTTTCACAACTAACAGGTGCTGACATCGGGACTTTTTTAAAAGCCCACCGGAAACCCCCAAATCTGTCCGAAGTTGGGAAACGACTTTTCCCGATGTCAGCACTTGTCAGCAAACTGACAGCGTGATTTTATTAAAAACTGACCAACCACAAAACTGTTGTGCTGAGCGCTCTCACTCTCTGGAACTGTCCGAGAGAGGGGTTGGGGGGGAACAGAGAGATGGGGAACAGAAAGAGAGAGAGGAGGGGAACAGAGAGAGAGGAAGGAACAGGGAGAGAGAGTAGAATAACAGAGAGAGGGGGGAACAGAGAGAGAGAGGGAGGGGGGAACAGAGAGAGAGAGAGGGGGAACGGAGAGAGGGGGGAATAGAAAGAGGGAAGGAGGGGGGAACAGAGGGAGGGAGTGAGGGGGAGAGAGGGAAGGAAGGAGAGAGAGGGAGGGAGGGAGCGGGTGAACGGAGGGAGGGAAGGGTAGGAGGGGGAATATAGAGGGGGAAGAGAGGGAGGGAGGGAGAGGGAGGGAGGGGAAGAGAAGGAGGGAGAAGGGGAAGAGAGAGAGAGAAAAGGACAGAGAGAGAGAAAGAGGGACAGAGAGAGAGAAAGGGACAGAGGGGGAACAGAGAGAGAGAGAGGGAAAGAGACAGGGAACAGAGAGAGGGAGAGAGCGTGGGGACAGAGAGAGCGAGGGTGGGGACAGAGAAAGACGGGGCACACAGAAAGGGGGAGAACAACACAGAGAGGGGGTGAATAAATCAGAGAGGGGGAACACAGGGAGAGAGAGACAGAGAGAGAGAGGGAGAAAATGATCAAGATCACTCCTGACTGATGGACATCTATCTGGAATACTCCGCATTGCTACAACAAGCGTGCGGGCAAATATTGACTACTTGTGCAGCAAAAAAATGCCAGTTATCTCACTAAAACGGTGTCTAACATAGTGATGAGAAAGTAAGTCAATAAATTAATCTTTTCATTTAAAGCTTCTTCACAAACATGCACATTTGTTGTTGTTTTGATTAATAGTAAGATAATTTTTTAATGCCTTTAATGCTGGGGGTGCCAGGGTGGGAGTGGTGGGGTGGGGGGAAGGGGAGGGGAGCTGGGGGTGCTGGGGGGAACCGGGCAGGGGGGAAGCTGGGGAGGAGAATAGAGGTGGTTGCGGGGAGACAAAGGTGCTGGGAGAGTTGGGGGAACCGGGAGGGGGGGGATGGGGGTAGGGTAGAACTGGGGTTGCCAGGGGAGCATGGGGAACTGTGGGAGGAGCTGAAGATGCCGGGGTGCTGGGAGCAACTGGTGGGGGGGGGGGCGTGGGGGAAGATGCTGTGGGTGCCGGAGGGGAGCTGGGGGGACTGGGGTGGGGGGGAGCCATGGGTGCCAGTGGTGATCCAGGGGGTGTCCAGTGGGGAGGCTGGGGAGGGGGAGTCTGTGGGGGGAGGAGCCGGGGGAGCAAGAGGAGTGGGAGTGTTTCAACACTTCTCTCGCTTTGTGTTTAAAGATGTGCTCCTGGGCAGGCCCTGCACCTGCTAGTATCAGTCCCAAAACGATCTACATGAGAACATGTGTAACTGCTGGGGAATCAGGCCAAGTGCCCAATTTACAGGTACACCCTTAGAAGCCAGCCTGGCACAGCCACCAGTGTGCGCTCAGCCGGAGCCATTTGAGGCCCATTACCAAGTTCCACTTTTCGGTGCGTGTGATCACTGGAAGTTGTAGTGTTGTTGTGGTCCTCAACAGCAGCGAAAGTCTCAGTTTTCACCGCTATTGGGTCTGCAAGATCCAGGCCATTGATGTGTTAAGTGAATAGGCAAAAATGTGGCAAAGGGATTTCAATGTAGGCAAATATATGGTCGACTACTTTGAACCTAAAAAGGATAGAATTACTTTACAAATGAAGAAAAGCTAGAAACAGTGGCGGTCCAAAGAGAAGGGGTGGGTGGGGGTTGGGTGCGTTTGGGGGGGCGGTGATCCAGGTATTCAGATCACTAAAATGTCATGAACAAGTACAAAATATAATAGAATGCTGACCTTTATATCAGAGGATGAGAGTGCAAGGGAGTAGAAGTTATGCCAGAACTATACAAAGCCCCCGATCAGACCAAGGCAGACCTGCAAGGAAACAGGCACTGGTAAGCAGGAGTTCCAGCGGCTTAAAAGAGGCTGCGAGAGGCCAGGGAAAGAGTGAGACTGAGCGGACCTGCGAGGAGACAGGCACCGGCGAGCATGAGTTCCAGTGGCTTAAAAGAGGCTGCGAGAGGCCAGGGAAAGAGTGAGACTGAGCGGACCTGCGAGGAGACAGGCACCGGCGAGCGGGAGTTCCAGTGGCTTAAAAGAGGCTGCGAGAGGCCAGGGAAAGAGTGAGACTGAGCGGACCTGCGAGGAGACAGGCACCGGCGAGCATGAGTTCCAGTGGCTTAAAAGAGGCATTCTCTCACACACACTCACAGGGACAGCAAGAGAGTTCCTCGACTGACGTCACAGTTCAGAAAGTGACGTGTTGCAAAGGGAGACAGCTGATTGGTAAGTAGGAATAGGTGAGTATTTCTACCCTTTTTTACTACTTTCAATAGTTGAAGTAAAAGTAAAGGTAGGGATTTTAGATTATAATAGGTAGTGTTTGGAGTGGAATAAGGTCCATAGTGTAATTAGTACTCTAAATTAAAGGGAGTAACTAAGGAGCTTAATCTAAGGCTAAGTCATGGCAAGAGAGCTCAGCCCCGTGGCATGCTCCTCCTGTGCTATGTGGGAAATCAGGGACACTTCCAGTGTCCCTGGCGACCATGTGTGCAGGAAGTGTGTCCAGCTGTAGCTACGAGCTGATGACCGCATTGTGCAGCTGGAGCTACGGATAGACTCACTGTGGAGCATCCGCGATGCTGAGGACGTCGTGGATAGCATGTTTAGCAAGGTGATCACACCGCAGGTAGTGGCTGCAGAGGCAGAAAAGGGATGGGTGACCACCAGTAGGAATAGTAGGCCCAGGCAGGTAGTGCGGGAGTCCCCTGTGGCCATCCCCCTCTCAAACAGATATATCACTTTGAATACTGTTGGGGGGAATGGCCTCCCAGGGGAAAGCAGCAACAGCCAAGTTCATGGCACCACGGATGACTCTGTTGCACAGGAGGGGGTGAAGAGGAGTGGGAGAGCCATACTGACAGGAGATTCAATTGTAAGGGGAACAGACAGGTGTTTCTGTGGCTGCAACGAGACTCCAGGATGGTATCTTGCCTCCCTGGTGCTAGGGTCAAGGATGTCTCGGAGCAGGACATTCTGAAGGGAGAGGGTGAACTGTCAGGGGTCGTGGTACACATTGGTACCAACGACACAGGTAGAAAGAGGGATGAGGTCCTGGAACAAGAATTTAGGGAGCTAGGTAGCAGATTAAAAAGCAGGACCTCAAAGGTTGTATTCTCTGGATTACTCCCAGTACCATGTGCTAGTGAGTATAGGAATAGGAGGATAGTGCAGATGAATGCATGGCTGAGGAGGTGGTGTAGGAGGGAGGGCTTTAGTTTCCTGAGTCACTGGGTCTGTTTCTGGCAAAGGTGGGACCTGTACAAGTTGGACAGGTTGCAGCTGAACTGGAAAGGGACCAACATCCTTGCTGGGAGGTTTGCTAGTGCTGTCACAGAGACAGGGTTGAGGGAAGGGCAGGACTGGCAGCTCAATATTCCAGGGTATAGAATCTTCAGGCGTGACAGGGGAGGGGGTAAAAGAGGAGGTGACATTGCACTGTTGATCAAGGAGTCAATTACTGCAGTAAGGAGGGATGATATCTTAGAAGGTTCCTCAAATGAGACCAGATGGGTAGTACTTAAAAACAAAAAGGGGACAATCACTTTGCTGGGAGTGTACTACAGGCCTCCAAACAGTCAGGGAGAGATAGAGGAGCAGATATGTGGGCAAATCTCAGAGAAGTGTAAAAATAATAGGGTAATAATAGTAGGGGATTTCAACTTCCTCAATATCAACTGGGATAGTTTTAGTGCAAAAGGCTTAAAGGGGACGGAATTATTAAAATGCATACAGGAGAGCTTTTTGAGCTAGTGCGTAGAAAGTCCTACAAGAGAAGGGGCAGTACTGGACCTAATTCTAGGGAGTGAAGCCAGACAAGTGGTAGATGTGTCAGTGAGGGAGCATTTTGGGGATAGTGACCATAACTCTGTAAGATTTAAGGTAGTTATGGAAAAGCACAAAGATGGACCGGAAATAAAGGTACTGAATTGAGGGAAGGCCGATTTTAAGATGATAAAACAGGATCTGGCTAAAGTGGACTGGGAGCAGCTATTTGTAGGAGAGTCTACATAAGACCAGTGGAAGTCATTCAAAAAGGAAATAGTGAGAGTTCCGAGCCAACATGTACCCGTTAAGGTGAATGGTAGGCCAACAAGTCCAGGGAACCCTGGATATCAAGGGATATAGAGGATTGGATCAGGAAAAAAAGGAGGCTTATGGCAGATACAGAGTGCTGAAAACAGCAGAGGCACTAGAGGAGTATAGAAAGTGTAGGGGGGTACTTAATTACTTAAAAAAGTAATTAGGAGAGCGAAGAGGGGACATGAAAAAACACTGGTGGGAAAGATAAAGGAAAATCCTAAGGCGTTTTATAAGTATATTAAGGGCAAGAGGATAACCAGGGAAAGAGTAGGGCCCATTCGGGACCAAAGTGGCAATCTGTGTGGGAAGCCGGAGGACATAGGTGAGGTTTTAAATGATTGCTTTTCATCTGTATTCACTATGGAGAAGGACAATGCAGGTGTAGAGATCAGAGAGGGGGTTTGTGATAAACTTGAACATATTAGCATTGAAAGGGAGGAGGTATTAGCTGTTTGTGGGCTTAAAAGTGGATACATCCCCAGGCCCAGATGAGATGTATCCCAGGCTGTTATATGAGACAAGGGAGGTGATTGCAGGGGCTCTGACACAAATTTTCAAATCCTCTCTGGCCACAGGAGAGGTACCAAAGGATTGGAGGACAGCAAATGTGGTACCGTTATTCAAGAAGGGTAGCAGGGAAAAACCAGGTAATTACAGGTGAGTCTAACATCAGTGGTTGGGAAACTATTGGAAAAATTCTGAGGGACAGGATTAATCTCCACTTGGAGAGGCAGGAATTAATCAGGGGTAGTCAGCATGGCTTTGTCAGGGGGAGATCGTGTCTAACTAACTTGATTGAATTTTTTGAGGCAGTGACGAGATGTGTAGGTGAGGGTAAAGCAGTTGATGTAGTCTACATGGACTTCAGTAAGGCTTTTGATAAGGTCCTGCATGGGAGATTGGTTAAGAAAGTAAGAGCCCATGGGAATAAAAGCAAAATACTGCAGATGTTGGAAATCTGAAATAAAAACAAGAAATGCTGGAAATACTCAGCAGATCTGGCAGCATCTGTGGAGAGAAATCTCCCTGCTTTACTTCCTTAAAACCTTTCACATTTCTAATATCTGCTAGTTCTGAAGAAGGGTCACTGACCTGAAACGTTAACTCTGCTTGTCTCTCCACAGATGCTGTCAGACCTGCTGAGCATTTCCAGCATTTCTTGTTTTTATTTTATGTTATATTATATAAGAGCCCATGGGATCCAGGGCAATTTGGCAATTTGGATCCAAAATTGGCCTAGTGGCAGGAGGCAGAGGATCGAGGGTTGTTTTTACGAGTGGAAGCCTGTGACCAGTGGTGTACCGCAGGGATCGGTGCTGGGACCCTTGCTGTTTGTAGTGTACATTAATCATTTAGATGTGAATATAGGAGGTATGATCAGTAAGTTCGCAGATGACATGAAAATTGGTGGTGTCGTAAATAATGAGGAGGAAAGCCTTAGATTACAGGACGATATAGATGGGCTGGTAAGATGGGCGGAACTGTGGCAAATGGAATTTAATCCTGAGAAGTGTGAGGTGATGCATTTTGGGAGGACTAACAAGGTAAGGGAATATACAATGGATGGTAAGACCCTAGGATGTAGAGAGGGTCAGAGGGACCTTGGTGAACTTGTCCATAGATCACTGAAGGCAGTAGCACAGGTAGATAAGGTGGTTAGGAGGGCATATGGGATACTTGCCTTTATTAGCCGAGGCACAGTATATAAGAGCAGGGAGGTTATGATGGAGCTAAATAAAACGCTAGTTAGGCCACAGCTGGAGTACTGTGTACAGTTCTGGTCACCACACTATAGGAAGGATGTGACTGCACTGGAGGGGGTGCAGAGGAGATTCACCAGGATGTTGCCTGGGCTGGAGCATTTCAGCTATAAAGAGAGACTGAAAAGGCTAGGGTTGTTTTCTTTAGAACAGAGAAGGTTGAGGGGAGATATGATTGAGGTATACAAAATTATGAGGGGCATTGATAGGTTAAATAGGAAGAAACTTTTTCCCTTTGCAGAGGTGTCAATAACCAGGGGACATAGTTTTAAGGTAAGGGGCAGGAGGTTTCGAGGGGATTTGAGGAAAAAAAATTTCACCCAACGGGTGGTTGGAATCTGGAATGCACTGCCTGAAGTGGTGGTAGAGGCAGGAACCCTCACAACATTTCAGAAGTATTTAGATGAGTACTTGAAACGCCATAGCATACAAGGCTACGGGTCAAGTGCTGGAAAATGGGATTAGAATAGTTAGGTGCTTGATGGCCGGCACAGACACGATGGGCCGAAGGGCCTGTTTCTGTGCTGTATAACTCTATGACTCTATGACACACTTGAAGTACTGTGAGGAGTGCTGGGAACAACACATCAGGAGCAATATATTGGCCTTGGAGGGATTTGCTGCATAGAATTACCAAAATGATATCTGGTTTCCAAGTGTTAAATTATGAGGAGAGATTAAACAAACCAGGTTTGGAATCCTGAAAGTTAGAAGGTTAAGGGATGATTTGATCAAAGTTTTCAAGATATTAAGGGGAACAGATAGGGTAGATAGAGAAAAACAATTTCTTCTGGTTGGGGAGTCTAGGACTAGGGAGCATTGTCTAAAAATTAGACCCAGTCCTTTTAGGAATGAAATTAGGAAACACTTCTACACACAAAGGGCTCGATTTTGTTATCCCATCGCTGGGAGCGGGGCGGGGGCAGAAAATGGCGGCAGCCCTGCGTGGGACCCTCGCCGCTGTGATTCTGCAGCAGGTGGCCACTTGCATATTCATGACGACTGCCCCACCCCCAATCACGTGGCGGGGGCAGCATTGACGATGCCATTCATGGCGTCACCTGATGCGGGAGCAGGTGCTGGCGCCATTTTTAAAAGGCTGCCAGCCCTGCAGACAGTTCAACAAATGCAGGGTTGATCCCTTTCCCCCCCTTCCTTATACAAATACTGCAGAGTTGTCCCCTTCCCTATACAAGTAGTGCAGTGTTGACCCCTTCCCCCTTCCCTATATAAATACTGCAGAGTTGACCCCTTCCCCCTTCCCTATACAAAGAGGGCAGAATTGATCTCTTCCCCCCTTCCCCATACAAATAGTGCAGGGTTAACCCTTTCCCCCTTCCCTACACAAATACTGCATTGATGATCCCTTCCCCCACGTCCCTGTACAAATTCTGCAGAGTTGAACCCTTCCCGATACAAATAGTGCAGGGTTGACCCCCTTCCCCCTTCCCTATACAAATCGTGCAGGATTGATCCCTGCCCCCTTCCCTATACAAATAGTGCAGGATTGATCCCTTCCCCCTTCCCTATACAAATAGTGCAGGGTTGATCCCTTCCCCCTTCCCTATACAAATAGTGCAGGGTTGATCCCTTCCCCCTTCCCTATACAAATAGTGCAGGGTTGACCCCTTCCCTATACAAATAGTTGCAGAGTTGACCCCTTCCCACCCCCATACAGTTCATAGTGCTGAGTTCACCCCTTCCCCACCTCTGTTGTGCCAGCTTTCCCTGGATGTGAAAGTGAAGGCACGTGAGTGCCGCATGTTGCACTAAAGACCGGGAACTGAAGGTAAGATCGCTGTAGGTTACATTTAAATTAATACACAGATCTAATTACCATATGGAAAGCAGGGTCCCATTGCAGAGCGGCGGAGGGGCTACCACAGAGCTTCCTCGCCACCGGGAAGATAGGGTCCGGCCATCCTGCTGTCGGGTTCTGTGGCGGCCGCTGCCACTCCGATTCTCTGTCCCCCCCCCCACCGCCACGGAACCCAATGTCAGGCGAGGAACAAAATCCAGCCCAAAGAGTGGGAGAAGTTTGGAACTCTCTTCTGCAAATGGCAACTGATGCTAGATCAATTGTTAATTTTAAATCTGAGATTGATGTATATTTGTTAACCAAAGGTGTTAAGGGATCTGGGGCAAAGGTATATGGAGTAATGTTGCAGATCAATCATGGTCTCATTGAATGGCAGAACAGTTATGAACAACTAAAATGGCCTACTCCTGCCCCTATTGTTGTGATAGTGTATTTCTTAGTATGTCAGATACAGTCATTTGGTAGTACAGAATTTGAATATTGCTGAAAATAGATCTATGCTGTCGAAGCTTTTCGTCTTGCACTCGTCAAGACAATCCGCAAGAATACCAATGTAAGGGAAATTAACAACTTTATACTGTATGAGAAGAGAGTGCTGATTGGTTGGCAAGTGAACTCTGATTGGCAGAGGCATTGCCATGGAAGCTACATATAGTAATACACAGGGCCCTGTTCTTTGCAGACAGAAAGAACATGTACACACTTGCGCCTGTTTCAGCTAAACACAATAAGTGACAGCCATTCTCTGGTTCATTCCTTAGGGCAATGCTTTGACCAATCAGAGTCAAGCTGCCTGGTTTAACTGGTTTAAATTTCAAACAAAGCTTGGCAGTTAACTGTCAGTCACCATAAACTGGTGCATTCTCCATGGCAATGCCTCTACCAATCAGAGTTCACTTGCCAACCAATCAGCACTCTCTTTTTATACAGTATAAAGTTGTTGTTTTCCCATGCATTGGTATTCTTTCTTATTGTCCTGATGAGTGTAAGCGAAAAGCTTTGACAATATGTCTCTGTGTAAAATATAATCATTTAAATATACATTTATGCTAATATGTATGTCATCATAGGAAATGATGCAATATCATGTGATTCAATTCTATTGCAGTCAGCACGTGTAAACTGAAATAAAAACAAGTCTCCATTAAAGTGCTGTGTTCAACCTCTATGCTTTCCCTTCAGCTTCATTTACTAATCTAGAAAGAGATAATATAATATGGTGGCAGCGATAGTGAGTTGACAGCATTGGTCAGCAGCTGAAAATGACAATTTAAGTCAGAAGCCCTACCTGAAGCACTGTGACTAGATCACTGCTCTCACATCGGAACTGCAATGGTGTGAAAGTGATTTGGGCGCACTCCCAGTTTTGCCCCGAGCTGACAAGACAAAAATCAATGGTAGTTCCAGCCGCAGGGATCAATGCAGCATTATGTTGCACAAATTCCTTCCTACTGTCACCACACTTACGCACCATTAGCCGACCCCTCCTGCCTACAGGCTCACAAGCCCGTGCTGCAGCAACATAGCTCAGGGTGTGGCTCCTGCTCAGCTCTGCAGACATTGCAGCTTGTTGCAACTTTTAAAGTGAGGTTTGCTCCTCAGAGGGGAGAAAAGAGTAGAATGCTTAGGCAATGGCAGCCGGATTTCCAGAGATGGACTGGAAAACATATGATGTGTTGGGCTAGTTCACACAGTTTAAGTAGAGGATTGAACTATGCTTCCTAGACCACGAGGTTGTGGATGCAGCGAAGCAGGCTATATTGGGTACTACTAATTAGCACTAATGCTGCGGAGGATGAATTCCTGGAGTGTGTACGAGATGGGTTTCTGTAGTAGTAGGTTGAAGAACTAACTAGCGATGGGGCTATTTTAGATTTAGTGTTATGTAATGAGAAAGGGCTAATTAATAACCTTACTGTAAAGGAGCCATTAGGAAATAGTGACCACAATATGATAGAATTTTACATTAGGTTTGAAAGTTTCATTCTGAAACTAGAGTCTTAAATCTGAACAAAGGAAGGTATGAGGGGCAAGTTGGCTATGCTGGATTGGGAAAATACATTAAAAGATTTGATAATAGACAGGCAATGGCTAGTATTTAAAGAAGTATTACATGGTTTACCACAAATATACATTCCTCTAAGACACAAAAACCCAACAGGATAGGTTAACAAAATAAGTTAAAGATTGCATTAGGTCAAAGGAAGTGGCTTATAAGGTCACCAGAAAAAGTGGTAAGCCCGAGGATTTAGAATCCAACAAAAGAGGACCAAGAAACTGATAAAGAAAGGGAAAAGAGATTATGAATGCAAGCTAGCTAGAAACATAAAGGCTGACTGTAAAAGCTTCTTTATGTATGTGAAAAGGAAAAGATTAGCAAGAACAAATGTGGGTCCATTGAAGGCGGACTCAGGAGAGTTTGTGGAGAATGAGGAAATGGCGGAGAGACTAAACAATTACTTTGTGACTGTCTTCACGGAGGAAGACACAGAAAATCTCTCAGAAATTCTAGGAAACCAAGGGACTTGTAAAAATGAGGAACTGAAAGAAATTATCAATAAAGATGTAGTACTTGAAAAATTAATTGGATTGAAAGTTGATAAATCCCCTGGATTAGATGAGCTACATCTCAGAGTATTGAAGGAGGTGGCTATAGAGATAATGGATGCATTGGTGATTATCTTTCAAAATTCTATAGATTCTGGAAATGTTCCTGCAGACTGGAAAGTAGCAAATGTAACCTCACTGTTTAAGAAGGGAATGAGAGAGAAAACGGAGAACTACAGACCTGTTAGTTTGATGTCAGTAGTAGGGAAAGTGTTAGAATGTATTATAAAGGATGAGATAACTGGACACTTGGAAAATAATGATATGATTGAGCAGAATCAACATGGATTTATTAAAGGGAAATCATGTTTGACAAAGCTGTTGGAGTTTTTTGAGGATGTTACTTGTAGCATAAATAAAGGAGAACCAGTGGATGTGGTGTATTTGGAGGATCCAGGGGGATTTGGACACACTAAGTGAATGGCAAGAACATGGCAGATGGAATATAATGTGAATAATGGTGAAGTTATCCACTTTGGTAGAAAAAACAGAAAGACAGAATATTTCTTAAATGGTGAGAGGTTGGGAAGTGTTGATGTCCAAAGGGATCTGGGTGTCCTTGCTCATGAATCACTAAACACAGGTACAGCAAGCAATTAGGAAGGCAAATGGTATTTGCCTTCATTGCAAGGGGATTTGAGTACAGGAGTAAAGATATCTTGTTGCAATTGTACAAAGCCTTGGTGAGACCACATCTGGAGTATTGTGTACAGTTTTGATCTCTTTACCTAAGGAAGGATACACTTGCCATAGAGGGAGTGCAACAGAAGTTCACCAGACTAATCCCTGGGATGGCGGGATTGTCTTATAAAGAGAGATTGCAGAAACTGGGTCTGTATCCTCTAGAGTTTTGAAGAATGAAAGGTGATCTCATTGAAACTTACAAAATTCTTACAGGGTGTGACAGGATAGGATTTGGATAGGATGTTTCGTCTGGCTGGTGAGTCGAGAACCAGGGGACACAGTCTCAGAATAAGGGGCAGGCCATTTAAGACTGACATGAGGAGGAATTTCTTTACACAGACGTTAGTGAATTTGTGGAATTCTCTACCCCAGAAGGCTGCGGAAGCTCAATCATTGAGCATGTTCAAGACAGAAATCGAAAGATTTCTGGATACTAATGACATCAAGGGATATGGGGATAGTGGGGAAAAATGGCGTAGAGGTTCATGATCAGCCACGATCTGTTTGAATGGCTCGATGGGCTGAATGGCCTACTCCTGCTCCTATTTTCTATGATCCTATGAAAAATTAGGATCACCATAGGAAACGGAGGTCTGCGCAGAATCAGTACCTCTGGTTTATCTGATCAGATGGATCCATCAAAGCTATGGGCAACATTAGAACATTCACTTAAGAGTAATGTCAATTGCAGAGTACACTGCCTGGAACTCATGAAGTGTAGACACAAAGCTGACAAGAGCTTGGACAACTTTGTTAACCGATGCAAAGAGAAAGCAAAAGAATGCCACTTCTTGGATGCTGAACTCTCAGAACAAATAATGGATTTGGCTATTGCCTTCACTTCTATTGAGGCGTTCCAGAAAGGCCTCCTGGAAAAGCCGAGGGGACATGGCTTGGAGAACATACTACGGGATGGATGTGATTATTGCAGGGAGACAGTGGGCTGGATTTTGTGTAGGAGGTGGGACTCCCAGCGCCAGGCTGAAAAGGCAGGGGGATCCCTGCTTCTGCCTTTTCCTGCCCCACCTTGAGCGATACTCCAGTCTTTTTCTTTCAAAGTTTCAGGAGTCAGGATCCCTGTCCCTTTAAAGACAGGGATCCTGCCTTCATGAGCTGAGCTACCAGCCAATCAGAGGGCTGGTAGCTCAGCAGTATCAGCAACAACACCAGGAGCAGTGGCCACGTCTGGTGCTGCAGAGGCCTCAGACCCAGGCCCAGCACTGGAACTCCAGACCAGAGGCGGGGTCGCCGGGTCCAGTCCAGGAGGCCCCAGTGAGTGGGGGGCAGGGGGAGGTGCGAGGGGGTGGTTGTGAAGTCCAGGGGGAGGGGGCTCCTGGGGGGGTGAAGTGATTCCCAGCGGGAGTCCGCCATGTGCCACAGATTGCCCACGAAAGAGGGAAGCCCCATCACAAGCCCGCAGGGAGGTCGACTTGTAACACGACTCATGTAACATGACCTCATGTTAGAAGGCAACCTCCTCATGTGACAGAGGCCCCCACTGCCGCTGGTAAGATCCCAGCAGCGGCGGGAAGAAGCCCTTAATTGGCCATTAATAGGCTATTTAAGGGCCACAATTGGCCACTGGGTGGGAAGGCCGTTGTTGTCCTATCCCGCTCCTGGGAAGATCACTTTGTGACAGGGAGCTGACGGGCCCTCCGCCCTCCCGCCACCTGTCGCAACTCTCCGGCCCCACTGCAAGGGGGCCCATAAAATTCAGCCCAGTGTTTGCAAGCCTTAGGGTGCAAAACGCCTGTAGGTACAATATCCAAGGTACCCAGGCAGAACAAGGTGTGCAGTAACTGCACGCTCTCTCACCAATTGCGTAGATGCCCAGCATACGCAGACACGTGCCAGGCATGCGGGCTTAGAGGGCACTGGGCCAAACTTTGCAGCAGGCCCAGCAGTAGAAATGCGGGGAGAAGCCAGAGCGGGCAACGCTCAAACTGCTGAAGTACACTACCCAGAGGCGCAGAGCGGTGAGACAGTTCCAGTCGTCACCAAGCACATAGGCCCAACCATGAAATGGGGGAACACCCGACCAAACGGATGAGATGGATCAAGGTAAAGACAGGACAGGTAAATGTTATTCCACACAGTCACCCAAGCAGAACAGGTCCATTCCATTAACAAAACAGAAGCTTTTGCACCAGTCCAAATCATCTGCCCCAATAAGGCTGGACGGCATCAAGCGAGAGTGAAGATCGACACTGGTGCAGGTGCCAACATTCTACCTTTCCGCATTCTCAAGAGCATGTATCATGAGGCATGCAAGTCTGTTGTGCAACCCACAATCATGAAGCTTATGGATAAAATGGCTTGACAATAAAGTGCCTAGGTTCCCTGGACCTGCAATGCTGGTACAAAGAGTCAACGTGGTCGACTCAGATATTCTACATCGTAGATGTGTTAGAACCAGCAGTAGCAATCTACCAGTGTGCAACAAACTTAACATGGTCACCATCCATGAGCTGACCCAGTCAGAAGACCACAGCAGTCAAAACAGGTGCACAGCCATTGGCTCGGTACAAGACCTCCAGAGGTTCTACCTGGACCGGTCTGACACGGTTGGGAATTTCCATTGGGACACAGTCCTACACCTTAAAGAAGGTGGAAAACCATCAATTGACCTGCCATGAAAATGCAGTGTGCACATTCGAGAAAAGTTGAAAATGGAACTGGATGGAATGGCATCATTCGCGAGTGCAACATCACACAGACTGGTGCAGTTCCATCACTTTTGTAATCAAGAAGGATGGTTCAATTCGACTATGTTTAGCCCCAAGGAGGCTAAACAAAGCCTTAAAGAGATGTCCTCATAAGATACCAACTCTATAAGAGTTAAACCCAACATTTGCTGAGGCGAAACACTTTTCCAAATTAGATGCAAAAAACATATATTGGTCTGTACACTTGTCATGAGAGTTGCAAGAGCTAACAATATTCAGAACTCCTTTTGGCAGGTATCGTTTCTTCTGTTTACCATTTGGGCTATCGGTCAGCCAGGATATATTTCAACAGCATATGAATCAGATAACAGAATGCGCCCCAGGCTGTGGATATATTGTGGACGACATCGCCGTAGTAGGAGGCATGGAAGAAGAGCAAGACAGAAACCCACACTTGTTAATGAAGACTGCCACGTGCCAAGGTTTGGTTTTCAATGTCAAAAAGTGCTCCATTAAGGCAGGTCACATAAATTTTTTTGATGCCATTTACTCAAGCTCAGGCATCCGCCCGGCTCCTGGGAAGATCGAAGACATCCAGTAAATGGTACACTGCAGAATAAGGATGACCTCCAAAGGTGCGTAGGTCTATTCAACTTTCTTGCTGCATACATACCGAGCTTCTTGGAGAAGGCTTCTCCACTAAGAAAATTGCTGAAGACACACCATTCCTATGGCAGGACGATCACCAACATGCTTTGTGCATTGAAACAAGCACCATCAGCCGAGTCATGTCTTCATTACTATGACCCTTGGAAGGCAATAACATCAGAAGTGGACACATCGCAGAAAGGCCTCGGTGCGTGTCTTCTGCAAGACAGCAGTCTGTCGCCAGCACAAACAAATTACTCCAAAATCGAATGAGAAACTCCAATGGAATACTATTCAAAGGACACTTCAGTCTGACATACTTGGACAGCTACATCGAGGACACATGGGAATAGAGAAGACAAGGCAACTTGCCCGGCATCAACAAGGACATTGACCAATGGTGAGATCTTGTGATGCATGTCAGGAACACCAAGCTAGTCAACAGAAAGAGCCTCTCCAACCACATAACATAATGTCATCACTATGGACCAAGATAGCAACAAATTTGAGCTCTCTGGGCAGAGAAGACTATCTCTGAATTTCACTCCAAATTTCCTATTGTGCAGAAGCTTCGAGATGTGTCAAGTACAACAGTGGTCAACACTGTCAGTGCCATCTTTAGTCTTTTTGGTCCCTCTGTAGAAGTGGTATCCAACAACAGTCCACAATACACGGGAAAACTGTTCCAGGATATGTGTGAACGATGGTCCCTCAACCATGTCACACCATCACCCCGATATCCTCGTTCAAATGGGATAGCTGAATGTATGATCAGGACAGTCAAATCGCTGATCAAAAAAATGTTCAGAAACCAGGCAAGATATCCAAGTTGAGTTATTGTATTTTCGCACAATGCCATTAGACTCCAGATTGCCATCACCTGCCAAGATTCTGTTTGGTTGACCGGTTAGAAACACACTACAAACTCACATCTCACCAAGTTGTACGTGATCACAGACTGGTTAGGTCAGGAACAAAATAACATGAAAGACGCACATGATGTGCATGCAGGTGCAGAATTACCACCACTATACATTGGGAAGAAGATGAGGGTCCCAGCAGAGGTGTCCAAGGTCTGCAAAGAACCACGTTCGTATGAGATGACAATACGAAATGGTGCAGCACTGCGAAGGAATCAATTTCACCTCAGGGGACTCTCTGCTAGACATGCCCAAGGCGGCCATTTAGCATCGCCTATGGGTACCCACATACGTTTTGCAGACAAAGAGACAAGCAACACACCAACTACTGAGGACAATCCTCCCAAACACAATCTTCAGGAGGAGAGGACGGACAGCTCGAGAACACACCCACATGTTATTATCACAAGGTCTGGTTGAGTCAGTGGACAAACAGTACGGTTCCAAATGTCGACAACACCTTAAAGAGAAGTGTTCCAAATGTTCTAGTTGCAGTTGAATGTTTTTTGTAAATGGTGTTATAGTTGTCAAATTTCTTATGTCTCATAAGGGTTGCTTATGCATATACATATTAATGTTATAATATATGGGGCTGTCATTTAAGGGAAGGGGGATGTTGTGATAGTGTATTTGTTAGTATGTTAAATGTAATTATTTAAATTTATGTTTATGCCAATATATATGTCATCACAGGAAGTGATGCAATATCACTTCATTCAATTCTCTTGCACAGTTAGCAAGTGTAAGCTGAAGCAACAAGTCTCCCTTAAAGCTCTGTGCTCAACCTCTATACTTCTGAAAGAGATAATCCAGCACCTATGTTCTTTGTACTAAAAAATTGAATTATCCAACAATTTAAATTAAGCTACTTGAGTAGACTGTATTGTGCTTTGTTTGTTGTATTTTGGATTGATTTGGAATGGTTCTACACTGAGCTTCTGAAGCACTTTTTAACATTTAGCATGACTTTTTTGTAGTTAAGTAATTTCAATTAAAATTAAATGTCAATCATTTAGCATTTTTATATTTCTGTTTTTATTTATTTTGAAAATGTAATCATGTAGATGACCATTATCAGGATCTCTGGTGACTCACAATCCTTGGAATCCAATTATGGATGGATTCAGTGACCTTCTTTACACTACTGACACATATATTCTGTCCCTAAATGGCAGACAATAATGCTACTATTGTAGCTTGCATGGCTTAGGAATCACAGGAAAATACCCTATCAGAGTGAATTACATGTTCACTGAATTTTAACTTGAGAGTAACATGAGCTTGCTTCTGTTGTAACATTGGGAGTTAATATGGGAATGTACAGCACCGGAAAACACAAAATTGATCTCTCCGGCCAGCCCCATCACAATAAAACAGTTCAACAATTATATCCTTCCATTAATTTTCTAGTTAAATGCCTGCACAACTCCCTCTTAAAATTACAGATGGTATAAATTTCATCAGATCCGTGTGTAGTCCATTCAAAACATTCGCCCAGATTCTGAAGCAGTCCGTGGCCTCATGCATCAAGACCTGACAACATTTAGGTTTGGGTGATAAGTTGCAAGTAACATTCATGCCATATAAGTGCCAGGCAATGACTGTCTCCAACAAGAGAGAATCTGACCACCGCCCCTTGACGTTCAACAACATTACCATTGCTGAAATCTCCATCATCAACATCCTGGGGCGTACAATTGACCAGAAACTTAATTGGATCAGCTATATAAATGCCATGGCTACAGAAGCTGCGAATTCTGTGGCGAGTAACTCATCTCCTGACTCTCCAAAGCCTGCCCACCATCTACAAGGCACAAGTCAGGAGTGTGATGGAATACTAAAATAAAAGCAAAATACTGCGGATGCTGGAAATCTGAAACAAAAACAAGAAATGCTGGATTCACTCAGCAGGTCTGGCAGCATCTGTGGAAAGAGAAGCAGAGTTAACGTTTCGGGTCAGTGACCCTTCTTCGGAACCCCGTGATGGAATACTCTCCACTTAACTGGATGAGTGCAGCTCCAACAACACTCAAGCAGCTCAACACCTTCTGGAACAAAGCAGCCCACTTGATTAGTACCCCATCCACCACCTTAAACATTTACTCACGCCATCACTGGCACACAGTGGCAACAGTGTGTTTACCATTGACAAGATGCACTACAGCAACTTGCCATGACTCCTTCAACAGCACCTTCCAAACCCGTGACCTCTTCCACTTAGAAAAACAAGGGCAGCAGATGCATGCAAACACCAGCAATGCTCACATCCCAAAAACGAACAAAAAAATTAGATCCCCTCTCATAAGGCCTCATAAGTAGCTAAATCATAGAACGTTTAAGAGAAAGAGGTCACTTGGCCCATTGTGTCTGTGCCAGCCGAAAAACATTTCAACTATTCTAATCCCACCTTCCAGCATTTGGTCCGTAGCCTTGCAGATTACGGCACTTGAGGTGCATATCCAGACTCCTTTTGAATGAGTTGAGGGTCTCTGCCTCAACTACCCTTTCAAGCAGTGAGTGCCAGACCCCCACCACCCTCTGGGTGAAAAAGCTTTTCCTCATCTCCCCTCTAATTGTTCTACCATTCACTTTAAATCTATGCCCCCTCGTCACTGGCCTCTCTGCTAAGGTGAATAGACCCTTCACCTCCACTCTATCCAGGCCCCTCAAAATTTTGTACATTTCAATCAAATCTCCCCTCAGCCTTCTCTGTTCCAAGGAGAACAACCCCAGCCTATCCAATCTTTCCTCATAGCTGCATTTTTCCAGTCCTGGCAACATCCTCGTAAATCTCCTCTGTACCCTCTCTAGCGCAATTACATCCTTTCTGTAATGAGGTGACCAGAACTGCACACAGTACTCAAATTGTGGCCTAACCAATGATTTATACAGTTCCAGCTCCCTGCTCTTATATTCTATACCTTGGCTAATAAAGGAAAGGATTCCGTTTGCCTTCTTAACCACCTTATTGACCTGTCCTGCAACCTTCAGTGATGTGTGAACATTCACTCCAAGGTCCCTCACTTCCTCTAAACAGTACTTTCCCATTTATTGTGTATTCCTTTGCCTTGTTTGACCTCCCCAATTGCATCACCTCACACTTCTGCAGGTTGTATTCCATTTGCCACTTTTCTGCCCATCTGACCAGACCATCAATATCTTCCTGCAGCCTACAGCTATCCTCCTCACTATCTACCACACAGCCAATCTTTGCGTTGTCTGCAAACTTCTTGAACATGCCCCCTACATTTACGTCCCAATCATTTATACCACAAAAAGCAGGAGATCCAATACTGAGCCCTGTGGAACGCCACTGGAAACAGCCCTCCAGTCGCAAAAACAACCGTCAACAATTACCCTTTGTTTCCTGCCACGGAGCCAATTTTCTATCCACCTTGCTGCATTTCCCTGGATCCCATAGGATTTTATTTTTTTAACCAGTCTGCTGTGTGGGACATTGTCAAAAGCCTTGCTAAAGTCCATGCAGGCCACATCAACTGCACTACCCTCATCTATCTTCCTTGTTACTTCTTCAAAAAATTCGCTCAAATTGGTCAAACAAGATCTTCCCTGAACAAATCCATGCTGACTATCCTTGATTAACCTATGCCTTTCTAAGTGACAGTTTATCCTGTCTCTCAGAATAGATTCCAATAGTTTATCCACTACTGAAGTTAGACTGACTGGCCTGTAATTTTGGTCTATCCTTTGCTTCCTTTTTAAACAGATATAGCAGTCCTCCAATCCTCCGGCACTACACCTATATCCCGTGCGGACTGGAAAATGATAGTCAGACCTTCTGCTATTTCCTCTCTTGCTTCTTTTAACAGCCTAGGATACATTTCATCTGGCCCTGGTGATTTATCAACTTTCAAGGATGCTAATCCCATTTATACTTCCTATTTCCCTATGTTTATCACACCCTATACTTCACACCCCTCTTCCTTAACTACAATATACTTCACACCCCTCTTCCTTAACTACAATATCTGCATCGTCCCCCTCTTTTGTGAAGACAGACACAAAGTATTCATTAAGAACCATACCAACATCTTCTGCCCCTACACATAGGTTACCTTTTTGGTCTTTTATGGGCACTACTCTCTCCTTAGTTATCCTCTTACTCTTAATGTGTTGATAAAACATCTTTGGGTTCACCTTGATTTTGCTTGCCAATATTCTTTCATGCCCTCTCTTTGCTTTCCTGATTTTCCTTTTGATTTCACCCCTCCACTCTCTATACTCCTCTTGGCTCCCTATAGTATTGAGTTCTCGGTATCGGACATAAGCTTTCCTTTTCTGCCTTATCTTACCCTGTCAGCTCCTTGACATCCATGGGGCTCTAGATTTGGCCATCTCACACTTTTTCTTTGTGAGAACATGTTTACTCTGAACCTCTTGAATCTCCCCTTTGTTCTCCCACTGCCACCCCTTCCACCTAACGATCTTCATTTCCTAAAAGTAACTCTAAAACTGCACCCTTTACTGTTGGACTTGCTACATTCTGGGCAAAAAGGTTCTCCTGAATGCACCTCAAGAATTCTGCTCCCTCAATTCTTTTCACACTAAAACTATCCCAGTTAATATTGGGGTAGTTAAAATCCCCTATTATTACTGCCCTATTGTTCTTGCACTTCTCAGAGATTTGCCTATATATCTGCTCTTCTATCTCCCTCTGGCTGTTTGGGGGTCTATAGTACACTCCCAGCAGTGTGATTGCCCCTTTTTTGTTCCTTAGCTCAATCCATATGGCCTTATTTGATTAACCTTCCAACATATTATCCCTCCTCACAGCTGTAATAGTTTCCTTGACCAAAATTGCCACTCCCCCTCCTTTCTTATCACCCTCCCTATCGCATCTGAAAACCCTGTAACCAGAAACGTTGAGCTGCCATTCCAGTTCCTCCTTAAGCCATGTTTTTGTAATAGCTATGATATCACACTGCCGTGTGTCTATCTGTGCCCTCAGCTCATCTGCTTTATTTGCTATACTCCTTGCATTGAAAAAGATACCCTTGAACACTGCCAAACTCTTATTTTTATTTTCTGACCTTTGTTTCCTGTGTCTTCCAGACTCATTTAGTTCATCAATGAATTTAGAAAAGATATATAACAGACAGGTGAATCGGTATTGGCCGTTTTATACTAGCATCTGAAGTCAAAGTTACCCCTATAACTGGTGTTTAATCTCTTATGTATTTGTCACTGAATTAAAGGAAGAAAAAAAGACTTGGATTTATATAGCGCTTTTCATGATCACAAAATGTCCCAAACTGCTTTACAGTCAATGAAGTACTTTTGATGTATAGTAACTATTCCAATGTAGGAAACATGCAGGAAAATAAAAGTACAACATTCCGACTAAAACAAAGCAGAACTATTTAATTTTTGTCACACTCCCTATTTATGAATTCATGATGACGGTAGTGTTCACCCATTAACTCTCTCAAGATCTCACCTGTTTTTTTTCTTTTAAGTGGAAGTTGAAGTTTATGAACACTCATTTAATTTAACATTACAAAGCCAAACAAAAGTACACTTAAAGGTATTTGTTACTCTAGTTATCATGACTTATGCTCGAACACTAATAAGAAGAAGCCTGAAAGCAGGTGCTTTGCTTGTAGTTCCCCAATGCAACAATGCCACCTGTGTCTCTTCAGGAATGGGAATGGCTGACTCATGAATCACTCCAACTCACAAGATGAATCAAACATTTAGGATTTTGTAACCTATGTAATTGGCTGACCTTCACATTTAAGACACCACCTGAATTGACCTTTCTATATTCCATTGAGGAATGTTACGGCCACGTGGCGGGGTGGGGGGTGGGGGGGTGGGGTGTGGGTGGTTCCCTTCGTTTAACTCCCACCTGACCGCAGCAAGTGTCTTTTGTTACGGTTTAACCCCTTTGTCTTTTATTTGTCAAATAAACAGACAGTGACAGGTTTTCTTATAGGTTTAAAAATAGAAGATTAATTAGTTATTGAGCAATATGCTTTATCCTGAAATTGTCGCAACTGTACCCACTCACACACTCTCAAGAGAAGATAGAAAGAAAAGTACAGGGTAAGAGGTGTACAGAGTTCAGGTTGTAAAATTCTGTTGTCTCAGGAATAACCTGTGGGATCCTCCTCGGAAGGTGAATTTTTAAAATTGCAGGCCTGGTTGTCTGGTATTCATTGGGCTGTTGCAGTCTCCTGGCGGTTTACTTTGGGTTGAAGATGATGCTGATGCCTTAGGTTAATCCTCATCAGTAGAAAAGTTGTTTTTGCAAAGGCACTTTTGTGTCTCTGTTGTAGCTAGCTTTCACTTGTCTCAGCAGGGTTCAACTCTGTTGGCTGGAAATGATCTCTCTCTCTGCCTTGCTGGAATTCAAGATGGCTTTTTGTTGCACTATATGGCTGAGGAGAGACCAGACTGCTGTTGTTGTCTCTAGTTGTGCCCTGAAAAGACTCCCGCTTTGTACCTCAAAACAATAATTTTTTAAGGTGAATTTGCAAGGGTTGGCTTCATCCATATGACTTCAAGTTTCAGTCCTAGCTGGGCTGTATAATGGCCTTGATGATGGCCCCATTCTAAGGAGAAAAGGGTGGGGTTCACACTCCATTGTATTGGAGGTTATTCGGAGATGAGAAGTCTGCGAAAGGTCTTGTCTTATTGTGTTTGAGTATAGCTTTCTTCCAGGTGTGATTATCTGTCTCATTTCCATACAGACGGGGCTTAATTGGTTTTCAGTCTTAGTAGAAACAAAATAAAAACAAAAAGTGCAGGAAATACTCAGAGGTTCTGATGAAAGGTCACAGACCTGAAATGTTAACTTTGCTTTTCTCTCCACAGATTCTGTCAGACCTGCTGAGTATTTCCAGCACTTCTTTTAAATTTCAGATTTCCAACATCTGCAGTATTTTTCTTTTTTTTTCTTTTTTTCTTTTATTTTAATAGAAATGAATGTGGATTTGAGGACAAGAGAAGCTGAGGGTCATGTGTTTTATCCTCCATATTGTTGACAGCACATTGTCTACTTTTTAAAAGAAAAGTCAACTTTTTCACTCTTCAGTTTGAGTTCTACATTTTCAATTGCTGCACTTTGTGTGAGCGTAACAGGAACTATAATATAGTTATAAACTGCTGCAACAACAGATTACTTAGCAGTTGAATCAGAAGAATGTGGGTTCAAGCCCCAATTGACACTTGACCACATAATCTAACCTGACACTTTAGTGTAATCATCGAGGGGGAGCTACATTATTAGATTTGCCATTTACAGATGAGATTTTAAATCAACAGGCTCTGAGCCTGTTCTGTTGGACTTAAAAGATCATATAATACTATTCTAAGAAGGGCAGAGGTGTCCAACATTTATCCTACCACCAAAACATAGTCATTTATCTTACATAGGAATATAGGAAATGAGAGTGGGAGTAGGCTATTCAGCCCTGCGAGCCTCCTCCGCCATTCAACTAGATCATAGCTGATCTACCTCAATGCCACTTTTCCAATTTCCCTTGAAATCTTTAATATCTAGAAATCTGTCGATCTCTGTCTTGAACATACTCAATGACTGAGCCTCCACAGACCTCTGGGGTAAAGAATTCCAAAGATTCACCAATCTCTGAGTGAAGAAATTTCTCCTCATCTCAGTCCTAAATGGCCTGCCTCTTATTCTGAGACTGTGTCCCCTGGTTCTAGACACCCCCCCCACCCCGCCCCACCAACCTTCCCCCTGCCAGCCAGACGAAACATCCTTCCTGCATCAACCCTAAGTCCTGTAAGAATTTTGTATGGTTCAATGAGATCAACTCTCATTCCTCTAAACTCCCAGAGCAGGGTTGTCCAACCTTATTGCGTGGGGGGCCACATTACAATTTTTGTCTTGCATAGGAGCCAGTGAGACAATTTCAAAAAGATAAAGGTATTAAAATTTATTTTACTATTAATCAGAAAAGAAACAAAATGTACATTTTTGTGAAGAAGCTTTAAATGAGAAGATTAATTTATTGACTTACTTTCTCTTCATTATGTTGGACACTCATTTAGTGAGATACCTGTCATTTTTTTGCTTGCACAAGTAGTCATTGTTTGCCTGCACACTTGTAGCGATGCAGAGTATACTGGATAGATGTCATTCTGTCAGGAGTGATCTTGGTCACTGTCTCTCCCTCTATGCCACCCCACCCCTGTCTGCCTCTCCTCTCTATGCCCTCCTCTCTCTCTGTTCCCACTCCCCCCTGTCTCTCTGCAGCCTCTCTGTCCCCATCTCTCTCTCTCTCTCTCAGTCCCCCCTCTCACTATTTCCCCTCCCTCTCTCTCTGACAGTTGCAGAGAGCGGGGACGCTCGGTAGATAGTTGATCAGTTTTTTGAAAAAAATTGGAAGTTAGTTTCATAGCTGACAGGTGCTCGGGGTGGGAACAGTGGTTTCTGAACATCAGACAGATCTGGGGTTTTCTGGCAGGCTTTTAAAAAACCAAGTCTGCCCTAAGTTGGGAAACGGCTGTTCCTGTTGTCAGCTTTGAAACTGACTTGCAATCTTTTTAAAAAGCCGGTCTGAAAGAAGCCACTGGAAACTTTCTCATCTCCAGACATGGACCCCTGGTGAGGGTGAGGAACAGCCCGGAACAGTTTACATCCGCAGGCCAGATGGAAACCTTTGGCAGACCAGATGCTAGCCTGCGGGCCATACGTCGGACAACCCTGCTCTAGAGAATATAGGCCCAGTCTCCTCAATCTCTCCTCTTGGACAATCCCAGGAATCAGTCTGGCAAACCTGCGTTGCACTCCCTCTATGGCAAGTATATCCTTCCTTAGGTCAGGAGACCAAAACTGTACACTATACTCCATGTGTGGTCTCTCCAAGGCTCTGTACAATTGCAGCAAGACTTATTTACTCTGTACTCAAAACCTCATGCAATAAAGGCCACCATTACGTTTGCCTTCCGAATTCCTTGCTGCACCTGCATGTTAGCTTTCAGAGACTTATGAACAAGGACACCCAGGTCCTTTTGGACAGCAACACTTCCCAATCTCTCACCATTTAAGAAATACTCCGCCTTTCTGTTTTTTCCACCAAAGTGGATAACTTAACATTTTTCCACATTACATTCCATCTGCCATGTTCTTGCCCATTCACTTAGCCTGTCTAAATCCTCCTGAATCCTCTTTGCATCCTCCACACAACTCCCACTCCCACCTAGTTTTGTGTCATCAGCAAACTTGGAAATATTACATTTGGTCCCCACATCCAAATCAATTCACATTCCACTTCAAAGGTACTTCATTGGCTGTGAAGTGCATTGGGATTCCTTAGCATTTTAACAGGTTTAAGATCAGTAAAACTCAAGTAAATGAAGATAGCTACCAGACTCTGCTGTTGACAACAAACTCTGATACCAGGTTAGCTAAACGGGTAATGGAGAAGTGGATAATTAAAATTAAGAGTTAGAGGCCCATTAACATTAAGAGCAGATCTCGGTAAAGTCTCAAGATATAGCTGAGATTTAAATGGCTACTTTGCAATAATTTTCATTAATAAAGATGACAGATTCACCAGTGCTGCAGCGTAGAGTTGCTAAAATTGAACTCGTGGAAGTGAATGCTGATATAGTCCTCATTACAATTAGAGCTCTTAAAATATCAAGCTAATGTAAATAAAAGCAGATGCTGGAAATCGGAAATAAAAACAAGAAATGCTGGAAATACTCAGCAGGTCTGGCAGCATCTGTGGAGAGAGAAGCAGTTAACGTTTCAGGCCAGCAACCCTTCTTCAGAACTGTTGCCTATGCTGGTATCAACCGAGGTGCTAAAGAAAATAGCACTGTGTTATGTGAATCATAGTGAACTATTAAATATGTGTCAAACATGTGATTGTTCCCAGAGAGAGGCCCATGTGGTACAAATATTTAAAAGGGCAGGCAGAACCAGGAGACTATATGCTTATTAATTTCAGTTGTAAGCAACATGTTAGAAGGTATTATTAGAGATGTGTTGTATGATCATCTTAAAAGGACTATTAAGGAATTGGAAAAGGTCCTCTCAGCAACTTGATTGGAGTTTTATGAAGTTACTAAGTTGGTGGATGATGGAAGCCAAATATTGTAGAATTTCTACAGGGATTCCTTGATTTTTAATCACAACTTTGCTGGAAACAAGAGAAACTGCATATATGGCGGCACAGTGGTTAGCACTGCAGCCTCACAGCTCCAGCGACCCGGGTTCAATTCTGGGTACTGCCTGTGTGGAGTTTGCAAGTTCTCCCTGTGTCTGCATGGGTTTTCGCCGGGTGCTCCAGTTTCCTCCCACCACCAAAAGACTTGCAGATTGATAGGTAAATTGGCCATTATAAATTGCCCCTAGTATAGATAGGTAGTAGGAGAATAGAGGGACAGGTGGGGATGTGGTAGGAATATGGGATTAGTGTAGGATTAGTATAAATGGGTGGTTGATGGTCGGCACAGACTCAGTGGGCCGAAGGGTCTGTTTCAGTGCTGTATCTCTAAATAAAAAAAAAAAAAAAAAATGGCTGTTCATGCAGTTCTCCAGGTTTCCACCAATATCATAACAAATCAGGAGAACCCCTGTAGAAAACATATTTTATGGGATTAGCAGGCAAATCTGCAAATCTAAGAGAACTGGTTTCACTAATACAGAGGGCAGTTATTAATGGTAGTGGCTGTGTAGGGGCCAGTCACTAATGAGATCAGAATGAAAGCCACTGCTCTTCATCTTTAATATTGATTTGAAGATACCAGGGGAACAATCCTCAATTTTGTAGATGTGACAGAAATATATGCCAGAGTTAAGACCTTGAATGAAGCACATCTAAACAAAATGGTGGGGGCAGGGGAGGAATAGAACTACTATGTAGATGCCTTTCAATATTGACATGTACAGCATTATACTTTTGGGCAGAGGCACTTTCCACTATTTCTACATCATTCATGTTTAACACTCAAGGCTAATGAGCAGAACTGAGGATTGTAGTTCATGAAACTGATCATGCATGGACTTCAGTGATTCATGAGAATGATGTAAAAACAAAGTGAGTGCTAGGATATATCATTTAAATAAATATAAAACTAGTACAATTTTTTGTCCAGCTACATCTAGAATAGTGTGTCCAGTTTTGGTCCCGTCACAGAGTTGGGATATTGAGATGCTGGAAAAGGTTGAGGAAGCCGACTACAACCAAGTGCCTTAAACTAGATCAGGACAGGATTAGAGAACTGCTAATCTTTATTTTAGAAAAGTGCAGACTTGAGATGAGAGTGAAGTCTTTAAAATAATTGTTTCAAGGAAAATGGGATATTTAAACTTGTCAAACAAGTACTAAGTGGCATCAGTGCAATTTATGAGAACATAGAATTAGATTTAAAAGTTTCTAAGTATTTCTCTTCACAGAATCATTGCAAATACTGGCAACTTATTCCAGTAGTCAGAGTGTAGCTTCGCTATAGGCATTCAAAAGTTGCTGGTAAGTTCTGGGGGTGAAAAACACCTTGAGAGATGGGTTAACAGTCACTTGTGATATTAGTTACCAAGATCTCCTACAGCTGGTTTTTGAGACTTGGGGAGGAATTGCCCAGTTCTATCCTTCTTCCACATCAGCCCAAGATTTATTCCTGTGCTTTTGCTTATTTTTGGAGATTGTGGGGTGAATAGTGAATGTAAGATGCACTATATTGGTAGGGGACAGACTTGATGGACCAGCTGTCCTTTTTCATGTTTGTAAGGGATATCAAAAGGCACTATTATAAATGCAACTCTATTTTTAATTTCTTGATGCAGGACTGTACAGTTCAATCTAGTATGGGTCTTTAGTTTATTTTGGCACATAAAAGTTGATGGCCAGAGTTTTCTGCTTCTTGACTTGCCAGTCAATTTTCCACCCTTTCATTTTAATTTTTTAAAAATTTGTTTTGGGGACATGGGCGTCGCTGGCCAGGCCAGCATTTATTGCCCATGAGAAGATGGCGGTGAGCCGCCTTCTTGAACCGCTGCAGTCCATGTGATCAGAAAATCACAGGCTGGCAAGTAAAAATCCTCAGTTTCTAACTTCATTCAGTTACTTATGATATAGTACATTAGAGCGACCTGTTAAGTGTACCGACACAATAGTACAACTCAAATCACATTTTATTTGGGCCTAATGAAATATCTGCTGCCTTAAGACCAGTGGAATGTGAAACCACTGCTGTATTCAAGAATTAAATGTATTAAGTGAAAAGTTAGCCAGGAGATGGTACAAGCAAGCTTTTATTCAGTTCTTTTAAACAAATACATGTAGCTTACAGTATTATGCAAAAATAAATACGACCAGAAAATGCAGTTCACAAATTGTGGCATATCCCACCACTCTTCTGTTAGTAGAGTACTAGTGTGTCTATTCCTGCATTTCTCCAGGGCACCGAATATCATCAATTTTCAATATCATTTTCACTACTTGGGTAGCCAAAGAAATCTGCTGCTTCTTTCCAATTAGAGTCTCAATGACATGCTGTTTTTTCATATCTAGAGGGAATAGTTAAGGAATTAGTGGACTGAGTCAAAGAACACTGTTGCAACAAACATTAAAAATGAACATTTTCAGTACAACTAGTTAAGCTCACTAAGGTAGAAGTACATTCAATGAGTAACACCTCAGCAGAGTAATATGAATAATTTTAACTATTTAATTGCAAATCAGAGGGAGAAGGGAAAGTTTATATTGAATGTACTCCCTCAGTACTTGCTCTTCAAAAGGAGGTTACGTGACTGAGCTGCCCCTTAATACCAAGTGTTATGACAAGAAATTACTGATCACTTGCAAGCACTTCAGTTTACCCTTATTTCTACAGGTTAATATGAGTGGCGGCGGGGAGCAGGATTGGTGTAGATCCCACTCTCCAGGATGTGAAGGCAATAATAGAATTTGTGCAGGCACTGAAGATAGACTGTCATTAAAGAGGAAGGAACTGCTCAAAATGCCTTTTACCAAGTCACTTCTAAGGTCTGTTGAGAGGAAGACGGCAATTTGGCCCATCTTAGTTGAGCATTCCAACTGGTTCTTATATCAATCCAGGCTTTTTGCTTCCACCATTATGTCTGGGAGTCCATTTCATTGTTGATTGCTTTGGAAGAAAAACTTCCTAATATAAAACCAAAATCTGCTTTTTTGAAAAAAAAGTTTACATTTCTTACCCTTCTCATGGACAAACAAACTTTCCTAGCTTCCAATCTTTGCAGCGAAGGTTCACCGTATATCAAAGTAACAACTGGTCAACCTTTCCCCAAAAAGGCAAAGATAATTTTGGCAGAAAAATCATGGAGCTTTTATTCATTAGAGAGTTAAGACTGCAACATATGCGGCTGTCCGTTATAACAAATAGTCTAATAGATACGCCTCCCTGTGAGCGGATCCCTAAGAGAGCAAGACTACACCTTCTACTGGCAGGGTAGGGCTCCTGAAGAACCAAGACAGCATGGAGTGGGCTTCGCCATCAGAAACTCTTTGCTCAGCGTGATAGAGCCATCTTCAAATGGCTTGGAACGCATACTGTCCATCCGACTGGCCACCGCCTCTGGCCTAGTACACCTACTCAGCATCTATGCTCCAACACTCTGCTCCCCACCTGAAGTTAAAGACCAGTTCTACGAGGACCTCCATATCATTAGTAGCATTCCTAATACCGAACATTTGTTCCTGCTGGGGGACTTTAACGCCAGGGTTGGGACCGACCATGACTTATGGCCCTCCTGCCTTGGGTGCTATGGCATTGGAAGGATGAATGAGAATGGACAGAGACTGCTGGAGTTGTGCACCTATCATAACCTCTGCATCACCAATTCGTTCTTTCATACTAAATCCTATCACCAGGTTTCATGGAGACACCCAAGATCACGTCGTTGGCACCAGTTGGGGTTTTTTCAAGGTTACAAGGCGAGCCTCTATAAACAGTGTCCAAATCACACGCAGCTTCCACAGTGCGGACTGTGACACCGACCACTCCCTGGTGTGCAGCAAAATTAGACTCAAACCAAAGAAGCTACATCACCCCAAGCAGAAGGGCCGCCCGCGCATCAACACTAACAGAATTTCTTATCCACAGCTGTTACACAAGTTTCTACATTCATTTGAAAAAACCCTTCAGAACACTCCTGCAAGGGATGCAGAGATGAAGTGGGCCCACATCAGAGATGCCATCTATGACTCAGCAATGACCACCTTTGGCAAACATGAGAAGCAGAATGCAGTCTGGTTTCAATCTCACTTTGAAGAGCTGGAACCTGTCATAGCCGCTAAGCGCACTGCTGAACTACAAGAAAGCCCCCAGCGAGTTAACATCCGTAACACTTAAAGTAGCCAGAAACGCTGCACAAAGAACAACCAGGTGCTGTGCAAATGACTACTGGCAACACCTATGCTGGCCTCCGACACCAGAAACATCAGAGGAATGTATGATGGCATTGAGAGCTTTTGGGCCAACCATCAAGAAGATTCCCCACCCCCCCCCCCCAAGTCTAAATCAGGGACATGATCACTGACCAACGCAAGCAAATGGACCGCTGGGTGGAGCACTACCTAGAACTGTACTCCAGGGAAAATGTTGTCACTGATATCGCCCTCAATGCAGCCCAGTCTCTGCCAGTCATGGATGAGCTGGACAAACAGCCAACAAAATTGGAACTCAGTGATGCCCTTGATGCTTTAGCCAGTGGAAAAGCCCCTGGAAAGGATGGCATTACCCCTGAAATAATCAAGAGTGCCAAGCCTGCTATACTCTCAGCACTCCATGAACTGCTTTGCCTGTGCTGGGATGAGGGAGCAGTACCACAGGACATGCACGATGCCAATATTATCACCCTCTGTAAGAACAAGGGTGACCACGGTGACTGCAACAACTACCGTGGAATCTCCCTGCTCAGCATAGCAGGGAAAGTCTTTGCTCGAGTCGTTTTAAACAGACCGCCTACTTCCATCTCTGTAACATTGCCCATCACCATCTTAGAATGCCTTTCTTCCTTGTCCACTTGAGTATTTACCTGATTCCACTCTTACCTATCCTGAATATTTTCTACAATGGCTTCTCTTAGCACAGTTACCTCTGGCATTCCCTAAGGATTTAGCCTCGGTCCCATATTTCTACTATGCGCTACCCGCCTTGATATCAACAAACAAAGACTTGTTGGGTTCCAAATGTATTCTTACTCCCACCTATCTTCACCATGTTGTCAGACTGCTGGTCTGACATCCAGTGCTGGATCAGCCACAATTTCCTCTAAACACTAGGAAGACAGAAACCATTGATTTCCATTGCCTTGCCATTGTTTCCATTCACTTTGCTGGCTACTGTGGTCTCAGACTGGACCAGACTATTTGCAGCCTTGGTGTCTACTTGACCCTGAGCTGAACTTCTGATCCCATATCCTTTCCATCACAAAGACTGCCTACTTCCATCTCTGTAACTTTGTCCATCACCACATCCCCCCCCTTAGGGTATCTGCTGCTGAAACCCACTTTAATTCCTTTGTTACTTCCATACTAAACAATTCCAATTTCTGCTGGCTGGCCTCCCATCTTCTACCCTCCACTAACAAGCTCATCTAAAATTCAGCTACTGGTATCCTAACTTACACCAAGTCCAGCTCACCCGTCACCCCTATGCTTGCTGAGCTAGATTGGCTCTTGGTGCACCAACATCTTGATTTTAAAATTCTCAAATCCCTCTATGGCCTCACCCTCCTCATCTCTGTAACCTCCTCCAGCCCTAAAACCAAAAGCTCTGCGTTCCAATGCTTGTGAATCCCCACTCTCCTCATCCCACCACTGATGACTATGCCTTCAGCCTCATAAGCCCTAAAGCTCTGGAGTACCCTCCCTGACCCACTCTGTTTCTCTTTCCTCCTTTAGGACCCTTAAAATTTCCCCTTTAACCAAAATTTTAGTCATTCCTTCCAACATCTCTCTCTTTGTTTCTGTCAATCTTTGGACTGATTACTGTGAAGTGCCTTGGGACATTTTCATACGTTAAAGGTACTATATAAATTCAAATTGTTGCTGAGACGGGGGTAAAAACCACATAGCATGGCTACAAAATATTGTTAACAATGGATAAGCCATCCTCAATAAACAGTAGCTAAATTAAAGGCCTGCTACCCGACAAGGGTCGGGTTCGGGTCGCACTTCCAGGTCCAGCATTTGGGCTTGGGTCGGACGCACTGTCACAGGTAAGTGGCTCCAATGTTAATTTAAGTTTTGAACTAGAAAGATGGTTTTGTTACAGTTATTGAAAACTTGTGCAGATCAGCAACAGTGAAAAACGGAAGGCAAGTTAACTGATGGTCGGGTCGGGTGCAGGAAAATAATGAAAGGACTCGGGCCGGGTCGGGTTTTTTTTTTTGCAGACCCGAGCAGGCTTTTAAGCTAAATTGTGAGACATTGATCAAATTGATATCACAGTAAAGGCCTGCTGGGGTCTGCAAATGAAACCCGACCCGAGCTCGACAGAACCACATCCGACCTGGCCAGAGTCCTTTTGACTTTCTCCCGCGTCCGACTCGACCTGACCACCTGAATATAATCAACTTTATTGAAGAGGTTGTGCTCTACCTTGGATGGAATTGCTCACTGCAGACTAGTGCGGAGTCCAAATGCGCGTTTCCTGCCTTGACGTCTTGGCTGTCACTGTGTCCGACCCAACCTCGAATGCTGGACCCGGAAGAGTGACCCAACCCGAACCTGACACGATATCGGGCCCGGTCGGAGAGCCATGCTCTATATCACAGAATTGTTACAGCACAGAAGGAAACCATTTGGCCAGTCATGTCTGTGCTGGATCTCCAAAGGAGTAATTTACCTATTACCACGCCCCTGCCTTGTCCCCATAGCCCTGCATATTCTTCCTTTTCAGAAAACAATCCAATTCCCTCTTGAATGCCTCGACTAAACCTGCCTCCACCACACTATCAGGTAGTGCACTCCAGATCCTAACCACACACTGCGTGAAAACATTTTTCATGTCACCATTGCTTCATTTGCCAATTACCTTAAATCCATGCCTTCTTGTTCTTGATCCTTCCAAACAATGGGAACAGTTTCTCCCTATCTACTCTGTCCAGACCCATGATGTTGAATGCCTCTATCAAATCTCCTCTCAACCTTCTCCAAGTAGAACAGCTTCAACTTCTCCAATCTATCTACGTAAAGAAAGTTCTTCATCCCTGGAGCCATTCTCATGAATCTTTTCTGCACTCTCTCTAATGCATCTTTCCTAAAATGTGGTGCCCAGAGCTGGACGCAATAATCTAGTTGTGGCCAAACCAGTGTTCTATACAGGTTTAACGTAACTTCTTTGCTTTTGTACTCTACCCCTATTAATAAAGCCTAGGATGCTGCATGTTTTATTAACTGCTCACTTAACCTGTCCTGCCACCTTCAATGATTTATGCACATAAACACCCAAGTCCCTCTGCTCCTGCACTCATATATAGATGTGTATATATGCCAGCACAATTTAAAAAGGGTTAAGAAAAAGCTACCTACCATTTGTCTCCTTGTGTAAACAATCAATGCCCAATGCAAAATTGTTCTCCTTCACTTGTCTCGCGCGAACTTCTGTCATTGTCTGGATCGGGTTATAACCACTATTTTCTGCCAGTGACATTGGAATGACTTCTAGGGCATCAGCAAAAGCTCTCATAGCATACTGCTCTAAAGTAGGGCACTGTACAGAGACAGAGACACAGAATGAGAGCAATACTGAAATTTAAGAATTATTAATCACTAGTAATAGGCACAGTACAAAACACAAAAAAAGTGACAGGTCACAATAGTTGGTGGCACATTTTCTTTAGCTATTACCCAGAATGCTTAATCTTGTGGTATTTTGGCATTCAACTCCATGCAACAAAAGTATACTAAATGGGAAGTAAGGTGAATCCTAAATCCCATGATCCAAAAACATACAATCACACAAACCACTCAGAATTTCATTACATTTTCACTTTACCTTATCTGCTGCCTCATTGACAGCTAAAGCACAAGCAATCTCTGCAGCACCACCACCATAAACAATGCGATTATCTTTCACAAGGTTGCGAATTACACACAATGCATCATGAAGTGCTCTTTTTGCTTCTTCAATGATCTGGAATAAAACGTAGCAGTCACTAATAAATCTATGCAGATACTGAATGTCATGCGCACATACACCAAAATCTACTTTGACCGAATAGAACAGCACTCATGATTCAAATTTCAGGTTTAACACCGCAATCAAGAAATCCATAAAGGAATTGTGCAACTGCAAATATTTGTTCAGATTCTATTCTGCAGACAATAGATAAGAACAAAACAAACGTTTTTATGCTGGAATATTTTCCGGTTTTATAAACAAAACAGCCTGTGTGTCAGGTTTTAAGATTTTGATCACAGAAAGGATTTGAGAGGGGGGGAAAAAAACAACTGGCGTGGCATCATCAGCGTGGACAAGTTCTCTGATCAAGACGTGCTGTTATTTTTTTCCCCGGCAACTCCTGCAACCATCAGGGTCCCAGACGTATAGACTTTTGCTTTTCCTCTGGATATTAGCCTATGAGGTCTGGGGGTGGGGGGGGGGGTCAAATGTCACACGTCTGCACCTCCAAGAACAATGCCTAGGCTATTCAGCAAACCAATGGAGAGGTTGTTACACAAGGGTTACTGTATTATTACTGACTGAATTGTGTTTGATCATAACTTGTTTTTAAAAAATAATTTAGTTCAAGGGATGTCAGCATCACTGATGAGGCCAGCATTTGTTGCCCATCTCTAACTGCTTGAGAACATGGTGATGAGCAGTCTTCTTGAACTGCCGCAGTCCATGTGATGTAGGTTCACCCACAGTGCTGTTGGCGAGGAAGTTCCAGGATTTTGACTCAGCAGTGAAGGAACAAGGATATGGTTCACTTTGGAAATAATTCCTCTAACAATTCACACCTGCCCTCATCTTATCAAGGGACGTCATGGTCCATCTCTGTGGGTGATGCCACTGACAAGCAGCATGTGAACAAGACAAGGAAGAGAGTAGATCCTTGATGGAACGCTGAGCTAATGGGACGAGGGAGAAAACAGAAGCCATCATTGGAGATGCTTTCTTATCCACCCAAACTAGGGAATGTAACCATGTAGCTGGATGACGGAAGAGATATTGACAGAATGGCAGAAAGGTTGAGTAAGACAAATTGGGATATTTCCCTCCTTGGTCACAATCACAGGTCATTCATGATTTCCATTAGGACTAGAGCCAGAATGGACAGCTTTGAACAGGATGTTCTGGGAAAGGAAGGCATGAAGCGGGAAGAAGTGTCAATACATTTGAAGGTGAGAGGAAAGGGTGGTTGGAAAGGAGTTG
This sequence comes from Heterodontus francisci, assembly GCF_036365525.1. Classification (NCBI taxonomy): domain Eukaryota; kingdom Metazoa; phylum Chordata; class Chondrichthyes; order Heterodontiformes; family Heterodontidae; genus Heterodontus; species Heterodontus francisci. The sequence continues at coordinate 124,787,349 of NC_090372.1, read as the reverse complement.
CTTTTGAAGAAGAGGAATAGTTTTTTTAAATTAAAGAAATAAATGAGGGGGAAATATGATGATTAAAGTGTCAGTTATTGAAGGAGAGAAGCCAATGCCTGAAGAAATCACTGATGTTGCTAAATATCATCGGGGCCAGGACAGTTTAGTGAGGTGGAAAATTTCATTGACTTTGTTTCCAATTTCCACCCTTCTCACTTTCACATGCTCCATCTCTGACTCTTCCCTTTTTTTCCGTCGACTTCTGTGTCTCCATTTTTGGGATAGGCTATCAACCAACATTCACAATATGCCCATGGACTCTCAGTTACCCAGACTACACTTCTTCACACCATACTTCCTACAAGGACTCTATTCCATTCTCCCAGTTTCTCTGTCATCTGTTCAGACAACACAATCTTCCATACTAGCGCTTCTAATATGTCTTCCTTTATCCTCAACCAAGAATTCACCACCATCGAAGTTGACAGGGCCCTCAACTGTGTGAGGTATTTCATGCACTTCTGCTCTTGCCCCTTCCCTCTCAGAACTATGATAGGGTTCCCCTTATCCTCAACCTTCCACTCCATCAACCACCATATTCAACAGATCATCCTCTGCCATTTCCGGTGTAATGCCACCACCAAACACATCTTCCCCTCCCCTCTCAGCACTTCGAAGGGACCGTTCCCTCCACATCACCCTGGTCACTCCTCAGTCAACCCAAACACTGCCCCCCTTTCCTAGAGTAACTTTCCATGCAAGCGCAGGAGATGAAACACCTGCCTTTTTACTTCCTCCTTTCCCATTGTCCAGGGCTCCAAACACTCCTTCCAAGTGAAATAGCCATTTACTTGTACTTCTTTCAATTTAGTATACTGTATTTGCTGCTCACAATGTGGTCTCTACACTGGGGGAGAATAAACGCAGACTGGGTGACCATTTTGTGGAACACCACCGTTCACTCGGCAAGCATGACCCCAAGCTTCCTGTCATTTTAATTCTCCACCTCGATCTCACTCCGACCTTTCTGTCCTTGGCTTGCTGCAGTATTCCAATGAAGCTCAATGAAAGCATGAGGAATAGCACCTGATCTTTCAACTGGGCACTTTACAGTCTTCCAGACTCAGTTTAAATTTTTTTTTTAAGATCAAAGCCTCTGCCCCCATTTTTTCCTGTGTTTTTGTTTCAGTTTAGTAAGGTGATGCTTGAAGAGGGAGAATAGATAAGAAAAAGGAGCAATTATAAAACAATTGGTAAGGTCCTGGGCTCATCTTGATTAAAATATTGAATTCCAAGGACTTGAGATAACCACATGGTGATATGCAAGTCTATGGAGTTTCTCAATTATTCCTTGAGGGGAGGGCATATTGGGTAGGGGGAGGCATTTAAAGCAGTTTGATCATGGGGAAGAAAAAGCCTGTTCTCTTTGCCCTCCAAGGTTATCTAGGAGTGAATAGGTGGCTTTGGCTAAGGAGTACGAAGCACATTTGTGCCTGACACCATCATTTCAGATCTAGCAAATGATGATTAAAATACTTAGGTAGCAGGTACATTCCAAGCCTGCACCCCGATTTGTGGGAATGAAGAGGCAAGAGAGACAGTAACTGATTGAGCAGAATGTCTGTAGCATTACTGTAGAAAATGCGACACATACCATCTTTTTTTAAAATTCATTCATGGGATATGGGAGTCACTGGCTATGCCAGCATTTATTGCCCATCCCTAACTGCCCTTGAGAAGGTGGTGGTGAGCTGCCTTCTTGACCCGCTGCAGTCCATATGGGGTAGGTACACCCACAGTGCTGTTAGGAAGGGAGTTCCAGGATTTTGACCCAGCGACAGTGAAGGAACGGCGATATAGTTCCAAGTCAGGATGGTGAAACTTGGATGGGAACTTGCAGGTGATGTTCCCATGCATCTGCTGCCCTTGTCCTTCGAGATGGTAGAGGTCGCGGGTTTGGAAGGTGCTGTCTAAGGAGCCTTGATGCGTTGCTGCAGTGTATCTTGTCGATGGTACACACTGCTGCCACTGTGCATCGGTGGTGGAGGGAGTGAATGTTTGTGGGTGGTGTGCCAATCAAGCGGGCTGCTTTGCTTTGTCCTGGATGGTGTCGAGCTTCTTCAGTGTTGTTGGAGCTGCACCCATCCAGGCAAGTTGAGAGTATTCCATCACACTCCTGACTTGTGCCTTGTAGATGGTGGATAGGCTTTGGGGAGTCAGGTGGTGAGTTACTCGCCGCAGAATTCCTAGCCTCTGACCTGCTCTTGTAGTCACAGTATTTATATGGCTACTCCAGTTCAGTTTCTGGTCAATGGTAGCCCCTGGGATGTTGATAGTGGGGGATTCAGCTATGGAAATGCCATTGAATGTCAATGGGAGATGGTTAGATTCTCTCTTGTTGGAGATGGTCATTGCCTGGCACTTGTGTGGCGCAAATGTTACTTGCCACTTATCAGCCCAAGCCTGCATATTGTCCAGGTCTTGCTGTATTTCTACACGGACTGCTTCAGTATCTGAGGAATCGCTAACCAAAACCATCTTCCTTTGCGATAGGTATGACTCCAACCAGCAGAGAGTTTTCCCCCTGATTCCCATTGACTCTAGTTTTGCTAGGACTCCTTGATGCCACATTCGGTCAAATGCTGCATGAATGTCAAGGGCAGTCACTCTCACCTCACCTCTGGAGTTCAGCTCTTTTGACCATATTTGAACCAAAGGCTGTAATGAGATCAGGAGCTGAGTGGCCCTGGCGGAACCCAAACTGAGCATTACTGAGCAGGTTATTGCTAAGCAAGTGCTGCTTGATGGCACTGTTGATGACACCTTCCATCACTTTACTGATGATTGAGAGTAGACTGATGGGGCAGTAATTGGCCGGGTTGGACTTATCCTGCTTTTTGTGTACAGGACCTACCTGGGCAATTTTCCATATTGCCGGGTAGATCCCAGTGTTGTAGCTATACTGGAACAGCTTGGCTAGGGGCGCAGCAAGTTCTGGAGCACAGGTCTTCAATACTATTGCTGGAATATTGTCAGGGCCCATAGCCTTTGCAGTATCCAGTGCCTTCAGTCGTTTCTTGATATCACGCGGAGTGAATCGAATTGGCTGAAGTCTGGCATCTGGGGACTTCAGGAGGGGGCTGAGATGGATCACCAATTCGGCACTTCTGGCTGAAGATTGTTGCAAATGCTTCAGCCTTATCTTTCGCACCGATGTGCTGGGCTCCCCCATCATTGAGGATACTTGTGGAGCCACCTCCTCCAGTTAGTTGTTTAATTGTCCACCACCATTCACGGCTGGATGTGGCAGGACTGCAGAGCTTAGATCTGATCCGTTGGTTATGGGATCGTTTAGCTCTGTCCATCGCATGCTGCTTATGCAGTTTGGAATGCAAGTAGTCCTGGGTTGTAGCTTCACTAGGTTGACACATTTTGAGGTATGCCTGGTGCTGCTCCTGGCATGCCCTCCTGCACTCTTCATTGAACCAGGGTTGGTCTCCTGGCTTGATGGTAATGGTAGAGTGGGGGATATGCCGGGCCATGAGGTTACAGGTTGTGGTTGAGTAGAATTCTGCTGCTGCTGATGGCCCACAGCGCCTCACGGATGCCCAGTTTTGCATTGCTAGATCTGTTCGAAATCTATCCCATTTAGCACGATGGTAGTGCCACACAACACGATGGACGGTATCCTCAATGTGAAGGCGGGACTTCGTCTCCACAAGGACTGTGCGGTGGTCACTCCTACCAATTCAGTCATGGACAGAAGCATCAGCGGCAGGCAGATTGGTGAGGATAAGGTCAAGTATGTTTTTCCCTCGAGTTGGTTCCCCCACCACCTGCCGCAGACCCAGTCTAGCAGTTATGTCCTTTAGTACTCGGCCAGCTTGGTCAGTAGTGGTGCTACCGAGCCACTCTTGGTGATGGACATTGAAGCCCCCACCCAGAGTACATTTTGTGCCCTTGCTACCCTCAGTGGTGTTCAACATGGAGGAGTACTGACTCATCAGCTGAGGGAGGGCAGTAGGTGGTAATCAGTAGGAGGTTACCTTGCCCATGTTTGACTTGATGCCATGAGACTTCATGGGGTCCAGAGTCGATGTTGAGGACTCCCAGGGCAACTCCCTCCCTACTGTAGACCACTGTCTCGCCACCTCTGCTGGGTCTGTCCTGCCGCTGGGACAGGACACACACAGGGATAGTGATTGCAGTGTCTGGGACACTGTCTGTAAGGCATGATTCCATGAGTATGACTATGTCAGGCTGTTGCTTGACTAGTCTGTGGGACAGCTCTCCCAACTTTGGCACAAGCCCCCAGATGTTAGTAAGGAGGACTTTGTAGGGTCGACAGGGCTGGGTTTGCCGTTGTCATTTCTGGTGCCTAGGTCGATGCCGGGTGGTCCGTCCGGTTTCATTCCTTTTAATCTTAGAATAATCAAGCTTTGATTAAAGTATAAAGTTCAAACAAAATCTGTAAAGTCACTTATAAATCCTTGGCTTGTATCAGAATCTTAAGGAAAGTTGATTAATATCAATGAAATACATCTCATTATTCACAAGAAAACCCGACAGACAACATTTGAAAAGTTAATTCAAACTTATTGCTCAAAAATACTGCACATACCATTTTGTTTCCACCTCTGATGAAAATAGTCACTGCCCTGGAATTCTGACACTCTTCAATCACAAGCATCTTATCCTTGGTAGTTCCAAAAGAAACCTCCTTGACGATACCAGCACTGCCCAGCTTCTCTGATGTAAGTTCTGAAAACCGAGGAACAATGCGCCCTCCAGTTGCAATAGCAATCAGCTGAATTGTAAACAGAAATGTTAATGGTGCCCTGTGCAGTAAACATTGATACCCTGACAAAAACCATGTAACCCACACACTAGAACCTGATGTAATTGCACTCACCTCAATTTCAGGCCCACCAACCCAGCGTATAGCAGGAAGCTTATTCTGGAGAAGCAAATGGTTTGCTTCATCGTCAAACCCCCACTGGCAAATAGCCAAATTAGCACCAGTGTCTTTTATCTTGAAAATAAAATAAGTGTAAAAATAAGACTCAATAAACAAAGTCCATCATTAAAATTCTAGTTATGTGGGGATGCAGTTACTGACCTGATTGACCATCTCCTCAAATTTATCCTTTTCATATTTTTGCAAGGCTTTGTAATCTTCCACTGAGGTCACATCAAGCTTATGCTTGGTTTTGGGTTTTGGTGGTTCAAATGGGCATGTCAAAATTGCAAGCTTTGCATCTTTTACCTCCTAGATTATAAAAGTAATTTAAAAATAAATGCCTTTGGACGTCTTATTGATGTACAGATTTTGGTAGCTACATACAAGGCTTAACACAATTTTTCCCAAAAATATACTTCACAAAAATGCGTGACCTATATTACATAATGGTTCAAATTTGACATTACATGGGCCGGAATTTAATGGGCCTCCTGGAGATGGGCTAGGAGGCGGGGGGTCCCCCCGAACAGAATTGCGATGGGAGGCGGGGAGCGGAGGAGGGCCTGTCACCTTCTTGTCGCACTGCGATTAAGTCAGGTTGGGGGTTGAGGGAAGGGAAAGGCCGAAGACAGTCTTCTTGCCCAGAGGCCAATAAGTGGCCAATTAATAGCCACTCAAGGCTCTCTTCCCGCCGCTGCTGGAATTAATCTAGTGGCCAAGAGCAACACCTCCCCAACACGGGGAGGTTGTCCAGTAAAACGAGGCGCCCTCCTGCTGGCTGGGGGGCCTCAACTGTGGGCAATGTGGCCAATTGAGAGCACCCGGCAGCAAAGACGGCCCCTCCATGAACACCCGCCCCACCCTCATCGACCACCCCACACCATCCTTGCTGGACTGGCCCCGACAACCCTGCTTCACTTACCCCAGTCCGGTAAAGGCCTGCCCAGGTTGGGAAAAAGAACCCGACCCGCACCCGACCAATCTACAGTGGACCCTATTCTGACCTGGCCCGAGTCCCTCCAATTTCGCCTGGAGCCCGACCCCACCCAACCGTCCCTTTACTTACCTTCCGACTGGGAAGGTCCACGAAGTTGCAGTGCATGCATGATGATGTCACTCGCTCACTGCGCAGACTCAGTTTCGTCCCAAACTCCCAGCTCAGCTAAGTTTTTTATTTTAATACTTACCAGCAGAGCAGTTACACGACCCAGACCTGGCCTGAGCCAGAAAGCCGGACCAGCAAGAGGGGCCCGACCCAACCCAAACAAAGGTCGTTGAGTTCAGGTGAGGTAACAGGCCTTTATGGTCCAGGGCTCCAGCACTGGGCCTGCTTCCAGGCCTCCTGCAGAATCGGCAGTGGCCACCACTTCCAGTGGCACTGCTGATACTCCTGGGCTGCTGAGCCTCTGCTTGGCTAGAAGTTCTTGGAGGCAGGCTTCCCATCCTTAAAGGGACAGGAATCCCAGCACTGGGCACAAGTGTCTGATTGCCGGTGAATCGCGCAATGGGGGAGGGGGTTTGCTCCGAAAGGACAACATGGGGTTCCCCATGCCTTTTCAGCCCAGCACCGAAAACCCTGCTGTCATGACTAAATCCAGCCCATAAAGTGCAATACACATCAGTTTCTTTCAGTACAATACATGGGATGCCTCACTACACTTGCCATTGCAGGTTATATTTACAATGTACATTTTCTTTTCATATTCAACATTCTCTGATACATATAGCCAGAGGGGGTTTACACAGTTTCCAGCCCCTTGATATACTATGGCAGGAGAGCCTTGGAAAGAATACAATTAGAAATGCTGGTTACTATTTCAATGTAATAATTAAAACAAGATTTCTGGAATTCCCTCCTTAAACCTCTCTGCGCCTCTATCCTCCTTAAAACCTACCTCTTTGACCAAGCCTTTGGCCATCTGCCCTAATATAGTCTTATGAGGCTCAGTGTCATGAGGTTTATAACGCCCGTGAAGCGCCTTGAGACACTTTGTTATGTTAAAACTCTATATAAATACTCGTTGTTGTAAACCATGTCCAGCAAGTTATCATTTTTGAACACAAAATTGGAGAGAAAAAAAATCATTGAAATGATAACTAAATTGCCGGTTTCAAGCTATGCACATAAGTGTATCATATACTCTTTCGAATTGACTTTTACAATGCAGAAAAAAACCTACCTTTGGCATTTGTGGATGGCTGAATTCTTTGTCCACCACAACTCCTTTAATTAACTGCGTGTCCTCTAGTTTTCCACCCACTTTACCTTCCACCTTCATCAGCTCAAAGTCTACATCCTTGCGCTCCATATCAGCAACAGCTAAGACAGCATTTACTGCAATTTCTGCCATTTGTCTATGGCAACGATTAATACTGTATGAATGGAGAATAAATAATTTTTGAAAATGAAAAAAGCAAGGAAGATTACTGCAACAATGGGTTACAAAGTTTGGCTATCCACCTCTGGAATGTAGGTTCAACGATACCACAAACTGATGGCCACGAGGATACCAAATTGGAGCAGATTCTATCTAGTTACTGACTGGCTCAGTTCCATATTAAAAAGTTGTCTATAAATAAATACTAATAAACAATTTCCTAGGAGTGTATAAGAATGGTCACTATGGTATACTGAAAAATTGACTTGAGGAAGCAAGAAGCGGATGATAAATCCTATAACGTTATGTATCTGGACTTTCAGAAAACATTTGATAAAAGTTCCACACCAAAAGGTATTTGTTCAGCTCAAGGCCATGGCGAGTCACAGTAAAACCTGGGATGGGGTAGGAAATTACTAAAGGATAGAAAACAACAGGTACTTGTTAGATGAGTCATGTTGAATTGGGATGGGAGAAGGAGGTACTGTAAAGTACCAGGCAAACTGATGGAATTACTACAATTTCAAATTCACATCAATGAGTTAGATTCAAGAATTCAGCAAAAATTGGTTAAATGTGCAGCGAATAACTAGAAGGTACACTGAAATTGAAGGCAACAGATCAAAAATGATAGAATACTAAAATAAGTGAGTGGACAGAACAATGGAAGATGAAATTTAATGCAGACAAGTGTAAAGCACTAGACAGAAAGGAAAAATAAGTGACACAAGTCCTCCATTAATTGTGTTAAAATAGCCAAGATGAAGGTGAAAGTCCCAATAGATTCAAGTCATTATGTCCAAACAATACATAGAATTACATAGAATATACAGCACAGAAACAGGCCTTTTGGCTCAACCAGTCAATGCTGACATTTATGCTCTATTCGATCCTCCTCACATTCTTCCTCATCTAACTATCAACAGAACCCCCTATTCCCCTCCCCGTCATATGCTTATGTAGCCTCCCCTTAAATGCATCTATTCATCTCAAACACCCCGTGTGATATCAAGTTCTACATTGTCATCACTTTCTGGGTAAAGAAGTTTCTTCTAAATTCCCTATTTCATTTCTTGGTGACTGTTATATTGATGGCCTTTAGTTTGACTTTACCCCATAACTGGAAACACTCTGTGTATACTCTATCAAAACTTGTCATAATTATAAAGATCGCTAATGGGTCATCCCTCAAACTTTTTTGACCAAGAGAAGAGATTCAGGCTGTTCATCCTTTCCTGATGGGTATAACCTTGCAATTCTGTTATGATCCTCGTAAATTTTTTGTTCATATCCTCTCCAGCCTCTATATCCTTTTGTAAACCTTTTGGAAATTTAGATGTATTACATCTACTACATCATCCTTGCCTCCTCTGTTACTTCTTCAAAGAATTCAATGAGGTTTGTCAAGCAAGACTTTCCCTATTGAAATCCATGTTCACTATTATATTTTGTAGATGTTTTTTCTGTTTTCTCCGCGAGTAGGAATTCCAATTTTTCCCATTACGGATGTTGAATTGATTGGTCTATAGTTCCCTGGACATGTTCTATCTCTCCTTCTAAATAAAGGTATATCAGCACTGCACCTTTTTCTAACAAATTATAAAATATGTGCAATAGTGCCTCTGCTATCATTTTCTGAGATTCTTTAAAACCATGTGATTGCAATCCGTTCATTTAAGCGTTTTATCCTCCAGGTTTGATTAGTTTATTTAATATTTCTCCTATTTTAAATGCGGTTATATCATTTCTAATCATGTTCCGACGTCATGTCCATTTGATCCGCCTCCCTGGTAAATACTGAAACAAAACAATTAACATTGCTGCCATTTCGCGGTCACCGCCTGTGGCTTTATCCTGGCCGAACCTTAGTGGTCCTGTTCCCATCTTGGCTTTCCTATTTTTTCTATTTATGTGCGTGTAGGGTATTTTACTTTTAATTCATGTTGATTATTAAATTTGTTAGTTCCTCTTTGCCTTCCTAATTTTTTTTTAAAAACGTCTCTCCTAGTCTCTTCGGGTTCTCCCTGGTCATGCTCTACCCTGCTGTCCACGTACTTAGTGTGTGTCTCTTTCTTTACCCTCAAATTTTCCCTCAAGTCTTTTATCATCCATAGTCTGTCATTAGTGTTTAGTTTGCTTGTTTTTTTAAAGTGGAATACATTTCTTCTGGGCTCCATTGAACACCATTTTAAATGTTTCCCATTGGTGCTCCATATCATTGTTTGCCAATATTGTTGTCCATTTTATTTAAAAGTCATTATGGCACAGAAGGAGGCAATTTAGCCCATTGAGTCCAAGTTGGCTCTCTGTAAAGCAATCCAGTCAGTCCCATTCTCCCACTGTATCCCCATAACCCTGTCAGTTTACTTCCCTCAAGTGCCCATCCAATTTCCTTTGGAAATCACTAATCGCCTCCACTTCCACAATCTTCATAGGCAATGAGTTCCAGGTCATTACCACTCGCTGCATTAAAAAAAGTTAATCCTCACATCTCCCTCGCATCTTTTGCTCTAAACCTTCAAGCTGTGTCCCCTAGTCCTTGCACCAATTTTCCAAAGTTTTATTCTCACCCTCTCAAAATCAGCTTTTCTCCAATCTATTAACTTGATCTTTGTCATGCTTATGCCCTTCTTAATTATTATCCCAAGACATGTTATATTGTGGTCACTATTGCCTAGATCAGGGTTCGCAATCAGTTGTCCATGAAAAAGTTCCAAGAGGCTTGCTAAAAACAACCAATAATACATTGTACTATACCTGCACACTGCCACTTTCACCACTTGAACAGTAATTTGCCCTCTACTTCTGGTACAAACACTGCTAAAAATCCAACTGTTCACCTGATTTTTTTTGCCATATTTCAGCCAATGCCCCCTCGGCCTGGCCATGTATGTGCAGTGATAAAAGCAACAGCGCCGATGATGTTTGTCCACATTTGTGGCCTGCATGCACCGCGTGGTAGCATGTTACTGGTACCAGATCTGGACAGCAGTCCTTGAAGGAGCAGGTAAGGCAAGTGAGACAGGCCTCAGTAGGCCTTCGGCCTGCTACTACACTTAGGTTTGAGGCAGGAAGATGCCGTGGTCCTCCGTGCCTAGCACGCAGTGCTTTGGTCTGCAGGTGATTGGGCCATGCTAGGCCCCCACCTGCCAAGAATGAGGCACATCAACTTTGTCATGAACATTGATTTTTAACTGTTGGAGCGAGGAAATGACTTGTTAAACAGATCAGCCGTGGCTGGAAAAAAACATTTACATACTAACAGACATTGAGGTGGTGGGGGGGTGGGGGGCAGAGCTTGTAGTCCAGGTTGACTGCTAAGATGGCTGAATACACAAATGAACGTGGTCAAACCAGCTAGTCACATGACTAACCTGCTGGGCAACCTGAGTTTTTTTGAATTTGTACAGTCTGGGCAAAAAGCAGAATGCTCCTGGACTGAGAAGATCTCTCCTGGCTGGCCTGCCACAGCCTCTCCTGTCTGCCTGCTCCCATCTCTTTCTCACAAGCCTCTGAATCCACTGAAGACACATAAATCCCAAGAGAGAAAAATCTCCTACAGCGAACAAGGTTTAAGAAGAATACTGTGCCCCAACAAAAAGCAAGATCTACCGACAATCAAGGACTCTACAGTGAGCTCCAAGAACCGTAACAAAAACTCTATTGCCTCAAACTTTTCCACTTTATTTTTCTTTTGCTCTTTTCTGTCTCTATTTGCATGTACGTATCGCGTATGCATGCTGGCATGGGGCGCGGTGTGTATCCGTAGGCGTTAACCGAATTAGAGTTTAAGTTCAAGTTTAATAAATTTCAACTTTTCTTAAAACCCGAGAGCCTGTTCGTGCTAGTTTTTTTGCCTTATAATTGGAAAACAGTGAACAAGGATTCACCAAGAGGGAGCTAAAAACAGTGTGTTTAAAATTAAACCCTGTTATGGTAAGACCAGGTGAAGGCTGAAAGAGAACCAGAGACCTCTTTTTCACCTTTTCGTAACACTAGTGGACAGGGAATCAAGAGCAGGAGTGGACTATATGGTCGAAACTGCTCTACCATTCAAAATGATCATGGCTGATCTTAGGAATCAACTCCACTTTCCCGCCCGCTCGCCATATTCCTCGATTCCCTGAGGGAGCAAAAATCTGTCTATCCCAGCCTTAGATGTATTCAATAATGGAATTTCCACAACCCTCTGGGGTACAGAATTCCAAAGATACACAACGCTTTGAGTGAAGTAATTTCTCCTATCAGTCCTAAATGATCGGCTCCTTATCCTGAGACTGTGCCCCCATGTTTTAGATTGTTTCCGCTTTAGAATCTTATAGGTTTCAATGAGATCACCCCTCATTCTTCTAAATTCCAGAGAATACAGACCCAATTTACTTAGCCTCTCATCAAAGGACAACTCCCTCATTCCAGGGAGCAATCTAGTGAACCTTTGCTGCACCACCTCCAATGCAAGTATATCCTTTCTTAAATGCGGAGACCAAAACTACAGAGTACACCAGATGTGGTCTCACCAAAACCCTGTACAACTGTAGCAATACTTCCTTATTCCTGTATTCCAATCCCCTTTCCATAAAGGCCAACATGCTATTTGCCTTCCTAACTGCGTGCTGTAACTGCATGTTAACTTTTTACGTTCCTTGTACAAGCACACCCAAGTCGCTTTGAACATCGACACTTACAAGTTTCACACCTTTTAAAAAATATTCTGATTTTCTATTCTTATGACCAAAGTACATAACTTCACATCATACTCCATCTGCCATCTTGTTACCCACTCACTTGACCTGTCTATATCTCTTTGCAGCCTCTGTGTCCTCCCCACAGCTTACCTTTCCTTCTACCTTTGTATCATCAGCAAACAGATAAATTACTGTCTCTTCATCTAAGTTGTTAATATAGCTTGTAAATAGCGGAGGCCCCAGCACTGATCCTTGCGGCACTCCACTATTTACTGCCTGTCAACTTGACAATGCCCCGTTTCTGCCCAATCTTTGCTTCCTGTCCATTCAGCAATCCTCTATCCATGCTAATATATTACCCCCAACTCCATGAGCCCTTATCTTGCCTACTAACCTTTGTGGAAATCCAGGTATACTACATCTACTGGTTCCCCTTTATCTACCCTACTTGTTACATCCTCAAAAAAACTCTAATTTATTTGTCAAACAGTATTTCCCTTTAGTAAAACCATTTTGACTTGTTCTAATCATACTGTGCTTTTCTAAGTTCATTGTTAAGACTTCCTTAATAATAGATTCCAGCATTTCCCCAATGACTGGCGTTACTGGCCTGTAGTTCCCTGTTTTCTCTCTCCCTCCTTTCTTGAAAAGCAGTGTAACATTTGCCAACTTCCAATCTGATGAGACTGTTCCCGAATCTAAAGGAATTTTGGAAAATCATAGCGCATCCACTAACTCTGCAGCTATCTCTTTTAAAATCCAACAGTTTAGGCCATCAGGTCCCAATGATTTGTCAGATTTTAGTCCCTTAAGTTTCTCCAATACTTTTTCTCTGCTGATATGAATTTCTTTAATTTCCTCACTCTTTTTAGCCCCTAGGTTATTGTCTAGTTCTGGTATGGAACTTGAATACTGTGAAGACAGACACAAAATATTTGTTCAATGCCTCTGCCATTTCCTCATTCCCCATGATAATTTCTCCCGTCTCTGCTTCTAAGGGGCCAATGTTTACTTCAGATACTCTTTTCCTTTTGATTTGCCTGTAAAAGCTCTTACAATCTTTTTTTTTATTACTGGCTAGTTTACTCACATTCTATTTTTTCCTTTAACAACTTTTTGGTGGCCCTTTGCTGGTTTCTAAAATAGTCCCAATCCTCAGACTTGCTATTCTTTTCTGCAACACTGTAAACCTTTTCTTTTAATCTAACATTATCCTTAATTTTCTGAGTGAGCCACAGATGGGTATTTCTTGCTGAGTTTTTGTTTTTCAAAGAAATGTATTTTTGCTGAATATTTTGAATTGTTTCTTTAAAGGTTTTCCACTGTTTATTTACCACCATACCTTTTAGTCTAGAAAGGATTTGGAACAATGGTGGCTGTCAGGTTTATCAAGGAGATTGTTGCCTTTTGCAATACATGAGGCAGTGTTTAATCATCAGTGGCGTCCACAGTAAGTCAAATGTTTAAACATGAGTAACTCACTCCTAATGCTTAAGATTCACAGGTCTCTTAGTTTCAACATTTTATAACTTCATCTCCCTTCCACAATGTGGATGTTGCTTTTCTGTTTTTGATCTGTAAAGTTCCCATGTATAACCATTCTTGGGGAGGGGAGAAAAGGGATTATTGTGCTTTTAAAGATCCCACATACAAGCAGGTATCTGCAAGAAAAATACTCAGCAGATGGAAAGAGAAATGAAGTCAATTATTTCAAGTTGATGAGTCGTTCTGATGAAAGGTCATTGACCTGAAACATTAACTGTTTCTTTACAGATCTTGTCTGACCCGCTGAGTGTTTCCAGCACTGGCACTGAGAATTGTTGCTCAGCACAACAAGAAGTTTTGTATTAAGTAAAACAAAAATAATAAATATATGCTTAATTGCCTAAATCTTATAAAGGAAAAATTACTTGTATAATGCTACAAGCAGCCTGTGAAAATTTTGTAACGTAGAAGCAGGGCCTTAAAAGCAAAAAGGTTAAGAACCTTTGGCCTAGATGTCCCCCTACTTTTACTCCTCTTACTTGCTCTGGGTAATTCCCCATTACTAGATCCAGTAGCGAGTCCTCCAGTGTTGGGCTTCTTACATATTGGGTTAAAAAGGAGTCCAGTACACAGTGCAGGAATTTTTTTCCTTTATCCCTTTTATGTGCCTTTTCTGGCCAATTAATTTTGGGGTAGTTGAAACCCCATTTAGAAAAAACTAATTTCCCTAATACGTTTGCATATTTCTACCCCCATATGCATTCCACTATTAGGTGGTCTGTAGCCTACCCCGATTAGAGTGATTAATCCTTTTTTTCTTTTATCTCTATCCATGTGGATTCTATTTCCATCTTGATAGCTGTTATTTTATTTTCTACTGCCATTGTTATCTTTAATAAGTATAGTTACTCTGCCTTCCCTTTTTCTCCTTCAGTATTTTCTAAGTTTGTTATACCCTGCAAGGTTTATTTCCCAGTCCTGATTTTTCTGTAGCCATGTCGCAGTAATCACTATTGTACTGTGTTCCTTCCTCCGTATTATCGCCTTGAGTTCCCATTTTACTACACTGTGTAGATTGCTATAGACAGTTTAACTCATTTTTAATAGCAGATCCTTTCTATTTTTAAGCATCTTTTTACACTCTTGTTCTTTAACTATGTATTCCCTGGCAACTTATGCCCTATCTTCTGTTCACTGCTCTCCAGTTTTGTTTATGTGCTAATATTCCATGAAAAGGAACTCCTCATTCCTACACCAGCTCTTTACCCAAATATTAACTCTCCTGATCTGTCTGCCTCTATGTCAGTTTGCATGTGGCTCAGGCAATAATCTGGTGGTTACGATCCTTGAGGTCCAGCTTTATTTAGTTCCCTAACTCTTGATAACACCCCATCAGGATCCAGTCATCTGTGGCTCAGGGGTAGCACTTCTGCCCGAGTCAGAAGATTACGGGTGCAAGACGGGTCCAGAGACTTGAGCACACAAATCTAGACTGACTAAGTGAGTACTGCATAGTCAGAGGTGCCATGCTTCAGATGAAACATTAAATCAAGTTCCTGTCTGCTCTCCCCGTTGATGTAAAATATCCCATGGCACTACTTCAAAGAAGAGCAGGGGGAAACTATCTACAGTGCGATGGCCAATATGCATCCCTTAATTAACATCACTAAGAACAGGTTATCTGGTGATTACTGTCTTGCTGTTGGCTGTTGCATTTCCTACATTTTGAATACACTTCAAAAAGTACCTCACTGGCTGTAAAGCATTTTGGGATGTCCTGAGGACATGAAAGGCGCTACATAAATTCAAATCTTTGTTTTATTCCCCTCCCTGTTCCTATATCGTTCGTTCCTATAGGGACCACAACTGGATTTACTCCACCTGCCTTTTGAAATTCCACACCAGAAGAACATAAGAAATAGGAGCAGGAGTAGGCCATTCGGTCCCTCAAGCCTGCCCTCGTCATTCAATAAGATCATGGCTGATCTGCCTCAGACCTCAACTCCTCTTTCGTGCCAGCTCCTCATCGCCCTCAGCTCCCCAATATTTCAAAAATCTCTATCTACTTCCTCTTCAAATACTTTCAGTGATCTAGCTCCACAACTCTCTGGGCTAGAGAATTCCAAGTATTCACTACCCTCTGAGAGAAGAGATTCCTTTGCATCTCAGTTTTAAATGGGTGTCCCCTTATTCTGTAACTATGTCCCCTAGTTTGAGATTCCCCCACTACTGGAAACATCTTCTCAACATCTACCCTGTCAAGCCCCCTCAGAATCTTGTACGTTTCAATATGTTCACCCCTCATTCTTCTAAACTCGAATGAATAAAGGCCTAACCTGTTTAGCCATTCTTGATGAGTTAACCTCTTCATCCCAGGAATCAGCATGGTGAATCTCTTTTGAACTGCCTCCAATGCCAGTATATCCTTTCTCAAATACGGGGACCAAAACTGTACACCAACACCCTGTATGTTGTAACAAGACTTCCCTATTTTTAAACTCCAACCCCCTCGCAATAAAGGCCAAAATTCCATTTGCCTTCTTAATTACTTGTTGCACTTGCATGCTAACTTTTTGTGTTTCATCTACAAGAACACTGAGATCCCTCTGTGCTGCACTTTTTTGGAATCTCTCTCCATTTAAATAATAATCTGTCTTTTGATTCTTCCTACCAAAGTGCATGACCTCACACTTTCCTACATTAAACTCCATCTACCAGGTTTTTGCCCACTCACTCAACCTAGCTATATCCCCTTACAGATTCCTTACGTCCTCATCACAACATGCCCTCCCATCTACTTTTGCATCAGCAAATTTGGATACATTATACTCTGCCCGCTCCTTCAAGTTATTAATATAGATAGTAAATAATTGAGGCCCCAGGACTGATCCTTGTGGCACTCCACTAGTTACCTCTTTCCAACCTGAAAAAGACCCATTAATCCCGATTCTCTGTCTTCTGTGAGTTAACCAATCCTCAATCCATGCTAATACATTACCCCCAATACCAGCTCCTATCCTGTGCAATAATCTTTTATGTGGCACCTGATCGAATGCCTTCTGGAAATCCAAATACCCACTACATCTACCGGTTCCCCTTTATCAACTCTGCTTGTTATATCCTCAAATTACTCTAGCAAACTGGTCAAACATGATTTCCCTTTCACAAAGCCATGTTGACTCTGATTGTGTTAAGCTTTTCGAAATGTCCTATTTCTTCCTTAATGATGGACTCTAGCATTTTCCCAACGATCGATGTTAGGCTTGTAGGATCCTTAACTAGGACATCTCTTATTAATTCTACCTTATTAAACATTACTAGATCTAAAATAGCCTGTTCCCTGGTAGGTTCTGCAATGTATTGCTCTAACTAACAATCCCTGTTGCACTCTACAAATTCGTCTTCCATGTTACCTCTGCCAATCTGATTTGTCCAGTCAATATGCAGATTAAAAGCACCTACAACAATTGTAGCGTCCTTCTTACACGCCATTATTTCCCGATTTATACTTTGTCCTACAGTAAGACAACTCTTTGGGGACCTATACACAACTCCCACCCGTGACTTCTTCCTCTTGCTATTCCTTATTTCCACCCAAACTGATTCCACATCACAATCTATTGCACCTATATCACTACTCACCACCGCACTGATACCTTCCTTTATTAACAAAGCTACACCACCTCCTTTTCCTTTATGCCTATTTTTGCGGAAGGTCGAATACCCTTGAATATTGAGTTCCCAGTCTTGGTCACCCTGCAACTATGTCTCTGTAATAGCTATCAAGTCATATTCATTTATTTCTATTTGTGCCGTTGACTAATCTATCTTGTTATAAATGCTGCGTGCATTCAGATAAAGAGCCTTAAGCTTTGACTTTTACCATTATTACTCATTCTGGTTCTAATTTCTGCTGCACTCTTCTGCTTATATTTTCTGCCCCTTCCTGTCACACTTTTATTACCGTCGACTCTTCACTACCCTGCACCTCGGCTCTCTCGTTTGTTTTTGATTTTGAACATCCCTTCAATTATACTCTCCTCCCCCCCCCCCTCAACAGCTGCTAAGATATCCTTTACCCTGGCAGCAGGTAGGCAACACACTCTTCAGGACTCGCGCTTAGAACATAGAACAGTACAGCACAGTACAGGCCCTTTGGCCCACTATGTTGTGCCGAACATTTAACCTACTCTAATATCAAACTAACTACCTACCCTTCATTCTACTATCATCCATGTACCTATCCAAGAGTCGCTTAAATGCCCCTAATGTATCTGCTTCTACTACCACCGCTGGCAGCGCATTCCACGCACCCACCACTCTCTGTGTAAAGAACCTACCTCTAACATCTCCCCGAAACCTTCCTCCAATCACCTTAAAAGTATGCCCCCTGGTGATAGCCCTTTCCACCCTGGGAAAAAGTCTCTGACTATCCACTCTATCTATGCCTCTCATCATCTTGTACCCCTCTATCAAGTCACCTCTCATCCTTCTACGCTCCAATGAGAAAAGCCCTAGCTCCCTCAACCTTTCTTCGTAGGACATGCCCTCCAGTCCAGGCAGCATCCTGGTAAATCTCCTCTGCACCCTCTCTAAAGCTTCCACATCCTTCCTATAATGAGGCGACCAGAACTGAACACAATATTCCAAGTGTGGTCGAACCAGGGCCTTATAGAGCTGCAGCATAACCTCGCGGCTCTTAAACTCAATTCCCCTATTCATGAAAGCCAACACACCATACGCCTTCTTAACAACCCTATCAACTTGGGTGGCAACTTTGAGCGATCGATGGACATGGACCCCAAGATCCCTCTGTTCCTCCACATTACCAAGAATCCTGTCTTTAAGCCTGTATTCTGCATTCAAATTCAACCTTCCAAAATGAATCACTTCACACTTTTCCAGGTTGAACTCCATCTGCCACTTCTCAGCCCAGCTCTGCACCCTGTCAATGTCCCGTTGCAACCTAGAACAGCCTTCCACACTATCCACAACTCCAGCAACCTTCGGCAAACTTGCTAACCCAGCCTTCCACATCCTCACCCAAGTCATTTATAAAAATCACAAAGAGCAGAGGTCCCAGAACAGATCCTTGTGGAACACCACTGGTCACCGAGCTCCATGCTGAATACTTTCCATCTACTACCACCCTCTGTCTTCTATGGGCCAGCCAATTTTGTATCCAGACAGCCAGCTTTCCCTGAATCCCATGCCTCCTTACTTTCTGAATGAGCCTACCATGGGGAACCTTATCAAACGCCTTGCTAAAATCCATATACACCACATCCATTGCTCTTCCTTCATCAATGTGTTTTGTCACATCTTCAAAGAATTGAATAAGGCTTGTGAGGCATGACCTGCCCCTCACAAAGCCATGCTGACTGTCTCTAATGAAACCATGCCTTTCCAAATAATCATAAATCCTGTCTCTCAGAATCCTCTCCAATAATTTGCCCACTACCGACGTAAGACTGACTGGTCTATAATTCCCAGGGTTATCCCTATTCCCTTTCTTGAACAAGGGAACAACATTTGCCATCCTCCAATCATCCGGTACTACTCCAGTGGACAGTGAAGACGCAAAGATCATCGCCAAAGGCGCAGCAATCTCTTCCCTTCCCTCGCTTCCCGTAATATCCTTGGGTATATCCCGTCTGGCCCCGGGGACTTATCTGTCCTCATATCATTCAAAATTTACAGCACATCCTCCCTCTTAACCTCAACCTGTTCGAGCATATCAGCCTGTTCCACGCTGTCCTTACAAACGACCAGGTCCCTCTCACTAGTGAATACTGAAGCGAAGTATTCATTTAGGACCTCCCCTACCTCCTCCGACTCCAGGCACAAGTTCCCTCCACTATCCCTGATCGGCCCTACCCTCACTCTGGCCATCCTCTTGTTCCTCACATAAGCGTAGAACGCCTTGGGATTTTCCTTAATCCTACCCGCCAAGACTTTTTCATGTCTCCTTCTAGCTCTCCTAAGTCCATTCTTCAGTTCCTTCCTGGCTACCTTGTAACCCTCTAGAGCCCTGTCTGATCCTTGCTTCCTCAACCTTAAGTAAGCTTCCTTCTTCCTCTTGACTAGCTGTTCCACATCTCTTGTCATCCAAGGTTCCTTCACCCTACCATCCCTTCCCTGCCTCATCGGGACAAACCTATCCAGCAGTCGCAGCAAGTGCTCCCTAAACAACCTCCACATTTCTGTCGTGCATTTCCGAGAACATCTGTTCCCATTTTATGCTCCCCAGTTCCTGCCTAATAGTATTGTAATTCCCCCTCCCCCAATTAATTATTTTCCCATCCCGTCTGCTCTTGTCCCTCTCCATGACTATAGTAAAGGTCAGGGAGTTGTGATCACTATCACTGAAATGCTCTCCCACCGAGAGATCTGCCACCTGGCCTGGTTCGTTGCCAAGCACCAAGTCCAACATAGTCTCTCCTCTAGTCGGCCTATCTACACATTGAGTCAGGAAACCTTCCTGGACACACCTGACAAAAACTGCTCCATCCAAACTATTTGCACTAAGGAGGTTCCAATCAATATTAGGGAAGTTGAAGTCACCCATGACAACAACTCTGTTACTTCTGCACCTTTCCAAAATCTGCCGAGGACACCATCTGTGCCCATAATTATAGAATCTCCCATGACCTTTGCAATTCTATTCTGCTCTACCCAATGACACCCTCCCCCCACCATTCTTGGACAGCCTTATTAGCCACAGTGCCTTGACTGCAGTGTTGTGGTCCTTCCATCTTTCTCCTCGTCTTCACTGGGGGGGGGGGGGGGGGATGGGGCTAGCCAGTGTATCGTATCGTATTTATTGGGCAGAACCAGTGCCTGCATGACCTCCATTTCAACCTCTCCTAAGCCCCACTATCTGGGCTGGAACTTTACGCACCCCCTGGGAGCAAGCTGGGTGGGGAGGGCATAAAATAGTTTGGGTGGTGTGTTCCCGTCGCCTACCTGCTCCCACTGCTATTTTACCAGTGGTGGGGGAGGTGGCAAATGACCCTCCAGCTGCAGGCCAATTAAGGCCCATAAGTGGCCAATTAATTGTCACTTAAAGGCCTACTTCTGCCGCTGCTGGTATATCATCAGCTGTGGATGGGCACCTTGTCACCAGAGGAGGCAGTCTAGTAATACCTGTGCTCCATGGAGGGCACCCCCCAGCAGCACAGGTTGATCCCCTTAAAACTACTCCCCCCTGCCGCCCTACATTCCCACCTCCACCCTCTTCGCTAAGGCCCAGCCAATTATCCCCGGCAATGCCCAACCTCCACTCACCTGTTTTAGGCCGGCATCCATGCTGGCGCCTCTTTCTGGGTGCAATCCCAGCAGTGGCCACCACTCCCAGTGGTACTGCTGGGACTGAGGAGCGGCTGACCCTCTGATTGGCTGGCAGCTCTTGGGAGGCAGGAGATCCCAAGTGCCGACCAAGGCCATCAAATTACAGCGCGGCTTCCAGACCCGGCAGGCTCACCCCTGACTTTTTTTGCCAGTAGGGTGGCCACCGCCACAAGGTAAAATTCTGGCTGTGGTTCCAGAACAGTTGTATCCTCCCCTTCCTTAACTGTGCTTTCCTCTGGGATATGATTGTGTTCTGGATAAAATCATCCAGAAATTCCCCCCGCCTCCCTTTTGTTTCCAAATATCTCTAACTTGCACTCCAGCTCAATGGCTCTGAGCCGGAGTGCAGAGCAAAGATCAAAGTCAATGGCGTGATGAACTACAGAACAAAAGCAGTGGAATGCAAGGCAGAAAAAATTGTGATTAATTAAATTGTGATACAGTGCTCTGATCAGACCAGTTCAGTTCTGGTCAACAGGACCCAAGAGGCTAATCTCTAGTGTCAAGAGATCAGAGTTACCAGGAAAGATGGAGAAACTTGAATGCTTCAACCTGGAAAAGAGGTATTTGAGGGGTTGTGTTATAGAGATAGACAAGATAGCCAAGAGGAAAAATGGCAAAATCAAATGTATTACTTTGTTAAATTATGAGTTTAGGACAAGGGGATACAAGTTCCAATTACAGAAGGTAAATTTAGTAAAGATATCAGGAAGTTCTTCACACAGAGTAATCAATGTCCTGCACGAAGTCATTGAGGCAACTTTTAAGGAACAATTTGGCACAACAATTGGGGGGTGGGTCATTCCAAAATCCATATAAGCAGCTCTAACAACACTGCTAAAGCCAGTCTCAGACTGGCTAATAAATGATCCACAAAGTTTGTTGGAGCTGCGGGCTGACAAGTCCCCGAGTCCTGATGGACTTCATCCTAGGGTCTTAAAAGTGGCTAATGAGATAGTTAATGCATTGGTTTTAATTTTCCAAGATTCCCTAGATTTGGGGAAGGTTCCATTAGATGGGTAAATAGCGAATGCAACTCCTTTATTCAAAAAGGGAGACAGAAAGCAGGAAACTACAGGCCAGTTAGCTTAACATCTGTCATAGGGAAAATGTTAGAAGCAATTATTAAAGACATGATAGCAGGGCACTTCAAAAAATTCAAGGTAATCAGGCAGAGTCAACATGGTTTTGTGAAAGGGAAATCATGTTTAACCAATTTATTGGAATTCTATGAAGAAGTAACACATGCTGTGATGGTGAACCGGTGGATGTACCGTACTTAGATTTCCAGAAGGCATTTGATAAGGTGCCACATCAAAAGGTTATTGCAGAAAATAAAAGCTCATGGTATAGGGGGTAACATATCGGCATGGATAGAAGATTGGCTAGCTAACAGGAAATAGAGAGTAGGCATAAATGGGTAATTTTCTGGTTGGCAAGATGTAACGAGTGGCGTGCCACAGGGATCAATGCTGGGGGCCTCAACTTTTCACAATTTATATAAATGACTTGGATGAAGGCACCGAAGGTATGGTTGCTAAATTTACTGATGACACAAAGATAGGTAGGAATGTAAGTGGTGAAGAGGACATAAGGAGGCTACAAAGGGATATAGATAGGTTAAGTGATTGGGCAAAGTTCTGGCAAATGGAGTATAATGTGGGAAAATGTGAAATTGTCCATTTTGGCAGGAAGAATAAAAAAGGATATTATCTAAATGGCGAGAAATTACAGAGCTGAGATGCAGAGGGATCTGGGTGTCCTAGTGCATGAATCGCAAACGGTTAATCCGCAGGTACAGTAAGTAATTAGGAAAGCTAACAATGTTATTGTTCATTGCGAAGGGAATTGAATACAAAAGTAGGGAGGTTATGCTACAGTTATACAGGGCATTGGTGAGACCACATCTGAAGAACTTCGTACAGTATTGGTCTCCTTATTTAAAGGAAGGACGTAAATGCGTTGGAAGCAGTTCAAAGAAGGTTTACTAGACTAATACCTGGAATGGACGGGTTGTCTTGAGGAAAGGTTGGACAGGCTCGACTTATATCCGCAGTTTAGAAGAGCAAGAGGTGACTTGATTGAAACATACAAGATCCTGAGAAGTCTTGACAGGGCGGATGTGGAAAGGATGTTTCCTCTTGTGGGAGAATCTAGAACCAGGGGTCACTATTTGAAAGTAAGGGGACGCGCATTTAAGACAGATGAGGAGAAAATTATTCTCCGAGGGTTGTGAGTCTTTGGAACTCTCTTCCTCATAAGGTGGTGGAAGCAGACTTTTTGAATATTTTTAAGGCAGAGGTAGATAGATTTTTGATAAGAAAGGGGATGAAAGGTTATCAGGGATAGGTGGGAATGTGGAGTTGAGGTTACAATATCAGCCATGATCTTGATGAATGGCGGAGCAGGCTCAAGGGCCGAGTGGCCTACCCCTGCTCCTAAATCGTATGTATGTTCATAACATTGCATGACAATATCCATGTACCAATTAAACCTTCCCCGTGCTAAGATGAATAGCTATCACCTCCTTTTTAAATGTCCACAATTACAAGTTGCATTTGGGAAGTCTGCAAAACTATAATATTGTTTACTTCGTCTCACCACCATCAACCTAGACAAAGTATACAATTCATACTCACATTTTAGAGCCAAGTGTAGTCATAGCTGTTTGAATAAGGGGTTCTTTGTTGCTTGGATCTACAGGAAAACTATCACTGATCTTATCCAGTATTTCAATAGCACTGCGAGCAGCCAGCTCATAACCATCAGCTATGCGTATTGGGTGAATACCACGGTCCAGCAACTGTTCAGCTTGTTCCAACAGGGCACCAGCGAGAACTGAGAAAGAGATTTAAACTTCTAGAAGTACAGTTCATATAGAGTGTTTCTAGATGAATCACATTTGGTTGGGAGGGGGGGGGGGGGGGGCGCCAGCGAGAGGTATGGAAGGTGAGGGAACAACTAAAATCTGTGTATAGTATTCACAATTAGAACATTTTCAGATTCTGTACAAAAATTTTAACTGTATGTAGCATATTAAAATATAATACTGAAATGTGGGAAAACAGATTTCTCCAAATAACCAGGATTTGCTTATTTTCTTTTTGCTTGAATCCTACTAAATTCATCTGAAAAGTATTTTGCAAACAATAACCAGAGTTTCAACAACTCCAAAACAAACTGATAGCATTACATGTACTCAATTAAAAACATTTACACAAACAGTCTCCAACTTACCAACGACACCAGTGGTACCATCACCAATTTCATCATCCTGAGACTTGGAAAGCTCCACCATCAGTTTGGCAACTTGATGCTCCACATCCATCATACTCAGAATGGTAGCACCATCATTGGTGATTGTCACTTCTCCATCCTTGTCCACCATCATTTTGTCAAGCCCTGCAATGGAAGAATGACAACAAATGTATGACCACCAGCTTCCAACTCGAGTTACAAATTGTACTAACTTTCTTTTCATTGGAAAATATCAAGACAGACAAGAACAAAGGAACAATATTTGCAAAGCCATATTATTGATCTACTCAATTTCTACCAGCAAACGGTCATATTTCTTTCCACAGATCACAAATAATATACAATTACAATAAAATTGCAGAGGACCTAGGTCAAAAACCTGCATCAAGATGTTACTTGATTTTTTTTTAGATTAGAGATACAGCACTGAAACAGGCCCTTCGGCCCACCGAGTCTGTGCCGAACATCAACCACCCATTTAGACTAATCCTACACTAATCCCATATTCCCACCAAACATCCCCACCTGTCCCTATATTTCCCTACCACCTACCTATACTAGTGACAATTTATAATGGCCAATTTACCTATCAACCTGCAAGTCTTTTGGCTTGTGGGAGGAAACCGGAGAAAACCCACGCAGACACAGGGAGAACTTGCAAACTCCACACAGGCAGTACCCGGAATCGAACCCGGGTCCCTGGAGCTGTGAGGCTGCGGTGCTAACCACTGCGCCGCATCACATGTACTTGCGCATCACACACCAGTTTCACATCATTATCAATGGATGGCAAAACACAGTTTCATAATGCAATGAAAGGTTCAGTGCAACAATGTATGTAAAGTAAGCTAATAAATTGGAGGGGGTGTGCAAGGCCTCAGTCAGAAACAATAGTTAAAATCATAGTTTTAACAATTTAAAATGGGGATAAAAGCAGAGTCAAATGCCTTTATCCTACTGAAATTTGTAGAACAAAATCTGTAAAGTCGTCCCTCAAGCAAAAAGGTTGGACCCCCCCACCCCGGTCTAACATCTATTATGGGGACTGGATTGGAATTTATAATAAAGGGCAGACTGACCGGGCGGAAGTTTGAGCTGATTAGAGACCCAACACGGAGTTGTAAAAGTTAAGTCATGTCTAAAGAAGCTAACTGAATTTTTTGAGTAAGTAACTAAAGTAGTAGACAGCGAAACATCAATGGATGCAGTTTATATCAACTTCCAGAATACATTTGATAAGGTTCCACATTAGAGATTCTTAGCTAAAATTAAAGTTCATGGAATTGAAGACAAATTACTGACTTGTTAGGAGACTGGTTAGGGGGTAGAAGATAGCAATAGGGGAAGAAAGTGACTGGTGATGTTGGGGCCTCAACTATTCATTACTTATTATGACATAGCTAACATAATAGAGCGCCATATATCCAAGTTTGCTGATGATACAGAGTTTAGTGATATAGTAAATGGTGTAGAGGGAGCATAAAATCACAAGGAGACATTGATAGATTAAGCGAGTGGGCAAACTGTGGCAGATGGATTTCAAATCAGCTAAGTGCGAGGTTACCCATTTTCGACTGAGAAAAGGATAGATCAGAGTACCATTTAAATAAATGGTAACATGCTAGGTCTGTGCAGATTATGGGGTCTATGTACACAGACCACTAAAATATAGTAGTCAGATACAGAAAAAACAAAACAAAAAGACTAACAGAATGTTAATGTTCATAACTAGAGGGCTCAAATATAAAAAGGGGAACTTTTGTTACAGATATACAAGGCCCTGGTTAAACCACTGTGCACAGCTCTGGGCACTGCACCTTAAAAAGGATATATTGGCCTTGGAAGGAGTGCAGCACAGGTTCACCAGAATGTGATCAGGGCTCAAGGGTTAGATTATAAGGAGAAATTATATAAACTAGTCTTTTATTGCCTGGAATATAGACGGTTAATGGTGATTTGATTGAGGCTTTTAAGGATTTTGAAAAGAATTGATAGAGTAGAGAAATGCTTTTGGCTGGTAGGGGAGTCTAGGACAACATAAGAAATGGGAGCAGGGGTAGGCCATTTGGCTCTTTGAACCTGCTCTGTCATTCGAGATCATGGCAGATATACCATCTTTCCACACTATTCCCATATCCCTCAATTCCCTTAAATATGAAATTTATAAATGTTAATATAAATTTGACAACTGGACACAATCATAAAAATCAGAGCCAGGCCTTTCAGGAGTGAAATTAGGATACACTCCTTCGAGCAAGGGATGGTAGAAGTGTGTGGACTCCTCTCCCGCAAAAAACAGATGCTAGCTCAATTAATAATTTTAAATCTGATATTGAAGAATTTGTGACACAGGTAAAAAGGGTATGGAGCTAGGGAGGGTACATGGAGTTATGATACAGATCAGCTATGATCCCACTAAATGGTGGAACAGGCTCAAGAAACTGAATGGCCCACTTCTGTTCATATGTTCTTAAGTACAGCCTGCAAGAAATTGGACAGTGTGAATATAATAGAATTTTATTTGCTTCAGACTCTGGAGTTCCAAGTGAAGACATTTGTCTATTGTTTTATATTTCAAAATGGAGCTTTCTCTAAAACTCAATTTGAAAGCTTACCCTTCGGTCCCAGTGATGTCCTCAGTGTATTTGACACTGCTTTTGCTGCCATAATATGTGACTGTAATGAAAGCAAAAATATTAGAATTCTATTTCAAATATTCACTTAGAGACACCTGTTAAAACTCTAGTCTTTTTGAAAGGACTCAAAGCCATCCTGTATTTCAAAGGAAATGGTACTGACTTTTAGTTATGTATTGATTCAACATCACAGAGTGCCTAGAATTCTAAATTGGCATTTGCCCATTTTAAAGGTGCTAATGTTGGTGTTAAAATGTTACGAACTGGCAAACTTATGCTATGTCAA
Organism: Heterodontus francisci; assembly: GCF_036365525.1. NCBI lineage: Eukaryota > Metazoa > Chordata > Chondrichthyes > Heterodontiformes > Heterodontidae > Heterodontus > Heterodontus francisci. The sequence goes on along the minus strand of NC_090372.1, from coordinate 124,760,329 downwards.
GAAACAGTAATTGTTACCGCACAAGATGAAGCTGTTATTATGTCAATTAATCAATTTGAGGAAAAATGTTTTCACCCAGAGGGTGGTTGGAATCTGGAACGCACTGCCTGAAGAGGTGGTAGAGGCAGGAACCCTCACAACATTTAAGTATTTAGATGAGTACTTGAAATGCCATAGCATACAAGGCTATGCGCCAAGTGCTGGAAAATGGGATTGGAAGAGTTAGGTGTTTGATTGCAGACACAGACATGATGGGCCGAAGGGCGTGTTTCTGTGCTGTATGACTGACTCTAATCATGCAAAATAGATTCCCTATATTTTAGCTAGTCTAATATGGATGCAGAATAAAGTGCTGTCACCAAATTTACATCTGGTGGTTTGCATAGAATCTACAGAACAGAAACCAAATGGTCTATCTAAAATAAAAACAAGAAATGCTGGAAATACTCAGCAGGTCTGGCAGCATCTGTGGAGAGAGAAGCAGAGTTAACATTTCAGGTCAGTGACCTTTAGCATTTCCAGCATTTCTTGTTTTTATTTCAGATTTCCAGCATCCGCAGTATTTTGCTTTTATCCAAATGGTCTATCAATGTTTATACTTCATAAGCCTCCTTTACTTCAATTACCTCTTCCCACCTTGGCTCTGTATCTCTCTATATTCCTTCCCCCTAAAGTATAAAGCCTTCTGTTAATGTGTCAATCCTATTTGCTTACCCTTTTTTGGGGGCGGGAAGGGGTTGAGGATGATTTGTGACTACACTTCAAATGTACTTCATTGGATGTAAAGAACTTTGGGACGTTTGTTGATCATGAAAGGTGCTAGATAAATACAAGTCCTTCCTTTCTTCTTTTATATGTGTTACAGACCAAGTGAGAAAGGTGTCTAGGGGTCCCTCTCAGCCTTCACCTGGTCTTACTGTAACATGGTTTAATTTTAAACACACCACGTTTTAGCTCCCCCTTGGTGAATCCTTGTTCACTGATTTCCAATTATAAGGCCAAGAAACCATAACAAACAGGCTCTCTTAGGTTTAAAGAAGAAAAGTTGAAATTTATTAAACTTCAACTTAAACTCTAATTCGGTTAACGCCTACGGATACACGATGTGCCCACGCTAGCATGCATACGCAGTACACACATGCAAATAGAGACAGAAAGGAGAAGAAAAATAAAGTGTAAACATTGGAAGCAATATCTGAAGAGTTTTTGTTACAGTTCTTCAAGCTCACTGTAGATTGTAGGTAGATCTTGTTTTTTGTTGGGGCCCAGTATTCTTCTTAAACCTTGTTCGCTGTAGGAGACTTTGCTCTCTCGGGGTTCGTGTGCCTTCAGTGGATTCAAAGGCTTGTGAGAAAGAGATGGGAGCAGACAGGAGAGATCTTCTCAGTTCAGGAGCAAACAGTCTTTCTCAGTTCAAACAGTACAATTCAGAAAAACCCAAGTTGCCAAGCGTTGAGTAACTGGTCTGACCACATCTTGGATTGTATCACCTGGTGATCAAGGTCCATTGTGGGTTGAATGTGTTAGGGAATGTGTTTGTCCTTCCAATTACCGTCTGTTAATATGCAAATATATTTTCCAGCCACGGCTGATCTGTTTAACAAGTCCTTTCCTCACTCCAGTAACAGTTTAAAATCAAGGTTCATGACAAAATTAATGTGCCTCATTCTTGGCAGGTGGGGGCCTAGCATGACAATATGTATATTCACGATGATAGTACTGAAGGTATTTTTCACGATGTGCTCCATCATCAAAGATGAGAAAGCTTCCCTGATGCATGCGTGTAAACGCATATTTATGTGCTATTGGTGTGCAGATTAGGAACTTTTTGCTGAGTTAGCTGATACCACCTGCTCTACAATTGCTCTCAGTACTCCTGGACTAACACAGGCCCAAAAACATGAGCCAAGGTTTCCATTTGCAATCAATACTCAGCATTTCCAGCTGGAAAGAGAACAGGTATGAGTATCAGGCAAGGACAAAACCAGGTTAATCTATTATTGTCAAACTGCCTGTGAACACCAAGTTAGACTTATAAGAACAACAGCCAGTTAGACAAGGTACTTACAGTTCTGCCAGCAAGTCAGTAAATTCAAGAGTGGAACAATGAAAATAGGGGGCAAGGGACCTAGTTAACTACCTTCAAGGAGTCATTTCAGATCTCGGCTCCCACTTGAATCACTTCCAACAAAAAAGAAATGCACAGAGTGGAACAATTCATTAACAAGGAAGTTAGCGTACCAAACCAAACTGAATCATGACCCCAAAATATCCAGACACTTCTGTGTATTCAGCTAATACATTACAAACTTCTCCCAGTTTAGCCACATCCAGGTCAGTCTGAAATGCCAACTTCTATTTTACTGCATGGAGTCTCTCTGGGACACGTGAAGAAAATCTAGGTAAATTTAAGTAACGCAGGAACAGTAAGCGTTGAGCGGAGTGCCGAACGTCATAAGTCTGGGAATGAAACTAACTTCGAATCAAAATCATTTTGTTTTCTTACACTGCAATAAAACTACTCTCCTAGAGATTTGCTCTCCTTTAACAAGGTTGTAAGCAAACTTTTCATTGATACCTTAAGCCAAATTGAATTTTATGATCAAACGTGCGCGAATTGGAGTTAAAACTATAATTCTACATGACTCAGTCCAAGTATAAAGTACCACATTCCCATCTACTTTAGAATATTCAATCCCTGACTAAATAGAAGTTACTAAATTATTAATTAGGCTTCGGAACAAAGAGTTGCGGGCTGGCGAGTCTTCACTCCCTCCCCACCCAGTGGGATTTCTACGAATGGATAAATCGAGGATGAGACGGCGATGCAGCATTTTTCTACAGCACTGAAACACACCCGGTGTTTGTTGCTCGCCGAGTATCCGTGTCCACATTATCCTTACGCCGAACGGAACGTGGAGGAAGTCGCCATATCACTAAGTTTCCCGCTACATCCACTCATTAAATACAAACTGTGCTTAAACGGAGTCGCCGGAATAAGCCACTTTACCCCGGGTCTCAGGTCAGAAGAGACCGGGGAAATCCGCGGGAGCAACAGCCACGGTGCAGCTGATCCAGACACAGAGTAACCACATCCCCGTTAAACTAAACCCCGCCGGCGCTCTAGGCCGCCTAAGCCGACACCACACGTGTGTGCGAGAAGCCAGGTCGGAGCCTTTCCTATTACCTTCAACGCCTCCAGCCCGGTTAATCGAGACTTGGTATCCTGGTCCTTGATGATGATGAAGGGCCGGCCATATTCGTCAAAAGCGAGTGTCCCCATTGCAGACATACTTGCGATCGGACCTCACAACAGGGCAGTTCCAACTCCCTCCGTCACCACGCAGGGAAGGGGGTGGGGGAGCTCGAGCTGAGACTTCTGGAACCATCCAACAGACCGCACCACTCACTGGGCGGGGTCGGCACATTACCGTCTGGAAAATACTATCAGCTTCAACCGCCGTTTATTTCTGTGATTAACGAATAAAATCAAGATTTTATTATATTTAAGAGTTGAGGATCTAAGTAATAATTTCAGTGAAATATAACTGGGGGGTGGGAATAATGGTTTGATCTCAAACCCTGAAGGTTCTCGCGAGATTAGCGGAAGCTCTCGTCTGACGGTTGGGAGAGATGAGGCTGGGTTACCTTAGAGGAATAGAGGAGCATATAACCAAGGTCAAACAGAAACAGGGCATGTGAGAGCAATACTCCCTCTCCATTGTGGGTAAAATCCTTGCCATCAGGTGCAAGGCAGTTTCAGTGTTGCTCAAAGTGGCCCAGGTCTGGCCCATACCCTGTGCTGCGGTGGTCACCTGAGTCATCTTCCACTTTATTTGGAGATTGAAAATGGACTGTCTATGGTCCACAGGGAAACGATGTTCAAAACTCTAGATAGGGGGATGGGGGTGGGAAACGGTGGTGGGAACGTACCCAATGTGGCCCTCATGCTGATGGCCACTTTTCTGTGCGTCTGCATCATTTGGCAGAATGTCTCATCGCCAGAACTTTCAAACAAGAACTCAGACGTAAGCTGGCTGGTGTTGAAAAGGGCCATCCCTGTTGGATGCATCATGTACGCCTGGAGTCTCAGTGCCTCTTTATGCTGCCATTGAGGTGGCTGCAGTGGGGAAGAAATCGTTGTCCACCTCCTGCTGGAAAACCCAAAGATGTTTAATCAGTACATTAAGAGTAAGAGGAAAACTAAGGAAAGGGTAGGGCTTATCAGAGATGTACAGGGGAACTTATGCGTGGATGCAGAAGATGTGGATAGGGTTCTTAATGAGTTTTTTGACTGTCTTTGTCCTCTGTCTCCTCAAAGGACAGGGTTGATGCAGACTTTGTAGTTAAAGAGGAGTATGAAATATTAGATAAGGTAAGCAGAATGAGAGAGGAAATGCTTGAGGATCTGACATCCCTGAAGGTGGATAAGTTGCCAGGACCGGATGTTTTGCATCCCAGGCTGTTGAAGGAAGCCAGGGAGGAAATAGCGGATGTGCTGAGGATCGTCTTCAAATCCTCAGTAGACACAGGCGAGGTATCAGATGATTGGGGGTCTGCGAACATTGTACCATTGTTTAAAAAGGGTCCGAGGGGTAAGCCAGGTAATTATAGGCCAGTCAGTCTGATCTCGGTGGTGGGTAAATTGTTAGAATCTATTCTGAGGGACAGGATAAACTGTCACTTAGAAAGGCACCGATTAATCAGGGATAGTCAGCATGGATTTGTTAAGGGAATGTCATGTCTTACTAACTTGATTGAGTTTTTTGAAGAAGAAACAAGGAGGATTGATGAGGGTAGTGCAGTGGATATGGTTTACATAGATTTTAGTAAGACATTTGACAAGGTCCCACATGGCAGATTGGTCAGTCAAATGAAAGCCCATGGGATACAGGGGAAGGTGGCAGGTTGGATCCAGAATTGGCTCAGTGACAGGAAACAAAGGGTAATAGTCAACGGATGTTTTTATGAATGAAAAGTGGTTTCCAGTGGTGTTCCACAGGGCTTAGTGTTGGGTCCTCTGCTGTTTGGTATATATTAATGATTTGGACTTAAATGTGGGAGGTGTGATTGGGAAATTTGCTGATGACACAAAAATTGGCCGTGTAGTTAATAGTGTGGACTCCAGAATGATATCAGTGATTTGGTTGAGTGGATGGAAAAGTGGCAAATGGAATTCAATCCTGAGAAGTGTGAGGTAATGTATTTGGGGAGGGCAAATAAAGCAAGGGAATATACAATAAACGAGAGGATATTGAGAGGGTTAGAAGAAGTGAAAGACCTTGGAGTGCATGTCCACAGGTCCCTGAAGTTGGCAGGACAGGTAGATAGAGTGGTGAAGAAGGCATATGGATTGCTTTCCTTTATTGGCTGAGGTGTAGAGTACAAAAGCAGGGATGTGATGCTGGAACTGTATAGAGCGCTGGTTAGGCCACAGCTGGAGTATAGCATGCAGTTCTGGTCACCACATTACGAAAAGGACGTAATTGCTCTGGAGAGAGTGCAGAGGAGATTTACAAGAATGTTGCCACGGCTTGAGGGTTGCAGCTATGAGGAAAAATTGGATAGGTTGGGGTTGTTTTCCCTGGAATTGAGGAGGCTGAGGGGTGACTTGATTGAGGTGTACAAAATTATGAGGGGTCTAGATAGAGTAGACAGAAAGGACCTGTTTCCCCCGGCGGGGAGGTTGGTTACCAGGGGACACAGATTTAAGGTGATTGGTAGAAGGATTAGAGGGGACATGAGGAGAAACCTTTTCACCCAGAGGGTGATGGGTGTCTGAAATTCACTGCCAGGATTGGTGGTGGAGGCAGGGACCCTCAATTCTTCTAAAAGGTGCCTAGACGTGCACCTAATATGCTGTAACCTGCGGGGCTATGCACCAGGTGCTGGAAGGTGGGATTAATTTGGGTGGATAACTTATTCAGCGGGCACGATGGGCTGAATGGCCTCCTGTGCTGTATTTTTTCTATGTTTCTACTGGAATGTGCCTTTGCAAAGAATGTCTGGAAAGCGATGTAGTGGTTTTTGTTGAGTTTCATCCCAAGCATCTTCATAATGCAGGACTCTGTGCTCTACGGGCTCTTCCCAGGGATGTGCACTGAGACAAACATCAACTGCTGCTAGAGAAGCGCCAACTAAATGAAAAACGCTCTTTAGTCTGCCGCAAACCTGTTGGTGTTTCAGTGCAAAGAGCTTTCCATGTGTTGTAGACTGGCACGTTCCAAGGTTCAGGACTACGTGCTAAGGGGCGCACTAAAGCTTGGGGCAACCGCTGCAAAGGCTCAGTGCAGAAAGGCCACAGTCTAAGGCCCTCCTGCCATAATACAGCAAGGGGCTGGAACCCTTGGAAAACCTCTCGAGCTATATGCACCAGAGAATGTTTGATATGAAATCCATATTGCAAATATAACCTGTAATGGTAAGTGAAGTGAGGCACCTCAGTGCCACATACTATATTGAAAGAAATTGAACTGTATCATATTTTATGTAATGTCAAATTTGAACTGTTATATAACATACCTTTGCAAAATTTTATGAATAAAATGTATTTTTTGAAAAAGCTTTGCGTACTGCTTTGCTTTAAGGAGGCACAAGTAATAAAGTAATTTAAACAAAGTGAATCAAAAAGGACACTTATAAAACAAAATCATAATGTTCTGTGTGTGTGTCCATTTGACTCCATTTTCTGGGTTGTCACCTCTAGTGTATTGGCAGGCACAGCCCGGGGACAGGCAGGACAGCGCGAGAGGTAGGCAGCCAGAGCAACCCCAACCCTGTGGGACACATAGATTTTGTTGAGTGTTTCTAGCATTTTCTGCTATTGTAGTTGGCTTTGGGCTACATTTGGCAAAGCAGAGTGTGGAAGTTGGTGCTGGCAGGTGGGAAGAATTAGTCCAAGGACCTGCAAAGAAGAAATAGCTTGCATTTATTCAGCACCCTTTGGGATCTCAATATGCCCCACAATACTTCACAACAAATAAAATCCTTTTTTGAAGTGGAGTCATTGTAGGCAAACTTGGCAATCAAATTATGCAGAGCAAGGTCCCGCATGAGATCTTTTACACCCGCATGAGATCATCTGTTTTAATGATGTTGGGTGAAGGACCAGGTCACCAGGAGAATGCCCCTGCTCTTAAAGAGAATGTTGGACATCTTCATTACAATGCTAGAAATACAAAGAAGTTAGCTTTGTGTTTGAAAATTGAAGACAGTTTAATGTTTTAGGAAGGGAGCCTGTGTCTTTCTGATGTTTTGATAAAGCAGAACCACCTTGATGTCTTTCCCATTTTCATGGAATGACTTGCAGTGAATTTCCAGCTTTTGTTTCTGCAATGGAAAGTACTTTGGTTCCTGTTGTTTAGTTGACAGGCAAAAGGAAATTAAAATTTGTTTCTCTTCATGTAATTATGTGCTGTATCTCCCAAAGTATTATTTGGCTCACATTTTTCTGAGTATGTTTTTCAGTTTGTGTCTTCTGTGAGCCTTCCAGTCACACACTTGCTTTTTCATTGCTCATTTTGTTTTATTTTACCTTTTGTATTAACTTTTTTCTTTCTGATCTTTTCCTCCTTCCACTCATTTTTTGTAAATCAATTTCTTCTCATTTGTTCCAATGTTATTTTTACTATTTAATACATTTCCCACATCCAATTCTACAGGCACATTGAAAGAGAATCAGAAATGTTGATCAGGTCAAGCCTTGCACAGAGAGAGCTTGAACAGAAGAACTCTTTACATACTTGTGCTATGATGGAAAGGGAGATTTGCTTTTTAATTCATTCATGGGATGTGGATGTCACTGGCAAGGCAAGCATTTATGGTCTTTGAGAAGGTGGTAGTGAGCCATCTTAAACCGCTGCAGTCTATGTGGTCTAGGTACAACCACAGTGGTCGTTAGGTAGGGAGTGCCAGGATATGACCCAACAATGATGAAGGAACGTGACTATATTTCCAAGTTAGGATGGTGTGTGACTTGGAGGAGAACTTGCAGTTGGTGGCGTTTCCATATGCCTGCTGCCCTTGTCCTAGGCGGTAAAGGTTGCATGTTTGGGAGGTGTTGTCGAAGAAGCCTTGGTGAGTTGCTGCAGTGCCTCTTATAGATGGTATACACTGCTGCCACAGTGGAGGAAGTGAATGTTTAAAGTCGTAAAGTAGTGGATGGGGGTGTCGATCAAGTGGACTGTTTTATCCTGGATGGTGTCGAGCTTCTTGAGTGTTGTTGGAGCTGCGCTCATCTTGTGCCTTGTTGATGGTGGAAAGGCTTTGGGGAGTCAGGAGGTGAGTTAGCTGCCACAGAATACCCAGCCTCTGACCTGCAATTGTAGCCACAGTATTTATATGGTTGGTCCAGTTATGTTTCTGGTCAACAGTGACCCCCCAGGATGTTGATGGTGGGGAATTCAGCAATGGCAATGCTATTGGATGTCAAGGGGAGGTGGTTTGACTCTCATTGGAGAAGGTCATTGCTTGGCATTGTGTGTTGTGACTGTTGCTTGCCACTTACCAGCTCAAGCCTGAATGTAGTCCAGGTCTTGCTGCAGGGGAGCACGGACTAGTTCATTAACTGGGGAGTTGTGAATGGAACTGAACACTGCAATCATCAGTGAACATCCCCACTTCTGACCTTATGATGGAAGGAAGGAAATTGATGAAGCAGCTGAAGATGGATGGGCCTAGAACTCCTGCAGCGATGTCCTGAGGCTGAGATGTTGGGCCTCCAACAACCACAACCATCTTCCTTTGTGCTAGTATGTCTCCCGGCAGTGAAGATTTTGTTCCCTGATTGACTTCAATTTTACTAGAGCTCTTTAATGCCACACTCAGTCAAATGCTGCCTTGATGTCAAGGGCAGTCATTCTAACTTCACCTCTGGAATTCAGCTTTATTGTCCATGTTTGGACCCAGGCTATAATGAGGCGTGGATCTGAGTGGTCCTGGTGGAACCAAAACTGAGCATTAGTGAGCAGGTTATTGCTGAGTAAATGCTGTGACGACAGCTGCCATCACTTTGCTGACGATTGAGAGTAGACTGATGAGGCGGTAATTCACTGGATTGGATTTGTCCTGCTTTTTATAAACAGGACATACTTGGGCAATTTTACACTTTGTTGGGTAGATGCCAATGTTGTAGTTGTGCTGGAACAGCTTGGCTAGAGGTGGGGCTAATTCTGGAGCACAAGTCTTCAGCATCACAGCAGGAATATTGTCAGAGCACATAGCCTTTGCTACATCCAGTGCGCTAAGCCATTTCTTGATACCACGTGGAGTGATTTGAATTGGTTGAAGACTGGCATCTGTGATGGTTGGGACCACAGGAGAAGGCTGAGATGGATCATCCACTTGGCACTTCTAGCTCAAATGGTTGTGAGCACTTCAGCCTTGTCTTTTGCATTCACATGCTTGGCTCCACCATCACTGAGAATGGGAATGTTCATGGAGTCTCCTCCTCCTGTTACGGCCACATGGTGTGACGTGAGCAGTTCCCACTGTTCAACTCCCCACCTGACCGCAGCAAGTGTATTTGTATTAAGAGTTTAGCCCCCTTGTGTTTTCATTTTCAAATAAACAGAAGGGACAGGTTTTCTTGTGGGTTTTTAAAAAACAGAAAATCAATTGTTTATTGATCAATATGCTTTATCCGGAAATTGACGCAACCACATTCACTCACGCATTTGCTCGCGCACACACACACACACACACGAAGAAACAGATAGAGGAGGAAAAGAGGTAGGTAGGTTTTAGCAGGGGGAAGAAGGGTTACGATAAACCTGTTGAATTCTCTTTAGACTCAAGTAGCAGGCTGCAGACCTGTGATGATTGTAGATTTTTCTCTTGATTGAAGATTCCGTTGAAGATGGTGGGTCCCTTCTAGGTCTCTCTCTCTCTCTCTCTGCTGTATGATGTAGATGTTGGATTTTTTTCTAGCAGGGCACATGCTTTCTGGAATGCCAGCAGTTACAAGTAGCTTCACTTTCTGGGTCAGTCTCCCTCTCTTTCTGGCTGTCTTTTTTTTTAAGGTAAAACTGTTGTTTCTCACCTCCTGTTAGGAGACATTCTGGTTTCTATCCCATGGTGATCACACAATGGCCCAGGATGTGACTATTTCACACCTCCTTTGTTTTAGAAGAAGACATTCAATCCTGGAATGTTTCTATGTTATGTGTGAAATTATCACCTTTTGGCTTTGAAGGTTTGTCCTTTGTCTTTGTCAGACTGTTTGAATATACAAAAGATTAATCCCCTTCTCTTCGGTGGCCATTTCAGACCATTGTACAATTTTTAAAAATAGAGGTTCATTTTTTAAAGACAAAGTCCGTTTTTTCATAACTCTTCAGGGTTGCTTCGTGAGTGTTGTATCATCGCACCTCCGATGTGCGTGACACTCCCGTTAGTTGTTTCCTTATCCACCATCATTTATGTCTGAATCTGGTAGGACTGCAGAGCTTTGATCTGATCTGTTGGTTGTGGAATTGTTTATCTCTGTCCTTAGCCTGCTGTTTCTGCAGTGTGGCATGGATGTATTCTTAATTTGTAACTTCAGCAGCTTGGCACCTCACTTTTCGGTGCATCAAGTGGTGCTCCAGGCATGCTCTTCTAGAGTTCTCATTAAATCAGGATTGGGGTCTCCTGGCTTGTTGGTAATGTGACAGACATGTCAGGTGGTGAGGTTACAGACAGTGGAGTACAACTCTGCTGCTGTTGCTGATGGTTCCCAGCACCTCAGCCCAGTTTTGAGCTTTTAGATCAGTTCTGAATCTATTCCATTTAGCATAGTGGCAACGCCAAACAACACAAAGGACTGTGCAGTTTTCACCCCGACCAATACTATCATGGATAGTTGCATCTGTAACAGGTCGATTGAGGAGGATGAGGTCAAGTAGTTTTTCCCTCGTGCTGGTTCTCTCACCACCTGCCGCAGGTCCAGTCTAGCAGTTAGGTCCTTCAGGACTCAGCAGCTTGGTCTGTAGTGGTGACACCAAGCCACTTTTGGTGATGAATATTGAAGTCCCCAACCAGAGTACATCCAGTGCCCTTGCTACCCACAGTGCTTCTTCCAAGTGGTGTTCAACATGGAGGAGTATTGATTCATCAGCTGAGGGAGACTGGTAGATGGTAATCAGCAGGAAGTTTCCTTGCCCATATTTGACCTGATGCCATGAGAGTTCATTGGGTCTGAACTCAATGTTGAGGACTTCAGGGCCACTCCCTTCCGACTATAACATAGTGCCGTCACCACTGGTGGGTCAGTCCTGCTGCTGAAACAGGACATAACCCAGGAATGGTGATGGAGGAGTCTGGGATGTTGGCTAAGAGTGATGATCCTGGAAGTATGACTATGTCAGGCTGTTGCTTAACTCATTTGTGGGACAGCTGAGTGAGACCAGAGAGGGATATAAAGAGTGGCAGCAGAGGAGGTCTGAGACCAGGAGGAGTGGGAGTTGAACGAAACCGGAACGGGAGATAAAGAGCGAGTTGGGGACGAATGTACAGCATTCAAATCAAGAGTTCGCAAAAAAATCAAAGTATGATGTCACTGGAAAGCAAGTAAATAATTGGAGGGTGAGTAGTTCTCTTTTATTTATTTTTTTCCCTCCCTAAACTGGGCATTGCTTTAAACTAAGAGCTCGGAAATTTGAATTGGGTTAAGTAAAACATTAAGTGAATGAATAGTATTAGCCCTGAGAAGCACAGTGGCGCAGTGGTTAGCACCGCAGCCTCACAGCTCCAGCAACCCGGGTTCAATTCTGGGTACTGCCTGTGTGGAGTTTGCAAGTTCTCCTTGTGTCTGCGTGGGTTTCCTCCGGGTGCTCCGGTTTCCTCCCACATGCCAAAGACTTGCAGGTTGATAGGTTAATTGGCCGTTGTAAATTGCCCCTAGTATAGGTAGGTAGGTGGTAGGGAAATATAGGGACAGGTGGGGATGTGGTAGGAATATGGAATTAGTGTTGGATTAGTATAAATGGGTGGTTGATGGTCGGCACAGACTCGGTGGGCCGAAGGGCCTGTTTCAGTGCTGTATCTCTAAACTAAACTAAACTACATAATAGTCAAGCTTCACTTGAATGCAGATTTCACCAGAGTACAAGGGAATTCAGTGAGGTGGGGGTAAGAGGTGCTTCTTGATATAGATATATATAAAAAAATAAACAAATAGGGTTAAATTAGGACTGTGGACTAAGTTACAGTAAAGATCTCAAGCATATAACTAAATTTAATAAACAAAGTTATTACCTAGATTATAAACTACAAATAGACAATAGAGTGATATTTCAAAACTTGAAAACCTAATTAATTAAATCATATATAGTAGAGATGGCAGGGCAGGTGATGTGTTGCAGCTGTAGCATGTTGGAGCTGATGGACACCAGTGTGATCCACAACAACCACATCTGCAGTGATGTGTGAATAGTTGAATAGCTGGAGTCTGAGCTTTGGACAATGGGATGCATCAGGGAAGGAGAAAGTTACATGAACACTTTGTTCCAGCAGGCGATCCTTAGGTCAAATACTTCAGAATTGGTCCATGGTCCGGGACAGGAGATGACTAACAGTGAGGCAGGTATGGTGATCCAGAAGGTAGTATTGGAACCTCAACCCTTGTACTTGTCCAACAGATATGAAGTTTTGCAGCCTGTGTGGACGAGGGCAGGGAATGCAGGGAGGATGAAAAAAATGTCCCCAACACTGTGGTACAGGGGACCATTCAAGTTAGGGGAGTAAAAAGGAATGTGGGGACAGTATAGTCAGGGGGATAGATACTGTTCTCTACAGCACAGAGCGTGAGTGCCAAAGGCTGTGTTGCCTCCCTGGTGCCAGGGTTTAAGGACATCTCCTCAAGCCTGGAGAAGAACTTGGAGTGGGAGGGAAAATATCCATTAGTTGTGGTAAATGTACAACTACGTAGGCAGGACTAAGAAAGAGGTTCCGCTGAGGGAATATGAGCAGCTAAGGGCTAAATTAAAAAGCCGAACCACAAAGGCAATAGTCTCTTGAGAAAATTGGCACAGAGTCAATAAGATCAGAGAGTTGAATGCGTGGCTCAAAGATTGGTGTGGGATAAATTGGTTTCAATTCATGGGGCATTGGCACCAGTACTGGGGAAAGTGGGAGCTGTTCCGTTGGGACAAGCTTCACTTGAACTGTGCTGGGACCAGTGACCTGGTGAGCTGAATAACAAGGACTTCAAACTAAATAGTGGTGAGAGGTGTCAAGTAAGGGGAAATTTTGAAAGTTAAAGAGAAAGGACAAGGTAATAGTGCAGTGTAGTGATATGGGTAATGATTCCCAGAGTGAGACAGAAAGGGACCAAGTGCACAAAGGCTCTTTATCTGAATGCACGCAGCATTCATAACACAATAGATGAATTGATGGAACAAATGGAAACAACTGGGTGTAATCTGATAGCCATTATAGAGACATGGGGCTGCAGCGGCGAGCTTCAAAGATGGCGGCGCTCACCCACGGGACTCACTCCGCGAAGCCGCTGCGATATTAAATGCGGCAGCTCATTTACATGGCCGGGGTGGATAATCCCCCCCACCGATGACATGGAGGGAGCGGGTGCTCCGTCCCTGGCAATGGTGGCCGGTGCCACTGCGCAGGCGTCAACACCATTTTTAAAGGGCTTCCAGCTCCACATTTAATTTAAATTTTTAAAGTTATATGCAGTTTAAATTTAATGAAAAGAAATACATAAATGTTTCTAGCCCCTCTCCAACCCTCCCAATACCAGACAGCTCATTCCTTGCCCTCTCCCCCCCAAAAATACATACCTTGTGTATCTGACCACCCCCCCCCCCAGCAAAGTTCACAAGCTTTTAATACTTCCCACCATCCCCAACACCAATCATATCAGTTTCACCCTGCTAGTCACCCACACGGAAATACTTACCTGCTCCCCCGTCCCACCAGTGTCTCGCATCAGATCTCCAAACGGAGATCTGAAGGCGCGGGAGTCCCGGCAACTGACCACAATATTGGAGTAGGACGGCCGGTGGGAACAGGTAAGTCATTAATTCATTACTTTGCGTTCATTAACATATTTAAATTCTGCTCCCGTCACCGAGCAGCAAGGGTGCTGCCATGAGACCTCGCCGCTGCTGGCAATATGGGGCCTGACCTTCCCGGCGTCGAGGCCCGTGGTGGGCCTCTCCCGGAGACATTTACCGGGGCCCCCCCCACCACGACTCCCAACACAGGGGTCATTAAAATCAGCTCATGGTTGCAAAGTGACCAAGGCTGGGAACTGAATATTCAAGGTTAGCTGCCACTTTGGAAGAATAGGCAGAAAGGAAAAGGAGATGAAGTAGCTCTGTTAATAAAGGATGAGATCAGTACAATAGTGAGAAATGATCTTGGTTCAGAAGATCAAGATGTAGAATTGGTTTGGGTGGAGATAAGAAATAACAAGGAAAGAAGCCACTGGTAGGAGTAGTCAATCGCCCCCCCTAACAGTAGCTACAGTGTAGGAGAATTTGTAAGAAAGGTACTGCAATAAATTTGGACAACTTTAATCTTCATATAGATTAGATAAATCAAACTGGCAAAGGTAGCCTCGAGGCCAAGTTCGTAGAGTATATTCGGGACAGTTTCTTGGAACAATGGGCTGAAATTTATGTTCTTGCCACTATAATTGGTGTCGGACGCAAACAATGGTGGCCCACACTTTGTGGAGCCACCGTGATATTCAGTGTATCTGCTGCCCTTTGTCCTTCTCGGTGGTTGAGGTTACAGGTTTGGAAGGTGCTGTCTAAGGAGCCTTGGTGCGTTGCTGCAGTGCATCTTGTAGGTGGTACACACTGCTACTACTGTGCGTCGGTGGTGAAGGGAGTGAATGTTTGTGGATGGGGTGCCAATCAAGTGGGATGCTTTATCCTGGATGGTGTCGAGCTTCTTGAGTGTTGTTGGAGCTGCATCCATCCAGACAAGTGGAGAGTATTCCATCACACTCCTGACTTGTGCCTTGCAGATGGTGGACAGGCTTTGGGAGTCAGAAGGTGAGTTACTCGCCGCAGGATTCCTAGCCGCTGACCTGCTTTTGTAGCCATAGTATTTATATGGGTACTCCAGTTTCTGGTCAATGCATTAAAGGTCACTGTTTTTTAAAACATAACCATACTACAAAGTCCAGTGTTCATAACACCTCTCCCTATAAATAGAAAATTCATTAGTGTCGTAATGATTTTTCTACATTACCAACATACATCATTATAAACATTTTAATCATTAACATTTTACATTTTACACAGGTAGTAACAGTGTTTTCATCTCTTCGAGTTGTTTTCCTCTATTATACCCTTTCTTTTAATTCTGGACGACATATCGGCAATGACATTGCTCTTTCCTGTAACATGTACAATTTTAGGGTGCAACATTAAACTCCACCGGGATAATCTGGCATTGTTGGTCTTGAATTTCTCTGAAATCCTTAATGGGTTATCGTCAGTATAAATGGATATTTCCCCTTGTCCATTATTGACATATACTTTGTTACGACTGACCGCTCCAGTCAAAGTCCCCAATCAAAATATATGATTCTGATTGTGGTGGGCGAAACACACTGTTAATTCAATCCCGTCACTCCACATATCATTTAAAACTTTCCAAATTAAAGAAAGACCCAGCCAAATTGTAACATCTATTAACCTCTGAATGAGGCTAACCAAACCAGATGTCTTTAAATCAACAAATTAACTCTTTAATTAGAGGAACTAAATTCTTAAACACTATGAAGAGATAAACAACATTTAAAATAGAAAAAATAAGAGTCCTTGCAAATTTACAGTCCAATGTTGCTTGAAGTCCTCACAGAATGTTGCTTGAAGTCCTCACAGCCGTCCGAAGGGGAAAAAGGTTCTTCCACAGTAGAACAGTCTGCAGTCTAACTCCAGCAGTAGGTGATGCTTTCCTTCTCCAGCGAATTTCAATAATTAATGACTTGAAAACACTTTCAATAGAATCAATCTGACTTTAGAGTTTTTGAGGGATAAAAGATTGTCACAGTCTAACTTTGCTTTCTTCAGTTCAAATTATCAGAGATCTCTCCTTGGGTTGAATTTTAAAAAATTTTGATAGATAATAATTAAACAGACAAAAAATCCTATTCCTTCAGTTTAAATGGCTGAGAGCTCTTTTTCAGGTGCTAAACACCACAGCTGTCTGTTTGTGTGTCCTTTGTGTCTGTGTGAGTTCTGTTAGAACAAACTGTCTTCCACTAAAAAGCTAGTTCAAAATTGAATTGTAACAAATGTATCACTTGATACTCACTCCCAGTGGCTGTATCTATAGTAATGAGAATGCACGTTTTGAATTGCAGTCTCCAAATGGTTGTATCCAATGGCAACCGAAAATGCACCTTTCTATAACTCCTGAAGCTTGCTGGTTCTTAAAGCAATACTAATCCTTTGCAAGCCTTAAAGGCAAACCGCATATTCCCGGGAAAAAAAAAACTACAGGACCATGACAACTTCAAAATGTTGAAGAGCCAATATGAAAAGCCTCCTTTTCAATAGTGGAGTACCTCTTTTGGTGACTTAATTAATTTTTTTAGAGAAGTAACTAACTGGTCGTTTGATACTAGCGTCATCATCATTATAGTTACATTGCTCCTGCCCCCACATTACTACCATCAATAGCCACTTTAAAGGCTTGCTGAAATTTGGTGCTGCTGGAACAGGTTCATTTATTAAAATGGCCTTTAATTTATCAAATGCCCTTTGACATGATTCTGTCCACTTGACCTTCACATATCTCTTTAACAAATTCGTCAGTGGGGTAACTACTGTACTGAAGTTAGGAACAAACTTTTGGGAGAATCCACATATCCCTAGGAATTGTAGTAGCTCCTTTTTTGTCTTGGGGACTGGAAAGTCTATTATCCTTAGCTTCCCTAGGCAACACTTGACCTTGACCCACAATATGCCCCAAGTAGGTGACCTTAGCCTTGCAAAACTCACTCTTTGCTAAGTTTATTACCAAATTGGCTTTCTTTAACTTGTCAAACAGAGCCTTTAAGTGTTCAACATGATCTTCCCAAGTGTCACTATACCTATAGGTTATCAATATAAACAATTGCTTAGTCCAGCAATCACCTGGTTAGTCAATCTTTGAAATGTGGCTGGTGCATTTTTGCACAACATATGTCATGACCTTACACTGAAATAGGCCATCAAGGGTCATGAAGGCGGAAACTTCTTTGTCTTGGTCAGTCAAGGGGACTTGCTAATATCCTTTCAGCAAATCAATCTTGCTAATAAAGGCCACTCTGTCAATACAATCCTCAAGTCGTGGAATTGAATAAGTGTCTGTTTTAGTACTGCATTGACTTTCCAATAAAATACAGAATCTTGTGGAAACGTTTGGCTTTGGTATCAGCACAACCAGAGAACTACAGCTACTTTAATTGGTTTCAATTATGTCATTCTTCAGCATATATTGAATCTCTTCTCTGTCCTGAGCCAATTTATCAGGATTGAATCGATCAGGATTTTGTTTAATGAGTGTGTTTGTCCCTATATCAACCCCGTTAATAGCCAGAGGAGTTTGACCTGGGTGCCTATTCACAGAGCTTTAAAACAGCTTTTAACAGCTCAACTAAGTCCTTTTCATGTTGTCCAGAAAGATATTGTAGAACTGTATCTAGGCTTTCTAACACTTCTGTGTTTGCCAGTTTCACCACAGGGGGTTCAATTTGAGAGTTTTCAGTCTCTGCCTCTTCATCCAGTTCATTAAAAGCAACACTATCCTTATCCTCGTCTACTATCATTTGGAATACATTTACTGGCAGACAATATTCATGATCATAGTATCTTTTCAACGTATTCATGTGATACACCCTTTGACTTTTCTGCCTGTCTAGGATACTAACTAAATAGTTCACCTTACTGAGTTTCCTCTTAATGAAGTAAGGTTCACAGAACCTAGCTTTCAATGGTTCCCCAGGCAAAGGCAACAAAACTAGCACCTCATCTCCAGGTTGAAAACTATATGTCTTAGGTGTTCTATCCGCTTGGGTTTTCATCACATGCTGAGAAACCTTGAGATGTTCTCTGGCCATCTCAGAAGCTTTTGAGAGTCTCTCTCTGAATTTTACTAGCTCTTTGCCGATCTTGGTGGTGAGCTTCTAAGTTGGCAGCCCGCTCGCACGGCTTTTACTCCGTGGAGCCGCCGCGATATTTTACGCGGCGGCTCATTTACATGGCCGGGTGGTCCATCCCCTAACGGCCTGCTACCCGACCCAAACCTGACGGGACCCGACGACATGTGTCGGGTTTGGGTCGGGTCGGGCTGGGTCGGACACACACAGGAAGTCTTGCATTCTGCTATGCTGGAGTGGAGAGTGTAAAAGTTGAAAAACTTATCTGAGCTGGAGTCCAGGACATCAAGGAGGGAAACTCTGAGTCTGCACAGTGAGCGAGTGAGCGTCTCAATGATGTCATCATGCTCATGCTGCAGCTTCCTGAATCCATCCATCTAAATGTTGTATAGTGAGTGAGTGCACCATGCAATCAAGGTAGGTAACCATTCCGGTGGTCGGATTGGGCTCAGATTGGGCTGAATCGGGTCGGGCTCGGGTCGGGCGCAGGAAAAAGTGGAGGGACTCGGGCTCGGGTCGGGCTCAGGTCCGATGTGGTTCTGTCGGGTTCGGGTCGGATTTTTATTTCCTGACCTGAGCAAGCCTTTACCATCGCCCCCCTCCCACCCCCGATGATGTGGAGGGAGCGGGTGCTCCGTCTCCCACAATGGCGTCTTCGCCACTGCGCAGGCACCACACCATTTTTAAAGGGCTTCCAACCCTTACATTTAATTTTAATATTTAAAGTTATATGCATAATAAAATTAAAGTAAAAACTTAACAGATGATTCAAGTCCCTCTCCCACCCCCCCCATGATGAAACAATTTATTAATTGCCCTCTTCCCCTAAAAACACTTACCTTGTGATCCCAACCTATTCCCCCTCACAGTTTATTAACTTCCACCTTCAACCCCTTCCCACCATCCCCTCCACCAATCGCAATAGTTTTCCCCACTACCTCCCACTACTGCCCTGAAAATTTACCTGCTCCCCCTCAACCAGTGTCCCGCCTCGGAGATCCAAACACACGGAAGTCCCAGCAAACGACCGGAATATGGCAGCGGGGCAGCCAATGGGAGCAGGTAGGTTATTAATTCTTTAATTTGCATCAATTTAAATATTTTAAATCCTGCTCCCGTCGCTGGGTGGGGGGAGGGGTGGGGGGGGTGGTGCTGCCACGAGCCCCTGCTGCGCCAGTAATACAAGGCGGGGCCTTCCTCGCATTGAGACCCGTGGTGGGCATCTCCCGGGGGCTTTTTCCGTGCCCCCCTGCCATGACCCCCAACGTCGGGGGGCTGGTAAAATTTGCCCCGTAATCTAAAAGTGTAGTTTCCTCCGCCTTTGCTAAAAATTTCTCCTTTATGAGGTTAAGGGCACATCTAACCTCTTGCCCATTGACCAATTCAAATGAACTGAAATCAGTGGACTCATTTGGTCTGTCCCTGGTGGCAAATAATAAAAATGATAACCCCTTATCCCAATCATGGAGATAGTCAAAATAATAGACCTTTAGGGTTTGGTGATATCTTTCCAAAGTACCTTCTGACTGCAGGTGGTAAGCAGACAATTGGAGCTGTGTTATTGGCTGGTGGAAAAGAGTGTTGGTGGTTCCCACTATTCACCTCCCAACTGGCCACAATCGTGTTTTGTTAAAATATTTCATTAGCCCCTGAATATCTTTTGGGTCAAATAAACAGACAACTGACAGGTTTTCTCATAGGTTAAAAAAAAATAACAATTTAATTTTACACAATTCCCAAAATGGTGGCAACCTCACCCATACACATATTCACCCATACACACATACTCAACAATAGACAGATAGAGAGAATAGGGTAGGTAGTTGAAAGTCCAAAGTGAAGTAAGTGTTCATGGATTACAGTAATTCTGTTGAATCTTCTTAGGAGGAAATTGTTTTATAAAGGCGCAGACCTGGGTGTTTGTTGTCTTGAACTTGTTGAGGTGTTGTAGAGTTCTAGTGGTTACAGAGCTGGTGATGTGGATTTTGCTCCCTTCACAGATGGAGAGTCTTAAAATCACTTTGTGATATCTCTGCTGTAGTGGTTGTTCAGTTATTGTTCAGCAGGGTTCTTCTTGCTTGGCTGGATCCTTTGCAAAGCCTCTGGCTGGACTGTTTTCTGAACGTGTTAGATTGATCTCTCTCTCACTCATGAGGGCTAACTTTTTAAGGTAAAAATCCATCACATTAGAGTTTCTGTTGGAAGACACATGGCCCTCTCCCCTGGTGTGACAACACAATGGACCAGGATGTGGAGACCATGGCTATTGATTGATGTCTGAATGGGAACCATGCTGTTAACATGGTGCTATTTCCGAAACTACTGGCGATGTCAATACCTTATCCCCAGCTAAGTCATTTCCGAACCGAAAATCTACACCCTTAATGGGCAAACTAGGAATAACAATGACGATAACCGAACCAGTGACCAAATCACATTTTAAATTAACCCTATCTAAAGGAACGGATAAATGATTTCTGTCTATCGCTTGAATTAGTGCGTTCGCATTCTGTGAACTACCAGGAAAAAGTTCATGTCACCTGACAACATTAGCGACTGTACCACCCCTGTATCCCTAAGGATAACAATTGGCTTGCCTGCCTCACCAGATGACTGTGGGAGTACCTCATCCTTAAACAGAAAACTTCTGTAGCATTCTGAAACCTGATTCAATTCATCAGTGCACAGGGGAGAACTGCTCTGCTTGTTACTCAAAGTTGCCAAGGCCACTGGCTTGTCAGTAGCGCCTCCTATTGGGGCATCCTTTTTAGGACAGGCTTTCGGTAAATCTACCACAGCTACTGCTTTGCCTTTTAACTTCCAGCATTCTGATTTTATATGTCCTCTTTTATTACAAAAATAACACATTGGTCCTTTTGACTCAACCCCAGTTTCATGATTATCTTTCTTACTATTCTGAGGATTGCCTGTATATTCTCCTTTACCCTTTTTGTCACTAAAACCAAAGGTCTTTCATTATCAAAACTCCTGTCTCTCCAACATCTCTGAAGGTTTCCAGTCTGTGGCCTGTAACTGTTGCTTTTGTGGGTTAATTTGTAATCACCTGCCATTACTGCGGCATTTTTACCAACTTTACGCTCTTCCAGACGGGACCTTACTCCTGAAGGGACACTATTTATAAATTCTTCCATTAGAACTAATTCTCAAGGCTCTCAACGTCTTGCTAAATGTTCATCGATCTATACCACCTATCAAACACCATTTCCTTCTCTCTAGCAAATTCCACATATGTCTGGCACTGTTTCTTTTTTAAATTCATGAATTTTTGTTTATAAGCCTCTGGTACCATTTCATAGGCTTTGTGAACTGCAATTTTAATCATTTCATAATCACTTGACTGTTCCTCCAAGAGTGTTGAATATACCGCTAACGCTTTTGCCACGAACACACTTTGCAATAAAATTGTTCAACTTTCTTTTGGCCATTGCAACTTCATAGCAATGTTTTCAAAGGACACAAAGTAAATTTCAACTCCTTCCTCACTGAATTTAGGCAGCAAGCAAATATTCCTTGCCAAGTCAAAACTATGAGAAGTTTCATCTGGGACATCCTCAAGCTTTCCTGTCACCTCCTGTTCACGTAATTTAAGCTTTTCCTTGTCTAGTACAAATTTCCTGGCTTCTCTTTTTGTAAATTTCTTTTCTCTTCAATTTCAAATTTTCTCATTTCAAATTGTAATTGTCTGTCTCTTTCTTTTTCTTCCTTTTCCTTTTCTTTTTCTCTTTTTCTTCTTTTCTCTTTCTCTTTTTCCAGTTCCAGTTGTTTCATTTGTAACTGAATTCTAGCTAACCCAACTGAGTGCTATCAAGATCATTCTTTTCCTCCTCAAGGTTAAATGCCGAGCTGACACTTAAACAGTTTCTGCCTTTTCAGCTTTTGATTTTAAACTAACCTCCACTTTCTATGCTATTGCTTTAAGGCATCCACTGTTAACTGTGTTAAGTCATTGAGAGTCAAATCTTCTCTCACCGCAAAGGCTTGAGCGTTAAAAGTAGACATGTTGACTTTTCTCTATGAGCACAGCAAAATTAATTGTGAAATTTTGTTCGTTTAAACTCTGGAAAATTCCAGCGAACCCGTTTTACAGCCTAATCATGAACGATTCAAGTCACACACAAGCCCCCAATTTCTTATGACCTCAGCAGAGACCATTAACTTTAAAACAAGTGATATGAACTCCCCAGAATTACACAAGATTTCACATTTTAAGACTTTTACGATAACAACTAAACTAAAAATCAACATTAAGTAAACAGTATTTAGTAGGTAGTTAGTACACTAAGTTACAGAGAAATGTATTTCCCATTAACTTATTAACACACTTGAAACTCCACACCACATTTATACATTACACGGTGTTCTCATCGAAAAGGTATCCTTGCTGTTAAAAGTCTCAGACTCCTCATAATTGCAATCCATTGGATCTCCTTGACCTTCTCAAAACTAATGTCCTCTTTGCTCACTTCTTCCGAGCACATTCGACCTGGACTTCCATTAATAAGTCAATCTCTGGTGATCTTGTTGGTCTTTGTTCCTCCGCAAACATAGGTACATAGGAAATAAGTGCAGGAGTAGGCCATTTGGTCCCTTGAGCCTGCTCCACCATTCAACTGATCTTCTACCTCAACGCCATTTTCCCGCACTGTCCCCATATCCCTTGATGTCTTTAATATCTAGAAATCTATCGATCTCTGTCTTGAATATACTCAATGACTGAGCCTCCACCACTCTCTAGGGTAGAGAATTCCAAAGGTTCACCACCCTCTGAGTAAAGAAATTCCTCCTCATCTCAGTCCTAAATGGCCTACCCTTTATTCTGAGATTGTTTTCCATGGTTCTAGACCCCCCCAGTCAGGGGAAACATCCTTCCTGCATCCACCCTGCCGAGCCCTGTAAGAATTTTGTATGTTTCAGTGAGATCACCTGTCATTCTTCTAAGCTCTAGAGAATACAGGCTCAGCCTCCTCAATGTCTCCTCATAGGACGATTCCGCTATCCCAGGAATTAGTCTGGTGAACCTTCGTTACACTCCCTCTATGTAACAAGTATATCGTTCCTTAGGTAAGGATACAAAACTGTACACAATACTCCAGGTGCGATCAGTTTCAAGTCTTAGCAGCCTTTTGCTGTATCAGTGATCTGAGAGCAGCTGTTTCTCTCTCACTCTCTTTGGCTGCACAGCTCTGCCTGCTGGTCCTCCTTTCTTCCTTTCAGCCTGCCTCCAGACCTAGGAAAGCCAGTTGAATTTATCCAGATCAAAAGTCGATGGTCATTTGCCTTTTACAATTCTCAGAGACCATGGGTAGAATTTTATGCTGACATCAGGAGTCTTGACGTCGGTGGAAATGGGCGCTGAGATCCTCGCTTAGCTTTTTGTATGGAAGGCCCGCTGAATTTAGGGCCAATTAGGCACTTACCTTGACAGAGGCATGCCTTCCATAGGATTTAGGACCATCGCCAGAAGTCCCAGCCTTGTAGAGCTGCTGGCCAATCAGTGGCCTGCACCTCAAGCTGCTGCAGCGACCCGACACCGAGGAGCAGCACTGGAACCAGGCTTAAGGTAGGTCAGGGCAGGAGGGATCTTGCGGGGTGGGGGTCGCAGGGTAGAGGCTATCGGCAGCCAGGGCATTGTGGGCCCACTCCTTCCCGATTTAAGTGCCTTTCAACGAGGGATAACACCCTGCCCATCTCCACCCCCCACCCCCAAACTGCCAGGAAGCAGCCCACATGAATTTTCATGCCGTGCTTCCCGTGAGGCGACAGGGTCACCTGCCGCACGAGTAATTGTGGCTGCAGCGGGAAGAGGCCGTTAATTAGGGATTCATTATGCAGTTAAGAGCCTCAATTAGCAGTGGGGTGGGAAGGCTGTTCACAGGCCTTCCCGCCCTGGACTAAATTTCAGCAGAGACGGGATGGTGGTGGTGTTCCCTCACGATTTTATGCTCTCCCCACCTCCAGACCTGCCATGGGGGAGACCAGAGAATTCCACCCATAAGTCTAACCATAGCAAAACCACCTGGGCCTTCCTTTGTTTCCAGGTGTGAGCAACTCAAATTTGTATTTTAGAGCCCATGGCTCCCTGTTTACCATCTATGAGCCTGGAGAGTGAAACCCATTGTCCTTTAGGTGTTACAACCTTGCACCCAATTTTCAAAAGGGTCTTTGATCTGAGTTCCTGGTTTTTGTGGTCACCAAGATCACTGGCTTGTCTCTGGGCAGAATTGGTGTGAGGTCACATGTCATCTCCAAGTGTCCATTTTTGAACTATATGGGAGTCAATAGTTACAGGGAACAGGCAGGAGTTTGGAGTTGAGGCCAAGATCAGATATGATCTTATTGAGCAGATTTGAGGGTCCGTATAGCCTACTCCTGTTCTTATTTCTTATAAGCTCTCCTAATTTTGGCATGAGTCCCTAGATGTTAGTGAGGAGGTTTGTTTGTAAGGTTGACTGGACTGTGTGTATCTTTGTCATGCCTAGTGCCTTGGATAATGCCAGGTGGTTTGTATTGTTTGATTCTTGCTATAACTGATTGGCTTGCTAGGTCATTTCAGAGGACAGTCAACCAGATGTTGTGAGTCTGGAGTCACTGATAGGCTGGACTGGGTAAGGGCAGCAGATTTTGTTTCCAAAAGGACATTGGTGAACCATATGAGTTTTTAATGACAATCCACAGGTTTCATGGTCACCATTACTAATAGCAACTTTTTAATTCCAGATTTATTTAATTAACTGAATTTAAACTCCACAGTTGCTGTGGTGGGATTTATACTCAACTCTCCAAAACATTAGTCCTGTAACATAACCACTACGCTACCCTACCTGCAAGCATTTATCAGATATTTTACATCTTACACCTTATCCCAAGCTGTATCCTGGTAATTTGGGCTATTTCCAGTATCTTGAATTAAGAAAATACTCTTTTCCAAAATATTGACATTTGCCTTTTTCTAAGTTATCGCAGTGGAGATGGATAATGGATAGAGCATCTGAGCATATCACAATGATTTCCAAAAGAACAAAATAAATAATCTGAATTGTAGCAAACACTCTACAGGGCAGGCAGCATCTGTGGAAGGAAGAGATGAGTTAATGTTTCGGGTATGGACATTTTATCAAAGTAGTTAGACAGTTAGATTTTAAGTTATGGAAGTGAGGTTGTAATTGGTTCATACACAAAGATTAGTCACTGGGGTAGGATAACAGCTGAAATTATGTCCTGTAAGAGCATGGGGGAGTAAATTTTGGGAATGATCATCCCCTCACAAGGAAACAATATGGTATAAAATTGAAATCATGCCTTAACGTGATTCAGTTTTAAGATTACAAAACAAAATAGTAGGTATGCACCAAATTACAAGTTTTGCAACAGCATCTGCAGCTCATGAAAATATAATGCCCAGGGTGCTTCATGAAATAAAACGATCACCAAAGGAAACATCTTAAAAATCCTAGTTTTGCAATGATTATAACTTATTATCTTGATTTCCACAGAAAGTAATAGTAAATGAATATGGGTGCTTTACTTTGCATTTGAATTTGAAAGCTTTTCTTGGATCATAGCATCATAAAAATTTTATGACACAGAAAGAAGCCACTTGGCCCATCATGTCTGTGCCGGCTGAAAAATGACCCACCCATTCTAATCCCACCTTCCAGCATTTGGTCCATAGCCCGGCAGATTATGGCACTTGAGGTGCATATGCAGACTCCTTTAGAATGAGTTGAGAGTTTCTGCCTCAACTACCCTTTTAGGCAGTGAATTCCAAAACCCCATCACCCTCTGGGTGAAAAAAAATTTCCGCATCTCCCCACTAATCTTTCTACCAATCACTTTAAATCTATGCCCCTCGTCACTGACCTCTCTGCTAACCTCCAACTCTATCCAGACCCCTCAAAATTTTGTACATTTCAATCAGATCTCCCCTCAGTCTTCTCTGTTCCAAGGAGAATAACCCCAGCCTATCCAATCTTTCCTCATAGCTGCATTTTTCCAGTCCTGGCAACATCCTCATAAATCTCCTCTGTACCCTCTCTGGTGCAATTACATCCTTTCTGTAATGAGGTGACCAGAACTGCACACAGTACTCAAGTTGTGGTCTAACCAATGATTTATACAGTTCCAGCATAACCCCTCTGCTCTTATATTCTATACCTCCACTAATAAAGGAAAGGATTCCATATGCCTTCTTAACCATCTTATTGACCTGTCCTGTTACCTTCAGGGATCTGTGGACATTCACTCCAAGGTCCCTCACTTCCTCTACATTTCTCAGTATTTTCCCATTTATCGTGTATTCCTTTGCCTTGTTTGACCTCCCCAAATGCATCACCTCACACTTCTCTGGGTTGAATTCCACTTGCCACTTTTCTGCTCATCTGACCAGACCATCAGTATCTTCCTACAACCTACTACAGCTATCCTCCTCGCTGTCTACCACATGGCCGATCTTTGTGCCATCTGCAAACGTCTTGATCATGCCCCCTACATTTACATCAAAATTGTTAATATATACCACAAAAAGCAGGGGACCCAGTACTGAGCCCTGTGGAATGCCACTGGAAACAGCCCTCCAGTCGCAAAAACACCCGGCAACAATTACCCTTTGTTTCCTGCCACTGAGCCAATTTTGTACCCACCTTGCTACATTTCCCTGGATCCCAAAGGAATTTTATTTTTTTAGCCAGTCTGCCATATGGGACCTTGTCAAAAGTCTTGCTAAAATCCATGTCGACCACATCAACTTCACTACGCTCATCTATCTTCCTTGTTACTTCTTCAAAAAATTCGATCAAGTTGGTCAGGCAAGATCTTTCCTTAACAAATCCGTGCTGACTATCTTTGATTAATCTGTGCCTTTCTAAGTGACAGTTTATCCTGTCTCTCAGAATTGATTCCAAAAATTTGCCCACGACTGAGGTTAGACTGACTGGCCTGTAATTATTCAGTCTATCCTTCGCTCCCTTTTTAAACAGATATACAATGTTAGCAGTCCTCCAAACCTCCAGCATCACACCCGTATCCAGTGAGGACTGGAAAATGATGGTCAGGCCTTCCGCTATTTCCTCTCTTGCTTCCTTTAACAGCCTGGGGTAGATTTCATCCGGCCCTGGTGATTTATCAACTTTCAAGGATGCTAATCCCAGTAATACTTCCTCTTTCCCTATGTTTATCATATCCAATACTTCACACCCCTCTTCCTCAACTACAATATCTGCATCATCCTGCTCATTTCTGAAGACAGACGCAAAGTATTCATTAAGAACAATACCAACATCTTCCGCCCCTACGCATAGGTTACCTTTTTGGTATTTTATGGGCCTTACTGTTTCCTTAGTTATCCTTTTACTCTTAATGTGTTGATAAAACATCTTTGGGTTCACCTTGATTTTGCTTGCCAATATTTCTTCATGCCCTCTCTTAGCTTTCCTAACTTCCTTTTTAATTTCATGCCTCCACTCTCTATACTCCTCTTGGCTTTCAGTAGTATTGAGTTCTCGGTGTCGGTCATAAGCTTTCCTTTTCTGCCTTATCTTACCCTGTAGGTTTCTTGACTTCATGGGGCTCTAGATTTGGCCGTCCCACCATTTTTCTTTGTGGGCACATGTTTACTCTGAACCCCTTGAATCTCCCCTTTGAATGCTTCCCACTGCTCTGACACTGATTTACCTTCAAGTAGCTGTTTCCAGTCCACTTTCGCTAAATCACTCCTCAGTTTAGTAAAATTGGCCTTGCCCCAGTTGAGAACTCTAACTCCTGTTCTATCCTTGTCCTTTTCCATAATTATATTAAAACTGACTGAATTATGATCACTACCACCAAATGCTCTCCCACTGCCATTCCTTCCACCTACCCATCTTCATTTCCTAAAAGTAAGTCTAAAACTGCGCCCTCTCTTGTTGGACTTGCTACACACTGGCCAAAGAAGTTCTCCTGAATGCACCTCAAGAATTCTGCTCCCTCAATTCCTTTCACACTAAAATTATCCCAGTTAATTTTGAATTTTAAAGTCAGGTACAAATTTAAGGAAACAGCTGTTTTAACATTCCCTGTTCTGTTTAGTTTAGTTTAGAGATACAGCACTTTAACAGGCCCTTCGGCCCACCGAGTCTGTGCCGACCATCAACCACCCATTTATACTAATCCTACACTAATCCCGTATTCCTATCACATCCCCACCTGTCCCTATATATTTTCCCTACCCACCTACCTATACTAGGGGCAATTTATGATGGCCAATTAACCTATCAACCTGCAAGTCTTTGGCGTGTGGGAGGAAACCGGAGCACCCGGAGAAAACCCACGCAGACACAGGGAGAACTTGCAAACTCCGCACAGGCAGTACCCAGAATCGAACCCGGGTCCCTGGAGCTGTGAGGCTGCAGTGCTAACCACTGCGCCACTGTGCCGCCCATCAATAATTCATATTGTTTTGAAGTGTATTCATCATAAAACAGGTCTCAAGCAGAGCCGTATCCGTGTGATTGTTACATGATGTGGAAGCTCAGTCATGCCCCCATGACACCATTTAAATGTGCGGAAAAGCTTGTGGTCAGACTCAATGGAAGTGGAGGCTTTTTGGAAGGAGAATGCAGGTCAATTCTTCGTGGTGTATTTGACGTGGTAGCCTTTAAGCTGTGTTTCCTCTGTTTACCACTGCAAAATGGGTGGTAATTCAGGGGAAAGTGCAAACCTCCATCTTTGGTGAAGTGATGATTAGCTATTTTTAAAATACTTTATATATATAAACATTCGGACAGAAGAAGGGATACGTGGCACATGGATCTTTTAAGACAGTGTTACTGCACAGGTTATGGTACAAACTGAAAGTATCAACCAAATATTCCATATGTCATGGATGATTTTAGTTTATGTTTTTAAATGTCCCAGGTAAGGTATCCTGTAAAAGCATCTTGGGAGTCAAATCTCCACAGGGCTGATTCAAGCATTTCTAATATAGATATATTTGTTCATAGGGTAGACTATAATGAGAATCTTTGTTGAGCTTTGAAATTATTGGGGAAAATTTTTTGCTGGATATGTGATAGGACACAGCAGCAAATAGTTATAATCATCTGCTCCTATTTTTCAAAGCTGGTGGTAACGGAAGTATTGAATTACTCAAATTTATTGAAAAGTCATATAACTAAATGTGGGCTGAATGCTTTTTTAACAAAAGTAGAGATCTCAGACTCTTTATAAGACATTGGTAAGTAGCATTCAAACAATTGATGTTCTTGGATTATTTATCTTTTTCTCATGTGTATCGATACATATATATATTGAAGTTAGGTCTTCTGGTGCAGTACTAATAGAATATATTGAAATATATGGATGTTGATAGAACGATGAGTTTAAAAAATCATTATAAATTACTATCTGTTGCTGTTTCTACAATGTTTTTCATTACTACTGCAATGTGCACCTTGATAGGAGATAGAATGACAAACAACTACATGCAATTAGCCCACATAATTACATTCAAATTAACTACATAGGAGTGCCTGTATGCTGAGATATTTTAGCCAGCTAATACCGTCCCTTTAATTTATGTATTATGCACATTTTGGCACTCATAAGCCGGAATTTTACGCCGCCCCAGCGGGTCGGATGGTGGCGTGGGGGCGGCATTAAATTGAGCAGCAGGCTCTGGGAGGCCTAACCGCCCCGATTCCGCCTCCGACCAAGTTTACAGAGGTCCGGCAGGGGGTGAGAAGCGGCCCGCCCGCCCGAGGCCAATCAAGACCCTTAAGTGACCACTTAACGGCCACTTAAGGGCCCTCGCCCGCCTCCACGGGTATTTTACCCGTGGCAAACGGGTGTGCTGGGGACACCTATAGCTGCCGGCCTTTCTGCACACTGGGCGGGGCGGGGCGGGGGGTGGGGTGGGGTGGGTGGGGGTGCCCGATTGAGGGCCGCCCCCGCCTCTCAACCCAACCCTGGGATCCAAGACGCACCCCCCCTCCCTCCAAACGACCAACCTAGCCTCACCAGGGCACGACTGATTCCCCTGGTGAGGCAACCCAAACTTACCTTCAGTACCGGCTCCTTGATATCCTCCTCGGTCGTCTGGGCTGCAGTCCCAGCAGTGACCACCGCTCCTGGTGGCGCTGCTGAGACTAAGAGCTGCCAGCCCGCTGATTGGTCGGTAGCTCACTGAGGCGGGACCTCGTCCCTCAAGTGGGTGGAAGTCCCACCTCGGGCCAAATAAAGCCTGGGGATCCGTAAAACATGGGACGGATCCCCAGGCTGGGAGGAAGCGGGTTCGGCACCGACATTTACGTCGGAGTCCGGCTCCCATCCGTCCAGTGTAAAATTCCGGCCATAGAGTCTACAGCCATTGAGCAAACAATAAAAATTGGAAAATATATCAGCTTTAGTATGATAAGAACAGTTTGGCATAAGACAAACCTCAATGCTAAATCCTGTTCTGGTGTGCTAGATAAACAAACCTTGTGGTTTCATTATTACTTTTGATAATGTCATTTCAGCTTGTTTTCTTTTTTATTTAGGCTTCCTTATTGTTCCTTTTCTTTCCATGCTTTCACTGTTATCTCTGAGGATGTGATTTGAATTGGGCATTTAATATTAATTTGAGCTTTGATCTCAGTCAGTCAGCATGCTAAATAATTTTACAGAAATGTTTTGACTTGCGCCTAATGCATCTACCAAGAACTGGCTTCTAAATCTAATATGGTTTTAGCTGCCAGAGAAGGAACAATGGCCTAAAAATTCAATTGCATCTGAAAAGGGGCATACAGGGCACTGTTCCAAAGAAGGGTCACTGACCCGAAACGTTAACTCTGCTTCTCTTTCCACAGATGCTGCCAGACCTGCTGAGTGAATCCGGCATTTCTTGTTTTTGTTTCTGCATGTCCTGTTCACTTGGGCACAGGGACCATATGAAGTTGGTGCTGGGAGGTCATTATCATAGGTCAAGCATGCAGCCATTGCTACTTGTACTGCTTATTCTCTATGTACCTGTTTGGGTGGGGCAGGAAATCTCAAAGGAGCAATCGGACCGGTAAATGAGCACAGAAGACATGCACTAATGGATTGCCTAAGGATGAATCTTAATTATTCCTGTTAAATATTGAACACAGACGGAACTGAATTGTTGAATATATCTTCTTCGCATTTGAAGTTGGTGCTCATATTTGTAGTGAATTGAATGCAAGACCCAGAAAGCTGGACTGAAGAAAGGCAA
This sequence comes from Heterodontus francisci, assembly GCF_036365525.1. Lineage (NCBI taxonomy): Eukaryota > Metazoa > Chordata > Chondrichthyes > Heterodontiformes > Heterodontidae > Heterodontus > Heterodontus francisci. The sequence continues at coordinate 124,729,004 of NC_090372.1, read as the reverse complement.
TTGGATGTCGGTAGTAGGAATGTGAATAACAATTGCAGGACTATTGGAATACTAAGGATGAGAGGAATGGTTCAGGTGATTCTTGGATGAGTTGCTTTCTGAGAGCTCTGGAAGCTAAGGGCATTGGTAGATGATACTGCTGCTGCTCTTATTCTTTGTGCTGTTCTTCTTCCTCTTCCATTTCTTGCTGCTCAGATGGTGGTTGTTGTATGATTACCCTTAAGCGTGATGTCCCTTTAAGATCTTCGTACGCTAATGAGCCAAGTACCAGGATGCAGTCATGTGACTACCAGCAAGAGTCACTCTGCTACTGGAATATCCAGAGTAAGGTTCTTAAATAGTTAGTTCTGTACTCTATATAATAGTTCAGTTGTTTAATAAACCTGTTTGAGATCTTCAACGACCTGGACTCCACACATCTCATTTATGTTGCATCAGACAACATAATGAACTCATTACAGTGGTAAGGCTTGGTCCCTCAGTATCACAAATTTATGCAGCATGCAGTACACGACCACAAATCTGGAACTCTGTCAGGGGTGTGTTGCAGAGCTGATCCTGACTAGTTACGACAGTGGAAGCGTTCCCTGAGAGGACCAATGGTCTGCTTAATGGGATTTCTTGCGGTGGCATGGCTATCATTGTAGACATGGTGTGCATCTGTGCCTGGGTTCCTGACAGGATTCGTGTCCAGAAGGGATATTCCTTGTCAGCAAGTAGCCAGCCTGTGTCCTAATGGCCTGGTTACAATAAAGGCAGCAGAAAGGACTGGTACAGAATGAGTGAATCATGACTGTTGCCAGGAAACTGGGCACAGAGCTGCATGATGCACTGCCTGTGCTTTCAAATAAGTTGCACATTAAGGGAGTGGCAACCCTTTCTATTGAGAAAAATGACAGATTGGTGATGGAGTGCACGCAGGGTAATGTGGGTGCAGTCGATTAATTGTTGACCCTGGAGAAGCCTGCAATATGGGTGAAGCCTAATGCTCTCGTGCTGCTTTGCTCTGTCCATGAGGAAGGGCATGTAACTTTTCCTCCTTGCATAGGGAGCATCAGTCACCTCTCTTATGCAACAATGTGCAGCAAACTGCAAGAGGACTTTGATGTCATTTGCTGCAGCAGGAATGACTCCAGGGCATAAAAAGAAGTGGCCACGGTGACCTTGACAGCCCCAGGTAGTGCTGTCTATGCCCTGGTTTGGGGCACCAGTTGTGGCTGGATATGCTGCATGTACTGGCAACAGTACTTAAGTTAGCCTGAACTGGAAAAATTGCTGGGTTCAGTGGAGCCAAGCCTCACACTAGTTTCCTGCTGCTATTCCACCAAAGTGGAAAATATCACTTTGTGTAACTGTTTTAAATGGTTATTTTATTCTGTGGTGAATTTTTGACATTGAGATGCAATCACTGTTGTTATATAGGTGAACGTGGCCTCTTTTCACATTGTAATTTCTCACAAACAGTAATGAGATGAATTAATTAAAATAAATTTTAAAAAAAAATGTTTTGATAGTATTGGTTGACAGGACAGTATTGACAGGGACACCTGGAGAACTAACTATTCTTCTTCAAGTAGAGCACAGAATCTTTATGCTTCTTTTGTTTATTCAGAAAGACTACATCTCTGATGTAGCACTTCCTCATTACATAATCAAAATGTCAGTCTCGATTATGTGCTTAAGTCCTGAAGTGAAGTTTGTGATCACAACCTTCTAACTCAGAAGCAACAGTGTTAGCAACTGAGTCTAGCTAACTCATAAGCACCTAATCTGGGATGAGTTTGAGCAGTGTCATCACAATTCTTAATGTGTCTGCGTTGATAAAACAAAGTTACTTACAAGTTGTCATTCTTACTGAGAGATACTATAGGATGGCTGATGTAGCAGAGTAGACAGGAGCTTTCTTACATGGGGATTGAGTGCAATATTAGAAAATAACCTAATGAATTCCGATATAACCTTAAAATGCTGCTACAAATGTTACTACAGAACTCTTTAAATGAATAAATTTATGAAATAAATGTATTTTAATGAACATCTAATGATCCTAGATGCCCATTTTATAAAACTAAGCATTATACTGACATGAATGCCAGGAAGTTATGTGAACATCTAAGTGATGTCACTGGGAGATAATCTTCATGCAATTAACTGTAAACTGGCTAGGGCTTCTAACAACAACTTACATTTATACAGTGCCTTTAACATAGTAAAACGTCTCTTGGTACTTCACAGGAACATTATCAAATAATGTTTGACGCTGAGTAACATGAGATATTAGGACCAGTGACCAAAAGCTTGGTCAAAGAGGTAGGTTTTAAGAAGAGTCTTAAAAGAGGATTGAGAGGAGGGAAGGTTGAAGGAGGGAGCTACAGATCTTAGGGCCTAGGCAGCTGAAGGCTTAACTGCCAATGGAGCAATGAACATCGGGGATGCACAAGAGGCCAGATTGGATGAGCTCAGAGATCTTGGAACGTTGTAGGGCTGGAGGAGGTTACAGAGATAGGGAGGGGCAAGGCCATGGAAGGATTTGAAAATGAGATGAGAATTTTAGAATCAAAGTATTGCTGGACATGGAGCCAATAAGCACAGCGGTGATGATATAACACCAGTATAAAACTGGACAGTAAGATTGTTAAGTGGGCAGAAACCTGGCATAATGGATGTACACCAATTTTTCGAATCAGTTATTCCCACTTTACACCTATTGACTGAGCAATCATCAGAACATCTACTGTAGAAAGTTCAAATAGCATTAAAAGATAGCCTCATAAACCAACACGTTTCACAAATTCAGTTATTTAATTGTGTATGTTATTTCAGCTCCTTCACACTGTCAGCAAATGTAGCGCACCCAAGCCTGATAAACTATTAGCTATGTAATCAATAAAACTAGGCAGAACAAATGGAATTAAAGTTAATCATGGCTCTTTGTAACTGGTACTCTTTTTAAAATGTTCTGACTCTTTTAAGAGAGATTAAAATAATGTTCTATTTTTTCATTACTGCACAGCATTGCTTACAAAGTTGTTGAAAAATGTACTTAAACAACAGTTATAAGGTAATTTCACAGTAAATGGATTCCTGAATGCCCATATTGATACTCTACACCAAGACAACTGGGAATTGATTTTGTGCTGATACACTGGCTGGAATTTTTCATTGGGTGGGAGGTCCCACCCACTGGCCGAAAAGTCAAGTGTGAGCTCGCCTCTGCCGGACCTGGGGAGCCAGACTGGGATTTTTCGCTACCCAGGCCTTTTAATTGGTCTTGGGCGGGACTTCCACCTTCTTGAGGCACGAAGTCCCGCCCATTGGAGCTGTTGGCTAATCAGCGGGCTGGCAGCTCTTAGTCCCAGCAGTACCACTGGGAGCAGTGGCCACTGCTGAGACTATACCCAGCCACCACAGCAAAATGAAGGACGGCCCCAGAACTAAGTTAAGTTTTTAGGGCCTCGCCAGGGAGGTCGGTTAGGGGGGCAGGGAGGGTGTTGTACATTGGGGGAGGTTGGGGCTTTGGGTGTGGCCCTCCATGGGGCACAGGGTGCCCAATCAGGAGGGCCCCCCACCAGTCTGCAAAAAGGCCGCTTGGTTTCAGCAGACGGGGTTTTTGAGGCTTCTGCCATCTCTCCGCCAGGGGTAAAATACCCACGGCGGTGGGTGGGGACCCTTAAGTGTCAGTTAATTGGCCACTTAAGGGCCTTGATTGACCTGGGGTGGGCAGGCCATTTCTAGCAGTGGGGGCAGGAGGGGGTCAGGTACGGCTCCCCCGCCTCCCACTCAATTTTACGCCCCTCCACCCTCCACCACCAACCTGCTCGTTTGGGGAGGGGCATAAACTCCCTAACCTTGGCTATGCTATCAGAGTTCGTGCAGAGATTTGATATGATCTCCCATGCTCGCGGGTGAAAGCAGTAAATTTGCTGGATAAGTTTCCTAGATTGCTCATGTGAACCTCATTCCAGTCAATTCAAGAGTGTCATTAGCAATAGCATGCAAGGAAGTGATCTGCCCCTCCCACTTAGCCAGGGAATTCGGCATGACTTGGATCGGAGGAAGAAAATGAAAAATAACAAAAAGCAGGAGGATTACAACACTGATTTCTGTAAATTTGGCGTAATTTTAATTTGCGCTTTAACCTTGGCTATAATTTTTCATTATTTGGAGGATATTTGGCAACAAAATAATGGACAGAATTAGTGTACATCAGTCACATTTACAATTGCAATGTACAGAATTATGTTAATTCAGGGGATTGAAATTACTTGGAGGTTCCAACAGCCTTCTGCAGTAACTCCAGTGGAAAATGGCGGAGCCTTTGGAAAATAGCAGGTTGTGCAAACAGGTTGTGCTGGGCCTTCTGACTTACCTAGTAAAGGGCAGAACCATTAACTGCCCCTTACAAGCCAAACATTTTTAGATGTGTGAGGCCAGGGGTGAAGACACCCGATGCTGGGAGTTCCTGTTCCAATGGCACAGTCAGGACCCAAGATATCTGTGGAGTCTGATATGCCCAGTAATTGTTATTGAAATGTATAGAAGACCTAACTCAATTTACTTGAGCCACCAAGTTCATATCTTTCCCTATGAACATTGATCATCAGCATGAGAGGGCAGTCCACTTTTATAGTGTCTGGATTTTCCGAGGTACACGATGGAATAGATTGTACCCAAAATGACAAATGTGTGCCTTTCAAGAATGCCATCAACTTTCTTAACAGATTGCCACACAATAAGTATACAGTTGGTATGCAATAATTCATGGTAATGCTCGCTATTCATGGAACTAGAATCATAGAATGGTTACAGCACAAAAGGAGGCCATTCTGTGCTTGCTCTCTGCAAGAGCAACTCACCTAGAGCCATTCCCCCGCTTTTTCCCTGTAGTCCTGTAAAATTTTCTCTTCAGACAATTATCCAATTCCCTTTTGAAGGCCACGATTGGATCTGCTTCCATCACAGTCAGGCAGTGCATTCCAGATCCTAACCATTTGCTGCGTAAAAAAGTTTCTCCTCATGTCATCGTTGCTTCTTTGCCAATCACTTTGGCCGGAATTTCACGAGGTGGCCCCAATCATTCCACCAGCCTATGTCCTCTTGAGGTTTACCACTATCCTCCTAACATTCACGATACTTTTTAAGTTTTGTGTCATCCAAAAATTTTTTAAATTGTGCGATGTACACCCAAGTCTAGGGGCTGGATTTTAAGCAGCACTCTACGCGTGATCCGTGGCGGTCGGGGGCGGGCGCCTTGACTCTGGCAGGGCCGGGCCTGATCTCCCAGCAGCAGGGAGGCTCTGCAGTGGCTCACCTGCCGCTGGGAGGATCGGGACCACAATTTGAATATTTAAATAATTTTAATATTTATTGATCTTGAGGGCACACCGCCATCTACGGCACAGCGGCTGGCACTCCCACGCCTTCAGATCCCCGTCCGTCGTAAGTTTATCAGTGCAAGGGGGCGGGTGGGGGGAGGGGTGATGGTGGTGGAACAGGGTCAAATAAACATCATGGGTGTCGGGGATGGCGGGAAGGGTTGCACTTAACACTTTGTGCAGTTTGTGGGGGGGGAATCAGATGTTAAAGTTAAGTGTTTTTGGAGGGGGGAGAGGGCAAATAGTTGGCTGGCCACTCAGCTCCTTACCTCATTACAGCCTTGGTTCCAACATAGACAAAAGAGCTGAACTCAAGAGGTGAGGTGAGAGTGACAGCCTTTGACATCAAGACAGCATTAGACCAAGTATGGCATCAAGTAGCCCAAGCAAAACTGGAGTTAATGGGAATCAGGTGGAAAACACTCTGCTGGTTGGAGTCATACCTAGCGCAAAGGAAGATGGTCGTGGTTGCTGGAGGCGATCATCTCAGCTCCAGGACATCACTGCAGGAGTTCCTCAGGGTAGTGTTCAAGGCCCAACCATCTTCAGCTGCTTCATCAATGACATTTCTTCAACCATAAGGTCAGGAGTGGGGATGTTTGCTGATGATTGCACAATGTTCAGCACCATTCGCGATTCTTCAGATACTGAAGCAGTCCATGTAGAAATGCAGCAAGACCTGGACAATATCCAGGCTTGGGCTGATAAGTGGCAAGTAACATTCACACCACACAAGTGCCAGGCAATGACCATCTCCAACAAGAGAGAATCTAACCATCTCCCCTTGACATTCAATGGCATTATCATTGCTGAATCCCCCACTATCAACATCCTGCGGGTTACCAATGACCAGAAACTGAACTGGAGTAGCCATATAACTACCATGGCTACAAGAGCTAGGAATCCTGAGGTGAGTAACTTACCTCCTGACTCCTCAAAGCCTGTCCACCATCTACAAGGCACAAGTCAGGAGTGTGATGAAATACTGAAATACTCTCCACTTGCCTGGATGGGTGCAGCTCCAATAACACTCAAGAAACTTGACACCATCCAGGACAAAGCAGCCTGCTTGATTGGCACCCCATCCACAAACATTCACTCCCTCCACCACCAATGCACAGTGGCAGCAGTGTGTACCATCTACAAGATGCACTGCAGCAACGCACCAAAGCTCTTTAGACAGCATCTTCCAAACCCGTGACCACTACCACTCAGAAGGACAAGGGCAGCAAATGGTTGGGAACACCACCACCTGCAAGTTCCCTCCAAGCCACATGGAACTATATCGCCGTTTCTTCACTGTTGCTGGGTCAAAGCCCTGGAACTCCCTTCCTGACAGCACTTTGTGTGTCCCAACCCCACATGGACTGCAGCAGTTCAAGAAGGCAGCTCACCATCACTTCCTCAAGGGCAATTAGGGATGGGCAACAAATGCTTCCACCACATCAACTGCATTTACCTTCATCAACCCTCCCTGCTCCCTCATCAAAATCTCAAGCAAGTTATTTAAACCCGATTCGCCCTTAACAAATCTATGCTGGCTTTCCTTAATGAATCCACATTTGTCCAAGTGACTCTTAATTTTGTTCAGGGTTATTGTTTCTAAAAGCTTTTCCGTCATCAAGGTTAAACTGACTGGCCTGTAGTTACTGGGCTTGTGCTTACATCCCTTTTTGAACATGGGTGTAACATTTGCAATTCTCCAGTCCTCTGGCACCACCCTTGAATCTAAGGAGGATTGGAAGATTATGGCCAGTGCCTCTGCAATTTCCACCCTTACTTCCCTTAGTATCCTGGGATGCATCTTATTCGAACCTGGTGACTTATCAACTTTAAGTACAGCCAGCCTATCTAATACTTCCTCTTTATCAATTTTTAGCCCATCCAGTGCCTCAACTACCTCCTCTTTCACCATGACTGGGGCAGCATCTTCTTCCTTGGTAAAGACAGATGCAAACTACTCAATTTGTACCTCAGCCATACCCCTGCCTCCCTGTGTAAATCACTACTATGATTTATTTTTGGTCGTTTATCATTCCACCAGTGAGATGCTGTTCACTTTGGTAGTAAGAATAGTAAATCAGAATATTTTTAAAAAGGCAACAGGTGTACTTGACAAGGAACCCACAAAGTTACCATACAGGTAGAGCAAGCAATTAGGAAGGCAAATGGCATGTTGATCTTTATTGCAAGGGGATTGGATTACAAGAATAAGGAAGGCTTGCTATACAGGGTTTGATGAGACCGCACCATACAAAGGGAGTAGTTAAAGTGAGCGTGAGACTCTTGGAGGATGCGACTGGAGAACTGATAATGGGGAACAGGGAAATGGCAGATAATTTAAACAAATATTTTGCATCGGTCTTCACGGTGGAGGACACTATAAACATTCCACAGATATCAGATAAGCATGAGCTAATGGGAGGAAAGATCTTGTAACAGTCTCTATCACGAGGGACAAAGTACTTGACAAACTAATGGGAGTAAAGACAGACAAGTCGCCAGGACCTGATGGCCTGCATCCAAGGGTTTTAAAGGAAGTGGCTGCAGAGATAGTGGAGGCATTGGTCGAAATATTCCAGAACTCACTGGATTCCGGGAGGGTCCCAGCAGATTGGAAAACCGCTAATGTGATGCCCCTGTTCAAGAAGGGAGGGAGACAAATAGCAGGAAACTATAGGCCAGTCAGCCTAACATCGGTCGTTGGGAAAATGCTAGAGTCCATTATGAAGGAAGAAATAGCAGGATATTTGAAAAGCTTAATGCAATCAAACAGAGTCAACATGGTTTTGTGAAAGGGAAATCATGTTTGACAAATTTGCTAGAGTTCTTTGAGGATATAACAAGATATATAAAGGGGAACCAGAAGATGTAGTGTCTTTGGATTTCCAGAAGGCATTCGATAAGGTGCCACATAAAAGATTATTGCACAAGATAGGAGCTCACTGTGTTGGGGGTAATGTATTAGCATGGATTGAGGATTGGTTAACTCACAGAAGGCAGAGAATCGGGATTGATGGGTCTTTTTCAGGTTGGAAAGAAGTAACTCGTGGAGTGTCACAAGGATCAGTCCTAGGGCCTCAATTATTTACTATCTATATTAATGACTTGGAGGAGGGGGCAGAGTGTAATATAGCCAAATTTGCTGACAATACAAAAATAGGTGGGAGGGCATGTTGTGATGATATAAGGAATCTGCAAGGTGATATAGATAGGTTGAGTGAGTGGGCTAAAACTTGGCAGATGGAGTTTATTGTAGTAAAGTGTGAGGTCATGCACTTTGGTAGGAAGAATCAAAAGGCAGACAATTATTTAAATGGAGAGAGAGAGTCCAAAAAAGTGCAGCACAGAGAGATCTGGGTGTTCTTGTGCATGAAACACAAAAAGTTAGCATGCGGCAAGTAATTAAGAAGGCAAATGGAAATTTGGCCTTTATTGCTCGGGGATTGGAGTTTAAAAATAGGGAAGTCTTGTTGCAACTGTACAGGGTGTTGGTGAGGCTGCACTGGAGTACTGTGTACAGTTTTGGTCCCCGGACTTAAGAAAGGATATACTGGCATTGGAGGCAGTTCAAAAGAGAATCACTAGGCTGATTCCTGGGATGAAGAGGTTGACTTATCAGGAACGGCTAAACAGGTTAGGCCTTTATTCATTAGAGTTTAGAAGAATGAGGGGTGACATAATGTTACAGCACAGAAGGAGGCCAGTCGACCCATCATGCCGTTGCCAGCTCTTTGGTTGAACCATTCAACTAGTTTCACTCCCCCGCTCTTTCCCCAAAAGTCTGCAATCATTTTCCCTTCAGGTACCCATCCAATTCCCTCTTGAATGCCACCATTGAATCAGCCTCCACCACCATGTCAGGGAGTACACTCCAGAGCACAACAACTCGCTGTGTAAAAAAAAAAGTTTCCTCATGTCGCCTCTGGTTCTTTTGCCAGTCACCTTAAATCTGGCTACTGACCCTTCTGCCACTGGAAACAGTTTTCCCCCATCTACTCTATTAAAAACACCCATGACCTTGAACACCTCCACCAAACCCCACCCCCACAACCCTCCCGGCTCCAAGGAAACAATCGCAGCCCTTCCAGTCCCTCCACACAACTGAAGCCCCTCATCCCTGGCACCATTCCCATAATTTCTGATCCATTTCCTTTCAATTCTTCAAATGCCATCCTCCTACCAATATCTCACATGACATTAACAATAGTAAGGTATGCCTTTCTCCCTCCTTCCTAACTGGATAAGTGTTTGGTCTCTGGTTTGATCTTATTGAAATGTACAAGATTCTGAGGGGGCTTGATAGGGTGGATGTTGAGAAGATGTTTCCACTAGTGGGGGAATCTCAAACTAGGGGACATAGTTACAGAATAAGAGGACACACATTTAAAACTGAGATGCAACGGAATTTCTTCTCTCAGAGGGTAGTGAACATCTGGAATTCTCTACCCCAGAGAGTTGTGGAGCTAGATCACTGAAAGTATTTAAAGAGGAGGTAGATAGATAGGAGTTGAGGTCTGGGGCAGATCAGCCATGATATTGAATGGCGGGGCAGGCTTGAGGGGCTGAATGGCTTACTGCTGCTCCTATTTCTTATGTTGTTATGAACTTTAATGCCAGGGTTTTCTGTGTCTGCAAAGTCTGGAGCAGAACCATTGGAAAAAATGGGGTGGGAAGAGACAATAGAAATGGCATCCTCCTGCTGACAAAGTGTACTCATCATGGCCTCATTATAACAAACACCCTCTTCCACCAGAAGGACAAATATAAAACCACATGGAGACATCCTAGATCAAAGCATTGGCACCTCCTGGATTATGTCATTGTTCAGGTCAGTGATCTAAGTGATGTCTGTATCACTCGATCCATGTGGGCAACTGATGCCACTTGACAGATCACCCATTTGTTTATTCGATGATGAACATCCACGTAGCACCAAGACATTGCAAGGCCCAAAAGTCCAAGAGGAAGAAGATCAATGTTTCAGCCCGAAAAAAGCCTGACCAAAGAGAGGAATTCTAAGTGCAGCTCACGAACAATCTGGAAAATCTGCACACATCCAACTCAATTTCAGAACAGTGGGATAAAATAAAGTCAACTATACTAGAGTCTTGTGCTCAGACCACTGGGTTTGGGCATCGCTGTCACCAAGTCTGGTTTGACGAAAATGATGCTAAAATACTTCCTGGCACAAAATTGAGCAGCCTTCTTTTCCTGGCAGAACAACCCAAGGTCACAACTCAAGAAGGTAGCATACCAACAGTTCAAAGATGATGCCCAAAGACAAATCCAGAAGATAAAGGACGTGTGGTGGGAAGAGAAAATCAGAGCGATCCAACAGTGTGCTGATCGACATGACATGTGAAGCTTTTTTGAAGCCACCAGTGCCATCTATACTCCAAGGTCAAATGGACAAAATCCCCTTTGTTCACAGGATGGCGTTTCTCTTCTTAAAGTTGACAATGCTAGCTGTAAATGCTGAAAAGAACATTTTGGACAACTCCTCAACCAGGAAGCCACAGTGGCAGCTGATACCCTCCTTGCTATCCCCCAGGGCCCTGTGGTAGAATCCCACTTTCAATGGGAGAGCTGCAAAAAGCAAGCAAACAGATGAAAAACAACAAAGCATGCGGACCAGATGATATCCCAGCTGAGGTCTTCAAAACTGGTTGACTTTTGCCACGTCGAGACTCCAGACCCTCATCCTACGGATCTGGAAGGAAAAAGAACTCCCCCCACCCAGATATCCAGGAGCTACAGTTTGTGGATGACTACAGTTTTGTTGTCCACTCTGCCCCAGATTTGCAAGTCACTCTCAATTTTTTCAATTCTGCATACAAGAAACTCAACCTGTCCTTGAATGTTGCTAAAACAAAACTCATATGTCAACCTGGTCAGCCAAATATTCTACCTCGCATATATGTTGAAGGAGAGACTCTGGAATATATTGCATACTTCTCATACCTTGGTTGTTACCTCTCTCAAAATGCTACCATTGACGAAGAGATCCAACACTGGATCAGCTATGACAGTTCAGCCTTCCACAAATTATAGCAGCGAGTGTTTGACAACAAAGACCTCTGCAAATCAACAAAAGTCTTAGTATGCAGAACACTTGTTGTCACCACACTACTGTACTGCAGTGGGACCTGGACTATGTATCAGTGACACATAAGAAAGAGCACTAGAGAAATTCCATCAGCAATGCCTCTGCTGCATCCTCCGGATTGAATGGGAGAACCGTCGAACAAACACTCGTGTCCTTGAAGCCAGATCCACATGCAGTCTGGCAAAACTGCAAAACCAACTCTATTGGACTGGCCAATATGTCTGCACGGCTAAAAATTGTCTCCCCCACCAGGTCCTATTCTCTCAACTCTCAAATAGCCAATATTCCAGGGAAGGACAAAGAACGCACGAAAATGTTTCAAAGACACTCTGAAGTTCTCCCTGGACTGCAGATTCATTGACCTTAATGACTGGGAAGAGCTTGCTACCAACCACTCAGAATGGCGACAACTTGTCCACCAAGCTGCATCACGCTTGGTGGACAAGGTAGTGGGATCCGGAGTACAGGATTTGCTTCCTTTTCTTGCCTTCTCTGCCTTAATGATGAGGCAAAGTGATGGCAGAAAGGAAAGAAAAGGAAGCAAATCTTGTACTCTGGATCTCTCTACGTCGTGGGACATCCTGCCCATGTGCCCAAAGATCTGCGGGTTGAAAATCACCGTGCTCAATCACATGAAGACCCATGGCATAAACTCGCAACCCTGAGTAGATGTCATCCTTAAATCAAGGGACAGCGACGATCAACATTTGGTAGGGTTTAAGCAAGGTCAGGCAGTCAGCAGAAGTCCTGCCCTGATGCATTTCCAGTAAGAACCCTGCCAATTCAAGAAACACCAGATCTTTTCAGAAAGATGATTGTTTAGAAACCTGGTTACTATGGAGACAGCAAAACGTTTTAGTCTATTGTTGCAGGTATTTCAATCAATGTGTCTAATATGCTCAGGATTCACCTGACACAGAAATCAGCAGTTGTCCTTGCTGTACTGTTATACAGGTGGTTACAATAGGCTTGGCGTCAGTTTGATCTCATATAAAATGTCACATTATTTAAGTTAACCCAAAGTAAGAGTGTAACACTACTGAAAACAGCCAGAAATTTGGGATAGTTTATTATTTTGAAATAGGAACTATGATTTTTAAGTGAAGTTCTGTAATCTAGAGATCTATGCTGTGTTTCCATGTGCTTCTGTTTTAATTTTATTTCTTAAGAACCCTGATTCTTAGTTTGTCTCCTAAGATATACATAATGTTTTGTGTACCCATCAGTCGAAGAGATTATAAGTATATGGTGGTTATCCTCAATATTCACATTGTGAACCTCATTAGTAAAAGGGTTCATCATTCACACAGTGGTCTATTATCCCAGATTACTTCAGAGATAAAGTCACATTTCAGTTCATAAAAAAGGCTTGCCCATGAAAGTGGATATTTAAGTTGGGTACAAAAATAAAAATCTTAACTATTCCTAAATTAAATGATAAATTTAACACTGCTATATATTGAGCGCTGTGTGCTACAATGTAACAAATATAACATTTCTCAGTTGAATCGCACAGCAACAACCACATCGGAGGATGTCACATGGTTTCGGGTGGCGTGGGGAGTATACCTATTGTGGTACGCAAGTTATTGCAATCGTGTGGGACAGAATGTCTTTACCTGTCCGTCATTGTTCGGATGTTCATTCCTAAAGTTACGAAAATGTGAAATCAAAGGCAATAAAAATGTAAAAAGAAAGGAAAATAAAATTTAAAAGGTCAACATCAGACTGCACATAGCAGATAACAATAGTGCAACAATAACAAAGAAGTCCAAGTTGTTTAGGTCAAATATATGAGGAATATTAAGCTAATCATCAGTACCATCAAACAATCATATAAACTAAGACAAGAAGGTTCTGATTTTAGCTGGGAGACAATTTTCAGTGAGTGTGTTTTAATGTCAGTTCAAAACTTGCCCGCTTTGGCAAAAAATATATTTTAAATGGTGTTTTAACACCTAGACCTCATTTAAAAGCCATCAGCTGACTTCCCACCTGTTCCAGTTGCAAATTTGCTTGGAGGCCATTTGCCAAACAGGTCGGTCCACGGGATCGGCTTTGGGGCCATTCCGTGGGGTTCCCGCAAGTGAAAGGAAGGAGGTGAGTATGGCTGAGAGTAAGTTTGTTTTTATTCATTCATTGGATGTCAGCGTCTCTGGCCAGGCCAGCATTTATTGCCCATCCCTAATTACCCTTGAGAAGATGGTGGTGAGCTGCCTCTTGAACCGTTGCAGTCCATCTGGTGTAGGTACACCCACAGGGCTGTTAGGAAGGAGTTCCAGGATTTTGATCCAGCGACAGTGAAGGAACAGTGATATATTTCCAAGTCAGGATGGTTTGTGGCTTGTAGGGGAACTTGCAGGTGGTGGTGTTCCCACCCGTCTGCTGCCCTTGTCCTTCTAGGTGGAACAGGTCGCAGGTTTGGAAGGTGCTGTCAAAGGAAGGGTGGTGAGTTGCTGCGGTGCAATTTGTATATGGTACACACTGCTGCCACTGTGTGTCGGTGGTGGAGGGAGTGAATGTTTAAGGTGGTGGATGCAGTGCTGATTAAGTGGGCTGCTTTGTCCTGGATGGTGTTGAGCTTCCTGGGTGTTGTTGGAGCCGCACTCATCCAGGCAAGTGTAGAAAATTCCATCACACTCCTGACTTGTGCCTTGTAGATGGTGGACAGGTTTTGGGGAATCAGGAGATGAGCTACTCGCCACAGAGGTCCCAGCCTCTGACCTGCTCTTGTAGCCACAGTATTTATGTGGTTGCTCCAGTTCAATTTCTGGTCAATGGTAACCCTCAGGATGGTTGATGGTGAATTCAGCAATGGTAATGCCATTGAATGTCAAGGGTTGATGATCATTGCCTGTCACCTGTGTGGCACAAATGTCACTTGCCACTTATCAGCTCAAGCCTGAATGTTGTTCAGGTCTTGTTACATGTAGTCATGGACTGCTACAGTATCTGAGGTGTTGCAGTCAGGTATTAAAGCTGTTAAAGTATTGCAGTCAGGTTCCAATGACAGAAATTAATTTGTTTGGTGATTTATGATCCTGTGCAGTCACTTTTGTCCTTAATGGCACGTAAAATTAGATTAGCATTTGTTGATGTAAAAAATGGATGCACTGTAAATTGTCTAGATTAAAGGCAATATTTCATTCCCTACACTTATATTGATCGTTGATCAGCTTAGTCACTCCGCATTATCATCCATTCAGTGGAATTGTTTTCATGTTAAAGTTGTATAAGATTAAAATTGACTGCATGGAAATAATGTGATTTCTTACTCTTGCTAGTGAATTGTAACCTCACCTCTTCAGTGTCCATCACGTTGACACACTCCAGAACCAAAATGTGTTCCTTTGATTTCTTTCCTCTGACTTGTGTTGGCTTTAAAGGTGAGATTTCCATGCGTGTTCCCAAAAATTGTTTGTCTTGTTGCTGTTATAAAGAGTCATCAGGTAGATATTCAACAAGAAGCTAAAGTGGAACAGTCATTGACCAGCAAATATTATATCAGCGCCTGCCTTTTCTCAATGAGGTATTGGGCAGAATTTTCCCTCCAGGGTCAGGAAACTGACGTTGTGACTGTTTCTGGGTCCCATCTCCACCCCGCGGAGTGGGAAATAGTCCCAGCCCATAATTTTTGCAGAGGCAGGCTGCTAATTGTCTGGAGGGCAGGTTGGGTGGTGGGAATGGAGGTGGGACTCTGCAAGTGCAGGCCCCATTTAAAGGCATCACTGCAGCCATTTTTGTGGGGACTGTTTGAAAGAAAAAAATGCAAGCACCAGACAGTCAGGAGGAGAAGCAGAGACCTAGCACCCAGGTCAGGGCTGGCCCTTGCTTCTCTGATGCTGACCTCGAGGTCGTCCTGGAGGCTGTGAGGGAGAGAAGGAAGGTCCTCTTTTCGGAGGGTGGAAGGAGAAGGCCACCCAGCCAAACAAAGCTGGCGTGGCTGGAGGTGGCTGAAGCAGTCAGCAGCAGAAGTGTGGTCTTAAGGAACAAGGTCCAGTGCTGTGAAAGGTTTAATAAGCTTCTTGGCTCTGGCTAGATGAGTGCAATGCCAGACCCTGATAATGGATCTCTGGGTATTCAGTCTCCAGCAGACACTCTAACTGAGGAGCCTGAGGACGCATGCTGCTCCTAAACATGGGAATAATGTGTGCCCAGGGTACTTACTGACCCTCAGCAAGGCTTAGAGTCTGAGCACTGTTGAGGATTTGTCAGCACTGATATATGCAGATTCTTATGTATATCAGCTGCTGGCTTTTGTCAGAAAGGCCAGCAGTTCCTTCTCTCTCTCTCTTTGGTCCTTGCAGGAGAAAAGGGCATACAATACCAGGCAGAGGGGGCTGACTGGAGGAGAAGTGCCCCATTTGCACATCATCACTGCCATGGAGGACAGCGTCATGTAAATCTCAATGGTGGTATCTCAGGAGTGTTGGCCAGGGGCTGTAAGAAATACAGAATCAGTTACAAACTGCTGGGATTGTTTGACCTGTAGTAACCTGGAGCTCGGACACTGACCTGTGCTGGTAAAAACCAGTTTGAACTAATTACTTTATGATACAAGACAAAGGATCGATCACAGGAAAAGGGCTTTATTTGGACACGGTGTGATACCGGGGTCTTTGGGCCTGGGCCAATTAAGAGAAGATGTGAACGAGGTGAGCAAGCTTAAACCAACCGGAAAGACACAGCTCAGATTTGGAGAGATAAGAGGGAGGATAAGAAGAGAGCTTTTTGGGCATAGAGCCAGCGAAAACTCCGGAGATCAACCATCGTGGAAGCGGAAGACCCTGCGTGAGCGATGCGGCGACGACGTAGAAGAGAGAGAGAGAACGGAACGCCTGGCCAGCGTTAACTCTCCCTTTTTCGGGTATTATCCTTAAGTTTTCTGTGACTAGGTCAGGGAAAGGTCAGAGGAACCTAGTGGGTGTGCTTATGAATTCTAGCTAGTTTTGTTATTAACTTTATAACTCAGTTGGAGTTGCATGCTTTTGTCTAACTAAGTGTATAAGCCTTATTCTTACATTGTACAACAACGTGAATAAAGTAAATTGATAGTTAAAGAAAGGACTGAGTTCCTCCTCTTTGTACTAAGCCAGTAACTGTAGCTGTGGATTAAGCTGGAGGGTGGCTCTCTTGAAATCCGATATCCAAAACACCCAGCCTGAGCCTGAATTAAGAGGACTTCAGTCCCACGTGGTGGCCAGGATCAAGTGGGTGCAGGGAATAAAGGGGACAAGGGGGAGTTGACTCCGCGCCACGGTTTACAGGATCAAGTCAGCCAATGAGAGATGAACATACCTGGTGGAGAATGTGAAAAGATATTGCAATTTGTAAATGAAGTGGGTGGAGTGCACTCCTCCCCGTCTGACAGCATGCATTCAACTGCATTGGCAAGCCTCAGCACTGCAGAGTTTCCTGCTGTCAAAGTCTAATTCTCATGATCTCTTCTTGTCTCTCCCACAGGTTCTGACATGGAGGGGCAATGCCTGAGTCCTGTAATGACATTGAGGCCATTGCAAGAAACCAGCAGAGCCAGCATCATCACATCTTTCACAGTGGCATAGTAGCACAGTGGCTAGCACGGCAGCCTCACAGTTCCAGCGACCTGGGTTCAGTTCTGGGTACTGCCTGTGTGGAGTTTGCAAGTTCTCCCTGTGACTGCGTGGGTTTCCGCCGGGTGCTCCGGTTTCCTCCCACAGCCAAAGACTTGCAGGTTGATAGGTAAATTGGCCATTGTAAATTGCCCCTAGTGTAGTTAGGTGGTAGGAGAATGGTGGGGATGTGGTAGGCAATATGGGATTAATGTAGGATTAGTATAAATGGGTGGTTGTTGGTCGGCACAAACTCTGTGGGCCGAAGGGCCTGTTTCAGTGCTGTATCTCTAAATAAATAAATAAGCACACCCTCCACCAGCGCAGATACACTCACAGTGGTGGGTTCTTGCACGCACTTAGCTGGGTGGCACTGGTGAAGTGCACTGCAATAGTGAGCAGGAGGAGTGAAAGAAGCAGAGGCAACTTTGGGCAGCCCCCTTTAGAGGTTGGAGTACAGACACAGACATTTGCAGCTGGGGGCAGATGCAGGGCCTTGGAAGTCATAGGAAAGAAGGCTCTACTTAGATCAGCAGCAACAGATGTGTACCCACATGTCAGCGCTCCCTGAGGCAGTGTGGGGTCAGGGGCTGAGAATGGAGAAGTCCATTCAGCTTATGTGCACCACCATGGCTCAGGGTTTTGAACGCATGAGTTCCACAACTGAGAAAGTGACTAACCTCATAGAGAGCCATATGCGGCAGTGCTCAGAGTGGATGCAGGAAAACATACTGAAATGCACAGATTGCATGCATTACTCTGTATCACTGACAGGTCAATGGCACTGATGGTGCAAAGGTGTTGGAGTGGATGCCAGTTGTGCCCCAGCTGTGCTCCCCTCCAGCCATCTGGAGCGCCATCTATGAGCTGAGGCAGTCACTGAAGAGAATGAGGGTGCTACCCCTCACGGGGCACCACCATCATCATTGATGTGTGAGCTTCCATTCTTTAATGGTGGGACTGGAAAAGAGGGAAGAAATGTGAAGGGAAGACCTCCAGACAGACCTGCATCATTCATTGGCGGTAGGAATGGATTGTTATGACCAGGTGAGAAAAGGGTCAAGGAGTTCCCTCTCAGCCTTTGCCTGGTTTCACTATTAGATGGTTTAATTTTTAGAAACACTGTTTTTAGCTCCCTCTCAGTGAATCCTAGCTCACTGCTATCCAATTGTAATGGCAAAGAAATCAACCAGACAGGTTTTCTCAGATTTAAACAAGAAAGCTGTAAGTTTATTTACCTTAAAACTCTAATTTGGTTAAAACTACTACGAATACACGACGCGACCACGCTAGCATGCATACGTGATAAACACACACGCAGATAGAGACAGGAAAGGAGCAAGAATAAAGGGGAGACGTTGAAGCAATAGCTGGAGGTCATTTACTGTCCTTTCAGTTCAATATAGAGTCTTTGATTGCAGTTAAATCTTGCCATTTTGTTGGGGCCAAGTATTTGCTTTCAAACTTGTTTCGATGTAGGAGTCTTCTCTCTTGAGGTTTAAATGACTTAAGTGGATATGGAAATTCATGAGAGAGTGCAAGCCAAGGAGAGAAACCTTCCTTCTCTTTTGTCTTCAAAGCAGTCTTTGTCTTCAAACTGTCCTGTGAGCACAATTCAAAAACCCTGAGCCAGCAAGTTAGTCATGTGACTAGTTGTTTTTTTAACAAACTCTCCTGTGTTTTTGTGGGTTCCTTTCATCTTAGCAGACACCTGGAGTTGGGGAGGGGGGAACGGGTTGGTGGTGGTGGAATGGAATGCTGGCTTGTTTCTCGTTCACTGTCTGGTGATCAAAATCCATTTGGGTTAATTGGATCAGGCAGCAGTTCCATTGTCTTTTCTGTCTCTTAGAATGCAATTTTTTCCAGCCACTGCTGATCTCTTTAAACAGGTCATCTCTTCAGTCTAGCAATAGTTTAAAATTAATGTTTACATGATTAAATTAATATGCCTTGTTCTTGTCAGGACTTCATGACAGGATTGCAGTTAGTGGAACTGTTCTCACAGGCAGCTCAAAGTGAGTTTGACACCATGCCATCCTCCTGTGTTAGAAGGGCTCAGCTGAAATGTGCCTGGATTAGATGATGCCTGTCATTGACGACATCCTGATGAGACCCTCGAGTCCTTTGCTGGGCGCAGCCACCTCCCTCTGTTCTGCATTTTACCATTCCTCCTCCTCCACTTCCTCCTCATCTTCAACCTCCTGCTCCTACGATGAACTGTGTCTGAGGGCCTCACTCTCCAAAGTTCAGACTTCTGTGCAGGGCCATGTTATGGAGAGCATAGCAGACCACCACAATGCATGTAACCCTTGCAGGAGTGTACTGCAGGGCACCACCCGCCTGGTTGAAACACTGGAACCGCATCTTCAGAAGCCCAATGGCCTGCTCAATTGTGGTCCTTGTGTGCAGATGGATTCAGTTGCCTCTGTTTCAGGGCCACATAACAGGGTGAGTAGCCATCTCTTCAAGGAATAACTCATCTACCTGGATTGGCGCACTCTCCTGCGCACTTGTTCTCCAACATGTCCATGTAGTTCCATTTTTGGCGGTACACCCTATGTTGAGGGTATGGCCTTCGTTGTGCCCTTGTTCCTCTCCTTTGCTCCGTTCAAGCCTGGGGCTTGGCCTCTGCTGCTGAGGATGTTGATTCTCACCGCCACTGGGCCCAATATCTGGAAACCATAATCCCATCCCCAGCTGTAGTCTTACCTGCATTCAGCCGCCCTCACAATAATGTTTGGAACCCTAATCCCCTTCTCTTATGCCCCCATGAAGCCAGGAGGGTGATGACCTCCTGCACTGCCTGAGCGCATATAGACCACTCTCCCCACAACCTCTACACACCTGATGGCACCTGTGTGCCAATAGCTGAGTGCCCCTCTCAGTTATGCTCCCTTTTATGGGCCCACTTAATTTCATGGTGCAGCCATGACAAGCTTTCCGTTGTGTTGCTGTGTCTGTGTGCCTGGTTTGTCCTTGATCCAGCGTGCAACTTGTGCACCCCCACCAAAATTCCAAACTGGCCCTTAACGAGCTGACAATGAGCTCGTTAACAGGATTAATTGGCCTCATTCCCAAATCGGCAGGTTTCCAGGGCCCGATTTCCCCTGTCCTGAGGAAAATCGCCGGCAGCAGAAACAGCAACGTAAAACTAGCACGTCGGCTGGTGGCGCTATTTTTAGCACCTACCCATCTCCATTCGCACCACCATTGGGGTCTACAAATCCTGCTACAGTGTATGTGATTCTATGCCGAGTAGAATATTGTTTTACTGATGTTTGTGCTAAACAACTTAGGATGATTTACCTTTCACTAGTGGCTTTTCTTGCTTTTAGATGTAGCAGTCCAAGCACAGAAAACAGATGTTGAGGCATCCAATCGAAGAAGCTCCTCAGTGGTTAGGGATCCTTCATTGAGGTCTGAAAGGAAAAATTTGCAGGGCTATGGGGAAACAGCAGGGATGTGGGACTAATTTGATAGCTACTGTAAATAAGAAGGTTGTCGGGATACTGGATGAGATAAAAATAGATAAAGAGGAACTGCGAGAAAAATTAGCAGTGCTTACAGCGAATAAGTCACCTGGTGCAGAATGCATCATAGGATGCTGAGGGAAGTAAGGGTAGAAATTGCAGAGGTGCAGGCCACCATATTCTAGTCCTTCTTAGGTGCAGGGACGGTACCCAGGGATTGGCACCGATATGTTGCACCACGGACATTAGACACAACTATTTACTCAGCCATGGACTGGGGCAATTAATCTGTATATAAAGTGTACAGCCAATCTAATGCCATCCAAACACAGTCTCCCCCGCTCTCTCTCTCTCCTCCACTCTCTCTCTCTCCTCCACTCTCTCTCTCCCCCACGTTCTCTCTCTCTCTCTCTATCCCCCACATCTCTCTCCTTCTCCCACTCTCTCTCTATCTCTGTATCCCCACCCCCACCCCACACTCTTGGGCCAGAGTTTTACGTTGGGCAGGAGGCCCGGCCCACCGGCTGAAAGGTTGGGGGCAAGCCCGCCAACACTGGGCCTGGGGAGCCACATCGGGATTTTTGTCTCCTCAGGCCCTTATTTGGCCTTGCGCAGAACTTCCACCTCCGTGGAGGCTGGCGGGGGCCCTCATGGAGCTGCTGGCCAATCAGCGGGTTGGCAGCTCAGTCCCAACAGCGCCACCTCAAGTGGTGGTCACTGCTGGGACTGCAACCCAGCCAACAGAAGCTCGAGGGACACTGGCCCTGGAACCAAGGTAAATTTTTGAGGCCTCACCGGGGACAATCGGCCGGGCTCTGGCGAGGCAAGGGGTGGTGGTTGTGGGGGGGGGGTAGTGTTGTGTAGTGGGTGCAGCTCGGCCATGGAGGGCCCTTCATGGGTTGCAGGGTGCCCGATCATGAGGGCCCCCCCAGCCTGCAAGAAGGCCACAAGGTTTTACCTGGTAAAATACCAGCGGCGGTGGGAGGAGGCCCGTAAGTGACAGTTAATTGGCCACTTAAGGGCCTTGATTGGCCTGTGGCAGGCGGACTGTTTCTTGCCGCTGCTGCCCTTCGTAAAATTGCAGCAGGGGCGGGAAGGCGCCGTGAACGGCACCCCCTGCCTCCCACTCAAGCTTATGCCCCTCCCCCACCCACCACCAGCCTGCTGATGTGGGAGGGCAGTAAAATTCCGGTCTTTCTCTCCCCTTCTCGCTTTCTCTCTGACCATTGCTGAGAGCGGGAACAGCGGTTTTGAACTTTGGACAGCTTTGTGGTTTTCTGCTGGACTTTTTTGTTAAAAGTCGGAACCCGCCAGTAAATCATGAATCTGTCCAAAGTTCAAAAGCTGGTGTCCATGTATGGACATGTTGTCGACCCCTTGTGGTGCCAAAGGATGGGAGGACTGCAAATGTTACATCCTTGTTCAATAAAGGGGAGAAGGATAAACCTGGAAATTACAGGAGAGTCAGTTTAACATTGGTGGTGAGGAAGCTTTTAAAGACAATAATGTGGGGAAAAATTAAAAGCTACGTGGACAAGCATGGACTAATAAAGAAGAGTCAGCACAGATTTGTTAAGGGCAACAAAAACAAGAAATGCTGGATTCACTCAGCAGGTCTGGCAGCATCTGTGGAAAGAGAAGCAGAATTAACGTTTCGGGTCAGTGACCCTTCTTGTTAAGGGCAAATTGTGCATGACTAACTTGATCAAGTTTTTTGATGATGTAACAGAGAGGGTTGATGAGGACATTGCAGTAAATGTATACATGGACTATCAAAAGGCATTTGATAAGGTACCACATAATGGACTCATTAGCAAAACTGAAGCCTATGGGATAAAAGGGGCAGTGGCAGCATGGATACAAAATTGACCCAGGGATAGAAAACACAGAGTTGTGGTGAATGGCTGTTTTTTCGGACTGGAAAATTCCCCAAGGTTTGGTATTAGGTTTACTGCTGTTTTTGATCTACATTATGACTTGGACATGTGGGTGCAGGGTGCAATTTTGAAATTTGCAGATGACATGAAACTTGGTAGTGTAGTGAACAGTGAGTAAGATAGTTTTAGACTTCAAGAAGATATAGACATTCTAATGGGCAGACACATGGCAGATGAAATTCAATGAAGAAAGGTATGAGGTGATACTTTTTGGTAGAAAGAGTGAAGAGGTACAATGTAAATGGAACAATTTTAAAGGTGGTGCAAGAACAAAGACCTGAGGGTATTTGTGTACAGGTGAACAAAGCAGTTAATAAAGCATATAGGATCCTGGGCTTTTGGTGGGTGGGTTGGGTTCCTGTCAGAGGTAAAAATGCAAAATAATCTGAAACAGGAACCCAATGTGACTCAAACATGTCCATTTCCAGTTTTAAGTGAGGCAGGATGAGAGGCAGGTGATCAATCCATTTGTAGGAAGCGGGTTGATCATTTAAATATTGCAATGAGGTTTCCTGCCTTTTATTTTAACAGTCATTCTATTTTTAACTCATTTTGACTTTGTTTCCCAGAATTGGGAAACCCAGCAGGTGCAAAGAGGTAAGAAGGACTGAATCCATAATGTGAGCATGTATACAATACTGCTTGTGGTCCAGAAGGAGCAGAAATGCTTCTTCCAGGCCCGACAAGCTACCCAGTAAATATCCCCCTACCCCCAATGGAGTCCCACCACACTTCCCGCCTCACCACCCATTATATCTGTCCCCGACCAACATCTACTCCCCTTCCAATCACCATCGAGATCCCACCTCACCACCACAAACCCCCCCACCCCCACTGCAGTCGGGACACCCCCATCCATTATCTCCCTCACTCCCCCAATGCACCAACCTGCTTTTGTTGGCTGCAGCCTTGCAAAGGAAACAACCAGCTCGAGAGGCCTCTAGCCTGTCAATCAGTCTGTCTGTGGGCAGGAACCAGACAGAAAAATATTTAAGGAGAACTGGATGTTCTTCCAGGTTTATTGACTTCACAACTGTCTCCCTGCATGGAACTCACATTCAGGCTACAATCCAGCCATAAAGTATAAAAGCCAGGAAGGTAAACCCGTATAAAACACTATTTCGGCCCAAGCTAGAATATTGTGTCCCATTCTGGCCACCACACTGCAGGAAAGATGTGAAGGCTTTGGAAAGGGTACAGCAGAGATTTACTAGAATGGATCCAGGGATGAGGGATTACAGTTACCTGGGTGGATTCGGGAAGCAAAGATTGCTTTCCTATAAGCAGAGAAAGCTACAAAGCGATTTGACAAAGGTGTTTAAAATCATGAAGGGTTTAAATACAGTAAATAAAAGGAAATTGTTTCCAAAGGCTGAATGGTCTGTAACCAGAGGGCCTCCTTCTGTGCTGTATGATTCTGTGATTCTATATGGATGGATTGGAAAGATGCAATAGCATGAAAGTTTCATGCTGTGCCCTATCTTCTTTTCTATGGGAAGAAGAAAATCTTGTTTGAGATCCCCGTTTCAGATGTTGTCTGCTGATTATCGTGGTACAATTTTGTGGCAGCTACTCTTGTGATGTGGAGGCATGTTCATTAAATGTGTCCCCTGGGTAGTGATAGACATGGATCAAATATTTGCATCTGTTGAATTCCTCTTCATCAATTATAGTGTATTCAGAACCTCCAAGGAATTTTTATTGTCACTATTTTGTACAATTTAATTTTTTTTCATTCTCAGGATGTGGCCATTGCTGCTATTTATTCCCACCTCCAATTGCCCTGACTAGCACTTTAATACAACTGAGTGGCTTCTCACCACCACTTCAGAGAGCAATTAAAAGTCAACTATGCTGATGTGAGACTGAAATCACATACAGGCCAGACCAGGAAGGATGGCAGGTTTCCTTCCTTAAAGCAGGAGTTCTCAACCTTTTTGCTTCTGAGGCTCCCCTCAAGTGTTATAAAAATTCCATGACCACCTGTAACACAAGTATTTTTCTGTATAAAATTAGTTATGCAATTAAACATTTTTTTGTTTACTTATTTAACGTGAAATTTGTTGCTGGTGATGAACAACAATTCTGACAAGCTGTCTTTGACAAGAATGAGTAAAAAGTGGGAAATGATTAACAAAAAGTCAAAAGTTGAAAATAATGTTGCGAGACTAAGTCTGAGAGGGGAAATGGGTAACCATAAAACAGGAAAATGGTAAACTAAAGGTGAAAAAATTAGTAAGTGGTGGGAAATCATTAATTGAAAGTCAAAAAATACCTACGGAAACCAAGTCCAAAAAGGGAAATGATAAATCAAAACATGCAGATATTAAAAAAGGGGGGAACATGGTTAACCAAAAGCCAAAACTAATTTTCTGAGACCAAGTTCCAAGCAGGAAATGGTTAACCAAGTGCCTTCCTGAAAAAGAGTTCTCCCATCTGTGGGTTGGGGCCTGGAATTATCGTGGCTAATCATTTTCCATTGTGCATTTTCCCATATTTATATGGTTGTGGCTGACTGCATTTTGCTCCAGAGTTCTGAGTCCAATTTCCTTCGGGAGTGGCTCATTGGAAAGCACCACCACTACTGTGTGTTATTTGACTGCACTAACCTTGATCGATCAAAGAAAGATCGTGAAATAGCAACACTGCTGCTGGGCCAGGTGTGCCGGGGCCAGTGTTCCAGTAATAACTTGGGTCCAAAAATCAGATCTCCTCTGGGTCAACGGCTGGTGAAAGGGCTTGCTGAGCTGGGGAGAGCAATTCCTAGTCTGTATGGCTGCGCCTTTGCTGGAGTGACAGTGGTAAAGTGGAAAACCGCTTTCCAACTACTAAATCCGCAGATCCACAACTGACCATCTTTGGGTGTGCCATTTGGGCTAGCCAGGGCAGTAATACTGGAACTAACTAGTCAGCTACCAAGAAGCTGGGTGGAGATCCCTGAAACCTGTGTATGTTTGGTTTGTACACTGCCACCTTAATATACTTAGTTAGTCTGACTTAGAGAGATTACTGCATCTTCTGTACTTTAAACATGAACTCTTTATTCCATTCTCACTATGTACAGTTTTACACCAGT
This sequence comes from Heterodontus francisci, assembly GCF_036365525.1. Taxonomy (NCBI): domain Eukaryota; kingdom Metazoa; phylum Chordata; class Chondrichthyes; order Heterodontiformes; family Heterodontidae; genus Heterodontus; species Heterodontus francisci. The sequence goes on along the minus strand of NC_090372.1, from coordinate 124,703,446 downwards.
CTGTGTGACTCCTCTGAAGCTATGCTGCCTCTCCCTCCAGTCTCTTTCACATGTTACCTCTTACAGCATCATGGTGGGAGGTATTCTTTACACTGTCTCAATCATTAACCATTTCAGTCCCTTATACTACATCCACCACCCCCCCCCACAAATCTTTATCCATATATGTATTTATACATTCACTTTTTTATTTTTACATATTACCCCATCTCCACCCAAGTCTCTGACATCACAATTCAATCTGTCAGGAGGCTTCACAACTCTCCCTGATCGTGTTGTTGTTAGACTCAGAAGACCAGTAGTCTTTCTCTGAACTCTTGTTTCTTGACTTGGACGGCCTTCATTGAGGTTTGTAGTGTCTGGTACTTTCTGAATTTCAGGTTCAACATCATGTTTGTCCAAATGCATGCCCGATTGACGTCTTTGATGAATATGAATAAGATTCCTCCTGTTTCTTCTTATAGTACCTTCTGAAGTATGTACTAAATAAGATTGCTGTTGATTCTCATCTCTCTGTATGATTACTTCTTCTCTGCTTTCATCTCATAACCATACATTTTGTCCTTCAGTCAACTTTTTTTTATTCTTCCATGGGATGCGGGCGTCACTGGCAGGCAGGCAGTTGTTGCCCATCCCTATAACAAAAGCAAAATACTGCAGATGCTGGAAATCTGAAATAAAAACAAGAAATGCTGGAGATACTCAGCAGGTCTGGCAGCATCTGTGGAAAGAGAAGCAGAGTTGCCCATCCCTAATTGCCCTTGTACGGAGTGGCTTGCTAGGACATTTCAGAGGGCATTTTAAGACTCAACCACATTGCTGCGGGTCTGCAATCATATGTAGGCCAGACCAGATAAGGACAGCAGATTTTCTTCCCAAAAGGGCATTAGAGAACCAGATGGGGTTTTACAACAATTGATAATGGTTTCATGGTTACCATTAAACTAGCTTTTAATTCCAGAGTTATTAATTTAATTCATATTTCACCATCTGCCATCGTGGGATTTAAACCCATATCCCCAGTGCTTTAGGCTAGGCCTCTGGATTACTAGTCCAGTTACATTACCGCTACGCCACCACCTTCCACTGGGTAGGTTCCTGGTACGGTACTTCTTATTATAATGATAGGCTTGTTGCTTTTGGTAAGACTTTTCTCTGTCTTGAACTCTGTGATAATCCTGGACCTTTAGCCCTGGAAGTAACGTTTTGGGTAGGATTGGAAGTTGTGTTCTAAGCTTCCTTCCCATCAACAGTTCTGTTGGTGCTAATCCACAAAGCAATGGAGTAGTTCTGTAGTTTAGCAGTGCCGTTTGAAAATCGTGATTCTTCTTTAATGCAGGTAATGCATTGATAACCATGGCTCTTTGTCTGATAAGATCGTTACACTTGCTCTAGAGTCTAGTGTTACGTGGGTTTCCATTTTTTTTTAAACTTGAGAATCTATATTTTAAAAACTGAAAAGGATTTCATGGACATTGAATCATCTGGAGATTGCTGAACTTTGTGGTTGTTTTTTTTAAAGGAAGGTCAACAAAAGGTTGAACCGTAAACAAGTTTTTACTGGAAGGCACATGATTTCGAGTAAATATAGCAGGAGGTTGTATTTTGACAAGACAGGATTTATGATTATCATAGGACTTGCCTGGAAAAAAGTTGGTTTCATTTTGAACTGATAAAAGCCAGCTGAGTTTTGGACTAAAAGAGGCAATTGGAAGTTGTGTATTGACCTGCCAGGAGATCAGAAAAAAATCCAGACAACTGTTACCTCTCTCTGAAGAATCCCTGCTCTTGAAAAGCAAAAGCCTGCATGAAGTTGTACTGTTGCTTCCTGTATTTTGAAGAAATCCTGAAAGCTTGCAGAAACTTTGCATCTTTAAAAGAACTTTGCATTGTATGTGTGAGAATTGAAGCCTTTGTTGCTGCACACCTGATGTAAGACCTATGTAAAGCCTTCTGCAGTTGAATTTCTTTGAACGTCTCCCCAGATGGTTCATCAACCTTGCCTGGAAAGATTCCTAGTGACAGCTACCTATTTGACTTTGGGATACCTCGCCAAAACAAAGGACTTCCACCTCCTCTCTTCAGTATAAGTTTTTTTTATTCCTTCTATTTCTTTGTAATGGCTGTAAACAAAAATCTCTTTTATTTCCCAGTTAAGTGGTTGTGTATGTGAGTGTGTGTGTGGGGGCAAGAATAAAAATAAGGGGCTTTAATATTTCAATTCGCGTACGTTTACTTCATTATTGGTTAAGACTTGCTTTATTGTAAACAGATAATTTTGTTGTTTATTAAAGAAACCTGGTCAATGTGCTTTATTCTGGGGACAAATAGAGTATCTAATTGACTGTTTCAGTAAGTGGGAAAATTTATTGATATGTTGTGACCTGTGGAGGAGTGGGATTAAATTAACAGTGCACTCCTCCCTCCTCGGTCGTAACACTAGTTTAAAATTAATGATATGTCTGTTGACATGTATATCTTTAGACCAAAATGCCTGATTAGAATCATTGATCTCACCAAGGAAGTTTTTTTGATTTCTCTCCTGATGGAGATTGTTCAACTTTGTTAACAACTCCATGCTTGAAGACTTTTTCTTTCGAACTTGTGGAAATAGAGATTTTACTTTGGCACATTTTCCCAAAATGACTTATTTTCTTACAATGGAAGCATTCTGCTTTGTTTGCAGGCCACTTGTTCATGCTTGTGGGCCTTTTTGGTGCCACCGCATAAGCAGGGTTTCATGGCATCTTACACTTCCCCTCCAGTGTACCTTCTTTTCTGGTGGTTCTTTTACAGCCCTCTGTTTAAGGAACTGTACAGTGGCTGGAGGTTTCCTGAATGAAGGTCTTTCTTCACCTCTCAGGATTGCTCTGTTTTTCTTCCAGACCTCTGCTTGTCTCACCAGTTGAATTGCTCTGTTCAGGGTAACGTCTTCTTTATACTGCAATAAATCTGATAGGGATTCGTCAGTAATAGCTACTATAATGTGGTCTCTTATTAATTTTGCTTTTAGGTCTCCATATTCACATCCCTCTGCTAGTCTGTAAAGGCCATTAATAAAAGCATCAACTGTTTTATCTGGTTTCTGGACCTTTCTGGAATCTTATTGCTCCTCAGGTTGAAATAGCTATCAAAGGCTTTCAAAACTTCATCAAATTGATCTGATGTCTCATTAATGCCTTGTCTTGCAATAACGTCATCTGCTATTGCTCCAATGGAATACAGCAATGTGTTAATTTGCCCTGCCTCAGACTGGTTATCTAATTTGGAAGCAATTCTATATCTCAAAAATCTTTTTTGCCAGAGTGACCAATTTTGAGTTTGATTTGATCCTTCTACATGTCCAAACCTCTCTGGTATTATGAATTTAAGATCCATGGCTGTCTATGTAGTTTACTTTCTCTTTTAAATTTTTTCCTTCAGTATCGGAAGTTTCCTGTGTTTTTCAGCCTCACGCTGGTTCCTGTTATGGCCAGTGTTTCTTCCTGTGAAATCTTGCCACCAGACATTGGATTTATGCCTTCTTTGTTTTACACAAGTTTTATAGTGTATCTGCTATACTCTGTTTACTCCCCTCTCTTGGGATATTGAGTATTTGTGGCCTCTTTGTTTTTTTCATTCACTCCGGTCACTTTGTGTAATGGCGCGACCTGCGGATCTGCCCTTGCTAAGGACTTTTGATTTTCCCAGTGCTTTCTGCCTAGTGTCATTAGGAACAAAATTTTACCCTCTTCATAAGTTGCTCACCAGATCCCCATCTCGAAGTCTGCAATTGCTGGACTGGACTTTTTTTTTCACAGACTACCGCCTCTGTGGTGCAACCTGAATGCCTCTACAAGCCAATTCCCTGACACTCTGTGCCTCCTTCATCCACGGAGCAGCTCTGGAGTTTTTTCACAGCGTTTTCTCGAGCTCTGCGGTTTTGCTGCTTTTTTCAGGTCAGCCTTCTTCAAAGTATTCCTTCAAATTCTTCTTCTGGGTGTTGCATGGTAATAATTACCATTGTTCATAATCCCGCCGCTGATCACCATATTGTATGTTTGGTTTGTACGCTGCCACCCTAATATATTTCGTTAATCTAGCTTAGAGAGATTACTGAGTCTTCTGTATTTTGAACAGTAACTTTTTATTACATTCTATGTACAGCTTCACACCAGTCAGTGTGACTCCTCTGATGCCATGCTTCATCTCCCTCCAGTTTCTCTCACATGTGATCGCTTATATCATCGTGGTGGGAGGTATTCTTTACACTGTCTCAATCATTTACCTTTTCAGACCCTTATACTACAAAACTTATCAAGGCTGACCTGTTTAAACCATGGGGATCGAGGATGCACCTTACCTCAATGAATGATTTTCAGTTCACCAGTGTTTTGCTCCAGAGTTCTGAGTCCGATTTTGTGGATTCCTTGAAACCTTTTCATGAACCCCTATGGGGCCACGGGCCCCCGGATGAGCATCCCTGTCCTAAAGGGCATTAGTGAACCAGTTAGGTTTATAAACACAATCCAATTGCGTCACCCTCATGCATGGAGAAATTATGAACTATATAATGAACTTATAAAACAAATCCAAAATGACACTTTTCCTGAAAAACAAGATGGAATGGAGAGGTCAGATGACCTTATTCTGTACTGCCAATACACATGGAAATGAAAAGAAACCTGCGCCAATCTTCATGTCTGGACCAGCCTTGCAGAAGGCATTAAAATGTAAATGGACAATCCTGTGTTAATAACTACCTCTTGAAACCATTTTGTGAACCCCTATGGGGTTGATAAAAAAGGGAAAAATAGGATATGAGGGTAAACTAGTCAGTAATATAAAAACATTGTAAGAGCTTTTATAGGTATAGAAAAAGGAAGAGAGTAGCTGAAGTAAACATTGGTCCCTTAGAAGCAGAGACAGGAGAAATTATCATGGGGAAGGAGGAAATGGCAGAGGCATTGAACAAATATTTTATGTCTTTCTTCACAATAGAAGACACAATTTTCTAAATAGACGGTAACCTAGGGATAAAAAGAGAGAAGAAATTTAGGAAATTAATATCAGCAGAGAAAAAGTATTGGAGAAACTTAAGGGACTAAAATCTTTGGGACCTGATGGCCTACACCCTATGGTTCTAAAAGAGATAGCTACAGAGATAATGGATGTACTAGCAATGATTTTCCAAAATTCCTTAGATTCAGGAATGGTCCCATCAGATTGGAAGTTGGCAACTGTTACACTGCTTTTCAAGAAAGGAGGGAGAGAGAAAACAGGGAACTACAGGCCAGTTAGCCTAATGTCAGTCATTGAGAAAATGCTGGACTCTATTATTAAAGAAGTCTTAACAATGAACTTAGAAAAGCATTGTCTGATTAGAATAAGTCAACATGGTTTTACTAACAGGAAATCCTGTTTGACAAATTTATTAGAGTTTTTTGAGGATGTAACTAGTAAGGTAGATAAAAGGGGAACCAGGAGATGCAGTATACCTGGACTTCCAAAAGGTTAATAGGCGAGATAATGGCTCATAGAGACGGGGTAATATAATAGCAGGGATAAAGGAGAGGTTAATGAACAGGAAGTAATGCATGGTGTTATGACCAGGTGAGAAAGAGGTCTCGGGTTCCCTTTCAGCCTTCACCTGGTCTTACTGTAACAGGGTTTTACTTTTAAACACACTGTGTTTTTAGCTCCCCCTTTGGTGAATCCTTGTTCACCGCTTTCCAATTATAAGGCAAAGAAAAGAGCACAAACAGGCTTTCTTAGGTTTAAAGAAGAAAGGTGAAATTTTATTAAACTTACTTAAACTCTAATTCGGTTGACGCCTACAGATGTACGAGGCGCCCAAGCTAGCATGCAGACGCGATACACACACGCAGATAGGGACAGAAAAGAGAAGAAAAATTAAAGTGGAAAGGTTTGAGCAATATCTGAAGAGTTGTTGTTATGGTTCTTCGAGCTCACTGTAGTCCTTGATTGTAGGTAGGTCTTGCTTTTCATTGGGGCCCAGTATTCTTAAACCTTGTTCATGGTAGGAGACTTTTCTCTCTTGGGGTTGATGTGTCTTCAGTCAGTTTTTGGAGTTCCGTGAGAAAGAAATGGGAGCAGACAGGATGGGAGAGAAGGTCTGCTTCAGCCCAGGAGCATTCAGCTTTCTGCCAGTTCAAACACACTGTCTCTACAATTTAAAACTCCCCACGTTGGCCAACGGGGTGGGCAGGGGTTGGGGGGGTTACATGACCGACTGGTATAACCACTTCTGGCTTTGTGGATTGAATTGGAGCAGGGAATAGTTCATTTGTCTACAAGCACTGTCTGTTAATATGCACAAATGTATTTCCAGCCAGAGGCCTAGCAACACCTTGTAACAGGCCTTCTCTTCTTCCCAGCAACAATTTGAAATTTATGTGCCTCATTCTTGGCAGGTGGGGGCCTGCATGACACCTCCACACCGAGGGGAATGAAATGTGATTTGAGAAAAGGCACATTTCATTAGAAGGGTTGAGAGAAAATATATGATATAGGAAAAAACCACACATTTCTCTCATTCATTTCCATTCAATCATAAATCCTAAAGCTTATTAAAATTGCCTGTTTTGTCTTGGTGCAGATGCTGCTTGAATTTCCCCTTTTTGGCATCCCAGTAACCATGTGGTTCTTCGGGGAAGTTTTTCTTCAGTTTGCCCATTTCCATGGCTGCCTAGGGTCTTTGTTCCTACTGAGGTCTGCCAAGGGGCGGGGGTTGGTGGGGTAGAATTAATTAGCCCTAAGTTGGAATATTTTCCAAGAGTCAGCAATGGGCGGGTCTATCCTGAACTCTCTTTCAGTGCTTTGCTGAGTCATGCAAAGGTTTTTGACTTCAGGGGATGGACGCTTCCCTTTTTCTCTGACTGTAGGGGAGGACTCTTTGTTAATCTCCCCTTTATTCTCTGGGACACTCCTGCCTGCCGGTATTTGTGCAGACTCTGCTGCACTCCCCTATGGCACTTCGACTAAGTGAGGCATCACCCTCATGGTTTCTCTGCCCCTTGAGGTCTTTCTTTGTCTCTGTAAATGCTGTTAGCAACTCTGATGGGGTGCTTCTAGAGTCTGCATTTCCAAAGGAGAATGTGGAGTCTAACTTTTCAAATTCCTCGGGGTTGGCTAACTGGACAGGAGGGGTTTTCATCCGGGATTCCTCCCAGACTTCCTTTAACCTGCCCTCTTGGTCACTTTTTCCCCTTCCTTGTCGAAACTTTTGCCAGCCTTGTGCCTGCCTGTCCCTTACTGTTCACCAGCCCTCTGCTGGGAGTTCTCCTAACACCGGTACAGGTCTTAGGGGTGCAGGTTTCGCTGTAGTTTGGGGTTTCCCCTCAACCTGGCACATGTGGCAACTCCTGGAGTACTCCAGCACATCTTTGTGGAGTTTTGGCCAGTCAAACTGCTGGCTTATGCAGGATTTTGTCTTTCGTATATTGGCATGTACAGCCACTGCAGCCTCGTGGGCCCTGGTGTTCACTGCACCATCTAGTGGCCCCTGTGTCCCTGAGAATCACTATGGGCTTGCTTGCCCCACTCGAGGGGTATGGGGTTGCTATCTCTTCAAACACAAAACCCTGATAACCTTCAGGAATCCTTTTAAATTTTCCTGCACTTGTAGTAAGCTTCCTGGGTCTCACTCTTATTGCAGATAAAGCCACAGCTTGTTCTGCTGTGCTTTCCATCAGGGTCACTTCTTCACTGAGCGGGTGTGTCCTGATTAACCCTACCGGTTTTCCCTTTAGTTTCCAGCAGTCAGATTTTAAATGGCCTGCTTTCTTACAATGGAAGCACACAAGTCTCCGGGTCTCACTCTTGCTCACAGCACCTTCCTTTTTGGCTGGAGGAGGGCCCCCCGTGTCTCCTGCTTTCCTTTCTCTCCCAGGACCTCCTGGGCTTCTATCACCTTCCCACCCTTTGTGCTTTTCGGATTTGTGGCGGTGATTAGGAAAGGTTCTGCCCTGGAAAACCGACTTATAAATTAAAGCAAACTCATCAGCCAGAACGGCCGCTTGCCGGCTCTTTGGACCTACTGCTCCTCTACATGGGTCTTTATGGAGAGTGGGAGAGACTGTTTAAATTCCTCTAACAGAATTACTTCTCTGAGATTGTCGTAGCTGAGCTGTACTTTAAGAGCCCTCAGCCACTGGTCAAAAGCCAGCCGCTTCTTTCAAACTCCAGATAAGTTTGATTAGCTTGCTTTTTGAGCGTTCTAAACTTTTGGTGATAGGCTTCGGGTACTAATTCATATGTCCCGAGGATAGCATTTTTAGTCAGTTCATAATGTTATGAACTCTCATTTGGCAACAGGGAATAAACCTTATGGGCTTTTCCAGTTAGCTTGCTTTGGAGTAAAAGAGACCAGGTTTCAGCTGGTCATTTTTAGCTGCCTTGCCAGTTTCTCAAAAGACACAAAAAATACCTCCACATCTTCTTCATTGAATTTTGGGATTAGATGAGTGGGTTTTAGCAATTTTGTACCCAGCCCTGAATTATGCTCCTCCATATTGGCCATGCTTTCACTGGGGTTACTCTGTCGCCCCCTTGTTCACTCAAGCCACTTCAACTCTCATTGCATTCTTTCTGGAATATTCTTTCTTTCTCTCTCTCGCTCTCCTCTCTCGTTCCTTTTCCTGTCTTTCTTTCTCTCTCTGCTCTCTCTCTTTTTCTTCACTTTCCTTCTGGAAGGCTCTCTCTTTCTCCCACTCTCTTTCCTCAAATTTAAGTTTCCTCTGTTCCGATTGTATTTTGCCTAACAATACCCTGTCCGAGTCTGCTTCTAACTCTGTTTCTGCTTCTTCAGATTCAAGGGAAAAATGGTTGGCCACTACCCTTAGGAGTTCAGACTTCCTAGCCTTGCCACATACAGTGATCCCACACTGCTCAGCCATTTTTCTCAACTCCTCCATAGACAGTGCTTTTAACTTATCCCAAGTTACTTCACCCTGGCTTGGGGAGCTACTAGCTTCAGTTGCAGACATGTTAGTATTCAATCACACACAACCACAAGAAAACCTGTATTTAAAACTTGCTCTTTTCTTTGCTTGGAAAAAATTTGGCTTCCCACTTCCAATTTCTCTCATTTGTCTGTGGGTCAATTCCAGACGCTAGTGCCCAAATCTCTGTTAATTAAATTAATCTACCTCATTCTTGGCAGGTGGGGACCTGCATGACCGTGGGCATAAATGGGACATTTTCAAGTTGGCAGGCAGTGAATAGCGGAGTGCCACAAGGACCAGCGCTGGGGCCTCAACTATTTACTGTCTATATTAATGACTCAAATGAAGAGACAGACAGTAGTATATCTAAGTTTGCTGATGATACAAAAGTAGGTGGAAAGGTAAGCTGTAGGGAAGACACAGAGAGGTTGCAAAGAGATATAGACAGGTTAAGTGAGTGGGCAGCAAGATGGCAGATGGAATATAATGTAGAAAGTGTGAAGTTATTCACTTTGGTCCTCAGAATATAAAAGCAGAATATTTTTTAAAAGATGTGAAACTTGTAAGTGTTGATATTTAAAGAGACTTGGCTGTGTTTGTACAAGGAACGCAGGAAGTTAGCATGCAGGTAGCACAAGCAATTAGGAAGGCAAATGGCATGTTGGCTTTAATTGCAAGGGGATTGGAGTGCAGGAATAAAGAAGTTTTACTACAATTATACAGGGTTTTGGCGAGACTACATCTGGAGTACTATCTGCAGTTTCTGTCACCACAGTTAAGAAAGGATATACTTGCATTGGAGGCAGTACAGCGAAGGTTCACAAAATTGGTCCCCTAGGATGAGGGGTTTGTCCTACGATGACAGGCTGATTAAAGTGGGCCTATATTCTCTGGAGTTTAGAATAAATCTCATTGAAACATATAAGATTCTGAAGGGGCTGAATAGGGTAGATACTGAGAGATTGTTTCTGCTGGTCGGGGAATCTAAAACACTTGGTCACAGTCTCAGGTTAAGGGCCAATCATTTAGGACTGAGAACAGGAGAAATTATTTCACTCAAACAGTTGTAAATCTTTGGAATTCTCTACCCCATCATTGAATACATTTATTTATTTTATTTAGAGATACAGCACTGAAACAGGCCCTTCGGGCCACCGAGTCTGTGACGACCATCAACCACCCATTTATACTAACCCTACACTAATCCCATATTCCTACCACATCCCCACCTTCCCTATATCCCCCTACCACCTACCTATACTAGGGCAATTTATAATGGCCAATTTACCTATCAACATGCAAGTCTTTGGCTGTGGGAGGAAACCGGAGCACCCGGCAAAAACCCATGGTCACAGGGAGAACTTGCAAACTCCGCACAGGCAGTACCCAGAATTGAACCCGGGTCGCTGGAGCTGTGAGGCTGCAGTGCTAACCATGCGACACTGTGCCACCCTGGCTGGGATAGACAGATTTTTGGTCTCTCAGGGAATCAAGGGATATAGCGAGTGGACAGGAAAGTGGAGTTGAAGCCATATTGAATGGTGGAGGAGGCTCGATGGGCCACATGGTCCACTCCTGCTCCTATTTCTTGTGTTCGAGTGTTCTCTCTTCAACAAATTTGTTTAACAATGGCATGGCAGACATGGTGTCTCCAAATTCAAACTCAAATGAATGGGTGTGAAAAATGCCACTTTATCAAAATGAAATGAAGATGGGTGACACCCAGATTCCATTGTTTAACAATGGCTCCACCATCATGGAGGTGACGCAGTGGCTCGCACTGCAGCCTCACAGCTCCAGCGACCTGGGTTCGGTTCAGGGTACTGCCTGTGCGGAGTTTGCACGTTCTCCCTGTGACCGCGTGGGTTTCCTCCAGGTGCTCCAGTTTCCTCCCACATGCCAAAGACTTGCGGGTTGATAGATAAATTGGCCATTATAAAAAAAATTGTCCCTAGTGTAGGTAAGTGGTAGGTGAATTGAAGGAAGGTGAGGATGTGAGAGGGGAAAATGGGATTAATGTAGGATTAGTATAAATGGGTGGTTGATGGTCGGCGCGGACTCATTGGGCCGAAGGGCCTGTTTCGGTGCTGTATCACTCTATGACTCTATGAACATTTATGAGGACAATGATAAAGAGAAATCATGGTCACAGGGGTCTGATAAGGAACTTAATAAAAGTATATGCTGGGCAAACAAAGGCAGAGCCAGAGAGAGAGATTCAATCTGTTCCAGTGGAAGAATGAAGACCCTGCCTAGAAAACCATCTTTAAACTGTTTGTAGGCAGAGACTGAAAGTGGTTTTGAGACTCCCTACTTGAGAACTTGTACCAGGGTTTTTGACATTGAACTGTAACTGAAGATACAACAAAACAAAGTCTGCAACAACGCATTTGCCCTCATGAAACATTCCAAGTTTTGTCTTCAGTGAACCAGGAAAAAAGAAAAACAGGCCTGCACCATTTTAAAAAAATCTTCACCCTGGGGAATAATGGTTTCAAATTGAGTTTACAGTGTATTCTTTTAAAAATCATCAGACCTAAATGCATGTTATCTTCTAATCTCTATTTTTCTTGTGTTTGTGTGTGTCTCTGTATGCATAAGAGAGTAGGTGAAGTTGCGAATATTAACATTTATCTTTATTTAAACCTATGAGAAAACTTGTCATTTGTCTGTTTGTTGACCATTAAAACACTCAGGAGTTAAAATACATTTATAATAAAAATGCTGTCTTCCATCAGTTGAATGGTGAAAAAGGGAAACCATCCCTATCATTTCCCAGCTGTCCATAACAATAGCTTCTTGATCACACAGTACCAGCTTTTCATTTCCAGACATGTTTAAAACTGAATTCAAATTCTGAAAATGACATGGTGCAATTTGAACTCATGAGCTGGAAGTTTACACCCGCCTCCCCCCCACCGCCCTGCAGAAGGGGGCTGGAGGCGGGGGGAGGGGGGATCTTAAAATTGAGTGGGAGGCGGGAATACTGTTCATGTTGTCTTCCTGCCCCGCTGCAATTTTATGAGTGGCGGCAGTGGCAAGAAGCAACCTGCCTGCCCCATGCCAATTAAGCCCCTTAAGTGCCCATTAACTAACTCCCACTGGTATATTACCTTAGGAGGCTGCTCAGTAAAACTAGTGGCCTCCTTGCAGGCTGGGGGGGAGGGGGTGGGTCCCCTCCTGATCAGGCACCGTGTGCCCCATGGAGGGCACAAGCCACCCCACTGCACTACATTTCCCCCACCCCCGCAACCAAACCCCTTGCCTCACCGGGGCCCAGCCATTTGTCCCTGGCGAGGCCCAACACATTTACCTTCATTCATAGAAACAAAGAGAATAGTAGCAGGAGTAGGCCATTCGGCCTTTCGAGCCTGTTCTGCCATTCATTATGATCACGGCTGATCATCCAACTAAGTAACCATTTCCTGCTTTCGCCCCATACCCTTTGATCCCTTTAGACCCAAGAGCTATATCTAACTCCTTCTTGAAAACATACAATGTTTTGGTCTCGACTGCTTTCTGTGATAGCAAATTCCACAGGCTCACCACTCTCTGGGTGAAGAAATTTCTCCTCATCTCAGTCCTGAAAGGTTTACCCCATATCCTTAGACTATGACCCCTGGTTCTGGACTCCCCCACCATTGGGAACATCCTTCCTGCATCTACCCTGTCAAGTCCTGTTAGAATTTTATAGGTTTCTATGAGATTCCCCCGTCACTCTTCTGAACTCCAGCGAATATAATCCTAACCCACTCAATTTCTCCTCATACGTCAGTCCTGCCATCCCAGGAATCAGTCTGCTAAACCTTTGTTGCACTCCCGCTATAGCAAGAACATCCTTCCTCAGATAAGGAGACCAAAACTGCACACAATATTCCAAGTGTGGCCTCACCAAGGCCCTCTATAATTGCAGCAAGACATCCCTGCTCCAGTACTTGAATCCTCTTGCTATGAAGGCCAACTTACCATTTACCTTTTTTACTGCCCGTTGCACCTGCATGCTTACCTTCAGCAACTGGTGTACGAGAACACCCAGGTCTCGCTGCATATTCCCCTCTCTCAGTTTATAGCCGTTCAGATATAATCTGCCTTCCTGTTTTTGCTACCAAAGTGGATAACCTCACATTTATCCACATTATACTGCATCTGCCATGCATTAGCCCACTCACTCAATTGTCCATATCACCCTGAAGCCTCTTTGCATCCTCCCCACAACTCACCCTCCCACCCAGTTTTGTGTCATCTGCAAATTTGGAGATATTACATTTAGTTCCCTCATCTAAATCATTAATGTATATTGTGAATAGCTGGGGTCCTAGCACCGATCCCTGCGGTACCCCACTAGTCACTGCCTGCCATTCGGAAAAAGACCCATTTATTCCTACTCTTTGTTTCCTGTCTGCCAACCAATTTTCTATCCATCGCAATACACTACCCCCAATCCCATGCGCTTTAATTTTACATGCTAATCTCTTATGTGGGACTTTGTCGAAAGCCTTCTGAAAGTCCAAATAAACCACATCCACTGACTCCCCCTCATCAACTCTACTAGTTAAATCCTCGAAGAATTCTAGTAGATTTGTCAAGCATGATTTCCCTTTCATAAATCCATGCTGACTCTGCCCGATTCTACCACTGTTCTCCAAGTGCTCTGCTATAAAATCTTTGATAATGGACTCTAGAATTTTCCCCACTACTGATGTCAGGCTGACTGTTCTATAATTCCCTGCTTTCTCTCTACCTCCCTTTTTAAGTAGTGGGGTTACATTAGCTACCCTCCAATCTGTAGGAACTGTTCCAGAGTCTATAGAATCTTGGAAGATGACCACCAATGCATCCACTATTTCTAGAGCCACTTCCTTAAGTACTCAGGAATGCATACCATCAGGCCCTGGCGATTTAACGGCCTTCAATCCCATCAATTTCCCCAACACCATTTCTCTCCTAATACTGATTTCCTTCAGTTCCTCTCTCTCACTAAGCCCTGTGTTCCCCAACATTTCTGGTATGATATTTGTGTCTCCTTTGTGAAGACAGAACCAAAGTATGCATTTAGTTGGTCAGCCATTTCTTTGTTCCCCATATTAAATTCCCCTGTTTCTGACTGTAAGGGACCTACATTTGTCTTCACCAATCTTTTTCTCTTCACATACCTATAGAAACTTTTACAGTCAGTTTTTATGTTCCCTGCAAGTTCGTACTCTATTTTCTCCTTCTTAATCAATCCCTTGGTCCTCCTTTGCTGAATTCTAAACTGCTCCCAATCCTCAGGTCTGTTGTTTTTCCTGGCAAATTTATATGCCTCTTCCTTGGATCTAATACTATCTCTAATTTCCCTTGTATGCCATGGTTTGGCTACCTTTCCCGTTTTACTTTTGCACCAGACAGGGATAAACAATTGTTGCAGTTCATCCATGTGCTCTTTAAATGTTTGCCATTGCCTATCCACCGTCATCCCTTTAAGTAACGTTTCCCAATCCATCATGGCCAAGTCGCGCCTCATACCTTCGTAGTTTCCTTTACTATGATTCAGGACCCTAGTCTCAGAATCAATTACGTCACTCTCCATCTTGATGAAGAATTCTATCATATTATGGTCACTTGTCCCCAAGGGGTCTCGCACCACTACATTGTCAATTATTCCTCTCTCATTACACAATACCCAGTCTAGGATGGCCTGTTCTCTAGTTGGTTCCTCAACGTATTGGTCCAGAAAACCATCCCGTATATATTGCAAGAATTCCTCCTCTACGGTATTGTGACTAATTTGATTTGCCCAATCTATATGCAGATTAAAGTAACCCATAATTACAGATGTTCCTTTATCGCATGCATCTCTAATTTCTTGCTTAATGCCATTCCCAGCATCACCATTACAGTTTGGGAGTCCATATACAACCCCCACTCATGTTTTTTGCCCTTTAGTGTTTCTCAGCTCTATCCATACAGATTCCATATCGTCAGAGCTAATATCCTTCCACATTATTGCGTTAATTTCCTCTTTAACCAGCAATGCAACTCCACTGCCTTTTGCTTTTTGTCTGTCCTTCCTAAATACTGAATATCCCTGGATGTTCATTTCCCATCCCTGCTCACCTTGCAGCCATATCTCCATAATCCCGACTATATCATACCCATTTACATCTATTTGCACGATTAATTCATCCACTTTATTGCGAATGCTCCACACGTTAAGGCACAAAGCCTTAAGGCTTGTCTTTTTAACATTACTTGTCCCCTTCCTACTATTTTTCACTGTGGCTCTGTTCAATTCTGGCCCTTGATTTCTCTGCCTATCACTTTTCTTATTCCCCTTACTGCCTTTTGTTCTTGTCTTTGATCTCCCCTCCTCTGACTCCTTGCAAAGGTTCCCATCTCCCTGCCATTTTAGTTTAAACCCTCCCCAACCACTCTAGCAAATACTCCCCCCGGTCCTGCCCAGGTGTAACCCGTCCAGTTTGTACTGGTCCTACCTCCCCCAGAACTGTTCCCAATGTCCCAGGAATCTAAAACCCTCCCCCTCACACCATCTCTTCAGCCATGTATTCATCCGCTATATCCTGCTATTTCTACTCCGATTAGCACGTGGCACTGGTAGTAATCCTGAGATCACTACCTTTGAGGTTCTACTTTAGCTCCCGAGATTCTGCTTTTAGGACCTCATTTTTTTTTTACCTATGCCGTTTGTACCTATGTGTACCATGACCACTGGCTGTTCACCCTCCCCTTCAGAATGTCCTGTAACCATTCTGAGACATCCTTGACCCTAGCACCAGGGAGGCAACATACCATCCTGGAGTCTCTTTTGCGGCCACAGAAACGCCTATCTATTCCCCTTACAATTGAATCCCCTATAACTATTGCATTCCCACACTTTTTACTCCTCCCCTGTGCAGCAGAGCCAACCGTGGTGCAACGAATTGGGCTGTTGCTGCTTTCCCCTGAGAGGCCATTCCCCCCAACAGTATCCAAAGCAGTATACCTGTTTTGCAGGAGAATAGCCAAGAAAAAAAGATTCCTGAACTGCCTGCCTAGTCCTCTTGCTCTGCCTGGTGGTCACCCATTCCCCTCCTGCCTGTGGGGTCTGAGCCTGCGGTGTGACCACCTCTCTATACCTGCTATGCACGATACTCTCAGCTTTGTGGGTGCTCCACAGTGTCCCCAGCTGCTGCTCTAGCTCCGAAACCCGGGCTTCCAGGAGCTGCAGCTGGAGACACTTCCTGCACACATGCTGGTCCTGGGCACTGGAAATGTTCCCAGCTTCCGACATGGAGCACACCACGGCTTTGAGCTCTCCTGCCAGGACTTAACCCTTTAAATTAAACTAAATTAAACCTTCTGGAAGACCTTAATGTCCAATAATATCAGTTACTCTAGGGCCCTTCTTCCCTGGTCCTCACTACTACAGAACTCCTTAAAAGAAAAACTACTTACTATATTTGAAATAAACTTTAAACTTTTCTTACCTTACTTACCCAGCTATTTAGAGCTATTCCCTAACAGCAGTGACTCACCAACCTCACCTTGCAGCTCTCCTGTGATGTCACTGTTGGCTTTTTTTTTCAAAACTCCGGCGCGCTGTAAGAGGTCCGACTGCTCTCCGCTCCTGAAGGTAAGTGAAGGCCCCGAGCCTCGCACTGGATTTATCCGCTCCCGGGTCTGGTTGTTTTCACACAGGTCCGACTGCTCTCCGCTCCTGAAGGTAAGTCCGGGGCTGGCATCCCAGTTGCTCTTCTGGTGGGTGCAGTCCCAGCAGTGGTCACTGCTCTCAGTGGCACTGCTTGGGCTGAGAGCTGCTAGCCTGTTGATTGGCTGGCAGTTCTTGGAGGCGTGACTTTCTGCCTCAGAGAGATAGAAGTTCTGGCAGAGGCCAATTAAGGGCCTGGGCCCTGTAAAATCATAGCATGGCTCCCAGGCCTGGTGGAGGCGGGCTCGTCCCTGAATTTTTAGCCGGTGTGCGGGGCCTCCAGCCCAACAGACAATTCCAGCCTTGTTCTTTAGATTTGAGCCTCAGGATTACTAGTCCAGTAACATAGCTACAAGACTACTGTATCCATGACATGAATGCACCAGCACCAATAATAATGCCACCTATGATGATAGGGACCTCAGAAGAGGCTCAGTGGGATTGTCCACTCAGCATTTTGATGGCTGATACTTGGAAATAATACAGCCTTTTCTTGTCCTTGCATATTGGGCTGCACCACAGCTGAGAATAGTGATGTTATGAAGTTACTTCCTCCTGTTATTTCTCCGATTGTCTATTCCCACTCTTGATTGAATATGCTAGGAATCCTAAATTTTTCTTAAAATTAACGAGTATTTTTTATTCATTGTCAAGATGTGGGTGTTGCTGCTAAGGCTGGCATTTATTTCTCATCCTTTGCTGCCTTGAAAAGCCTGTGCAGTTCGTATGGTGGAGATGCTCCCACAATTCTGTTAGGTCGGGAGTTCCAGGATTTTGATCTAGCAATGATGAAGGAGCAGCAACATATGTCCAAGTCAATTTATGGTGTGAGACCTGGAGGAGAACATGAAGTGATGGTTTTTCCACGCTCCTGCTAGATGGTGGAAGTTGTAGGTTTGTGAGATTCTGCGGAAGAAACCTTGGCAAGTTGCTGCAGTGCAGCCATGGTAAAGCACTGGAGGCTATTCGGCTCATGATGTTGGTGCTAGCTGTTTGGTACAGTTCTCCATCTAGTCCCATTACTCTGCTGTTTTCCCATAACCATATAAATATTTTCCCTTCAAGTATTTATCCAATTCCCTTTTGAAAGTTACTCTTGAATCTACTTCCACTACCCCTTCAGACAGTGCATTCCAGATGTGTGAGGTGTCAATCAAGAGGTCTGCTTTGTCCTGGATTTGTTGAGCTTCTTGACTGTTCCACCTATGCAGGCAAGTGGACAACATTCCAAACATTCCTAATATGTGCCTTATAGGTGGTGCAGAGGCTTTTTGGGAGTTAGGAAATAAGCCACTCACCACAGAACACCTAGCCTCTGATCTGTTCTAGTAGCCAAGACATTCATGTGGCTGATACAGTTAAGTTTCAGGTCAGTGATTCCCCAGGTGAGAGACTCAGCAATGGACCTTTCTTCTTTCAAGTTTATTTTTAATTCTTTGCATGGCAAGTTGCTGCAAGTGTCAGCTGATAATGTCACAGCAGGGGAAACAGGACATCTGGGTTCTGAATGAACAGGGTGAGAAACTTATCTCTTTAACTAACCAGATTGAAGGATTGTGAGATTAACAGTGCAAGGACTAATAAGGAAGTGTAAATTAAGAGTGGGTGAATTCAACGTCAAATCAAATACAGAGTGAAATAAAGGGAAATAAATATTGGATTAAGAGAGAAACGCAAGACAGAATGGAAAAGTAATTTTTTAATTTTGACATTTTAAAAATCTCCAACAACATCCTGAGGAATGAGAAGTCCTACTTGTAATAATTAATTTTCAGTGCCAGAGAGGTTGATCAACAGTCATGACATTGTTCAAAGGGTACTTTGATGGGAATGTGCAAGATTTAACTTTCTGTGGTGAGTTTAGTTCATATCTAAAGCACAAGTACAGCAGCTTCATATTTAATGTATTGGTGAAGCAGACAGTGAGAAGCCATTTTCATTAAGCTAACAGCAGAGCAGCGCAACTCGGACAGCAACTTCTGTATCTTCACACTTAATCTCACTGCTGACACTCACTTAAAGCTGCTTTAGCATTTGTACATGAATAAAGACGAGCGTCATTAGCCTCGCCGAGATTTTTTGACAGGAAAATCTGAGCTATTTACTTTGAGGGGGGAGTTTCCACTCACAATGAAGGCAGAGTTTCCAGCTGGACTCGGGTAAAATGGCGGCTCCAGCGGTTTCCATGGTTCCCGCTCGGAAACTGTTAGTGATCGGTCCTCATTCACTGTGGCACCTTCTGGGTGCAATCGGTCCGTTCCGGCTGCTTACCGGTCCATTTGTTGAATGTCCGATCCGACCCCGGTTTCGGTGTCCGGTACAGGGCCGAACCCCAGGCGCCGCTGGGGGCTGCTTCTCCTGGGCGCTGCCGGCGGAGCAGTGTTCGCTCTGTATGCGGCGACCGCACCGTTTGTGGCCCCGGCTCTGAGGCGGGTTTGCCTCCCCTTCGTCCCGGCAAGCACGGAACAGGTGGAGACGGTGCTGCAGCTTCTGAGAGGCCGCCGGGGTGCGCTGGTGGATATTGGCAGCGGGGACGGCAGAATAGTGAGTGACTGAGAGAAGGAGAACGATGGCGAAGAATGGCTCAGGGAATGGGGAGAGGAAGAATGCGAAGGCGACAGAGAAAGTGGGCAAGGGAGGGCGAGAGTTGACAAGGGCGGGTGAAGGAGAGAAAGGGAGGCGACCACGCCCAAGGGAGAGAGAAGTGGGGGCGAGCGAGGGTGTTGAGCGTGGGCGAGAGCAAGGGGGCGACGGCGGGAGAGAGTGAGTGCGGGAGGGGGCGAGGGAGAGAGAGGGGGCGAAAGGGCGGGTGAGAGGTGGCGAGGGAGAGGGACGACAGAGATGGGGGAGAGTGAGTTGGGGAGAGAGAGTGTGGGTGAGGGAGAGGCGAACGAGAGGGGTGGGAGAGGGGAAAAGAGAGAGGGAGGGGAGCATGAGGTGGCGGGTGGGGGAGTGAGAGTGGGAGGGAGAAAGAGCGGGGAACCTAGAGAAGGTTGACGATAGTAAGAGAGAGCGAAGCGAGAGAGGGTGGGAGAGCCAGTGAGCGAGAGAGGGCAGGCGATGGATAGGGGGAGCAGGAGAGGATGGGCGAGGAGCAGGAGAGGGTAGATGAGAGAGAGAGGGGGGGAATGGGAGAGGGCGGGTGAGGTGGGGAGAAGGAGAGGGCGGGCGGGCGAGAGAGCGGGAGTAGGAGAGGGCAGGCAAGAGAGAAAGAGGGGGAGCGACGGGGGTTAGGAGAAAGTTTGAGTGGGAGAGGGCGGGCGAGAGAGAAAGTGAGGAGGAGCGGGGGATGGAGAGAGAGAGAGTGATGGAGGGTGGACGAGAGAGAGGAAGCAGGAGAGGGTGGGTGGGAGAGAGGGAGTGGGTGGGGGAGAGAGAGTGGGAGCAGGAGTGGGTGGGGGAGAGAGAGTGGGAGCAGGAGTGGGTGGGGGAGAGAGAGTGGGAGCAGGAGTGGGTGGGGGAGAGAGAGTGGGAGCAGGAGCGGGTGGGGGAGAGAGAGAGAGTGGGAGCAGGAGAGGGCAAGCGAGGGAGAGGGTGCCAGAGAGCACGAGAGGCGGAAAGGGCAGGTGAGAGAGAGAGCGCGAGTTGGAAAGTGTGGATGAGAGAACGGGTAAGGAGGGTGAGGCCAGAGTGGGAAGGTGGGGCCTGGAAGGGAGGGCGTGGGCGAGAGTGGGAATGGGAGGATGTGGGCGAGAGCAGGAAGGCGAGTGGGAATGTGAAAGGGAGGATGAAAGCGTGTGGGAAAGGGGGAGAATGTGGTTAAAGGATGGAGAGAGAAGGGAATGGGAAAGGGTGAGTGTGAGAGAGGGGGTAGGACTGGGAAAGGGTGGGCATGAGTGGAAAAAAGGATGGAGTGGGAGAGGCTGGGAAATGGAGGGCAGGGGAGGGATAGAGTAAGTGGGAGAATGGGAAAGGGGAGTGTGGGAAAGGAAGGGAGTTAGAAGAAAGGAAGGGCAAAAGAGAGAATGGGAGTGGGAAAGCGAGGGTGAGCGAGTGGGAAAGGGAGGCTGAGAGGGTGGAGAGTAAGGGGTGCAAGAGCAGGAAAGGGTGGGTGAGAGAAAAATAGAGGTTGAAAGGTTTGGAGACTGAGAGAGAGAGGGAAAGGGAGGGTGAGATAGAGAGCTGGTGATGAGGGAAAGTGAGGGGACAGGATGAATTGAGCTTTGAGTCCCTGAGTAGTTTGCAGTCAACCCCAGGAAAGGTGGAGGTGTTTGGGATTGATATTTACACATTGGAGAAGGTGGGATGTAAATCACTCACAAAGAGATGGAGGAACCAGAATAGAAAATGTTGGAAATAAACCTGGGTCATCAGCAGATTCGAGTTCTTGTTGTAACCCATAGTCAGAGCTGGATTAAAGAAAGATGAAGGGAAATTATGGATATTTCAATCAGAGAAGGTATTAATGAATTGCAAAGGATCCAGAGTGATACTTAGGGTGCCACGGTCTTATTTCTATGATGGGTGGGCTCAAAATTCAGCCCATTTTGTGTTCATCTTTTTTTGTTATCCTTTTTTATAATAAATTAATAGGAAGCAAAATGAATTCAAGCCTCCACCGGCTTACTGTACATAATGTGATTTACAACCCCATTTATATGATTTTTGTAATCTGATGCAGCTGCCTTGCTTTGAATTCACCTTGTTTGCATTGTGAAGTGAATTTGGAGACTGGGAGTCGTGGTGAACAACTGCACACATATGCACTTAACTGGCGGCAGGCCAGGGAGCTCTCCTGATGTTGCATTACTACCCTGAATAGGTGAATTAAAAGTGAAATTGTGGAGTGGTCCCTGTTCTGCAGGCATGTACATTGCCACATGCATATTACAGCATTGTTTTTAGAGGTGTAATATAAATGGGAGATCAGGGGGTCTTTGTAAGCAGTTGCAAAGTGACTGTTAATGAATCAATAGGAGGACCCCTGCATACAAGTGATTAACCACACCTCTCAATAATGTGTCTGTCAGATTTTGGAATTAACATAAGCATGCGACAGCTGCCTGAGATAGACCAAAAAGAAATTCAATTGATTGGGAAGTCCTGAGGGAGGAAATGAAATGCCCATGTCCTATATATTAAAATTAACATTGTGATTCTCCCAAGGGCAGTGAACTTTAACACTTCCTGACGTTCCTTCTTGGATATAGCATTAGCAAGATAAGAAGTGAAGACTAGAAGACATAATGGAAGGAGAAGAGTGTGAAATTCCTCTTGGCTAATTTTAGCAAAGAACTGATGTAATGTCCGAGCATGGAAATAAGAGATCATTTTAATGTAATACTAGGCCACAAAGGGAATTTTAAACAGTTTACTGTTCAAAAGCATAGCCGAGAAAACTTATGCAAATGACAGGTACATTTCATAACAAACTGTATTCCATTCTAAGTAATCACCATAAGTATATTTGTGGGCCAGGTTTCTCTGAGAAAGGCACACATTTTATTTGATTGCAATTATAATCCACACCAGAGATTTCAAAACTCATTCTGTTTTTTAAAATCCATAGTGACTAATTAACATTAGTCTAGTAATCTGATTTGTAATTTTATAGAGATGTTAGTCCTGCCAATGGAGTGTATAAGTTAGTTTTTCCTGTGTGTTCTATGAGCATGGAATTTGTTCGACCCAGTTTTCACTGATATTTTGCTGAAGTCTGCGCTGATCTAGCCAATGGCAATTTACGCCAACTTTTCCTGCAGTTCTTATTTGCATATGTCAGAATGTAAAAATCGGCATAAAACCAGCACAAATTCAGTGTTCCCATTCAGGGCCCAAAGAACCATACAGAGCATATGCTATCTTCCTTGTTAAGCCTCTCTTTATCTTAGTGATGTTATGAAAATTAGTTTGAATCAGTCGTACACATTAAGCACAGCTGCCTGTTTTAGAAAAAATGCCACTGTGGAAGCTTTTCTGTTTTTAATGTTACTAATTCTGATGCTTAAAAAGCAGTCAAAGATATACAAAATACAATACAAATCAATGAAATTTATTTTTAGAAAATTCACTAAGAAAATCCCTATTCAATGGCAGAAATAAAGTTTGGGGCCTATTTCAATATTGCAACTCCTCCGTTAAGCTGATTTTGGACTATGTGGGAAGATGTTGTGCATAAATTTTGAGCCCTTCAGAACTGGCATAAATGCAGGAAATATGTATTCTCTGGTTTTCTGCGTGGGGGCAGCGCTATGTTAAAAACTTCAGTAGTGTGATGGTGGATGTAACTTAGGAGCGGCACAAATGATTGTGGAAATTTCTGTGTAATGAGGTTCTTTCTAGTGTAAGTCACTTGCATGTAAATTTGCTTGTTTAAAAAACAACTAATGTACTTACACTGTTGTGCCGTAAACTATTAGGAAATTCTGTGCTATGAAATATGCCTGAGAGTGATTACACAGCAAGGAATTAAGAAGAAAATATTGAGTGAGTTCAATAACTCATGTTGACAAACAATAGTCATGTTGTGCACAGGAAGATCTAATAAGATGGAAAGAAGGAAGAACTTGTGTTTATATAGTGCCTTTCACATTCTCAGGATGTCCCAAAGTGCCAACACTAGTAGGAAGCTGTAGTTACAGCATGAGGAGATTACATATTTTTATTATAACTGTGGCCAAAGGAATTCATAAGATAAATATAAAAATGAGAGAATATATGACTTTAAGTGGTGCTGAATTAATTGATTCTGTGCCCTATCCCTGCTTCATATAAAAACACAACTTGGTCTTGATTCCTTGTGTGCATTCCATGAGAGGTCAACTAATATTACAGCTATATATTTGATCAGTTTGTGCAACCCTGCCTGAAACATTTTCTAACCAAATGTGGTTTATTGCTGCAATGTCCTAGATATTGTTTAAGAGGTAATGGGTTTTCACCAGATTTTGGGGACAGACCTGATGAAAGTTGACATCTATTTCTCTATTATGAATATTACTGTTCTAAAAATAGAACATTTTAACACTAAATGCATTAAATGTTTTGTTTGGAAGAACTTGAAATTTTGGATTATTTTTGATATGAAATCTGCTATATTGGTCACAGCAATGTGGAAATTGTGGGCACAACTTTTATAGTGACATAGTAGGTGTCCAATGTTTATTGTATTTGCATATATATGTTAGTGGATCATTAAAAACCAGCAACCTGTTTGCCTTTTTTGACTTTATAGGTAATTGCAGCAGCAAAGCAGGGGTTTCGAGCTGTGGGTTATGAGCTGAACCCCTGGTTGGTTTGGTATTCTAGGTACAAGGCATGGCGGGAAGGAGTGCACCACAATACTAGATTTTACATCTCTGACTTATGGAAGGTACAGAAAGTCTTGCATAATTCATGCAGAGCTATTCCTTTATATTTTTCAAATTCTGTTATTTTCAATGTAGGTAATTATTTTTGTCCTATACTTTTAGGTCAACTTCTCAGAATATAGTAATGTTGTCATATTTGGAGTTCCTCAGATGGTGAGTCTGTTGTTAATTAATTCTAAAAGGTTTACCTGCAATGGGTGGTTGTTGGTCGGCACAGACTCTGTGGGCCGAAGGGCCTGTTTCAGTGCTGTATCTCTAAATAAAATAAAAATAATACATAAGAGTGAATTTTGCAATAATGTACCTGGTGTGGCGCCTCACTTGATGGGGTCATGCATTGGCGAACTGGGCAGAGAGCCATTTTTATACAAATTTTCAATTATTTCTTCTAAAGTCTCAATTATATTCATAACAGATGGAACTGGAGAGTTTTATGTTTGGAGGTTGACTTCATTAGTGTCTTACAAGTAAATATATTAAATGAGTTTGTTTATAGGAACTGGTTGTAAATTGACTTACACACCTTTTCAAGCCTTAGACCTTGGGTTGGAATCTAGCACAGAATGATTGGATTATGGTTGCCTCCCTCTGGTAGTCAGTGTCTTAAGTGAAATAGTTTGTTCCCTTCAATTCAGTTCCTAGTGGCTGTAAGTTTGTAACACAAGGGCTATGGGACTGACTGAGGTGGGTGAAAAAAAATCATGCAATAGCAGTAGGCAGGTCTGTTTCTGAAGCTTGGGATACAGACAGAATTGTACAGTGCCTTTCATGTCCCCAGGATGCCCTATAGTTATTCACAGTCAATGAATTATCTTTGTTGTGTGGTCACAGTTATATAGGTTGCAGAAGAAGCTGTTTGTCTTGTAACAGACCTTGGAGTGCTTATTGCTATTCACTCTGCCACTTGGATTGTGTAAGGACATGAAGAAGTGGTAGGATTAAAAATGCAGCAAGAGTTGGTATGTTACCTTTTAAAAATGTGTTTTTTCTTTGAGGATTACTTCACCTCCTGTCCAATCTGCAACTGAGGGACGGGGTGCACACAATCTATGTTCAGGGTGCTTGTCTTGAAAACAGCAGCTTGCAGTTCAGGATGGCTCACTTGCTGCTATTCTTATAGATTAATTTATTTTCTTTCTTCCTATCAGAGATAGCCTAGCCTGCACTTGACATCTCTTGATGGTGTGGCTGAAAGCAGGAGTTCACAATGTTGCAGCATAGTCATGAACTCTACTACTCCATACCGCACACATTTATAATGTATGTGAAAGATTTTTAAATCTATGAATAGAATTTTTTTCATGTTCATTTAATGGTGTATTTGAAGTTTAGGCCTCATCTAATTGCAGTAAATTTCTATTATTTCTTGTGTCACAAAAACATGCTAGGTTGAATGATTTTTTAAAATCCACAGGCTGGAAACCTGAATATTAAACTGGTGGAGACGAACCACTCAAACCTTGCAAGCTTTGACCTCTGTTTGCTGACCGTGAGCACTGAGGCATATTCCTTGCTGCAGTCTGTAGTGTTCAGTGGTTTGATTGATCAGTGTTTGATTGTGTTGGTCTTTTCACCAATCAATGCTGACTGTGCTTGGTGACTTAAGCTTGCCAGGGGAGCTATTGAGACAGTTGTTTAGAGAATTGTCCGGAAAGGACAGACAGAAAACCTCCTTCAGTTACACAGTTGAGAGAACTTCTTGGAAAAGAATAGACAGAGATCTCTCTCGCAGGAATTCAGCTGCTTTGCTGTCTCCCAGAGAACCACTAATCAGCGTCCATGCCATCAAACTGGAAGCCTCAGGATCACCAAATTCGGCCTGAAGCCAGCCAAGTCACCAACCTCCACAGACTGTATACTCCTTTTATTTCTCTGGACTCTAACTCAACAAAACTACTTTTCCTCACTGTAACCTATGTGTGTGAAAGTAGGAGTGTATTTTATTATTTTTACTTAGATCGGTTTAAGTACAATAAAGATAACCTCTTTCTTTGTTAAACTTGAGAAAACCTGTACAATTGGCTCTTTTTATGATCATAGCGTGTAAACAAGTAAACAGCCACTGAATTGGTAAAGCATAACCACTTTAAAAAAGAAATAAATCTGTTGTCAAACAAGGAGAGGGAAAAGAGGGGGAGCCCTTTGACCCCCTCCTCACCTGATCGTAACACTTATTTTCAAGGTTGGTTGAAGATCTATTTTTATTTCATTTGGCTTTTAAGCCCACAACTCCACCACTCATCCCCTGGTCTGTGTTTTAATGGAGTAACAAGACTGGGGATGCGTGAGTAGGTGAAGAGAAGGAATCTCATGTTTTCAGTCAGCCTTAAGATGTAGAAAACATTGAAATCTTGATCTTGGACCAATCATCATTGGGTGATTTTCATTTTAAAGGTACATGGGTTAATGGAGGCAGGACCCCCAAGAACTTGGTTTTGTCATGAATCAAGAAATTGGTATTGAAACCATACCTGCCTATTAGAAAGCATGTTTTAATAAAGACTGTTGTCAGTGTTAAATGTGAATTGTGAGACCATGTCATTTTTTTCTGAAATACAACTTTTGGATTAGGAGAATTTTTCTTTAATTAGTAGCAACATCTGCTTTATATGGGGGATGTTTCTAACTGTGGTTTCTGCTGTTCCAGATGCCGTCCTTGGAGGATAAACTTCAGAACGAGCTGAAGGGCAGTGCCAGAGTCGTAGCCTGTCGTTTTCCATTTCCCAGTTGGATTGCTGTTCATGAATCTGGAAAGGGAATCAATACTGCCTGGTTGTATGATGCAAAGTCATTTAAAGCCACAGCAAAAGAAGTCGTCGATTAAAACAATGGAAAGGACAAGGCATGCGTAATTTTCATATTGCTGCAGAGTGGCTACAAGATTGTCTGAGAATTAAATGTGGAAAAACTTTGTTAGGAAGTGACCTAATTTGTCAACTAGTCAGTTTGGAGCTGCAACATTTCTTTTAAGCCTATCTGTTTTTCACAGGACAAGTAATGGGAATACTGAACTCCTGTATAACTGTGAACAAATGTTTCTACTCTATCAGATTCAGTTAACAGAAGTGACATTTTAAATTAACTCCGTCCAGATGGGTTGTTTATTAAAATATAAGAAATGTTGCTAACTTATGTCTGGTTTATTGCAACAGACTCTCAGAACTACCAGCTGCCTCCTTTCCCTGGGATGGTACTGTTAGTGTAATGTGGGTGGGGCACTTATACAGATGAGAAAAATTTAATCTTTGATTTTCGATGAGTTATCCAATCTTAGTTGTGTGACAGTGAAGGTGCACAATTTCCAGATTTTGATCATTATCCAGTGACCCTTGAGTACATGGTGAGGACAGGATTGTGTTTGGTATTGGTGTTTAGTCCCCCAAGTGCCATCAAGCGGCACTTGCTTAGCAATAACCTGCTCAGTGAAGCTCAGTTTGGGTTCCGCCAAGGCCACTCAGCTCCTGACCTCATTACTGCCTTGGTTCAAACATGAACAAAAGAGCCTAGACATCAAGGCAGCATTTGACCGAGTATGGTATCATGGAGCCCTAGCAAAACTGAGGTCAATGGGAATCAGGGGGAAAACCCTCCGCTGGTTGGAGTCATACCTAGCACAAAGGAAGATGGTTGTGGTTGTTGGAGGTCAATCATCTGAGCTCCAGGCCATCACTGCAGGAGTTCCTCAGGGTAGTGTCCTAGGCCCAAACATCTTCAGCTGCTTCATCAATGACCTTCCTTCAATCATAAGGTCAGAAGTGGGGATGTTCGCTGATGATTGCACAATGTTCAGCATCATTTGTGACTCCTCAGATACTGAAGCAGTCTGTGGAGAAATGCAGCAAGACCTGGACAATATCCAGGCTTGGGCTGATAAGTGGCAAGTAACATTCGCGCCACACAAGTGCCAGGTAATGACCATCTCCAACAAGAGAGAATCTAACCATCTCCCCTTGACATTCAGTGGCATTGCCATCGCTGAATCCCCCACTATCAACATCCTAGGGGCTACCATTGACCAGAAACTGAACTGGAGTAGCCATATAAATACCGTGGCTACAAGAGCAGGTCAGAGGCTAGGAATCCTGAGGCTAGTAACTCACCTCCTGACTCCCCAAAGCCTGTCCACCATCCACAAGGCACAAGTCAGGAGTGTGATGGAATACTCTCCACTTGCCTGAATGGGTGCAGCTCCAACAACACTGAAGAAGCTCGACACCATCCAGGACAAAGCAGCCCGCTTGATTGGCACCCCATCTACAAACATTCACTCCCTCCACCACCGACGCACAGTGGCAGCAGTGTGTACCATCTACAAGATGCACTGCAGCAATGCACCAAGGCTCCTTAGACAGCACCTTCTAAACCCGTGACCTCTACCAACTAGAAGGACAAGGGCAGCAAATACATGGGAACACCACCACCTGCAAGTTCCCCTCCAAGTCACACACCATCCTGACTTGGAACTATATCGCTGTTCCTTCACTGTTGCTGGGTCAAAATCCTGGAAGTCCCTTCCTAACAGCACTGTGGGTGTACCTACCCCACATGGACTGCAGTGGTTCAAGAAGGCAGCTCACCACCACCTTCTCAAGGGCAATTAGGGATGGGCAATAAATGCTGGCCTGGCCAGCGACGCCCACATCCCATGGATGAATAAAAAAACAACGACCATCCCTTAATCAGTCTGCCAGTCGGAACATCGGCACAGGAGTAGGCTGCTTAGCACCTCGAGCCTGTTCTGCCAGTTAATGATCTGATCTGTGACCAAACTTCACATAGCAGCATTTGCTTTATCCTTTCTTTGGTTAACAAAAATCCATCAATCTCAGATTTAAAACCAAAAATTGCCATCGCAGAAGAGAGTTCCAAAGTTCTACCACCCTTTGCATGTAGAAATGTTTCCTAACTTCACTCCTGGCTCTAATTTTTAAGCTATAATCCTCTAGTCCGAGACTCCCCAATTAACAGGTTAGATTGAGAGAAACTATTTCGATCAGTTTCTCTTGATATCTTGAAAACTTCGATCACATCACCCTTAATCTTCTAATTGCGGGAAATCCAGCCCTAGTTTGTGTAATTTAACCCTTGAAGTCCAGGTATCATTCTAGTAAATTAGATTGCACTCCCTTCAATAGCAATATTATCCTTTCAAAGGTGTGGTGTCCAGAATGCTCACAGTACTCCAGGTGTGGTCAAACCCAAGGCTTTGTATTGCTGAAACATGATTTCTAACCCCTTGTGTTCTAGTCTTCCAGATATAGAGATTAGCACTCCATTAGCATTTTTGATTATTTTTGTACCTGTCGATGACATTTTATGTACATGGATCTTTAAATGTCAAAGTCATAACAGCTCAGAAGGAGGCCATTCAGCCCACCAAATGTCTAGCATTTCACTGTTTAGAAAATATGCTATTCTACCCCTTTAGATCCAAAGTGGGTGAGCTGACATTTGCTTATATTGAAATCCATTTGCCACAGTTTGGCCCATTAGTTTTATGCTTCCATCTGCACTGCTTACAATGCCACCTATCCTTGTGTCATTGGCAAACTTTGATATGTGGTTCTCTATCCATTATCTGAATTGTTAATAAATGCAGTGAATAGTTGAGGCCCCAACTCAGATCCCCATGGGATGACACTTAGTCTGCCAATTAGAGTATTTGCCCATTCTCCCTTCTCACTGTCTCCTGATGCTTAGGCAATCTTCTAACCAGGTCACTAATTTACCCTCGATTCCATGTGCTTCAACTTTAGCTAACAGCCTCTCATGATGGACTTGACCAAATGCCTTCTGGAAGTTAACATCCATAGACATTCTGACCGCTACTTTAGTCACCTCTTGTTACGACCAGGTGAGAAAGGTGTCTAGGGGTCTTTTACTGTCTTCATCTGGTCTTATTGTAACAGGGTTCAATTTTAAATGTGCTGTGTTTTGAGCTCCCCCTTGGTGCATCCTTGTTCACCAATTTCCGACTATAAGGCAAAGAAATGAGCATAAACAGGCTTTCTTAGGTTTAACGAAGAAAAGTGAAATTTATTAAAAACTTAAATTCTAATTTGGATAATGCCTACGGATACACGGCGCACACCACGCTAGCATGCATACATGATACGCACATGCAAATAGAGACAGAAAAGAGCAGAGGAAAAATAAAATGGAGAGGTTTGAGGCAATATCAGAAGAGTTTCTTGTTACTGTGCTTGGAGCTCACTGTAGTATTTTTGTAGGTAGTCTTGCTTTTCGTTGGGGCCCAGTATTATTCTTAAACCTCGTTGACTGTAGGAGGTTTTTCTCTCTTGGGGTTCCTGTGTCTTCAATGGGTCTTCAGTTCCATGAGAAAGAGATGAGCAGACGGGAGAGAGTTGTTCTCAGTTCAGGAGCAAACAGCTTTCTGAGTTTTAAAACTCTGGCAAGTTCAAATTCAAAAAACTCCAACCACCAGTTAGTCATGTGACTAAATTGGTCTGACCAGGTCTTCTGTATATTGGAGAAGCAGGGACTGGGTCATTTGTTCCAACACTGTCTGCTGCTATGCAAAAAATGTCATTCCGGTGAGGGGCCTGGCAATTACTTATGATAGGCCCTCTTCCCAGCATGTGGTGAAATGAGGTGTGCCTCATTCTTGGCAGGTGGGGGCCTGCATGACATCTGTTCAAAAAGTTTGTTCAGTTTCATCAGGCATGACCTACCCTTTAAAAATCCATGCTGACTCTCTGATCAACTGAAGATTTTCAAGGTCTTCCTTCACTACATCTTTAATCATAGATTCCAGTAATTTACTGACAACTGCCACATATTCACCTCCCAAATCTGCTTATCCTATCTATGACAATTTGCATATGCCTCGGGTTATAATCCAGAGATTATAATCCTGGAGGTCCTTTTATTAAAATTTAGCTCCTATCTCCTGGTACTCTCTGCCTTGTCTGATGCTCTGCCTGTCCTGATAGGCCACGCTGCTAACAACTCTTTCCACTCCAGTGTGATGCCACCACACAACACATCTTCCGTTTCCCACCCATGTCAGTATTCCGAAGGGATCGTTCCCTCCGCGACACTCTGGTTCACTCCTCCATCGCCCCCGAAACCTCGTCCCCTTCCCACGGCACCTTTTTTAAAATTAATTCGTGGGATGTGGACATTGCTGGCTATGCCAGCATTTATTGCCCATCCCTAATTGCCCTTGAGAAGGTGGTGAGCCGCCTTCTGGAACCTCTGCAGTCCATGTGGGGTAGGTACACCCACAGTGCTGTTAGGAAGGGAGTTCCAGGATTTTGATCCAGTGACAGTGAAGGAACGGTGATATAGTTCCAAGTCGGGATGGTGTATTTTTCAGTCTTCCTTGGACTCTGGGGTGGTGCCAGAGGACTGGAGAATTGCAAATGTTACACCCCCATGTTCAAAAAAGGGTGTAAAGATAAGCCAGTCAGTTTAACTTTGGTGGTTGGGAAACTTCTAGAAAAAATAATTCAGGACAAAATCAATAGTCACATGGACAAATGCGGGTCAATTAAGGAAAGCCAGCATGGATTTCTCATGGGATAATCAAGTTTAACTAACATGCTGGAGTTTTTTGAGGAGGTAACAGAAAGTTGATGAGGGCAATGCTGTTAATGTGGTGTACATGGACTTTCAAAAGGCGTTTGATACAGTGACACACACAGACTTGTGAGCAAACTTGTAGCTCATGGAATAAAAGGAACGGTAGCAACATGGATACGAAATTGGCTGAGTGACAGGAAACAAAGAGTAGTGGTTAATGGATGTTTTTTGGGCTGGAGGAAGGTTTGTAATGGAATTCCCCAGGGATGAGTGTTGGGACCCTTGCTTTTCCTGATATATATTAACGACCTAGACCTTGGTGTACAGGGCACAATTTCAAAGTTTGCAGATTATACAAAACTTGGAAGCGTTGTGAACTGTGAGGAGGATAGTGTAGAACTTCAAAAGGACATAGACAGGTTGGGGAATGCACGGCCAGGTGGGAGATGAAATTCAATGCAGAGAACTGTGAAGTGATTCATTTTGGTAGGAAGAACATGGGGAGATAATATAGAATAAAGGGTACAATTCTAAAGGGGGTGAGGAACAGAGGGACCTGGGTGTATATGTGTATAGATCATTGAAGGTGGCAGGGCAGGTTGAGAGTGGTTAATAAAGCATACAGTATCCTGGGCTTTATTAACGGGGGTATAGAGTACAAGAGCAAGGAAATTGTATAACACACTAGCTCAGCCTCAGCTGGAGTATGCGTCCAGTTTCAGGCGCGCACTTGAGGAAAGACGTGAGGGCATTGGAGAGAGTACAGAAAAGATTCATGAGAATGGTTCCAAGGATGAGGAATTTCAGTTATGAAGATAGATTGGAGAAGTTAGAACTGTTTTCCTTGGAGAGGAGAAGGCTGAGAGGTGATTTGATAGAGGTATTCAAAATCATGAGGGGTCTGGGCAGAGTAGATAGAGAGAAACATTTGTGAAAGGATCGAAAACGAGAGGGCACAGATTTAAAGTATTTGGTAAGAGAAGCAAAAGTGACATGAGGAAAATCTTTTTCACGCAGCAAGTGGTTAAGTTCTGGAATGCGCTCCTGAGAACGAGGTGCAGGTGGGTTCAATTGAAGCATTCAAAAGGGAATTATATTGTTATTTGAAAAGGAAGAATGTGCAGGGTTATGGGGAGACGGCAGGGGAATGGAACTGAGGGAGTTGGTCTTTCAGAGAGCCTGTGCGGACACGATGGACTGAATGGCCTCCATCTGCACTATAATGATTCTGTGATTCTGTGTGTGGTTTGGAGGGTAACCTGCAGGTGGTGGTGTTCCCATGCAACTACTGCCTTTGTCCGTCTCTGTGGTAGAGGTCGTGGATTAGGAAGGAGCCTTGGTGCATTGCTGCAGTGCATCTTGTAGATGGTACACATTGCTGCCAATGTGCGTCAGTGGTGGAGGGAGTGAATGTTTGTAGATGGGGTGCCAATCAAGCGGGCTGCTTTGTCCTGGATGGTGTTGAGTTTCTTGAGTGTTGTTGGAGCTGCACCTATCCAGGCAAGTGGAGAGTATTCCATCACACTCCTGACTTGTGCCTTGTGGATGGTAGACAGGCTTTGGGGAGTCAGGAGGTCAGTTACTTGCCATAGGATTCTTAGCCTCTATCCTACTGTTGTAGCTATGGTAGTTATATGGCTACTCCAGTTCAGTTTCTGGTCAATGGTAACCCCCAGGATGATAGAGGGGTATTTAGCGATCGTAATGCCATTGAATGTCAAGGGGAGATGGTTAGATTCTCTCTTTTTTGAGATAGTCATTGCCTGGCACTTGTGTGGCGTGAATGTTACTTGCCACTTATCAGCCCAAGCCTGCATATTGTCCAGGTCTTGTTGCATTTTGACACAGACTGCTTCAGTATCTGAGGAGTCACGAATGGTGCTGAATATTTTGCAATCATCAGCGAACATCCCCGCTCTGACCTTCTGATTAAAGGAAGGTCATTGATGAAGCAGCTGAAGATGTTTGGGCCTAGGACACTACCCTGAGGAACTCCTGCAGTGATATCCTGGAGCTGAGATGATCGACCTCCAACAACCACAACCATCTTCCTTTGTGCTAGGTATGACTCCAACCGGCGGATTGTTTTCCCCCTGATTCCCATTGACTCCAGTTTTGCTATGGCTCCATGATGCCATACTCGGTCAAATGCTGCCTCGATGCCAAGGGCAATCACTCTCACCACACCTCTTGAGTTCAGTTCTTTTGTCCATATTTGAACCAAGGCTGTAATGAGGTCAGGAGCTGAGTGACACAGGCGGATCCCAAACTGAACGTCAGTGAGCAGGTTGTTGCTTGCTTGCACTGTTGACGACACCTTCCATCACTATGATCGAGAGAACCTTCCCATGCAATCGCAGGAGGTGTAATACCTGCCCTGTTACTTCCTCTCTCCTCACCATCCAAGGCCCTAAACACTCCTTCCAGGTGAAGCAGTGATTTAATTGTACTTCCTTCAATTTAGTATACTGTATTGGCTGCTCACCATGCAGTCGCCTGTACCTTGGGGAGAGCAAACGCAGATTGGGTGATCGCTTTGCAGAACACCCCCACTCAGTCCGAAAGCATGACTCCGAGCTTCTGGTCATTTGCCATTTCAACACCCACCGCCCCCCCCCCCACCCCCTGCTCTTATGCCCACATTTCTGTCCTTGGCTGCTGCAGCATTCCAGTAAAAATTAACGCAAGCTCAAGGAGCAACACTTGATCTTTTGATTAGACACTCTACAGCCTCACGGACTCAACCTTGAGTTCAACAATTTCAGAGCATGACTGACCTGTTTTTACATTATTCTATTTTGTAAATTTTATTTTATTTTTTAATCATGTGCCTGTTTTTTCATGGGGACAGAGCTGCTTATTAATCTGCCATGAACACTCTCTCTGGACTAATGCTTTGTCTTTCACCACAAGCATGAACACACTCTTGCCTTTGTCCCAGGACAGCTTTGTTATTTAATCTCTCCTGCCCTCTGCCTTATCACACACCTTCCCTTTTATTCTTTTCCCACCAACAACCCCCCCTTTCACTTGCTTAAAACCTAATTCTTTTTTAACCTTTGCCAGTTCTGATGAAAGGTCACAGACCGGAAACATTAACTCTGCTTCTCTCTACACAAGTGCTGCTTGACCTGCTGAGTATTTCCAGCACTTTCTGTTATTATTTTTGACGACTCACACACTGTTTAAATCTGCTGCACTTCTTATTGCCCCAAGCTTAAACAAACCACTAAAAATGTTAAAGGCATAAAGAAGCACCACCTTCCCCCTCTGCACTGGAATCCTACTCTCACCAAATTCTAAACTACCCTCTCTGTTCACAGTGCATTCAGTTAACGTTGTGATCCGTAGTTACACTCTGTGCCAGTACTTGCAGTCTTGGCTTACACTGGAATGGTTATACGGCTGAGGTAATGTCAGGTCACCTTAACCTATGGAGAGCTTCCCCTTTTCTTCTGAAGGTAGTGGTTCATGCCGAGCTAAATGAAAGAGGGTAAAGTGGGAGAGAGAAAAATGGGTCTGTTCTGGCTGATGTACAAGGTCACATGCTGCTGCTTTAACAAAATTGGTTTGTCAACAGGATTTCTACAATCATGTCTTAAAAATAAACTCTACTTTTTGAAGAAAAAGCAATTATCTTTAAGCAGCTGCGTATTAAACAGCCAGAGCCATATACATTAATGAAGACTGTGCTCAGTTTTATTCATATATATGTTATTTGTCTTCTGCAGAGTAGATGTATTGTTGCTTTGTTGAATACTGCTGCTTGTTTAAAGCAGTAAAATTGAGTGTTGGCACTATGGGTGCTATACAAAAATAAAATGTCAGTGTATCTTTCTGTAAAGTTGAAATTTGATAGTATTTTCTTGATATAGTCAAACGAGTGTAACTGAACTGCTGTCAGCAGTGCTTCAGATAGCATGTTACAGAGCCAGCATTAGAATATGGTTATACATCAATAGTCTGACAGGTTGAAAGATGCTTTGGGCAAGAGAAGACCATTGATCCACTTCACAAACCTTTCCAAAGCTTCCATCAGGTTCCTTACTGTTATTTTAGAACTAATAGTCCTGAATCTCCCTTTTCTAACAGTAATTCATTCAGTCCCTTTTTTCTATTAGTTCATGGGATGTGAGCATTGCTGGCAAGGCCAGCACTTTATTGTCCATCCGGAATAAAACCTGCCATAGTTTCTGTTCCACCATCCCTGCTGGAAATCTGTTTTTGGTGCTAATACCTCTTTAGATTAGGAAAAAAAAAGTTACCTAACTTTTTCTTTGACATACTTACCTTAAAATTTAAAATCCTGCTCATTGAATCCTGTATCCCCTAAGCTTCTTTCAATAATTCTACCTTTCTTGTAATTCAAAGACCATAACTGAACAGTTTTGCTCACCAGATTATAGGAAAGAGGTAGCATTATTGGAGAGAGTACTCTAAATGCAGTTTTACTGAAATAAACTTCAACATTACCTCCAACAGAACGTAACAGACCTGAATCTTTAACCTTTTTCTGTTTTCTATAGATACTGCCTGACTTGCTGACATTTTCTGTTTTTATTTCAGATTTTCAGAATCTGCAGCAGTTTATTCTTTATTAAAAAATACTTCCCAATGATAAGTTACAGCCAATGCTGTATATCTCAAGCATCCTGCCATTTAATATGAACTCCATATTCTTATTTTATCTACCCATTGCCTTTGCCTGTCCAGATCCTTTTGAATTATTGCATGTTGGTTAGTAACATTGACCACTGGACCCAATTTGGTATCATCTTGGACATCATTTCATCCTCTAATACATTTACAAACATGATAAACATCAGCATCTCCCACAAAGGTCCATTAGCACTCTGCTCTAATACTTTGCATCAATCCAGGCAGTTTATCCCCTGGACACACACCTTGTGAATCTGTCTCTTACTTGGATCATTATCAAAACCTTCTGAAATCCAGGTGGTTAACAGCCTCTGCCTCATGCCTATCAACCAGACCTGTAATCTCCTCAAATCCAGTAAGTTGAGCAGTCACAACCTGCCCCTTCTGAAGCCATGCTGGGACCAATGTTCTCATGGGGAGATTCACTAGTGTGGTTGAGGAGGGTTTAAACTTAATTGGCAGGGGGATAGGCACCAGCATTTAGAGGTACGGTGCATAAAGAAGTGAGAGGGCTAGATTTTATTGCAGCGATGGGTCCCAATGACAGGTCAGAAAGCAGAGCAACCCTGCCTCAGCCCTTTTTCAGGCCCCGGCCAAATTCAATGGGGTGGGGGTGGAGGGGCAGGCAATTAACCACCTGCCGTTGGGGAGGACATCCCCTTTAAGAGATAAGATCTTGCCCCAAGAGCTGCCAGCCAATCAGAGGGCCGACAGCTCAGCAGTCCCAGCAGCGCCACCAGGAGCGGTGGCCACTACTGGGACGGCAGGATACCTAGAGCAGCAAAGATGGAGGAGGCCCCAGGACCAAGGTAAGTGGGGTTGGGGTCACTAGGGCTAGTTAAGCAGGTCCAGCGAGGGCATGGGGAGGTCTTACCACAGGGGTAGACAGCACCGCAGGGGGGGGGGGGGGAGGGGCCCTCAGTGGGCCATGGATTGCCCCCACAGAGGGGACTCCCCAGAGCCTGGTGTCTCCAAACGGGGTGCCCTTCCAATGTTAGCTAAATGCCAGCAGAGGTGAGAGGCGGCACTTAATGAGACAACATCGGCCACACTGCCCAACGCCACCCCACGACATTTTATCTGGCCCATTTCCAAAAATCCAGCCCTGAGTGTTGGATAGAGAAGGAAGTAGTACCATATTAGAGAGGAGCAGACTAAGAGAGACTAGGAGGAATACCAGGACCGGTTTAGAATGCACGTATGTAAATGCACAAAGTGTGGTGAATAAGGTTGGTGAGCTACAAGCACTAATGGCCGTGTGGGAATATGATGTAGTGGCAGTAACGGAAACGTGGCTTAAAAATGGTGAGGACTGGGTGCTTTATATTCAGGAATACAAAGTGTTCAGAAATGATAGGGAAGGAAAAATGGGAGGTTGGTGGCAGTATCGAAAGGGAAGACATGGAGGAAGGCTTTGAGGGGGCAAGGACAGAATCCATTTGGTTAGAGTTGAATAGCAAAAAGTAGATGATCACAGTACTGGGGTATTCTATAGACCTCCAAATTGTGAGAGAGAGATAGAGGAGCAAATGTTCAGGGAAATCACAAGAGATATGCAAGAACTATAGAGTCATGATATTGGGGGGACTTTAATTAACCAAATATCAATTAGGATAGAGTAAAGGGTATGGGCGAAGAAATTTCTGAAATGTATTCAGGAGAACTTCCTTGACCAGCATAGTCTTGGTTTAACTAGGAAGCAGGCATTGCTGGATCTAGTGTTGCGAAATGAGGTGGGCCAAGAGGACTAAGTGTCTGTGGAGTAACACTTGGGTAAGAGTGATCATAAGGTTTAGATTAGTAATGGAGAAGAACAAGGAAAAATCTAAAGTAGAAGTTCTAAATTGGAAGAGGCCTAACTTCAATGGGATGAGAGGAGACATAGCCAGGGTAAAATGGAACCTAAGACTCACAGGAAAAATAGTGATCTTTAAGGAGATGTTTCAGGTACAGGCTAGGTATACTCCAACAAGGGCGAAAGGTAGGGGAACCAAAGCCAGGGCTCCTTGGATGACGAGAAAGATAGAGAATATGATGAAACAAAAAAAATGGTGTATGATGCATGTCAGGTGAATTCTTCAGGTGAGAACTAGGTCAAATACAATAAGTTGAGAGGGAAAGTGAAGAGGAAAATAAAACTGGCAAAGAGAGAATATCAGAATAGAAAGATAGTTCACATAAAAGGGAACCCAAAAATCTTCTACCAGTGTGTAAATAGTAAGCGGATAGTAAGAGGTGGCGTGGGGCCTTTCAGGGGACCAAGAAGGTAACATATGCTTAGAGATATAAGGCAAGGCTAGAATATTTTATGAGCGCTTTGTATCACTGTTTACTAAGAGGATGCTCATAATATATTGATAGAAGTGGAGATGGTAGAAGTATTGGATGGGGTGAAAATTAATAGGCAGGATGGACTGGAAAGGCTAGCTATTCTTAGAGTGGATAAGTCATCTGGTCTAGATGGCTTGCATTTCAGGTTGCTAAAGGAAGTGGGCCGAGAGAGAATGGAAGGGCTTGCCATAATCTTCCAATCTTCCATAGATATGGCGAAGGTGCCAGAGGATTGGAGAGTGGCAAATGTAACACCCTTATTCAAGAAAGGGTATAAGGACAGTCCAAGTAACTACAGGCCAGTTAGTTTAACATCAGCGGTGGGTAAAGTTTTAGAAACAGTAATCAAGGAAACAAATCAACAGGCTCTTGGAGAGGTTTGAGTTAATTAAGGAGAGCCAGGACGGATTTGTAAAAGGCAGATCATGCTTGACTAATGTAATTGAATGTTTTGATGAAGTAACAGAGAAGGTTGATGAAGCGAGTTACGACCAGGCGAGAAAGGGGTCTAGGGGTTCCCTCTCAGCCTTCACCTGGTCTTACCGTAACAGAGTTTAATTTTAAACACACTGTGTTTTTAGCTCCCCCTTGGTGAATCCTTGTTCACTGCTTTCCAATTATAAGGTAAAGAAACCAGCCAAACAGGTTTTCTTAGGTTTAAAGAAGAAAGGTTGAAATTTATTAAACTTAAACTCTAATTCGGTTAACGCCTACAAATACGTGACATGCCCAAGCTAGTGTGCATATGCGATAAACACACATGCAGATAGAGACAAAAAAGAGCAGAAGAAAATAAAATGGAAAAGTTTGAGGCAATATCTGAAGATGGTTTAGGATACTGTTCTTCGAGCTCGTTGTAGAGTCCTTGATTGTAAGTAGATCTTGCATTTTATTGGGGTCCAGTATGCTTCTTAAACATTGTTCGATGTAGGAGACTTTTCTCTCTTGAGGTTTATGTGACTTCGGTGGGTCCAGAGGCTTGTGAGAAAGAGATGGGAGCAGACAGAAGACGTCTTCTCAGTCCAGGAGCAAACAGTCTCTCCCTCTCAAACTGTCTGTACAATTCAAAAAACTCAGGCTGCTCAGCAGGTTAGTCATGTGACTAGCTGGTTTGACCACGTCTGTTTGTGGATTTGGACAGCTTAGCAGTCATCCTGGAATGTGAGCTTCCTCACCTTCAATGTCTGGTGATCAAAGTCCATTGTGGGTTGAATGTGTCAGGGAATGGTTCTTTGTCTCCACAAGTACAGTCTGTTAGTATGTAAATGTTTTTCCCAGCCACAGCTGATCTGTTTAACAAGTCATTTCCTCTTGCCAGCAGCAGTTTAAAATCAATGTTCATATGAGAAAATTAATGTGCCTCATTCTTGGCCAGTGGGGGGTCTGCATGACACCTCCATGCCTAGTGGAATCAAATGAGATTTGAGAAAAGCGCATTTCATTAAAAAAGGTCAAGAGAGAAAATATAAGATACAGGAAAAAAGCATGTCTCTCTCATTCATTCACATTCATTCATAAATCCTAAAACATATTACAGCCTGTCTTTTCTTGGTGGCAGTGCTGCTTTAACTACCCCTTTTTTGGCATCCCAATAAACATATGGTTCTTTGGGGAAGTTTTCCTTTAGTTTGCCCATTTCTATGACTGCCTAGGGTCTTTGTTCCTGTTGAGGTCGGCAAAGGGGAGGGTTAGATTTAATTAGCTCTACATTGGAATTTTTCCTCAGGCGAGTTAGTAGTGGGTGGGTCAATCCTGAATACTCTTTCAGTGTTTTGCTGAGTCATGCAAAGGCTTTTGACTTCAGAGGGATGGGTGGTTTGCTTTTTTTCTGACTGTGGGGGAGGATTCGTCACTAATCTCCCCTTTGTCCTCTGGGACACTCCTGCCTGCAGGTATTTGTGCAGACTCTTCAATTAGGTGAGGAATCACCCTGACAGTTTCTCTGCCCCTAGAGGTTTTTCTTTGACTCTGCAGGTTCCTGTAAATGCTGTCAGCAACTCTGGTGGGGTGCTTCTAGTGTCTGCATTTACATAGGAGGATGTGGAGTCTAACTTTTCAAATTTTTCGGGGTTGGTAGTAGCGGTTTTCATCCGGGACACCTCCCGGACTTCCTTTAAGCTGCTCTCTTGGTCATTTTCTCCCCCTTCCATTTCTAACCTTTTGTCATCCGTATGCCTCCCTGTCCCCTTTTGTTCTCGGCAGGGATCCTTTACAGTTCACCAGCCCTCTGCTGGAGGGTCCTCCTAACAACGGTATAGGACTTAGGGGTGCAGGTTTCACTGTAGGTTGGGGTTTCCCCTCAACTTGGCACATGTGGCAATGCCTGCAGTACTCCACCACATCTTTGTGTAGTTTTGGCCAGTCAAACTGCTGTCTTATGGGGGCTTTGGTCTTTCGTATACCGGCATATACTGTAGTCTCATCTGCGCTTCTTAATATTTCTCTCCGGTACCTCTGCGGCACCACTAACTCGAGAACAACTGCCCACTCCTTGTTCTCAGGTCTGTGAGAAAAACTCAATTTCCTCATCAGTACCTCATTCTTTAAATAGTAGCAATCAGGGATTCCCCCTGCTTCACTTTCAGACTGGGCAGCTTGTGCTAAATCTCGCAGCTTGCTGAGCCTTAGCTAGGGAAAATCCATTTAACTCATTCCCTGGGTCTTCTAACTTCCCAAAGAAAGTCTCGGACAGACAGACCTCATGGTCATCTGCCTGCAGTGCCAATTCAGTGTCCTTTGGGGAAGCTAGTTTGATCATGGCCTGATTCATTACACATTCAGGGAAACGAGAGGGGACCGTCTCCTGCCACTGCCCTGTCTCTCTGACCTCCTGCGATCTTTATTTTGCTATTGGGGGGCTACCACTTTGACCCCCACCAGATTATTACCTCGGAGCAGGTCAACCTCGTCCACAGGCAAACTAGGGACAATACCTACAGTCACCGGTCCTGAAACTAGGTCGCACTACAGGTGTACCCGGTGTACAGGTACAGGCATACACTTCCCTCCAATACCATTCACCACCATTCTGGTGTTCACTGCACTCTCTGGGGGAAAGGTCAGGCCTTTTCCCAGTAAAAGGGATCTAGTGGCCCCTGTGTCCCTGAGAATTACTATGGACTTGCTTGCCCCACTTGAGGAGTATGGGGTTACTTAACCTTCAAACACAAAACCCTGATAACCTTCAGGAATCCTATTAACTTTTCCTGCATTTGAAGTAGTAAACTTCCTGGGTTGCACTCTTACTGCAGTTAAAGCCACAGCTTGTTCTGCTGTGCTCTCCTCCAGGATTCCTTCTTCACTGAGCTGATGTGCCCTGATTAATCCTAGAGGTTTTCCCTTTAGTTTCCAGCAGTCAGCTTTTAGATGACCTTCCTTATTACAATGGAAGCACACAAGTCTCTGGGTCTCACTCCTGCTCAGAGCACCTTCCTTTTTGGCTAGAGGAGGACCCCCTGTGTCGCCTGCTTTTCTTCCTCTCCCAGGACTGCTTGGGCTCCTATCACCTTCCCACCCTTTGTCCTTTTGGGATTTGTGGGGTTGACTAGGAAATGTTCTCCCTGGGAAACCGACTTATAATTTAAAGCAAACTCATCAGCCAGAACAGCCCCTTGCCGGGCTCTCTGGACCCGCTGCTCCTCTATATGGGTCTTGATGGAGAGTAGGAGAGGGTGTTTAAATTCCTCTAACAGAATTACTTCTCTGAGATTCTCATAGCTGAGCTGTACTTTAAGAGCCCTCAGTCAAAAGCCAGCTGCTTACTTCTTTCAAACTCCAGATGAGTTTGATTAGCTTGCTTCTCGAGGGTACTAAACTTTTGGTGATAGGCTTTGGGTACTAATCCATATACCCCGAGGATAGCATTTTTTTGTCAGTTCATAATTTGATGAACTCTCATCTGGCAACAGGGAATAAACCTCATGGGGTTTTCCGGTTAGCTTGCTTTGTCATAAAAGAGGTCAGGTCTCAGCTGGCCATTTTAGCTGCCTTGCCAGTTTCTCAAAAGACACAAAAACTCTTCCACATCTTCCTCAATGAATTTTGGTATTCGTTGAGATAGTTTTATCAATTCTGTCCCCAGCCCTGAATTACGCTCCTCCATATTGGCCATGCTTTCACTGGGGTTACTCTGTCGCCCCCTAGTCTACTCAAGCCACTTCAGCTCTTTTTCTTCGCATTCTTTCTGGAAGGTTCTTTCTCTTTCTCCTGCCTCTCTTTGTCTTCATGTTGCTTCTGGAAGGCTCTTTCTTTCTCTCTCTCCTGTCTCTCTCTTTCTCTGTCCTGTTACTTCTCCTGTCTTTCTTTTTTCTTCATGTTTCTTCTGGAAGGCTCTTTCTCTCTCTCCTCAAATTCAAGTTTCCTTTGTT
The DNA here is from genome assembly GCF_036365525.1 of Heterodontus francisci. Taxonomy (NCBI): domain Eukaryota; kingdom Metazoa; phylum Chordata; class Chondrichthyes; order Heterodontiformes; family Heterodontidae; genus Heterodontus; species Heterodontus francisci. The sequence continues at coordinate 124,660,602 of NC_090372.1, read as the reverse complement.
CCAATTGTATTTTTGCTAGCAATACCCTGTCTGGGTCTACTTCTAACCCTGTTTCTGCTTCTTCAGATTCAAGGGAAAAATGGTTGTCCACTAGCCTTAGGAGTTCAGACTTCCTAGCCTTGCCACATACAGCGATCCCACACTGCTCAGACATTTTCCTTCTCCATAAACAGTGCTTTTAACTTATCCCAAGTTACTTCAACCTGGCTTGGGGAGCAACTAGCTTCAGTTGTAGACATGTTAGTATTCAATCACACACAACCACAAGAAAACCTGCATTGAAATCTTGCTCTTTTTTTGATTGGGAACAATTTGGCTTCCCGCTTCCAATTTTCTATTATGACCAAGTGAGAAAGAGGTCTAGGGGTTCCCTCTCAGCCTTCACCTGACCTTACCGTAACTGGGTTTAATTTTAAACATACTCTGTTTTTAGCTCCCGCTTGGTGAATCCTTGTTCATTGGTTTCCAATTATAAGGCAAAGAAACCAACCACACAGGTTTTCATTGGTTTAAAGAAGAAAGGTTGAAATTTATTAAACTTAAACTCTAATTTGGTTAACACTTACGGATACGCGACACGCCCATGCTAGCATGCATACATGATAAACACACATGCAGATAGAGACAGGAAAGAGCAGAAGAAAATAAAGTGGAAAAGTTTGAGTCAATATCTGAAGATGGTTTTAGTTACTGTTCTTCGAGCTCGCTGTAGAGTCCTTGATTGTAGGTAGGTCTTGCTTTTTGTTGGGGCCCAGTATTCTTCTTAAACCTTGTTTGATGTAGGAGACTTTTCTCTCTTGAGGTTCATATGTCTTCAGTGGGTCCAGAGGCTTGTGAGAAAGAGATGGGAGCAGACAGAAGACATCTTCTCAGTCCAGGAGCAAACAGTCTCTCCCTCTCAAACTGTCTGTACAATTCAAAAAACTCAGGTTGCCCAGCGGGATAGCCATGTGACTAGCTGGTTTGACCACGTCTATTTGTGGATTCGGACATCTTAGCAATCAGCTTTCTCATCTTCAATGTCTGGTAATCAAAGTCCATTGTGAATTGAATGTGTCAGGGAATGGTTTTCTGTCTCCACAAGCACAGTCTGTTAGTATGTAAATGTTTTTTCCAGCCACGGCTGATCTGTTTAACAAGTAATTTCCTCTTGCCAGCAACACTTTAAAATCAATGTTCATATGACAAAATTAATATGCCTCATTCTTGGCAGGTGGGGGTCTGCATGAAAAGGGAATGTTGTCTATATGAATTTTAAGAAAGTGCTTGACAAAGTCAAAGACAGGTTAACAAAATTGAGGCTCATGGTGGAGAGAGTTCGTTGTCAGCTTGAACAAAAAATTGGCTTAAGGACAGAAAACAGCGAGTTGTGGTAATGAAATAAAACAGAAAATGCTAGAAATACTCAGCAGGTCAGTCAGCATCTGTGGAGAGAGAAGCAGAGTTAATGTTTCAGATCTGTGACCTTTCATCAGAACTGGCAAAGATTAGAAAATAATTAAGTTTTAAGCACGTGAAAGGGGGTGGGTGGGGGGGGGGGGTGGGGGTTGGTGGAGAAGAGAACAAAAGGGTCAAGGGTGTCACAGAACGGCTACTGGACATTCTTCTGGGGGAGGATGAACAGCCAGAGATCATGGTCCAGGTTGGCACCAATGACATAGTTAGGAAGGGGGATGAGGTCTCGAAAGCAGATTTTAGGGAGCTCAGAAGGAAATTAAAAAGCAGGACTTCAAAAGCAGTCATCACAGGATTTACTCCCAGTCCCACGTACGAGTGAGTATAGGAATAGGAGAATTGTGCAATTGAACATGGGGCTGGAGAACTGGTGTAGGAGGGAGGGCATCAGATTTCTGAGGCATTGGGATCAGTTCTGGGGCAGGTGGGACCGGTACAGGATGGACGGGTTGCATTTTGGCAGGACTGGGACAAATATCCTTGCAGGGATATTGCTTGTGCTGTTGGGGAGGGTTGAAGCTAGATTGTCAAGGGGATGGGAACCTGGGAGGGAGCTCAGATTGGAGGGAGGCAAAACTGGTAACTTGTCAGGGATGTGGGAACCAGGAGCAAATATCAGAGAGGAATACCAAGGTGCACAGAATACTAGAGGAGATAGCACTAGAGGAGGGAATAGTAAGTTATTAGGTGGGGTCAGAGTAAGCGAGAAAGTAATAAAGTCTAAATCAGGGTTAATGTGCATGTATGTGAATGTACAGAGTGTGGTTAATAGCATTGGTGAGGTACAGGTGCAGATTGCCACGTGGAAATATGATGTTGTGGTTATTACAGAGACCTGGCTCAAAGAAGGGCTCGGTCTCCTCAATGTAGAGGTGACTGCATCGTGAGCAGCGAATACAGTATACTAAATTGAAGGAAGTACAAGTAAATGACTGCTTCACCTAGAAGGAGTGTTTGGGGCCTTGGATGATGAAGAGAGAGGAGGTAAAAGGGCAGGTATTACACTTCCTGCGATTGCATGGGAACATGCTATGGGAAGGGGACGAGGTGTCAGGGGTGGTGGAGAAATGGACAAGGATGTCGCGGAGGGAATGATCCCTTCAGAATGCTTTCAGGGAGGGGAAGGGAAGGGAAGATGTGTTTGGTGGTAGCATCACGCTGGAGGTGGCAGAAACGGCAGAGGATGATCCTTTGGATGTGGAGGCTGGTGGGGTGGAAAGTGAGGACAAGGGGAACCTTGTTGCGGTTCTGGGAGGTAAGGGATCGGGTGAGGACAGAAGTGTCGGAAATGGGTTGGACACGGTTGAGGGCCCTGTCAAGCATAGGGGGAATCCTCGGTTGAGGAAAAAGGAAGACATGTAAGAAGCGCTGTTGTGGAAGGTTGCATCATCAGAACAGATACATCGGAGATGGAGAAACTGGGAGAATGGGATGGAGTCCTTACAGGACACAGAGTGTGAGGAAGGGTAGTCAAGGTAGCTGTGGGAGTCGATGAGTTTATAATGAATATTAGTAGAGAGCCTATCCTCAGAGACGGAGACAGAGAAGTCAAGGAAGGGAAGGGAAGTGTCAGAGATAGACCGTGTGAAGGTGAGAGAAGGGTGGAAATTGGAAGCAGAGTTGATAAAGATTTGGTGAGTAATAGCGAGAGCAGGAAGCAACACCGATACAGTCATCAATGTACTGGAAAAAGAGGTGAGGCAGGGGGCACGAGTAGGACTGGAACAAGGAATGTTTTACATATTCCACAAAAAGACAGGCACAACTAGGACCCATGTGGGTACCCATAGCAATATGCTTCATTTGAAGGAAGTGAGTGAGTTGAAGAAGAAGTTGTTCAATGTGAGAACAAGTTCAGCCAGGCAGAGGAGGGTGGACTGGTTGGCTCCTGTTCAAGGAAGTAGCAGAGAGCCCACAGATATTCTGGTGGGGGATGGAGGTGCAGAGAGATTGGGCGTCCATAGTGAAGAAGAGACGGTTAGGACCAGGAAACTGGAAATTGTCGAAATGACGTAGGGTGTCACAAGAGTCACAGATGTAGGTAAGAAGAGACTGGACCAGGGAGAAAAGATAGAGTCAAGATAGGAAGAAATAAGTTCAGTGGGGCAGGAACAGGCTGAAACGATGGGTCTACCAGGACAGTCCTGTTCGGGGATTTTGGGAAGGAGGTAAAGTTGTGATAATGGTTGTTTTTCAGACTGGAGGATGGTAAACAGTGATGTTCCCCAAGGGTCAGTGCTGGGACCACTGCTCTTTTTTGATATATATAAATGCCTTGGATATTGGGATACAGAGTAAAATGACAACATTTGCTGATGATACCAAACTTGGAGCTGTGGCAAACAGTGAGGATGATACAACAGAACATATATAGGCTAGCAGAATGGGCAGACAAGTGGCACATTGAATTTAATACAGAGATGTATGAGGTAATGCATTTTGGTAGAAGGGATAGGGAGAGGCAATATAGACTAAATGGCACAGTTCTACAGAGTGTGTAGGAACAGAGAGCCTGGGGGTCCATGTGAATAGATCTTTGAAGGTGGCAGGACATATTGAGAGTAGTTAGCAAAGCATATGGAATCTTGGGTTTATAAATAGAAGTATTGAGTACAAAAGCTGGGACATTATGTTGAACCTTTATAAAGCTCAGGTTAGGCCACAACTAGAGTATAGCATCCAGTTCTGTTCACCACACCTTAGGAAGGATGCGAGGGTCCTTGAGAGGGTGCAGAGGAGATTTATCAGAAAGGTTCCTGTGATGGGGGATTTTGGCTACAAGGTTAGTTTGGAGAAGCTGGGGTTGTTCTTGTTGGAGCAAAGGAGATTGAGGGGAGATTTGATAGAGGTAATTGGATGGGCAGATGAGGGAAATAAACCTGCAGGGTTACAGGAATAGAGCAGGAGAATTTGACTGACTGGATTTCTCAACAGAGAACTGGCATGGACTCCATAGGCTGAATAGCCTCCTTCTGTGTTGCAACGACAGTATGACTCCCTGATCAGCTTCTATTCTTCCAAATGACCCTTTATGCTTTATGTCATCAAAATCTAGAGCACTTTACCCTACAATTGAGGTAAGAACATAGTGTCAAGAAAACATGCTATGCCAAATGAGGATTTTTAATTCATCAGTTGGAAACCTACATTAAAATTTTAAAAAGGAAAACTGGGATCCTATTTTCAACTTTTCGCCAGATATATTGCAAGTTTTGAAACCTGTCTGCGACTGCGGAACATCCTTTGCTACAGACAGAGACTCTGGGGAAGAAAGCAACCTACATCACTGTCTCCAAGAAAAACTTGAACGAGGTGGGCTAGCTGCAAAGTACTTCTACTGACTTTGGAAACACAATGACAACCAGAAGACAACTGACTTACCAGACCCCACAGATTGCATATTATTTTACTTGTTCTGGATTCTAATCCAACCCCATCTATTCCTCATCACTCTGTAATCTATTTGTGCGTATGTGTGTGTATTTGAGTGATTCTCGTGTGTGTGTGTGTGTGAAAGTGTAGCATAGTTTTATTATTTTATTTAGATCAGGCTTTTTGGTTCAATACAATAAACTCACCTCTTTCTTGGTTAAACTGAAGAAGACCTGTCCGATTGGTTCTTTTATGATCACAACAAAGGTAAAAAGTTAAACACTCATTGAAGTGGTAAGCACATCCACTGTTTAACAAAGGAATAAATACTGTTGCGGTCAAAGGGGAAGGACAAGAGTGGAGCCTTGAAACCCCTCTTCACCTGATCATAACAGAAACTTGAGGGCTGTAGTCTGGGATCAGAACCCAAAGAAAAACGAGAAATTGGAAGTGGAAAACCAAATTGATCCCTAGTAAAAAATAAAAAAACTTTAATACTGGTTTTCTTGTGGTTTTCACTGCTGGAGGACTAACTTGTCCAAATTCGAAGCCAGTATCTTCCTAAGCCAGTGTGAAGTAACTTGGGACAGGTTAAACACCCTATCCATTGAAGAGTTGAGGAATGTAGCTGGGCAGTTAAGGATTACTTTCTGTCCAAAAGCTAGGAAGCCCGAAGTCCTAAAACATGTGGCTAACCATTTTACACTTGAACCTGAAGACTCAGAAATAAGTTTAGAGTGGGAAACAGACCAAGTAACGCTGGTTAAGATACAACTAGAACAGAGGAGACTAGAATTAGAATTCCAAGAAAAAGAGTGAATTTTCCAGACAGAGAAAGATGAGTGTATCAGGAAAGGGAAAAAGAGAGCGTTCTAGAAGTAGAAGGAGAAGGAGGAAAAGGAGTTAAGGCAGCTCAAACTAACTAGGGGAAGACCCAATACAACCAGTGAAGGCACAGCTAGTGAGGGAGCCACCCCTAGCTCAGGACTGAGTGCTGAGTTCTTAAAGTTCTCCCAGTTGATTCCAAAATTCAATGAGGGGGATGTGGAAGCAATTTTCGTCTCTTTTGAAAAGCTTGCAAAACAGCTGACATGGCTGGCAGAGAGCTGGACGCTGTTATTGCAAAGCAAACTAACAGGAAAAGTCCATGAGCTTTATTCACTGCTGTCTGATGAGAGTTCATCAGACTATGAAGTGACTAAAAATGCTACTCTGGGTGCATATGAGCTAGTACCGGAGGTGTACCGCCAAAAATTCCAAACCCTCTAAAAGCAGCCTGAACAAACTTACCTCGAGTTTGTAAGAGTTATGCAGTTTGCTTTTGACCAGTGGATATGGACACTCAAGATACAGCCCACATATGAAAATTTCAGAGAGGTGATCCTTCTCGAGGAGTTCAAAAACTCGCTTCACCTTTCCATTAAAACCCACATAGAGGAACAAAAGGTTCCAAGAACCAGGCAGGCTGCAATCCTGGCTGATGAATTTGCACTTGTCCACAGCCCTTATCCCAAGGAAACCAAAAACCCAAAAAGGATAAAAGGTGGGAGGGTGATAGGACGATGGACAGCCATGGGTGAGAAGGGAAAGCTGGACATACTGAAGGCCGAACTCAGGCTTAAAAGGACAGTGCTAAGAGCAGAAATGATGCCCGAAAACCTGTGTGTTTCCATTGTAACAAGGCAGGTCACCTTTGAGCTGACTGCTGGAAGTTATGGGGAAAACCTATAGGTTAATCAGAGCACACCAGACCAGTGCAGGAAAAAGTGCCCTGATGGAACATACAGCAGACCAGGCTGTGGCTTTAACTGCAGCAGTAAGACCTACCGCTGTGAGTGCAGGAAAACGTAACAAAATTGCTGAAAGTTACCAGGATTTTGTGTGCCAAGGAAAGGTGACCCTATACCCTTGAGTGAGGTGAGTAAGCCCATAGTCATACTTAGGGATACAGGGGCCACCCAATCCCTTCTGCTGGGAAAAGGCATGACCTTTCTCCAGAGAGTGCATTGAATGCTAGAGTGCTAGTAAATGGGATCGGAGGAAAGTATATGCTCATACCTTTATATTGGGTGCACCTGGAGTGCGGCCTTGGTTGAGGACCAGAACCATGGGGATTGTCTCTAGTTTACCTGTGGACGGCGTCGACCTGCTCCTGGTTAATGATTTGGTGGGGGCAAATAGAGACCAAATAAGGGCAGGGAGACAGAGCTGTTACAGGAGAAAGTCCCCGGCATTTTCCCTGATTGCGTGTTAACCCGGTCCATTGCCATCAGAGGAGACTGAACGGGCACTGCAGACAGATGACCCTACTGTATGGTTATATGAAACCTTCTTTAGGAAGTTAGAGGACACAAAGGATGGGTTAAACAGGTCATCCTTGGTTAAGGCTCAGCAAGCTTGACCCAGTATTAAAAAAACTTAGCACAGACTGCCCAAACTGAAGCCGAAGTAGAGGGAGTCCAGAGTGTGATTATTTAAAGAATGAGGTGTTGATGAAGAAGTGGAGACCTCCTCACAGACCTGCAGATGAAGAGTGGACAGTTGTTCACCAGCTAGTGGTGCCGACGAGGTACTGTAAGGAAATACTCAGAATAGCCCATGAACTTCCAATGGCTGGATATGTCGGTATAGGCAAAACCCAAGCCCCCATAAGGCAGCATTGTGACTGGCCAAAACTCCACAAAGATATGGTGGAGTTCTGTAAAACTTGCCACACGTGCCAGATTGTGGGGAAGCCCCAACCTGTAATAAATTCTGCACTCCTAATTCCCATACCCGCTTTTGGGGAACCCTTCAGCAGTGTGCTGGTGGATTGTGTGGGACTCCTGACGAAAACAAAAGAGGGCTACCAGTATCTTGTCATGATTATGGATGTGGTTACCCAATTCCCAGAGGCCATTCCACGAAGAACTATCTCTGCCAAGGTAGTGGTGGAGGGGCTAACCCAATATATTTTTTATTCATTCATGGGATGTGGGCATCGCTGGCTAGGTCAGCATTTATTGTCCATCCCTAATTGCCCTTGAGAAGGTGGTGGTGAGCTGCCCTCTTGAACCGCTGCAGTCCATGTGGGGTAGGTACACCCATAGTGCTATTAGGAGTTCCAGGATTTTAACCCAGTGACAGTGAAAGAACAGTGATATAGTTCCATGTCAGGATGGTATGAGACATGGAGGGGAACTTGCAGGTGGTGGTGTTCCCATGCTTCTGCTGCCCTTGTCCTTCTCATTGGTAGAGGTCATGGGTTTGGAAGGTGCTGTCTAAGGAGCCTTGGTGCGTTGCTGTAGTGCATCTTGTAGATGGTACACACTGCTGCCATGGTGCGACGGTGGTGGAGGTAGTGAATGTTGAAGATGGTGGATACGATGCCAATCAAGTGGGCTGTTTTGTCCTGGATGGTGTCGAGCTTCTTGGGTGTTGTTGGAGCTGCACCCATCCAAGCAAGTGGAAAGTATATTCCATCACACTCCTATCTTGTGCCTTGTAGATGGTGGACAGGCTTTGGGGAGTCAGGAGGTGAGTTACTCACCGCAGGATTCCTAGCCTCTGGCCCGCTCTTATAGCCATGGTATTTATATGGCTACTCCAGTTATGTTTCTGGTCAATGGTAATGCCCAGGATGTTGATAGTGGGGGATTCAGTGATGGTAATGCCATTGGATGTCAAGGAGAGATGGTTAGATTCTCTCTTGTTTGAGATAGTCATTGCCTGGCATTTGTGTGGCGCAAATGTTACTTGCTACATATCAGCCCAAGCCTGGATATTGTCCAGATCTTGCTGCATTTCTACACAGATTGCTTCAGTATCTGAGGAGTCGTGAATGGTGCTGAACATTGTGCAATCATCAGCGAACATCCCCACTTCTGACCTTATGATTGAAGGAATGTCATTGATAAAGCAGCTGAAGATGGCTGGGCCTAGGACACTACCCTGAGGAACTCCTGCAGTGATGTCCTGGAGCTGAAATGATTGACCCCCAGCAACCACGACCATCTTCCTTTGCGCTAGGTATGACTCCAACCAGCAGAGAGTTTTCCACCTGATTCCCATTGACTCCAGTTTTGGTAGGGCTCCTTGATGCCATACTCGATCAAATGCTGCCTTGATGTCAAGAGCAGTCACTCTCACCTCACCTCTTGAGTTCAGCTCTTTTGCCCATCTTTGAACCAAGGTTGTAATGAGGTCAGGAGCTGAGTGGCCCTGGCAGAACCCAAATGGACGTCACTGAGCAGGTGATTGTTGAGCAATTGCTGCTTGATAGCACTGTTGAAGACACCTTCCATCACTTTACTGATGATCGAGAGTAGACTGATGGGGCAGTAATTGACTGGGTTAGATTTGACCTGCTTTTTGTGTACAGGACATACCTGGGCAATTTTCCATAGATGCCAGTGTTGTAGCTGTACTGGAACATTTTGGCTAGAGGCGCGGCAAGTTCTGGAGCACAGGTCTCCAGTACTATTGCTGGAATGTTGTCAGGTCCCATAGCCTTTGCAGTATCCAGTGCCTTCAGTCGTTTCTTGAAAGCCTGTGGATTGAATCGAATTGGCTGAAGACTGGCATCTGTAATGCTGGGGACTTCAGGGGGAGGCCAAGATGGATCATCAACTTGGCACTTCTGGCTGAAAATTGTTGCAAATGCTTCAACCTTATCCTTTGCACTGATGTGCTGGGCTCACCCATCGTTGAGGATGGGGATATTTGTGGAGCCACCTCCTCTAGTTTGTTGTTTAGTTATCCACCACCATTCATGGCTGGATGTGGCAGGACTGCAGAGCTTAGATCTGATCCATTGGTTGTGGGATCGCTTATCACTGTCTATCGCATGCTGTTTACGCTGTTTGGCATGCAAGTAGTCCTGGGTTGTAGCTTCACCAGGTTGACACCTCATTTTGAGGTATGCCCAGTGCTGCTCCTGGCATGCCCTCCTGCACTCTTCATTGAACCAGGGTTGGTCCTCCGTCTTGATGATAATGATAGAATGGGGGATATGCCGGGTCATGAGGTTACTGATCGTGGTTGAGTACAATTCTGCTGCTGCTGATGGCCCACAGCACCTCATGGATGCCCAGTTTTGTGTTGCTAGATCTGTTCAAAATCTACCCCATTTAGCGTGGTGGTAGTGCCACTCAACACAACGGAGGGTATCCTCAATGTGAAGATGGGACATCGTCTCCACAAGGACTGTGTGGTGGTCACTCCTACCAATACTGTCATGGACAGATGTATCTGTGGTAGGCAGATTGGTGAGGACGAGGTCAAGTATGTTTTTCCCTCTTGTTGGTTCCCTCATCACCTGCTGCAGATCCAATCTAGCATCTATGTCCTTTAGGACTTGGCCAGCTCAGTCAGTAGTCGTGCTACAGAGCCACTCTTGGTGATGGTGAAGTCCCCCACCCAGAGTACATTCTGCACCCTTGTCACCCTCAGTCCTCCTCCACGTGGTGTTCAGCATGGAGGAGTACTGATTTGTCAGCTGAGGGGGGGGCGGTCGGTAGTAATCAGCAGGAGGTTTCCTTGCCCATGTTTGACCTGATGCCGTGAGCTATCATGGGGTCTGGAGTTGATGTTGAGGACTCCCAGGGTAACTTCTTCCCCACTGTATACCACTATGCCGCCAACTCTGCTGGGTTTGTCCTGCCGGTGGGATAGGACATACCCAGGAATGGTGATGACGGTGTCTGGGACATTGTCTGTAAGGTATGATTCCATGAGTATGACTATATGTCAGGCTGTTGCTTGACTAGTCTGTGGGACAGCTCTCCCAATTTTGGTACAAGCCCCCAGATGTTAGTAAGGAGGAACAGGGCTGTGTTTGCCGTTGTCGTTTCTGGTGCCTAGGTCCTGTTTCATTCCTTATTGACTTTGTAGTGGTTTGATATAAATGAATGGTTTGCTAGGCCATTTCAGAGGGCATTTCTGAGTCATTGCTGTGGGTCTGCAGTCACATGTAGGCCAGACCAGGTAAGGACAGCAGATTTCTTTCCCTAAAGGGTATTAGTGAACCAGATGGGTTTTTATGACAATCGTTTCATAGTTATCATTAGACTAGCTTTTTAATTCCAGATTTATTAATTAATTTATTTATTAATTGAATTCAAATTCCACCTTCTGCCATGGTGAGATTCAAATCCATGCCCCCAGAGCAATACCCTGGGTCTCTGAGTTACTAGTCCAGTGACAATACCTCCTCCTCTTTACCAGATATGGGATGCCTGGTGAGATTCAAGTGGATCAGGGCACAAATTCCATGTCTGGAATCTGTCAAAAATTCATAGGTAATCTGGGCATAACCCAGTTAATGTCCTCAGCCTACCACCCACAGTCACAGGGGCTTTGGAACAGTACCACCAGACCCTTAAGACAATGCTCAAGGCATACTGCTACAAGTACCCCCATGACTGGGACAAAAGGCTGGGATTTCTTCTGTTTGCCACCAGGGACTCACCCAGTGAGTCCACTGGCTTTAGTCCCTTTGAATTAGCTTATGGACATGAGGTGAGAGGTCCTCTTAAACTAATCAAGGAGAGGTTTCTGGGACACAGGGATGAACCTTCCATCTTAGACTACATCTCCATGTTCTGGGACTGGCTCACGAGAGCCTGTGCAGTGGCTCAGGAGCACATAAAAACCTGACAAACAGTTATGAAAAGGCAGGCCGATAAACATGCTAAGACCAGAACATTTCGGCCTGGAGACCATATGCTAGTACTACTCCCAATACAGGGTAAACCCCTGAAACATAGAAACCTCGAAAATAGGAGCAGGAATAGGCCATTCGGCCGTTCAGGCCTGCTCCGCCATTCAAAAAGGATCATGGGGCGGCACAGTGGCGCAGTGGTTAGCACCGCAGCCTCACAGCTCCAGCGACCCGGGTTCAATTCTGGGTACTGCCTGTGTGGAGTTTGCAAGTTCTCCCTGTGTCTGCGTGGGTTTCCTCCGGGTGCTCCGGTTTCCTCCCACATGCCAAAGACTTGCAGGGTGATAGGTAAATTGGCCATTATAAATTGCCCCTAGTATAGGTAGGTGGTAGGGAAATATAGGGACAGGTGTGGATGTGGTAGGAATATGGGATTAGTGTAGGATTAGTATAAATGGGTGGTTGATGGTCGGCACAGACTCGGTGGGCCGAAGGGCCTGTTTCAGTGCTGTATCTCTAAACTAAAAAACTAAACTACCCTGTTCCCACTTTCTCCCCATATCCCTTGATCCCTTTGGCATTAAGAAATATATCTATCTCCTTCTTGAATATATTTAATGACTTGGCCTCCACTGCCTTCTGCGGTAGAGAATTCCACAGATTCACCACCCACTGAGTGAAGAAATTTCTCCTCATCTTGGTTCTAAATGGTATACCCCGTATCCTGAGACTGTGACCCCTGGTTCCAGCACCCCAGCCAGCGGGAACATCCTCCCTGCATCTAGCCTGTCTAGTCATGTTGGAATTGGTTTCTATGAGATCCCCTCTCATTCTTCTAAACTCCAGTGAATCTAGGCCTAGTTGACCCAATCTCTCCTCATACGTCAATCCTGCCATCCCAGGAATCAGCCTAGTAAATCTTCTTTGCACTCCCTCCATGGCAAGAACATCCTTCCTCAGATAAGGAGACTAAAATTACACACAATAGATGTGGTCTCACCAAGGCCCTGTATAACTGCAGTAAGACATCCTCGCCCCTGTATTCAAATCCTCTTGCAATGAAGGCCAACATATCATTCGCCTTCCTAACTGCTTGTTGCACCTGAATGCTTGCTTTCAGCGACTGGTACAAGGACACCCAAGTCTCATTGCACCTCCCCCTTTCCCAATCGATCACCATTCAGATAATAATCTGTCTTTCTGTTTTTACAACCAAAGTGGATAACCTCACATTTATCCACGTTATACTGCATCTTCCATGCATTTGCCCACTCAACCAACTTGTCCAAATCACATTGGAGCCTTTTTGCATCCTCCTCACACCTTACATTCCCCCCCCCCCCCCCAGCTTTGTGTCATTTGCAAACTTGGAAACATTACATTTAGTTCCCTCACCCAAGTCATTAATATATATTGTGAATAGCTGGGGCCCAAGCACTGATCCCTACGGTACCCCACTAGTCACTGCCTGCCACCCAGAAAAAGACTGATTCAGTGGCCCCTGTAGAGTGGTAAAGAGAATTGGCAAAGAGAACTATTTAATTGACACCCAGACAGACAGGAAAAATCAAAGGCTGCACTACATCAACATATTAAAACAGTATCACAGCCGGGAAGGGGACAACCAAGCCCAGGTCTGTCAGACAGTTAGGACAGCAGAGGACAAAAAGAACACTGAGGATGAGTTAGAGGAGGGCCTGGAGGGCCCAAATTGAAACTCCTACTGTCCGGTTAGCCAACACTGAAATGTTAGGAAAATTAGACACTGTGCTCTCCTACTTAAATGCAGGACAAAGAGACACCCTAAAAAGGCTGCTCACAACATTTAAAGAAATCTGCAGGGACACACCAGCCTGCACAACCCTAACCCTACAGGATGTGGATGTAAGAGAGACGCCTCCCATAAACCAGAACCCCTACTGCCTAGATCCCAGAAAACTGACCCAGGTTCAAGAGGAAATACAGTTTATGCTGGAAAACAAGCTGATTGAGCCCAGTCAGAGCAGCTGGAGTTCCCCAGTTGTGCTTGAGCCCAAGCCCAATGGCTCAACCAGGCTCTGCACTGATTACAGGAAGGTTAAAGCAGTGACCAGAGATGATTCCTACCCAATTCTCTGCCTGGAAGACAGTATTGCTAGAGTAGGGAATGCCACCTACATAACCAAAATAGACTTGTTAAAAGGATACTGGCAGGTTCCCTTAACAGCCCGAGCCAAAGAGATCTCAGCTTTTGTCACCCCATACGGCCTATTCCAGTGCTGAGTGATGCCCTTTGAATGAAAGAATGTCCCAGCCACCTTCCAAAGGCTGATGAACCAGGTAGTGGCTGGCCTACCCAACTGTGTAGTGTATCTGGATGATTTGCTAGTGTACTGTTAGACCTGGGGGGACCATCTAGACCAATTAGAAATCCTTTTCCAAAGGTTACATTCAGCTGGCCTAGTGGTGAACCTTGCAGAAAGTGAGTTTGTGAAAGCTCAAGTAACCTACTTAGGGCATGTTGTCGGTCAGGGATGAGTGCTGTGCAAGGCAGCAAAAGCACAGGCTGGTGAGAATGTTAAACCTCGGCCCTGTCTGCCCTCTCAGGTGTGCGTAAAAAGTCGCACGGCATTATTTTGAAGAAGAACTGGAGAATTATCCCCAATGTCCTGGCCAATATTTATCCCTCAATCAACATCGCAAAAGCAGATGATTTGGCCATTACTATATTGCTGTTTGGGGGAGCTGGCTGTGCTCAAATTGGCTGGTATGTTTCCTACATTACAACAGTGACTATATTTCAAACACTATTTCATTGGCTGTAAAGTGCTTTGGAACATTTGTTGGTCATGAAAGACGCTATATAAATGCAAGTCTTTCATCTCATTTTATTGCTTTCATGCAAATTCATGAATCTGCTATCTTGAAAGTCAGTTTTTAGGTCATTTTTATTATTTGTTTCATCCTTAATTCTACTCTAAAACTGAATAACTTTATAACCACTGGACCTCAAAAGTTCCTGTTTAACTTGGCCTTTCAATTTTTCATTAGTCAAGAGCAAATCCAATATTAGCTTTCTCCTTGTGGATTCCTTCAGTTTCTGTTTAAGAAAAGATTCTTGGCATTGTTCAATAAACTTCCTTGCACATACAGATTGTCCCCATTGTAAGTCATGGTCCATGTTGGTGAGATTTAAATTCCCCATCATTACAACGGCAGCCTTAGTACTAATGTTTTTTATGACACCCTGCAGCAGTGTACCCAATTACTTTTCATTTTGTGGTGACCTGTAATGTAATTCCAATTCTAACCTTTATCATTTTCAGTCTTCCAGTTCCACCCCAACAGACTTTGGGCTGGATTTTTCCAAATGAATGGAAGTTCCAATGCCGGGGTCATATGCAGGTCATGCAATTCATGGGCAGGTGGTGGGACTTCTTGGTGATCTTCTCATCAGTAGCCAATTAAAGTCTGGTAGGCGGATGAGCTAGCCAGTGGCAGGTGGGAAAGAGTGCCAGCAGGTTGATGGAGGGTGGCATTTTTACAGGCTGCACAAATAAAGGGCATTGGAAGGGGTGCAGAACAAGGGAGTCTGTGGAGGTATAGCTGGAGCCAAAGGAATGAAGGCTCCATGGTTCAGTGATGCCTCCCTGGAGGTGCTCCTGAAGGCGACAAAGGAACAGAAAGAGGTTCTCTTCCCAGTGGATGGGAGGAGGAGGCTAGCAAGCCTCATGAAGAAAGCATGGCTGCAGGTGGCCAGGGAAGTCAGCATCCACAGGGTGGTGGCACAAATATAGGTGGAATGCTGGAAGCACTTGTGCAGTCTGGCCAAGTGAGTGGCATTCATAATTGCAAGTTTGCAGACTTGCACGTTTTAAGTGACGACCATGAGATGTGAGGCGAGATGGTTGACCCATGCACCGGGTATGACCTGGGACCATCGTCCACATTGAGCTGCACAGTTGCCTCACACCAGAGGCCCATGGTCAGTCAGAGGTGATCGCTGCATTGACAAGGCTGAATGGCCACTTGCAGCAGGCCTTCCAATGGTGCGATGCTGGACAAACATAGTGACACAGGCTGATGAGAACAGCTGGGCAATGAAGCAAGAGTGACTGTATGTCTGTGGTTGCAGGAGAAGCGTGCTCACAATGCTAGGGAGTGGAGATGAATGGGAGATGGTGTGCCCTTCATTGCTGCATTTACGCTGATGGATGGAGATAGGGTAGGTTGCAGCAGGGCAGCCCGTGGCTGAGGGCGAGGTGACTGTGGAACACGCAGACAGTGAATAATGCGATGGATGCGGGCATAAAACCTTCTGACGAGTATTAGCTATGGCGCCTCTGTGGGCCTTGATGAACACAGGAAGCACCACATCAAGGACAGGCAGCAGGACTTGGTTGAAAGCACAATCTGTTAACATCATTCTAATCTCTCCTGCAGGTCCAGTATCGGATGAGGCACTGACAACAGCTCCAGGATCTCAGAGGAAGATCCGCCATCTGAGAAGACAGCATCAAATCATTCCAGTGCACTCTTCAGCAGCGCAGACATTCTCAGGTCGGTGGACATTGACATGCATTTGGAAAGGGTGGGACCAGCTGGTGAGCATGAAACACATGTGCATGAGCAGGTAATGGAGGAACTGACAGCTACAGCCACTCCCCATTGGAAGATTGAGGAAAGGCCCTGAGATGCTCAGCTCGCAGATGCAAGCCTCAGGAGCCATCAGCAAAGTGACAGATGCTGCAGCAGCAGTGTGAAATGAGTGGACATCTGTCATAGTTCCCAGAAGCTATTCGGTCCCATGCGCATATGATGGAGGAGTCCATCCATGCCATGAGTGCTGCCATGTCTCTGGCACATGGCCTTCTCCATTGAGAGAGTGGTGATCCTCATGGAGAGCTACATGCAGCCCACCATCCAGTGGATGCAGGAGGTGTGCACCGATATTCACATGGCCTCATTCATGAGCTGTGTTGAGCGATGAGTAGGTGAGATGGCCCAGAGACATGTGGACCCATTTCCAGGTGTTGAACCACTCCAGATAAGCAGGGGAGGGGAGGTGGGCCTTGAAAGGTTTGAGGAATGGGTGCCTCATGCCAATTCGGGGCTGTTCTCAAGGTGCTTCTTGCGTTTACAATGGATTCTTGGCCCCTTTGATGGTGACACAAACACTGCATCAGCCCCGCTAACAGAGGTGGCCCCTGCACAGATGCATGTGTCCCTGAATGTGCCAGGTCCCTCTATGGCTCGGGCATCCAGAGGATGTCCACCATGGCAGAAGGCAGCAGCTTGCCTCCACATCAACTGCAGGTGTCGTGAGAGCACAATATAGGACAACCTGGAAGCATTTGTGGAAATGCACCTTGTATCACTGGGTGATATTTATTTGCTGAATGCCACAGTATTAGAGGTCTGTTCATTTCTGCACCATTGGACATCACCAGGTGTTGAGCCCTTGAGAAGGAGGGCATGAAAAGGTGTACGCAGAATGAGGGAAATGGTGGATGTAGCCCTTGGAATGATTGGGCCACTGAGATGGTAAGAGCGATTAAAGAAAGGTCACCAAGGCTATCTCAGGGAGAAGACTGAATCATTTCCAGGGGCGTTTAACAGAAATCTCAGGAGAAACGTGCTTATAAGTGAGTCACACCAGGCAAGTCAATGCCTGTTGACATCGGACCTGTGGGTATATTTCCATTGGTCACCTGGTCTTGAGGTGTCTCCAACTCATCCTCATCGGAGGAGGAGAAGGTGGCGCGCTCAATGTGGCCGTCCGTTTCCAATGCAACCCCCTCTGGAATGCCAGGTTGTGCAGAGCACAGCAGATCACTGCGATATGGGAGACCCTTGATAGGACATATTGCAGGGCTCCCCTAGATTTATCTAGGCATCTCAACCTCATTTACAGCAGGCCAATATCTTGTTCGATGGTTGTCCTTGTAGTCACATGGCAGCGGTTGTAGGTGTCCTTTGCTTCTGTGTTGGGGTTCTACACAGGTGTAAGCAGCCATGTCTTTAGTGTACACCCCTTGTCACCCAGGATCCTGACGTGAAGAAGTTCAAGTGGCCTGAGTGGCTGAGGCACCTGGGACTGTTTTGTGATTTACTAGTCATGGTGGCTTCTCAGAACCTTGCACACATCTGCAGGATCCCTTTGCTGTGCTTGCAGGTTATTTGAACATTCAATGTGTGGAACCCTTTCCTGTTCATGAAGGTTGCTCTGAGGGGGCCTTGATGACCACATGTGTGTAATTGAATACCCCCAGACCTGAGGGAATCCTGCCATGGCCCTAAATCCGATTTCCCTCTGCCCTGACTGGTCTAATCAGTGCAATAGCTGATGTATTGCCCTGCGCTCTGGTACATAGCACCCATCACTTGCTTGATGTAGCGATGGGCCGCTGACTGAGAGATCCTACATATGTCTCCAGACGATCCCCTGAATGAGCCTGAGGTGAAAAAGTTGAGCACCTTCACTGCCATAGGCAATGGGTGTTCACCACATCCTGGTGGCCTCAACTCCTCCTCCAGCATTCCAGACAGCTCCACTACCACTTGCCTGGATGGATGCAGTCTTCGGAGACACTGGTGCTCTGACATCTCCATGAAGCTAAGCCTTTGTCTATAAACCCTGTCAGCTGAGTAGTGCCTTCTGTGAACATTAGCCAGGCCTATTACCCCTATGTTCCCTCCTCGTCCGCATCCTATCGCAACTTCATGACACTGGTGCTCCTCTGGCCATTGCAGTCCCTCTCCATGTGATTGATTCTGTATCTCTGTCCCTCTCTCCTCCTCACTGGAGGAGACAAACACTGAGTGCAGAGATTTGGAGCCGTCACAGCAGAATACCTCACAACCCCTTAGTGCTGTCTGCACTTGCTGCAGTGGTCCTGCGAGATATCCTTCCACTAACTGCCCTCTGATATGGGCTCACACTCTGCAATCTCTCCAAATTTACAAACCACTTATCTGAACCTCAGCCTGCCTGGTTGACAACACAGCTGTACTCAATGGCTGCCACTTCTAGCCTATACTCACCTGCAGAAGCTCTTGCCTCCTTTCAGCAGGCAAGTCTCCGACACTCTGTGGAACTCATTCGCCCCCATGGAAAATGGGAAAACCTGTGTAAAATTGTGATCAATTGGCTGCTTAACAGATTCAATTGACTGCCTGCCGCCATCCTGCGCGTTCCCGATCCCACTGCCTGATCACCGTCGGGAAATTTGCCTGGCAGTGGGAAGACTTTGGGGATCTGCTCCAACGAGGTCCCCCACCATTTTACCAGTCCCTCATGCCACCAAACCCATCACCACGGGGCTGGTAAAATTCCGTCCTTTGTGCCGTTCCCCAGTTTCTTCCTCTCAGCAACTTAAAAACCTTCCTTAATAAATAGTGCCATGCCACCCCCACTCTTTCCTTCTCTGTTTCTATTTGAAACAAGGCTAACCCTGCTGCACTTATGACCTGATGAAGGATATCCACCTGGAATGTCTTGTCTTTGCTCTTTACAGAAACTGAGTGGGCTGCTGTGTTTTTCCAGCATTTACTGTTTTTGATTCACATTTACAACCGCAGTTTCTTTTTTATTTTGATCCCTGCAGATTTGTTCCTCAAACATCCTTTTCCTTTTGCCAGATTTCAACAACTCCTGGGATACCTAAAAGCTCCTTGTTTTCTATTACTTCTAACTCCCCTCTTTATTTCTTATGCTCCTGAATTTCATGTAAGTACATAAATTTATGAAGAAGGAAACATCAGTTTGACGAGCAGCTGATTTCTATTCAAGTAATAAATGAAAATCTCTCAAAGTATCAAATGCTGGTTTGAGTTTCAGATGCAGTAATGTTATTCTGCTAGTTAATTATTGTACTAAATAAATTTTCCTTTGAAGGTAAGACAAAATTATTCCAGAGTAATATTGCCAATTTACAGCATTTTATTTATATGCAAGAAACAAAAAGCAAGAGGTTATTTGCCTGTGACCCCCCCACGCCCCCCCCCCCCCCCCCCTTTACACTTGAGTAGAAAATCCTCTGACTTTTTCTGCAGAAAAAATTCTTGGCCTTTGTCTGACAGATGCGAACACAACAAGAATATGTTCTGAATGTAAAATTTCAAATCCACTGAACAGAGCAGTACCATACTGGTATTTTAGTTAGTAATGCACATGCCCTTCTTTCAACAAATTGTGAATGAAATATCAGCTAATATTCCTATATTTTGCAATTCAAAATTTTGATCTATAAAGATTTGGAAGTTATTTTTTAAAAGTGCTTGGAAGGATCTGGAAAATGTAATAAATTATTTATAAGGATCATTAAAGTCAGTTTCATTGTCAATTTAAAAACCTGCATTTTCTGTTTTGTTCACAACTTAATTTTAGTGTAAAAAAGTGCCAGTCAATCAGAAAAAATGAACCATAAACATTCTGCCTAATCTGTACAAAATTAGTAAAAAAAACAGTTTTGATGTTAAGTGTCACCAAAGCTTTAGAACAGCAAGCAAGGGACTGAAAAAAGGTACAGTCTAGTTAAATTATATCTTACAATTATTTACACAGTCTTGGATACCACTTTTATAAGGCTCACCAATCAGAATCACACTTAACCCAAAAGGTTTTTATAAATTAAAAATGAAGTTGATGATCATGTGTTTAGCTCCAATCACTTAACTGTCATTCTGATGGTGGAATAATTAAAATTGTTGTAGATTAGGCAGGGGGGGTAATGGGAATCTTGTTGTTAGTAATGATTGCCTTGGCATGTAACCTGAGTCAGTGTTTGATTGATGAGCTCAGTCTTTAGGGGGCTATCAGTATGCTAACAGTGTCAGTGTACTGCTATCCTTACTTGATACCTAACTAGGAATAAAGGACTGATATTTGCCTGAATATTCCCCTCTCAGCAGAATCTAAGTATTATCTAAGTCCCCTTGAAAAAAATCTACATAGCACACTCAATCTCAGTCAAAAATTAGGGCCAGAAGTGCACGTGTATCACATCTGTGATGTCAGCATGGCATATTCAGCATACAATGAATTTGCTGATGTTCATGTGTAACGTTCCCCAATGGAGAACATGAAAATGGCATGACTGAACATTGAGTTCAATAATTTCAGAGCCTGACGGGGACTGAACATTGAGTTCAATAATTGACGGCCGCCCCATTTTATTTTTCTTTTTTTGTTTATTTTATTTCATCTTAATTTGTTCAGTTTGCTTACCCACTTTTTTTTCATGTTTGTACCTGCGGCTGTTCAGTTTTCAGTCCGTTAACACCCTATCTGTACTAATGCTTTGTCTTTCAACACACCATTAACATACTGTTTGCCTTTGCTCCATGACCTTCTGGTCGGTTATACTCTGTGACCTTGTCCTATCTACACCTTCTCCTTTGTTATCTCTTGCCCCACCCCCGTTTTACTTGCTTAAAACCTTTCACATTTCTAATATTTGCCAGTTCTGAAGAAGGGTCACTGACCTGAAATGTTAACTCTGTTTCTCTCTGCACAGATGCTGCCAGACCTGCTGAGTATTTCCAGCATTTCTTGTTTTTAGTTCAGATTTCCAGCATCCGCAGTATTTTACTTTTATATTATTGTATATAAAAATGGCATGGCCTGAAATTCCCCTATGGAAGGCATGAAAACGGCTTGACCTAAAGTTCAGCAACAAGGGGTCAGTGGAAACTGGTACATACAGTTGCTGTATTTAAATGACAAAGAAGGCTGTTGTGCCTTGTTGCACAAAGAGTTAGGAAAGTCTGACATGAACCACTTGGTTACAGAGTACTTTTATTTGGAACAAAACAGAGTCAGGCACACTACTAAACAGCAATCCAATACTAAAAACAAAGTCAAATCTCAAACTTTGTTGTGCTCAGGGTAGAGTAGTATTCTGGCATCTACATAGTTATTATAGGCTTGTTTGCAAACCACCACTCCCTATTTTGTTAGCTAACTGCTAGTCATATAAAAATAGAAAATGCTGGAAATATTAGGAGGTCTGGCAGCACCTGTGGAGAGAGAAACAAAATTAACGTTTCAGGTCTGTGACCTTTCATCAGAACATTAACTCTGTTTCTCTCTCCACAAATGCTTCCAGACCTTCTGAGTATTTCCAGCATTTTCTGTTTTTATTTTAGATTTCCAGCACCTGCAGTGTTTTACTTTTGCTAATCATGTATCCAAGATAATACTTTAACAAATGCTCGGCCGGAATTTTACGTCCCCACAAAGCGCGGGCTGATGGTGGGGGGTGGGGGGGGGGGTGCGTAAAATGGAGTGGGAGGCTCGGGAGGTCCTTCCTGACCTGCTCCTACCTCTGCTGCTATTTTACACTGGGCGGCGGTGGCGAGAAACGGTCCACCCGCCCCAGGCCAATCAAGGCCTTTAGGTGGTCGTTAACTGGCCACTTAAGGGCCTTTGCCCGCTGCCACATGGATTTTACCCTTGGCAGGCGGGTGGCCCAGGCCTGAGAAAAACTGCCAGTTCAGTAGGTGGCCTTCAGACAGCCTGGGGAGTGGGGGGCCCTCCTGATTGGGCACCCTGTGCCTGATGGAGGGCCGCCCCTGATGCCCCAGCACCCCTAACGCCAACACATTCCCTGCCCCCCCCAGTCGACCTCACTTGCCTCGCCAGAGCCTGACCAATCGCCCCCGGCGAGGCCCCAAAAACGCACCTCTTTTCCGTGCTCTCCGTCGTCGTCATTTGGAGGCTGGGATGCAGTCCCAGCAGTGGCCACCGCTCCCAATTAGAGGCATGGGGATCGTAAAATCTGGTCTGGATCCCAGGTCCAGTAGAGGCGGGATCGCCACCGACTTTTCGGTTGGTGGACGCCTCCCGTCCGACAAGCGTTAAATTTCGGCCGAGCATTTGTTAAAGTATTCTTCTTCTTTGGCCTCCTTATCTCGAGAGACAATGGATACGCGCCTGGAGGTGGTCAGTGGTTTGTGAAGCAGCACCTGGAGTGGCTATAAAGGCCAATTCTGGAGTGACAGGCTCTTCCACAGGTACTGCAGAGAAATTTGTTTGTCGGGGCTGTTGCACAGTTGGCTCTCCCCTTGCGCCTCTGTCTTTTTTCCTGCCAACTACTAAGTCTCTTCGACTCGCCACAATTTAGCCCTGTCTTTATGGCTGCCCGCCAGCTCTGGCGAACGCTGGCAACTGACTCCCACGACTTGTGATCAATGTCACAGGATTTCATGTCGCATTTGCAGACGTCTTTAAAGCGGAGACATGGACGGCCGGTGGGTCTGATACCAGTGGCGAGCTCGCTGTACAATGTGTCTTTGGGGATCCTGCCATCTTCCATGCGGCTCACATGGCCAAGCCATCTCAAGCGCCGCTGACTCAGTAGTGTGTACAAGCTGGGGATGTTGGCCGCCTCGAGGACTTCTGTGTTGGAGATACGGTCCTGCCACCTGATGCCAAGTATTCTCCGGAGGCAGCGAAGATGGAATGAATTGAGTTAAAGTATTATCTTCACCAAATCCATGCTTTGAATTTGCATGCTTATCTCTTCCTGGGAAGAGATAAGTCTTGTTCTTCTGTTGTTTTCTCAAGCATCAGAAAAGATTTTAAAAGAAACATATCAAGCCAAAAGGATAATTCAAACTACCTTATTGATCATTGATTTTAGGTTTCTAGGTTTAATCACATGTTGCTAACTACACAATTTCCCAATTAAAATAATGAATTATTAAATTGATTAGTAATATAAAGTAGACATTTGAGACGGTCCGTCCAGGTGGAAGGGTTAATTTGAAATGGCTGCCAGCAGACTCAGACCCCTTTCAGCGTAAAAATGTTTAAGATGTCACACATTAGAAGGACCACTGAACACCTTGGCCGCTTGCCTGGCTTCAGTGTGAGTATACAGGGTGGCCTGCAGTCCTTGGTACAGTTGATGGGTCAATCAGGAATACCCTATCCACCACCTTAACATTCACTCCCTCCATCACCGGCACACAGTGGCAGCAATGTGTGCCATTTACAAGATGCACTGCAGCAACTTGCCAGGATTCCTTCAACAGCATCTTCCAAAGCAACAACCTCTATCACCTAGAAGGACAAGGGCAGCAGGTGCATGGGGAACCCCACCACCTGCAAGTTCCCCTCCAAGTCACACACTATCCTGACTTGAAAACTTATCATCGTTCCTTCATCATCACTGGATCAAATTCCTGGCACTTCTTCCCTAATAGCACTGTGGGTCCACCTACTCCAGATGGACTGCAGGAGTTCAAGAAGGAGGCTTACTGCCAACTTCTCAAGGGCAGTTAGGGATGGGTTACAAATGTTGGCCTTGCCAGCAATGCCACATCCCATGAATGAATTAAAAAATGTGGAACTGTGCCCTGCCACCCACAAGATGACATGATTTTCTTGAGCTCAAGGGGGACAGAAACTCAAAGGATGAATGCATATGACAACTTCAAGTAAATCTCACGTTGGCATGCATTATCCCTTGTGTTCAGTACAACCTGTACATTCAGGGAGGGGTAACTCTCCCTGTCGAGGTAGTAACAGTAGGAATTCACAAAGCAGTGCAGTTGCCATCTAATATGGTCAATGGAAAAATCACAATAGCCCTATCTTGCTGCTGCATTGCTTTGATGCCAAACTGGATGAATTCCCAAGATCTCCTGAAAGTCTGTCACTTGACAAATACATATGCACTCTGCACCCCAGTGCAATTACAGAGATTCCCTGTGACAGTCTGAAATGACCCAGTGTATGTGTGTGTTTGTGTGTGATCATCACCTTCATAGCCACAGACAGAGCCATGTAGATTACAAATTCTCCTGTAGGAAGAAGCAGGGTTATCCAATTGCCTCCTTGGTAAACAAAGAACAAAGAACAAAGAACAGTACAGCACAGGAACAGGCCATTCGGCCCTCCAAGCCTGTACCGATCTTGGTGCCTGCCTAAACTAAAACCTTCTGCACTTCTGGGGACCGTATCCCTCTATTCCCATCCTATTCATGTATTTGTCAAGATGCCTCTTAAACGTCGCTATCGTACCTGCTTCCACCACCTCCCCCGGCAGCAAGTTCCAGGCACTCACCACCCTCTGTGTAAAGAACCTGCCTCGCACATCCCCTCTAAACTTTGCCCCTCTCACCTTAAACCTATGTCCCCTAGTAACTGACTCTTCCACCCTGGGAAAAAGCTTCTGACTATCCACTCTGTCCATGCCGCTCATAACTTTGTAAACCTCTATCATGTCGCCCCTCCACCTCCGTCGTTCCAGTGAAAACAATCCGAGTTTTTCCAACCTCTCCTCATAAAAAGTGCACTCTTTTACTACAAGTATCCTTTCTTTGATCCTTATAGGATCTGTGTTGCCTGTATAATGCTTGAGGATGGGTGGGGAGAGGTAAGATCTGGTGGGGTGCATCCTCCTCTATTCTCTCCTGCCCCTCTTCCTCTTCCATAATAATGCCATACAAGTGTACGCCATTAAGGAATGCCATATCTGTTCCCTATTTTGGGTGGGGGAAGTATCAAGATCCCATCTAGTGGTTTGGCAATCCCATAGGCTGTCAGAAGTATGTCCAATGCATCAAAATACTCTAAAAAGTAATTCACAGCTGCAGTAATCACTACTCAAATACAATCATCAGGCTCAAATGTATTCTTCACTTGCACCAGTTGTTTCAACCCCTCTTGACAACAGCTGTGCCTTAGATTTTTCAGTCCAACTTACTCCGAAAGCATTGCAAGCATAAAAGCAGAAAATTCAGGGCTGCAGCACAACTATCTTTCATTATAATATTTGCTAATCAGGTGGCTGGCTATGGCTGTTGGTTTGCAGGAAGGGACAAAAAGCATGTGGAAAAGGTTTCTGCCCATAAAATATGCTTTCTCTGATTTTACACTAAAACATGCCGAAAATAGAATTTTGGGACTATATATATGGTTCTGTAATTAATTTTAAATGAAATGTGCCTTCTGTGCCCCATTCCATATTTTGTAACTTCACTCTACTTTCTGGTTTCATCCTGCCGTAAAGACATTTAAAGTTGAACAGTATCAGGTTCACATGGTCTATTGCTTTTGGTAATATGACTCAACAGCATACAAGAATGGAACTGCTGCAGCAACTCTGCATGCTTTGCTTAATCTTGTATTGATTAACTTGAGTCAAACTGCAAATTGGATTATGACTTCTTTAAACATGTGAGAAAGTGATCAAAAAGTGTCATGAAACACTTATTCTATTTTCTGTGTAAGTAGTAGATTAATTATTAATGAAATGCAACTGAGTGGTACGGCTGGTATATAGCAAATAACGTAATAGCTATTAGGCACAATTCTGCTGATAACTTCCCTCACTGTAATTTTTAATTTAGTATTTTTTATGTGTTAAATATATTATCAAGAGTTTCTTAAACATGAGGAAGCAGTCACATTGATGTAAAAATGTAAAGCAAATGGATAGTCATTGCCATGAAACGTGGCTACAGGGTGACCAAGATTGGGAACTGAATATTCAAGGATATTCGACATTTAGGCCATGTTCTTTGGGAACTGGGCTGACCGATCCTTTGTCCCCTTCACCGTCAGGTCAGATTACCTGAAGGTGCTGGGGATATGGTTCGGAAGTGCCGGGGCGTGCACCAAAACATGGTAGGAGCGAGTAGCCAAGGTACGACAAAAGTTGGGCATGTGGGGGCAGCGATCTCTCTCCATTGTGGGTAAGAACCTGGTCATCAGGTGCGAGGCGCTCACGTTGTTGCTCTACGTGGCGCAGGTCTGGCCCATACCCCACTCCTGCGCCGTGGCAGTCACCCGAGCCATTTTCCGCTTCGTCTGGGGATCTAAAATGGACCGGGTCCGGAGGGACACGATGTTCAAATCTCTGGACATGGGCGGGAAAAATGTACCCAACGTGGCCCTCATCCTGATGACCACCTTCGTGTGCGGCTGCATCAAGCTATGTGTAGATCCCCAGTACGCAAACTCCAAGTGTCACTACGTGCTGAGGTTCTATCTGTCCCCGGTGTTGCGAAGGATGGGCCTGGTCACATTGCCGCGGAACGCACCATGCAGTTGGGCGGCGCCGTACCACCTATCCTTCGTGGAGCAGTTTCTGCGGAAAAACACCTTTGACCACCGGTCCATCAGGCAGTGGTCTGCACGGAATGTCCTCAAGGCCCTACGGGAAAAGGAAACGGTGGATCCTGTCGGATGGTTCCCCGAGCAGACCGTCAAAGTCATTTGGCGGAATGCCTCATCACCAGAACTTTCAAACAAGCACCAAGACGTAGCTTGGCTGGTGGTGAGAAGGGCCCTCCCCGTCAGATCGTTCATGCACACCCGAAGTCTCGCCCCCTCCGCACAGTGCCCCCGCGTTGGCTGTGGTGGGGAAGAGACGGTCGCCCACCTCCTCCTGGAATGTGCCTTTGCAAAGCAGGTGTGGAAAGAGATGCAGTGGTTTTTGTCAAGGTTCATCCCAAGCAGCTCTGTAACACAGGAGTCTGTGCTCTACGGGCTGTTCCCAGGGACGCACACCGAGACAAACATCAACTGTTGCTGGAGGACTATCAATTCGGTGAAAGACGCCCTTTGGTCTGCCCGAAACTTGCTGGTCTTCCAGCGCAAAGAGTTGTCCACCACCGAATGTTGCAGACTGGCACATTCCAAGGTCCAGGACTACGTGCTGAGGGACGCACTAAAGCTTGGGGCAGCCGCAGCAAAGGCTCAATGGGGAAAGACCACAGTGTAAGGTTCCCCCACCAAGCTGGACTGAGGGGCTGGAACCATGGGAAGCCCCTCGAACTGTATCGTTAATATTCTCAATTGCTGTAAATGTAAAACTGTAATTGACATGACAATTGTGAAACGGAAGGGTTGGGAAGAAACTCATGACATTATTGAAAGAAACTGATCTCTTTTGCAATGTTTGTATTTTTTCGTGCTGTTTGGAAACTGTTTGGCAATGTAATTTTTACAGATTTTTATGAATAAAGTATATTTTGGAAATAAAAAAAAAAAATTCGACATTTAGGAAGCAGCATGTCAGAATCCATGAGAAAAGGCATCATCACCCTCATTTACAAGCAGAAGGGGGAGAGGGCAGAAATCAGAAATTGGCGGCCCATCTCACTGCTTAATGTTGATTACAAGATTCTGTCCAAAGTCATAGCCAGTCGAGTCAAGTCTGCTCTGGAGCTGGTGATTCACCCCGATCAGACCTGTACTGTACCCGGCAGGAAGATCTCTGATAGCCTCGCGCTACTCAGGGATACGATCGCCTACGTACGGGACAGGAGGGTGGACACCTGCCTCATCAGCCTGGACCAGGAGAAGGCTTTTGACAGGATATCGCACACCTACATGATGGACGTGCTTTCCAAAATGGGGTTTGGGGAGGGAATCTGCAATTGGATCCAACTGCTCTACACAAACATCAGTAGCGCAGTCTCAATCAACGGGTGGGAATCGGAAAGTTTCCCGATCAAATCTGGAGTCAGACAGGGCTGTCCTCTGTCCCCGGTCTTGTTTGTTTGCTGTATTGAACCCTTTGCTGAGTCTATTAGGAAGGATGCGAGCATAAGAGGGGTGACAATCCCAGGCAGCGGAGGCACTCAGGTCAAAACCTCCCTATACATGGATGACGTCGCCGTTTTCTGCTCGGATCCGCTGTCCATGCGCAGACTGATGAGCATCTGCGACCAGTTCGAACTGGCCTCGGGAGCCAAAGTTAACCACGGCAAGAGCGAGGCCATGTTCTTTGGCAACTGGGCTGACCGATCCTTTGTCCCCTTCACCGTCAGGTCAGATTACCTGAAGGTGCTGGGGATATGGTTCGGAAGGGCCGGGGCGTGCACCAAAACATGGTAGGAGCGAGTAGCCAAGGTACGACAAAAGTTGGGCATGTGGGGGCAGCGATCTCTCTCCATTGTGGGTAAGAACCTGGTCATCAGGTGCGAGGCGCTCACGTTGTTGCTCTACGTGGCGCAGGTCTGGCCCATACCCCACTCCTGCGCCGTGGCAGTCACCCGAGCCATTTTCCGCTTCGTCTGGGGATCTAAAATGGACCGGGTCCGGAGGGACACGATGTTCAAATCTCTGGACAAGGGCGGGAAAAATGTACCCAACGTGGCCCTCATCCTGATGACCACCTTCGTGTGCGGCTGCATCAAGCTGTGTGTAGATCCCCAGTACGCAAACTCCAAGTGTCACTACGTGCTGAGGTTCTATCTGTCCCCGGTGTTGCGAAGGATGGGCCTGGTCACATTGCCGCGGAACGCACCATGCAGTTGGGCGGCACCGTACCACCTATCCTTCGTGGAGCAGTTTCTGCGGAAAAACACCTTTGACCACCGGTCCATCAGGCAGTGGTCTGCACGGAATGTCCTCAAGGCCCTACGGGAAAAGGAAACGGTGGATCCTGTCGGATGGTTCCCCGAGCAGACCGTCAAAGTCATTTGGCGGAATGCCTCATCACCAGAACTTTCAAACAAGCACCAAGACGTAGCTTGGCTGGTGGTGAGAAGGGCCCTCCCCGTCAGATCGTTCATGCACACCCGAAGTCTCGCCCCCTCCGCACAGTGCCCCCGCGTTGGCTGTGGTGGGGAAGAGACGGTCGCCCACCTCCTCCTGGAATGTGCCTTTGCAAAGCAGGTGTGGAAAGAGATGCAGTGGTTTTTGTCAAGGTTCATCCCAAGCAGCTCTGTAACACAGGAGTCTGTGCTCTACGGGCTGTTCCCAGGGACGCACACCGAGACAAACATCAACTGCTGCTGGAGGACTATCAATTCGGTGAAAGACGCCCTTTGGTCTGCCCGAAACTTGCTGGTCTTCCAGCGCAAAGAGTTGTCCACCACCGAATGTTGCAGACTGGCACATTCCAAGGTCCAGGACTACGTGCTGAGGGACGCACTAAAGCTTGGGGCAGCCGCAGCAAAGGTTCAATGGGGAAGGACCACAGTGTAAGGTTCCCCCACCAAGCTGGACTGAGGGGCTGGATCAATGGGAAACCCCTCGAACTGTATCGTTAATATTCTCAATTGCTGTAAAAGTAAAACTGTAATTGACATGACAATTGTGTAACGGAAGGGTTGGGAAGAAACTCATGACAGTCTTGAAGGAAACTGATCTCCCTTGCAATGTTTGTATTTTTTGGTGCTGTTTGGAAACTGTTTGGCAATGTAATTTTTATAGATTTTTATGAATAAAGTATATTTTGGAAATAAAAAAAAAAATTCGACATTTAGGAAGGCGAGGCAAAAAGGAAAAGGAGGTGGTGTTTCGCTGATAATAAGGGATGGGATCAATACATTA
This sequence comes from Heterodontus francisci, assembly GCF_036365525.1. Taxonomy (NCBI): domain Eukaryota; kingdom Metazoa; phylum Chordata; class Chondrichthyes; order Heterodontiformes; family Heterodontidae; genus Heterodontus; species Heterodontus francisci. Next base: position 124,630,858 of record NC_090372.1, on the reverse strand, counting down.
GTAAGGGAGGATCTCAGATCGGAAGAACAAAATGTGGAATCTGTTTGGGTGGAGCTCAGAGACAGCAAGGGGCAGCAAACATTGGGAGTAGTTTGTAGGCCACCAAACAGTAGTGGTAGTGTGGGGCATGGTATTAATCAGGAGATTAGAGAAGCATGTAGCATGGGTAATATAGTAATTATGGGTGACTTCAATCTGCACATAGACTGGGTAAGCCTAATGAGCACCAATGCTTTTTTTTTTATTCATTCATGGGATGTGGGTGCCACTGGCCAGGCCAGCATTTATTGCCCATCCCGAATTGCCCTTGAAAAGGTGGTGGTGAGCTGCCTTCTTGAACCGCTGCAGTCCATTTGGGGTAGGTACACCCACAGTGCTGTTAGGAAGGGACTTCTAGGATTTTGACCCAGCGACAGTGAAGGAACAGCGATATAGTTCCAAGTCAGGATGGTGTGTGATTTGGAGGGGAACTTGCAGGTGGTGGTGTTCCCATGCATTTGCTGCCCTTGTCCTTCTAGTTGGTAGAGGTCGCGGGTTTTGAAGGTGCTGTCTAAGAAGCCTTGGTGCATTGCTGCAGTGCATCTTGTAGATGGTACACACTGCTGCCATTGTGCGTCGGTGGTGGAGGGAGTGAATGTTTGTAGATGGGGTGGCAATCAAGCTGGCTGCTTTGTCCTGGATGGTGTCGAGCTTCTTGAGTGTTGTTGGAGCTGCACCTATCCAGGCAAGTGGAGAGTATTCCATCACACTCCTGACTTGTGCCTTGTGGATGGTGGACTGGCTTTGGGGAGTCAGGAGGTGAGTTACTCGCCTCAGGATTCCTAGCCTCTGACCTGCTCTTGTAGCCACGGTATTTATATGGCTACTCCAGTTCAGTTCTGGCCAATGGTAGCCCCTAGGATGTTGATAGTGGGGGATTCAGCGATGGTAATGCCATTGGATGTCAAGGGGAGATGGTTAGATTCTCTCTTGTTGGAGATGGTCATTGCCTGGCACTTGTGTGGCGCGAATGTTACTTGCCACTTTTCAGCCCAAGCCTGGATATTGTCCAGGTCTTGCTGCATTTCTACACGAACTGCTTCAATATCTGAGGATCTGTGGAGGACACGTTTCTGGAGTGTGTTAGGGATGGTTTTCTAGAGCAGTATGTTGAGGAAAAGACTAGAGAACAGGCTATTTTAGATTTAGTATTATGTAATGAGAAAGGGCGAATTAATAATCTTGTTGTAAAAAATCCTTTAGGGATGAGTGACCATAATATGATAGAATTTTACATTATGTTTGAAAGTGAGGTCGTTCAATTTGAAGCCAGGTTGTTAAATTTGAATAAAGGAAATTATGAAGGTGTAAGGGGCAAATTGGCTGAGGTGGATTGGGAAAATACATTAAGAGGTATGACAGTGCATAGACAATGGATAGTCTTCAAAGAATTATTACATAGTTTACAGCAACTATACATTCCTTCAAGACACAAAAGCCCCAAAAGTAAAGGCAGTCAACCGTGGCTAACAAAGGAAGTTAAGGATTGTATAAGATTAAAAGAAAAGGCCTATAAAGTTGCCAGAAATAGTAGTAAACCTGAGGATTGGGAGGATTTTAGAATACAGCAAAGGAGGACAAAGAAACTAATAAAGAAAGGGAGAATAGAATATGAATTTAAACTAGGAAAAAACATAAAAATGGACTGTAAAAGCTTCTATAAGTATGTAAAAAGGAAATGTTTCGCTAAGACAAATGTCGGTCCATTATAGGCAGAGTCAGGAGAATTTATAATGGGGAAATAGAGAAATGGTAGAGAAGCTAAATGATTACTTTGTGTCTTTTTTCACTCAGTAAAGTACAAGAAATCTCCCAGAATTAGAGATCCAAGGGACTAGGGAGAATGAAGAATTGAAGGAAATTAGTATTAATAAGAAGATTGTATTGGAGAAATTAATGGGGCTGAAGGTTGCTAAGTCCCCAGGATCTGATATTCTACATCCCAGAGTATTGAAATAGATAGCTATGGAGATAATGGATGCATTGGTGTTCATCTTCCAAAATTCTATAGATTCTGTAACAGTACCTACAGATTGGAAGGTAGCAAATGCCACCCCACTATTTAAGAAGGGAAGTTGGGAGAAAAAAGGGAACTACAGACCTATTAGCCTTACATCAGTAGTAGGGAAAATGTTAGAATCTATTCTAAAGGATTTGGATAATAATGATCTGATTGGGCATAGTCATCATGGATTTATGAATGGGAAATCATGTTTGATGAACCTGTTGGAGTTTTTTGAGGATGTTACTAACAGAATTGATAAAGGGGAGTCAGTGGACATAATTTATTTGGATTTTCCAAAGGCTTTTGATAAAGTCCCCTGCAGGAGATTGATTAGCAAAATTAAAGCACATGGGAGGAGGTAATATGCAGGCATAAATTAAGGATTGGTTAACAGGCAGAAAACAGAGAATAGGAATAAACAGATCATTCTCACATTGGCAGGCTGTGGGCAGTGGGGTGCCAAAAGGATCTGTACTTGGGCCCCAGCTTTTCATGATATATATCAATGATTTGGATGTGGGGACCAAATGTAATATTTCCAAGTTTGCAGATGACACAAAACTAGATGGGAATGTGTGTTGTGCAGAAGCTGCAAAGTGGCTTCAAGGGGCTTTGGACAGACTTAGTGAGTGGGCAAGAACATGGCAGATGGAATATAATGTGGAAAAATGTGAGGTTATCCGTTTTGGTAGGAGGAACATATGTGCAGAGTATTCCTTAAATGGTAAGAGATTAGAAAGTGTAGATGTACAAAGGGATCTGGGTGTACTCATCAATAAGTCACTGAAAGCTAACATGCAGGTGCAGCAAGCAATTAAAAAGGCTGATGGTGTGTTAGCCTTTATTGCAAGAGGATTTGAGTACAGGAGTAGTGAAGTCTTGCTTCAATTGTATAGAACCTTGGTTAGACCGCACCTGGAGTATTGTGTGCAGTTTTGGTCCCCATACCTTAGGAAGGATATTATTGCCATAGAGGGAGTTCAACGAAGGTTCACCAGACTTGTTCCCGGGATAGTGGGACTGTCCTATGAAGAGAGATTGGGGAAACTGGGCCTGTATTCTCCAGAGTTTCGAAGAATGATAGGTGATTTCATTGAAACCTACAAAATAATTAAAGGGATAGACATGGTAGATGCAGGTAAGAGTTTTCTCCTGGTTGGGGAGTCTAGAACCAGGGGACACAATTTCAAAATAAGGGAGAAGCCACTTAGGACCGAGATGAGGAGAAATTTCAGAGTGTTGTGAATCTTTGGAATTCTCTACCCCAAAGGCTATGGAAGCTCAGTCATTGAATATGTTTAAAGTAGAGATTGACAGATTTCTAAATACCAATGACATAAAGGGATATGAGGATAGTGTGGGAAAAAGGCATTGAAGTGGATGATCAGCCATGATCGTATTGACTGGTGGAGCGGGCTCGATGGGCTGAATGGCCTACTCCTGCTCCTATGTTTTTATGAAAGAGACATTGCACGTGATTTCTTCATACCTTGTCCTCTTTTTTTCCTTTCTTACTTCTATCTCATCCTCCGCACTCTGCATAACAAACTACAGGCGCTTTCACCACCAATCATCTCTCTGCTTTCGCTCCACACTGAAAGCTAACCCTTGTTCCACACATTCAGTTCAAGTGCTGAAAAGGTGGAGATACCTCTGCCGCTTCATGAAGAGGAGGCAAGGCATCTTGATAAAGCAGCATCTCTCAACTGGATCCTAGAAAGCACCAGCTCAGAGACTTGCACCACATATACTTCAGAGGGTAGACTAGAGGACAGTTCCTATAAATGCAAGTTGTTGTTGTTCCATGGTTAAATACTGTGCACAAGTGCACAGGAGCAATGATAAAAGGGCAGGTAAACGTGATTAGAACTATTTGCTCACGTGGAGGGTAGATTCCAACATGGGCTAGTTGGGCTGAATGGTCTGCTTCTTAGTTGTAACTTCTATGTATTTCTAGTTGCAAAACACCTCCAAATATAGCTTAGTGTTTTAGCAGACAAAGTGAAAATGTGTAACCTTTTAAATCCAAATATAGGCCGGAATTTAACACCCCATCCAGGAGCTGGCTAGGAGGCAGGCGGGTTGTAAAATCGTGTGGAAGGTGGGGAGGCACCCTGCCTGTCGCCTGCCCATCCCCGCTGCTGTTTTACCAGTGGTGGCGAGGTGGAAAACAGCCTGCCAATGGAGGCCCTTAAGTGGCCAATTAATGTCCACTTAGGGGCCTCTTCCTACTGCTGCTGGTATGTTACCAGTGGTGGGCAGGCACTTCAGCACCTGAGGAGGCTGTCCAGTAATACCTGGTGGCCTCCTTGCGGACTGGGCTGCCCCCATTAAAACATCCCCCCACCCGACCCTCTGACCACCCCCACTATCCCCACTGGGGCCTAGCCAATTGACCCCGACGAGGCCCGACCTCACTTACTTTTTCCCAGGCTGGTGTCTGTCGTGGTTCCTCTCGCTGCATGCAGTCCCAGCAGTGGCCAACACTCCTAGTGGCACTGTTGGGACTGAAGAGATGCAGGCTTTCTGACTGGCCAGCAGCTCTTGGAGGTCGGACTTCCTGCCTCAGAAGGGTGGAAGCTCTGACTGAAGCCAATTAAGGGCCTGAAAGCCACACAAAAAAAGTAGTGTGGCTTTCAGACCCGGTAGAGCCAGCCTGGGGCTACCGCCTCACTGTTAAATTCTAGCCATAATTCCTGATGAATATGGTGTGTGATTTATGTTGTTAGTATAGATGTAGTTGCATAATATTCAATGTGTTTATTGAGGATGAGATCAATGCCCCAAAGGAAGCTGTATGAGATCACAATTTATATCTCCTTTATTCTTATTCAAATTATGTAGGTTAGTTTATTCACTTCTTAAACAAGTTGTTCAAATCTAACAGAAACTGTTTTTTTAGATTGATTTATTCTGTTTGGGAACAAATTTGAAAATTAGTTTATTAGCTTGTTTTCAATCAGATATTTTGTTCAACTCTTCTACCACCCCCCTACCCCACTGATGATGATCCCAGTCACTCTCTGATGTTGACTATAATGGTGGTGCCATTATTTAAATAACAGGTTGTTTGAGAAAAGAAATTAGATTGCAGTTGATCATGTTCTCAGGACATTCCAAAATGTTACGCAATAAATCACCCATTGCCCACACTGTAATGTGGATTGTTTTCATGACACCTTGGTCTTATTAGATTCCAATTTCAACTCTGCACAATTCTCGGAGACAACCAGACGGAAGCACTTAATGGAGTACAGGACTTTCAGCTGGTTGCAATTTTGCAATATCCATCAACAAGATGAGCCTGTCACTAGTGCAGATTAAGGGTCATTACCTTTTCTGGGAAGGATATAATTAAATCAAGAGCCATGAGCCTGAGCAAATTGGCTGTTCTGTCTAATTTGTTGAAGTAGTTGAAAAGCATAATGATTGTAAGACCAGAATTAATCATAAGCATCAAGAATTTCCTCAGGGTTTCTCCCGATCATTCACTGGAACTTTGATAGGAGAGAGATAGTAACCCTGTTTATTTGAAGGATCTTGGATTTCTGCTGAACTCGCCAAAGTTATGGCAGACAATATCCCTTGAAGAAAGATCCAATGACTGAGGCTGTGACAAAGATAGCATATTCTAAGTGTAATTAATTTTACATTTTCGTTTTATTGAGATTAAAATATGTTCACTTAAAAAAGGTCATGTCTGGCCAATGGGCTGAATTTTCCCGGTGCCGTGGAGATGTGGTTGGAGATTCGAGTTGGGGGGGGGGGGAGGTGTGGGGTGGCTGTAAAAATAGTGGGAGAACACAGTCTACCCATCACCAAGGGCGACCAGGCATGGTAATGGGACCTGCTGACTGGCGGTGGACATTCAATTGAGCTAGTTAATCTGGTAATTAAAAGTGACTTTGTGCAATGTTTGGAATTTTGTTGAATGTGCACAGGTTCCACTGAGCTTCAGTGGCTTGTCAGCTGCAATGAGGTGAGAGCACAGGCTGACAGACAATAAGAAGTGCAGAGTTTCCAAGCAGGAAGTCTCATGGCTACCTTTGGAAGGGAGTTCAATTTAAAGGGGTTGCTGTGTGGAAGGACTGCTACGGAGGCCAGTTTCTGGAAGCTTTCTTTCAAGGACTCTTGCAGCAACTTTGTGGGTTAAAGCTGCAAAGGGATGCCCTGCACTCAGAGATCACATCCTCCAGTCAGGAGGAGAGTGAGAGAGTGAGGAACTTCAGCAGTCACATAGGAATGAACTGCAGCGGCCAGAGGAGCACCAGCAGCATGATGCTATGTTAGCACTTGCACATGGAGGGCGCAAAGGGGCAGGAAGGCAGGCGAATGCTTGAAGAAGGTGCTGCCCAGCACTAAGGGTTCACAGACAATGTCTCAGCTTCATGGACCTTTCAGAGCATCAGTGTCTTCAAAGACTCTGCTTATCCAGCCAGGCCATCGTTGACCTATGCAGCATGCTGCAGGAGGAGTTGAGGCCACTGGGGTGTGATGGGCACCCATTGCTTGGGGTGTGAAGGTAACCGCGGTACTCAACTTATTCACTACATGGTCGTTCCAAGGATTGGCTGGGGAGTTTTTTGAGGAAGTGACGAAGATGATTGATGAAGGAAGGGCAGTGGATGTTGTCTATATGGACTTCAGTAAAGCCTTTGACAAGGTCCCTCATGGCAGACTGGTACAAAAGGTGAAGTCACACGGGATCAGAGGTGAGTTGGCAAGATGGATACAGAACTGGCTCGGTCATAGAAGACAGAGGGTAGCAGTGGAAGGGTGCTTTTCTGAATGGAGGGCTGTGACTAGTGGTGTTCCACAGGGATCAGTGCTGGGACCTTTGCTGTTTGTAGTATATATAAATGATTTGGAGGAAAATGTAGCTGGTCTGATTAGTAAGTTTATGGACGACACAAAGGTTGGTGGAGTTACGGATAGTGATGAGGATTGTCAGAGGATACAGCAGGATATAGATCGGTTGATGACTTGGGCGGAGAAATGGCAGATGGAGTTTAATCCGGACAAATGTGAGGTAATGCATTTTGGAAGGTCTAATGCAGGTGGGAAGTATACAGTAAATGGCAGAACCCTTAGAAGTATTGACAGGCAGAGAGATCTGGGAGTACAGGTCCACAGGTCACTGAAAGTGGCAACGCAGGTGGATAAGGTAGTCAAGAAGGCATACGGCATGCTTTCTTTCATCGGTCGGGGCATAGAGTATAAAAATTGGCAAGTCATGCTGCAGCTGTACAGAACTTTAGTTAGGCCACACTTAGAATATTGCGTGCAATTCTGGCCGCCACACTAACAGAAGGACGTGGAGGCTTTGGAGAGGGTACAGAAGAGGTTTACCAGGATGTTGCCTAGTCTGGAGGGCATTAGCTATGAGGAGAGGTTGGATAAACCCGGATTGTTTTCACTGGAACGACAGAGGTGGAGGGGCGACATGATAAGGGTTTACAAAGTTACGAGTGGCATGGACAGAGTGCATAGTCAGAAGCTTTTTCCCAGGGTGGAAGAGTCAGTTACTAGGGGACATAGGTTTAAGGTGAGAGGGGCAAAGTTTAGAGGGGATGTGCGAGGCAAGTTCTTTACACAGAGGGTGGTGAGTGCCTGGAACTCGCTGCTGGGGGAGGTGGTGGAAGCAGGTACGATAGCGACGTTTAAGGGACATCTTGACAAATGCATGAATAGGATGGGAATAGAGGGATATGGTCCCCGGAAGTGCAGAAGGTTTTAGTTTAGACAGGCATCAAGATCGGCGCAGGCTTGGAGGGCCAAATGGCCTGTTCCTGTGCTGTACCGTTCTTTGTTCTTTGACATTCATGGGATTTATCAATCAACGGCCCATCACTGCATCAAGCAGGTGATGGATGACTTGTTTGCAAGGGCAGGGGAGTACATAAGGTTTGGAACTGATAATGAAATCAGGCTGAGAGGGCTATCAACTTCGGAGCCATGGCAGGATTCCTTCAGATTCAGGGGGTGCACGCATGTAGCCAGCAAGGCTCCCTCAGAGCAGCCAGGTGCTTTTGTCAACTGGAAGGGATTCCACTCCCTCAATGTGCAGATTGTGTGTCACCACTGCAAAGGAATCATGCAAGAATACACTAGGTTCCCAGGAAGCTGTCATCACTCCTTCACTCTGAGACAGTCCCAGGTCCCTCAATTATTCTCTTCGCTGGAAAGCCTTTGTGGATGGATCCTGGGTAACAAGGAATATCTACTGAGGACTTGGCTGCAGAGTCCCAACACTGAGGCGAAGGAATCATTACAACCACAGCCATCTAACTGCAAAGGTGACCATTGAGCAGGCAATTGAGCTATTGAAAGTGTGCTTCAGATGATTAGACCACTCTGGGGGAGCCCTCCAATACGGATCCTCAAGGATCTCTTGTATCATGGTAATGTGCTGTGCTCTGCACAACCTGGCATAGCAGGGAGGAGTTGAACTGGTGCTGGATGATTCTCTTAAGCACACCAACTCCTCCAATGAGGAGGATGAGGGGGAAGCGCCGATGCAGCCGGCAGACAATGGCCATGCACACAAGGTTTTCTTATGAAGAAAGGTTGGACAGACTGGGCTTGTTTTCACTGGAGTTTAGAAGAGTGAGGGGAGACTTGATTGAAGTTTATAAGATCCTGAACGGTCTTGACAAGGTGGATGTGGAAAGGATGTTCCTCCTGTGGGTGAGTTCAGAACCGGGAGGCACTATTTTAAAATTAGGGGTCACCCTTTTAGGACAGAGATGAGGAGAAATTTTTTCTCTCAGAGGGTTGTGCAACTTTGGAACTCTCTGCCTCAGAAGGTGGTGGAGACGGGGTCATTGAATATTTTTAAGGCGGAGGTAGATAGATTCTTGTTAGGTAAGGGAATCAAAGGTTATCGGGGGTAGATGGGAGTGTGGAATTCGAAACACAAACAGGTCAGTCATGATCTTATTGAATGGCGGAGCAGGCTCGAGGGGCCAAATGGCCTACTTCTGCTCCTAATTCGCATGTTCGTATGGTGCCGATGGCAACGGCCATTGGCATGTGTGTAAGGGAAACCTGGGACTCCCTCAACCACAGTAGGTTCATAGAGTCATGAGGCTGAATTTTGAAATCCCAGTTGATATAGCACGCAATTTGAAAATTGTGTTTTTGGAAGTCAGCACTGGCTCCCGCAGCCTCTGTAACACAAATAAATTTTAAAGGGACGCTGAGAAGGAAAGAAAGGGAAGCCCACACACCTCCAGTTAATTGGCAGATGAGCTCATTGAAAGGTTTGTCAGGAGCAGTCTGCAAGTTTCATTAGGAGTGCACAGGGAAACCGCTATGTCTGGAACACGCAGGGTGTAGAAGTCATGAACAATGCGGAGGGGGGCCATGAGGGCTATTTGAAGGGCTATTTAACATATTGTAGAACCCCAGAATAAAGCTCAGCTGCGTAAAAAGTTCCACAAGGTAGCCATTGCTGTAGCTCAAAGACTTGCATTTAGCAGTGGTGAATGGTAGGAACCTGGAGAGGAACGTTAGGCTGCTGGCATCACTTGGGCAGCAGGGGTTGGCAGGGGAAGACCTCATGAGTGAATGTACCCCAGCTGAGGGAGGTCAGATGGGAGCATGCTACTCTGACATTGGACAGAGCAGCCAGGATGAGCTTCAGAAGATGTACCCTCCTAGGCAGGAGGAGACCTGAGGAGCAAAGCAGAGGATTGCAGGGGAAAGAAGGCGCTATCAAAGATATTGGATCTACTGTCCAAGAGTCAGTTATCTGAAAATGACAGAGTACCAGTGCTTTAGGAGGCTGCACCTATCCAGGAAGATGGTCTCGGACCTGTGTGCTCTGATCCACAAATAACCTGAGGCTTCATGTCCCCCATGGCAATCCCTTACCTGTAGCCATCAAGGTCACCGTCGCCTGAATTTCTATGCAACTGGGTCATTCCAGAGATTAACTGCAGATCTAGGTGGTATCTTGGCATCTCCTCCATATCTAGGGAAGATTGAAAGATTATGACAAGTCCTTCTGTTCTCTCCACCCCAAATCCCTTAGCAACCTGGAAATCAAGCTATCTGGACTAGGCGACTTATCCACTCTAAGCACAGCCAACCTTTCTAGTACGTCCTGCCTATCGATTTTCACACCATCTATTACCTCTAAAATCTACGATTCTACCAAATTTGTGTCAGCATCCTCTTCCTTAGTAAACACTGATACAAAGTACTCATTAGGTATTCCAGCCTTGCCCTGCATTTCTAAGCATATATCATCTGCTTTGTCCTTCATGGGTCCCAGCCCACCTCTTACTACTCCCTTACTATTAAAGTGCCGGTAGAAGAGTTTTGGGTTCCCTTTTATGTTAGCTGCCATTTTATTCTCATATTCTCTATTTGCCCATCTTGTTTTCCTCTTCACTTCCCCTCTCAACTTGTTGTATTTGGCCTGGTTCTTACTTGAAGAATTCACCTGATGTACATCATACACCATCTTTTTTTGTTTCATCATATTGTCTATCTACCTCGTCATCCAAGGAGCTGAAATGATCTATGCTACCATTGGACCAGAGCCTTTCACCTCCTTGTGGATGCTCTGGTTGCATGCATTGCCACGCCATCACAATATCATGGGTCCCATGAGGAGCCCATCCCACTTTCATCATCCATCCTTGCCCTTTAATCACTAGCGCCCCTTTCACAGGCTCCATCTCCATGTCCCTACATCTGATCATGGACCCGTGGGGCAGTAAGAATCACACTACACAGTGAAGTAAGGCATTAAATAATGTTTAATTGCACAAATGAAACACATTGCCATACATTAAATAAGCAACTGTGTGCGTTTATGCGTTCGCTTCTGAGTGCTTCTACATTGTGCTCCCCCTGCTGGCCTTACTATTCTGATGCGTTAAATGCCTGTGGCATACGACCACTGAGTTGTGGGGCCCTTGAGGGGCCCGGAACAGGCTGCACCACCTGCATCTGTACAATGGGAGCCTCTGTCATTGTTCTGGGAAGCAGCGTTCATGTCATGGTCAGAGGGCCTGAGGGGCAGCCAGCAACGCTGGGGCTGCATTGAGCAGAGTCCCCATCACCTTCAGCCATCTGTTCCTCGACCCTTTCCTGGCCCACCTGCACTCCGCTGTTTACCAGGAGCTCCTAGCCACCTGGCAATGGGTCCATGCATCTCTAAGCCATCACACCAACCCAGTGCTCTACACCACTCAAAGTTGATGCGATACTTTGGAGGCCAGTGCACACCTGCTGCATGGACTCAGTGGCCTGCTGCATATGGCTCACTATGAGGGTCAACACTCTCTCAATGGAGGAGGCCATGTGCTCATAAGTCAGAGACATGGCTTCATTCATAGCATGGATGGACTTATCCATCTTGCATGCATGGGAGCAAACAGCTTCTAGGAATTCTGACAGATGTCCACATATTTCCTGCTGCTGCTGCTGCTGCTATATAATAACCTGCTTCACTGCTGACCCCTGAGTCTCAGCATCTACATGGAGCTGAGCATTGCTGGACCTGTCCTCCCTTCTCTGATGGGGATTGGCCGCAGCTGTAACTGCCTCCATCACCTACTCCTGTGCATGTGTGCAGTGCTCACCTGCTGGTGCTACCCATTCTAACTGCAAGTCATGCCCACAAATGTGACAGTATCTGTGCTGGATTGATGTGAAGGTGCATCTTCAGATGGCCCTTCCTCCTCTGTGGTCTCTGCTGGCTTATGAGCTGCATATGGACCACTGCGGCCACACAGGATCAATAAATGAGAAGGATTTGCGTCAGCTGTCTTTGCATCTCTCACTCTCTCTGGGCTCCATATCTGCCTCGCCCTCTGCGACAGCCTGGCACGCTGCCACTCTGCCAATCTCCATTGCCTCCTCCTCCATCTGCGTTATCATTGCTAGGAAGAGAACATCACCACCCATCTGTCTCTGCTGTCTTGCATTATGTGCTCTCTTCTCCTGCAACGACACCAAGATACAATGTTACAATACGCTCCTGCCCCTGCGATGCTCAGAAAGCTGTGTCACTTTCAAAGATCATTGTTATGGAATTGGGAGGCCTGCTGCATGTGTTCACCAACGCTTGGCACTGCAGTGAGCGCTAATGTTTGGACATGGTACTCTGGTGTGATGCTATGCTCTGTCTTGATGCACGCATTGGTCCTTGTTGAGTCCCTGCCACCTTGCCGGCCTTCACTAGGTTATTGAAGTGCTTTCAACACTGCACTGACGTTTGTGCCATGACCCTGTGGCTGTTCACTTTTTTGGCCACCTCCAGCCAGGTCTTCTTTGTGAGGCTGGCTGGCCTCCTCCTCCCACCCTTTGAGAATAGCACCTCTCTCCTTTCTCGCACTGCCTGCAAGAGCAAATCTTGGGAGGCGTCATTGAAGTGTGGAGCCACCCGTCCTCGTAATGCAGTCATCACCCCACTCACAGACTTCTACTTTACCCCTTCTGCAGCCTTCTCTGTGTAAAGCTGGTAGGAAGGCTGCAGACACCCCTTTAAAAATGGTGTTCTCAAGCCGGCACTAACTCCCACCCACCACCCTTTATTGGTCAGCTCCCCCCGCAGCCCTGACATTAATTGTCCGCATTGCAGAAGATCGCTGCACAAGTTCTGCTTTATTTTCCCCAAAAATATACTTTATTCATAAAAATCTGTTAAAAAATACATTACAAAATAGTTCAAAAAAGCACCAAATTGACATTCCAAAAAGTGCAAAGGAAATCAGTTTTCTTCAATATAGGAGTGAGTTGCCTCACAACCCTTTCATTCCATTTTACATGCCATGTACATTTTACAGCTAAACCATATTTGGTGTATACAGCCCAAGGGGTTTTCCATAGTTCCTCAGTTCACTACCACCTTACACAGTGGTCTTTCTCCATTGAGCCTTTGCGGCGTCTGCCCCAGCTTTAGTGCGTCCCTTGGCACGTAATCCTGGATCTTGGGATGTGCCAGTCTGCAATACTCAGTCGTGGAAAATTCTTTGCGCTGGAAGACCAGCAAGTTTCGGCCAGACCAAAGAGTGTCTTTCACCGAATTGATAGTCCTCCAGCAGCAGTTATGTTTGTCACAGTGTGCGTCCCTGGAAACAGCCCATAGAGCACAGACTCCTGTGTTACAGAGCTGCTTGGGATGAACCTCGACAAAAACCACTTCATCTCTTTCCACACCTGCTTTGCAAAGACACATTCCAGAAGGAGATGGGCAACTGTCTCTTCCCCACCACAGCCACCTCGAGGGCAGCGTGCAGAGGGGGCGAGACTCTGGGCATGCAGGAAGGATCTGACGGGGAGGGCCCTTCTCACCACCAGCCAAGCTACTTTGGCAGTCTGCTTGGGGAACCATCCAACAGGATCCACCATCTCCTTATCTCATAGGGCCTTGAGGACATTCCGTGCTGACCACTGCCTGATAGATTGGTGGTGAAAGGTGTTTTTCCACAGAAACTTTCCCACGAAGGATAGGTGGTACAGCATGGTCCAACTGGATGGAGCATTCCGCGGCAATGTGACCAGACCCATCCTTCGCAACACTGGGAACAGATAGAACTTCAGCACGTAGTGACACTTGGTGTTTGCGTATTGGGGCTCTACGTACAGCTTGATGCAGCTGCACACGAAGGTGGTCATCAGGATGAGGGCAACATTGGGTACGTTTTTTCCGCCCTTATCCAGAGGTTTGAACATCGTGTCCCTCTGGTCCCGATTCATTTTGCATCTCCAGATAAAGCAGAAAATGTGTCAGGTGACCGCCATGGCGCAGGAGTGGGGTATGGTCCAGACCTGCGTCACATACAGCAGCAATGTGAGTGCCTCGCACCTGATGACCAGGTTCTTACCCACAATGGAGAGAGAACGCTGCTCCCAGATGCTCAGTTTATGGTGTACCCTGGCTACTCGCTCGTCCCAGGTTTTGGTGCACGCCCCGGCCCTTCCGAACCATATCCCCAGCAACTTCAGGTAGTCTGGCCTAACAGCGAAGGGGACAAAGGATCGGTCGGCCCAGTTCCCAAAGAACATGGCCTCGCTCTTACCGCGGTTTACTTTGGCTCCCGAGGCCAGTTTCAACTGGTCGCAGATGCTCATCAGTCTGCGAACAGACAGTGGATCCGAGCAGAAGACAGCGACACCATCCATGTACAGGGAGGTTTTGACCTGAGTGCCTCCGCTGTCTGGGATTGTCATTCCTCTTATGCCCACATTCTTCCTAATGGACTCAGCAAAAGGTTCGATACAGCAAACAAACAAGACAGGGGAGAGAGGACTTTCTGATTCCCACCCATTGATTGAGACTGCGTTACTGATGTTTGTGTAGAGCAGTTTGATCCAATTGCGGATTCCCTCCCCAAACCCCATTTTGGAGAGCACGCCCATCATATAGGTGTGCGATATCCCGTCAAAAGCCTTCTCCTGGTTCAAGCTGATGAGGCAGGTGTCCACCCCCTGTCCTGTACATAGGCAATTGTATTGCCGAGTAGTGCGACACTATCAGAGATCTTCCTGCCGGGTACAGTACAGGTCTGATCAGGGTGGATCACCAACTCCAGAGCAGATTTGATCCGACTGGCGATGACTTTGGACAGGATCTTGTAGTCAACGTTAAGCAGTGAGATGGGCTGCCAATTTCTGACTTCCGCCCTCTCCCCCTTCCGCTTGTAGTTGAGGGTGATGATGCCTTTCCTCATCGATTCTGACATGCTGCCGGCCAGAAACATACTCTCATTTACTTCCAGCAGGTCTGAGCCAACCTAGTCCCACAGAGTCGAATGCAACTCAACCGGTAAGCTGTCGCTTCCGGGAGTTTTACTCATCTTGAAGGACCTTACGGCCTTTGTCAGCTCATCCAGAGTTAGCGGTTTGTCCAGACTCTCCCACATGCTGTCATCTAAGACCTCTGGGATAGATGACAGGAAGGACTGGGAAGCTGTGCTGTCCCTGGGCTTCATGTTGTACAGCCCGGCATAAAAAGATTTGCTAATCCTTAGTATGTCGGACTGCGAAGACGTTATCGAGCCATCCTCTTTCTTCAGGTTGCTGATCACAGAGCTCTCTCTGTGTACCGTTTGGAAGAAAAAACGTGAGCACATCTCATCCTGCCCAACGGAGCAAATTATGAACTGCACAAGTCCTGCCACCTGCGCATGCAGCTGTGCAATCCAGAAATGACCCTGACGTCGGGATCTCGAGGCAATCGCCAAAATCCTGCCCAATGTGTTTGTCCCTAAAGTCAACCGAATTACTGTCTATTACTATGAATTACAGTGAGCTTAAATTTCCTCACTGGGAACCTAAGCAAGTGGTGGAGGAAAATTAAGTTGAAAGTCATTCTTCTGGCTCAATGCCCCCTCTCCAACACCATTCCAGCATTTGTTGCCAGAACCTGCCCAAAAAAAGACAGGTATATTAGAATAAAATGATACGATGGCAATATGTCATGCATTGTATTTCCCATCATTTGTGCCCAATTTATGCATTCTTGGCATTCAGTATTGCTAAGGACTTTGGTGGAGGCGTTTCTTTAAGTTTTCCTAATACAAACTGACCTATTCAAACTGTGTCACTTATTAAGGTTTTTTAAAAAAATTTTCAGCCAAAACTGTGGGCCCACTTACACTGCAATTGCCCTCTCTCCACATGAACTAGGTCTAACCATTATCTGTGCAAAATATTTAAGTGCCACTGATCCCAATAAACAAGCTGGGATCAGTGGCACATGCAGGGCTGGTGGAAATCCACCCCCCACCCCCCCACCCCCGAATGAAGATCTGCTGCCATTATGGCAGACTGAATTCATCCCCTAGTGCACAGTTCTGGTCTCCATATTAGCAAAAAGATATACAGGCGCTGGAGAAGCTGCAACAAAGATTTACAAGGATGATATGATGGCAATGAGAGGGGATCTCATACAAATCAATAAAATTCTAACAGGACTTGACAGGGTAGATGCAGGAAGGATGTTCCCGATGGTGGGGGAATCCAGAACCAGGGGTCATAGTCTAAGGATTCGGGGTAAACCATTCAGGACTGAGATGAGGAGAAATTTCTTCACTCAGAAAGTGGTGAGCCTGTGGAATTTGCTACCACAGAAAGCAGTTGAGGTAAAAACATTGCATGTTTTCAAGAAGGAGTTAGATATAGCTCTTGAGTCTAAAGGGATCAAAGGATATGGGGTGAAAGCAGGAACAGGTTACTGGGTTGGATGATCAGCCATGATCATGATGAATGGTGGAGCAGGCTCGAAGGGCCGAATGGCCTAAGCCTGCTCCTATTTTCTGTTTCTATATTTCTATGATACCTGAACTAAGAGTGTATAACTATCAGGCAAGACTTATCAGGCTATGACTTTTCTCTGGAAAAGAGAAGGCTGAGAGGTGGTTTAACAGATGTCTTTCAAATGCTGAAGAGCTTCCATAGGATAGACAGAGGGAAGATGTTTCCACCTGTAGGGAATTCAAACATGAGGGACCATAACTATAAAATAGTCACCAATAAATCTAATAGGAAATTCAGGAGAAATCCGTGCCTCATCTCATCTGCTGCAGAAACCTTCATCCATGCTTTTGTTACCTTTAGACTTGAACATTCCGATGCACACCTGGCTGGTCTTCCATCTTCCACCTTCCATAAACTTAAGGTCATACAATTCTCTGCTGCACATAACCTAACCCACAACAAGTTCCGTTTACCCATCACCCCTTTGCTCCTTGACCTACATTGGTTCCCCGTTAAGCAATGCCTCAATTTTAAAATTCTCATCCTTGTTTTGCAATCCATATGGACTCACCGCTCCCTATCTCTGTAATCTCCTCCAGCCTTACAACCCTTTGAGATATCTGTGCTCCTCCAATTCTGGCCTCTTGTACTTAGGGGTCAGCAACATGTCCGTACACGGATACCAGTGTCTGTAGTAAAAGATTTTGAAGTCCATGACTGGTAATTTCAAGGTTGAAAATTTCCCATGGGGTTCTTCTCCCAGACCTGTCTGACTTTAAAAAAATCGCAGCTGTCAGTTTCACAGCTGACAGGTGCTTAGAGCAGAGAAAGCGCTTCTGAACCTTGGACAGATTTGGGCTTTTCCGGCAGGTTCTAATTTTTTTAAAAGTCTGCCGAAAACCTCAAATCTGTCCGAGGTTCGGAAGCGCTGTGAAACTGATGGCTGTGATTTTTTTTTAAAAAACTGACCCACCACAAAGCATCTCTAGGGAGAATTCTCACTCTCTGCAACTGTCAGAGAGAGAGGGGGCAGAGAAAGAGAGAGAGAGAGGGAGCTGACAGAGAGAAGAGAGAGAGAAAGGGGCAGAGAGGGGGATGGCATAGGCAGAGGGGGAGGGCGACACAGAGAGGGAGGACAATACAGAGAGGGGGAAACACAGATAAGCAGGATACAGAGAGGGGGGGGGGTGAAGAGAGACAGACAGACAGAGCGATCAAGATCACTCCTGACAGATGGAGGTCTATTCGGAATACTTCTCATCGCTACAACAATTGTTCAGGCAAACGTTGACTACTTGTGCAAGCAGAGAAAATGCCAGGTATCTCACTAAATCAGTGTTCAGCATAGTGACCAGAAAGTAAGTCAATAAATTAACCTTCTCATTTAAAGTTTCTTCACAAAAATGCACCTTTGTTGTTGTTTTGATTAATAGTAAGATAAATTTTAGTGCCTTTATCTTTCCGAAATTGTCTCACCATCCCCCTATGTTAAGACAAAAATTGTAATGTGGTCTCCCATGTAAAAATGCTGGACACCCCTGCATCAAACCTTTAACCTTGTGTTTTAAAATAACCTAGCAGCAAAAGTAATTACAAAATTAATTTGCATTGGCATTGCATACTATTTTCCTTGCTAGCTAGCTAATACAGTTGTGCTGCTCTCCATCGATGTTTGTATGCTTAACCACTTTATTTATAGGGAGAAATGTGTTTTAAATTGGACATGTGTTTGATGGCATTAGATTGGCAATATGCTTTCTATACAGATTAATTGCCCCCATGTCCATGGCTGAGTCAATCATTTTGTCAAATGCCCATGGTGTAACATGTACTTCCCTCATTTTAATCGCTCCACCATTGCCAAAGTGCCTTCAGCTGCTGAGGCCTATGCTCTGGAATTCTCTCCCTGAACCTCTCTGCCTCTCTACCTTGCTTTCCTCCTTTATGACACTCCTTAAAACCTACCTCATTGAGAAAGCTTTTGGTCATCTGCCCAAATATACTGAATGTGATTCAGTGACAAATTCTGTTTGATAAGGCTCCTGTAAAGTGTCTTGGGATGTTTTACTATGTTAAGGTGCTATTTAAATGCAAGTTGTTGTTGTCCTTTACTCAAAGAGTGGTAAAAATGTGGAATGCACTATAATGGGTAGTTGAGGCAAATAGCATAGATGAATTTAAGGGGAATCTGGATGCACATGTGAGAGAGACAGGAATAGAAGGGTAAACTGATTGGATTAGATGAAAAGGTATGGGAGGAGGCTCATGTGGAGCATTAATGCTGGCATAGACCAGTTGGGCTGAATGGCCTGTTTCTGTGCTGTAGATTTGATATAACTTGATGTAATATTCTACCATTTTCATCACAAAATACTTAGTGTTAATGCTTCACCTGACTGCCTCCTGATAACTATCTGCACAGTTAACCATCTATTGAATCTTGCAGCTTGTTTACTTGTCACCTTATCTGCTTAGTTGCAATTTGGATATTAGCTCAGCAATCCACCATCAGAATATTTGCAGTAATTTACCTTAAGGAAACAACATTTGGATTAAAGCTTCAGGAAATTAATTATTTGGGACAAGTCTTATATCTTTGAATCCCACTGTAATTGACAGCATTCTTTAACTGTGAAAGAGACCTTTGGAAGTCCTTTATCTTGTGGGAGGAGGCTGCTGGACATTTCCTTGAGCAGGCAGAGACAGATGTTAGGCAACTTTTCACCAATTCAACAGTTCCTCCTGTTTTACTGTACTTCAGCCCTGATAGAGGTGCATGTGTGAAGGTTCCATGAGTTGAACACAACTTCACATATAATGAAAAGTTACTTCACTTCTGACAGCAGGTCATTGACCTAGCGCTGTTTCTCTCTTCATAGATGCTGCCATACCTGCTAAGAGTTTTCAGCATTTTCTTTTTTATTTTAGATTTTCAGCATCTGCAGTGTTTTGCTTTTGTTCACTTAGAATTTTTTGTTATGGATGTAGTTCAAACTTCAGAGATAGTGAAGTATTTTGCATCTTTGATTATTTTGTGAATAACAGAATGATAGGTTAAATCCAGTACAATCTTCTATGTTGATCTTTATGTTCCTGTACAAGTCTTTTCTTTTAATAAAGCTGTTTTGTAATTTAAAACCTAAGCAATGATAGTCAAATAGACTGATCATTTTTCCATCATGCAAAGATTAGGAGAACATGAGAAAGCTTGTGTATTTTTGCAGTGAGCAAATTATTTCAATGAAGATTTTCTGTTCAACAATGTCTAATGTTAAACTACAGATAAAGGCACACTTTATTAGAGAGAAAGCCTGCTTAAAGGAGTAGTCCTTCATCTAGTGCAGTACAAAGATTTTAATAGGAGACACTGGGAGTGAAATTTGTCAACAGTAGTGTTATGATCCCGGTGTTTTTTTTTATTTTGGTAAGTATGCGGTGTGTCTTTAAGTCAGCAAAGGATCAATACTGCTTTAAGAACAAACCAGCCGCAGAAGTTAGAGAAGGTGCATTCTGGTTGCCGTTGGATACAACCATACAGAGTGGAAGAACCAGCCATCTTCAAATGTGCATTGTGGTTGTCTTGGATACAGTCACTCAGAGACTGAGAATCGATTATACAATGTTGCAATTTAATTTTAAACTGGCTTTTAATGGAGACAGACTGTTCTAACAGACAGACAGCTGGACCAGCATGAACAGAACAGAAATCTCTGATAATTTAAACCGAAAGAAGGGAAGTTAGACTGTGACAATCTTTCATCCCTCAAAAATTCTAAAGCCAAATTGATTCATTGAAAAGTGTTTGCGAGTGGTTGATCTATGGTGGTCATCACTGGATGAATGAGGAGTTGAATCTTCGGATGTTGGGCATTTTTTAATTCCCATCAGACAGCTTCGAGGACTTCAAGCAACCTGGGACTGTTCCACATTGGAAGATTCCACTTCGGCAGGAGCACAAATCTGCATGGACTTTATTGTATTTACTATTTTTTTAAATGTTGTTTATATATTTGTAGTGTTAAGAATTTAGTTTTTCTAATTAAACAGTTAATTTGTTGATCTGAAGACCCTGGTTTGGTTCACCACATTCAGGGGGTTAATAGATGGTTCAATTTGGCTGTGGATTTCTTTAATTTGGAAAGTAAAAAATGATATTTTATTTTGAGATACAGCACTGAAACAGGCCCTTCAGCCCACCAACAACCACCCTTTTATACTAATCCTACATTAACCCCATATTCCCTATCACATCCCCACCATTCTCCTATCACCTACCTACACCAGGGGCAATTTACAATGGACAATTTACCTATCAACCTGCTAGTCTTTGGCTGTGGGAGGAAACCAGAGCACCCGGTGGAAACCCACGCGGTCAATTGAAAATCTACATCAAGTCGTGGTTCCCAAAGAACAATCCTTTCATTCTGTGAATGAATCAGAAGTTGAATCAGAGAAATTAATATTTACTTGAGTGATTTGGTGCTTCTCATTGCATCGAACCTGCATATTGATAGAGTGGAATCTCTTATGTTTAATGTATACAAGAGAATTGCACCTTAGGTTGCTTGGAACTGTGTTGGATAGCAATCTGTAACTCTGCTGATTTTGGCAAGTGTATGCACTCCATCATCAAGACCAAGTGCATTTGTTACTTTACAATTAGATATTGTGGACCGTGTAATACCCAAAAATGTGCCAAAATAAAATTGGAAGAAGTCAAAGGTATTGAATTGATAACAGTTGTTACACTACAGTAAACAAGACATCTTAAATGAGATGAAGCTGGCATAAATTGTTGTTCACTGAGAGTCAAATAATTGATCTTTGGCCAGTAGATCTTGTCAACAGAATTTTTTCTGCTTCTCATCTTCCTATTATCCTGATTGGTAGGTTGCCCTATAGTAGCCATCCTATGCTCTTGCTGCGTGTGGTCACGTCTGCTTTTATAGGCCAGAAACCAAATTTTATTTAGACACACTGTACTTTATGTGACCTAAAGGGATATTTATGATATTCTGCCTTCTGCGTGCGCAAATTAAGGGATCCTAATGCATAGGCTAAAAGAACTCAATGGAACAATGCAGTAGAGGACACAAGGCCAATTAATTACATGATCCTTCTTTTTACCCCAATTTTCTCTCATCTCTCCTGAAAGTGCTGACTCTTGCTGTAGTATATTTTCCAGGGCACCAGCAGCCCTATTGTACCTTGACCCAAGTGATCATTCTTTATTGGCCTGGTCACGATGCTGTCTGTATTTGAATAACCCCTGACATTCACAGTTTAGATTGTAAATATGGTTTGTAACATAATAAAAATATAAAATATTTCAAAATGTTCAAAAAATTATTAAATGTGCAATGCAGTAACAAACTGAGGGTAATTTTCACCTTCACACTCGGCTGGTAATTTGGCAGAGTTGTAAAACTCGCCTGATTTTTGTCCTATTGATAGTGGTCAGATGCTGCTTGCCCTTTTCCATAACATGTCCTTTTGGAGCTATTCCTTATTGATTACTTTCTTCTGAAGTGGAAATTATGATCAGTTGAGATGACCATGATGGCACCATGTTGCTGGTGTTTCCATGGTGTTGAAATAAGGTGATTACACACTGTTTTAGCTGATAACCAATCAACAGTAACCAAAGAAGAAAAGCATAAGTTATGATCAAAAGCACTCAAACACTCTGCTCTTTGCCTTACTGTTGTCATGCTAGGCTCCCACCTGCCAAGAATGAGGCACATTAATTTTGTCATGAACATTGATTTTAAACTGTTACTGGAATGAAGAAAGGACCTGTTAAACAGATCAGCCGTGGATGGAAAAGACATTTGCATATTAACAGACCACAATGAACTTTTAATCACCTGACGTTGAAGGTGAGGGAGCTCACATTCCAGATTGACTGCTAAGGTGGCCGAATACACAAAGGGACATGGTCAAACCAGCTAGTCACATGACTAACCTGCTGGGCAACCTGAGCTTTTTGAATTTGTACAAACAGTTTGGGCAGAAAGTCTGTTTGCTCCTGGACTGGGAAGAGCTCTCTCCTGTCTGCTCCCATCTCTTTCTCACAAGCTTCTGAATCCACTGAAGACACATGAACTCTAAGACAGAAAAGTCTCCGACAGCCAACAAGGTTTAAGAAGAATACTGGGCCCCAACAAAAAGCAAGATCTACCTACAACCAAGGACTCTACAGTGAGCCCGAAGAACCGTAACAACAACTCTTCAGATATTGCCTCAAACCTTTCCACTTTATTTTGCTTCTGCTCTTTTCTGTCTCTATTTGCATGTGTGTATTGCATATGCATGCTAGCGTGGGGCGCGGCGTGTATCCGTAGGCATTAACTGAATTAGAGTTTAAGTTTAATAAATTTCAGCTTTTCTTCTTTAAACCTAAGAAAGCCTGTTTGTTCCTGTTTCTTTGCCTAATAATTGGAAAGCGGTGAAGAAGGATTCACCAAGGAGGAGCTCAAAACATGGTGTGTTTAAAATTAAACCCTGTTACAGTAAGACCAGGTAAAGGCTGAACGGGAACCCTAGACCTCTTTCTCACCTGGTCGTAACACCATTTTACCCACAAATACGCAAAAAAGTTGGAGTAAAGGAGTATTGAGATCCCACACCCAATGATGTGTCTATTACTCATTTTTATCTACTAATTAAAAATGCATTTGGATTCCCAATTAGTGATATGTGGCTAGTGGCTAACATATTGGACAATATCGTCCCAACATAACATGTCTTTTCACTCATCTGTTCTTTTTCACTAAAATTAATGAGGAGTTGAATGTCAACCCCTTTGTAAGGCTGAATTCTATACTAAGGTGTCCTGGTGCATTTTGCATTGCACGTTAAACTTAAAAGAAAGTGCATTGCATGTGATTGCTATGCATGAGCCATATTCTGTATCTTTAAACCTGCATGCATGTTTTATCCATTGTGTATTTTGTATTTACTTAACAGACTTTTTGTACATGAAATAATTATTTAATTAATCTTTAACTTTCACACTCTGTGCTGTTGTTTTATTTCACACTCATGGTGTAAATTATGACAGGACTAAATGGCTCTGTTGTCACTGTGGTTTCCTGGTTTCGCAATGGAAGGTGCCTATTAGTGGTACAGATTTGCTCTAATTATAGAAAGATCGTTGTCCCTCGGAATTTGCAAACATCACATTAGACTTATTAATTGGTCAAACACACAATGTTATGCGGATTTAGAATTAGCAAGGAAATACCACATGATGTAAGTGAAGATTTAGTGTGTCAAGTGCACATTATCTATGTTCTGCTGATACCAGGCCCCAGTGCAACACTCAATTAGTAGCAAAATCCAAATAATTTCTCAAGTTGCTACTCTTTTCCTCAGTGTGAAAGATTTTCAATATTTTCACAACAGGTAAGGGAGAAACAAAGAGGCACATTTCTCATTCTGTGCCACTGCTACCTTCCTGAAAGGTCCAGGTTTTATGATTACCGCTATATACATATCCATGCAACTGTAGAAGACGGTAATTCCAGAAATATCAGCCAGAATCTTCTTCTGCAACAGCCGAGGTTGGCGACGGGCGAAGGAAGAGCCACCTGGCCCTCACCGGCTACATGTTGGTGAGCCACTGCAATCCTCAATGCAACAGCTCATTTGAATGGACGGGGTGGCCTGCCCCCACCCGCCCCATCGATCACCTGAAGGGGGAGGCCCGTCCATCACTGACAATGGCTGCCTGTGCGCAGGCACTGACGCCATTTTTTAAAGGATTTGAGCCCTTCCAGCAGATTTTAAGATTTTGGAAGACAATATTAAAAGTTAGACGCAGTACTTTTGACCTTCTCCTACCACCCCACCCCCCCCACTCCAATGATCATAAAATCGAATGGTTGCCTTCTCCAGCCCAAAACACTTTCCATTTTCAAATGACCGTTACCCCCTCAAAGTGCATAACCTATAAACTTTATCTCTTCTCAACATCCCCTCCACCAGCTGCTCCCCACCCCACCCCCGCACAGAAAAAAATGACCTGTTTAGAGTGTGGCGCCTCAATTCCCAGGATGGGCATCAGAAGTGCAGGAGTGCCGACCAGCGGCACGAAGATTGCAACATAACCTGAGGTGGTGGCGGGCATGCAATTAACTCAGGTATGGAAATTTATTTCAATATGTAAATGCTGGGCCTGTCACCAAGCGGCGGGGGTTCTGCCACAAGGTCTCTCCGCCTCCGTGAAGATCGGGCCAGGCCCTCACGGTGTCGGGGTAGGGGGCGGGTCTCCTCCGGAGCGATCCTCAGGCCTCCCCTGCCACGGACCCCAAGGCCTGGGGGGGTTCTAAATTCAGCCCATCATTACAGATTTAGAAACTCCTCAATTTTTTTTTCCAATTCTTGCAAGCTATTATGTGTATGAAAGGGTGTCCAAATGATCATCATTGCAACTGAAAGGAATTCCATTTCCTCAACATTCAGCTCGTGTGCAACCATACACATTGTAACATGCAGATCAATGCCCGGTATCCTGGCAGCACTCATATTGCTTTCATTCTGCGGCATTTCATTGTACCATCTACATTGGAGCCACCACGGCAAAACAAAGGCTGGCTATTGGGTGACAAGGGCTATCCACTGACGACACAGCTCATGACTCTAATGTACACATGGGCAGCATGTGTACAATGAAAGCCATGCTGTCACATGAAATGTGATGGAGCAGAACATTGGGATGCTTAAGCAATACTTTCATTGCTTCCACTGCCTGAACTGCTTTGGAGGAGCCCTCCACTACTCAGCAGAGCATGCATCAAGATTTGTGGTGAACTGTTGCATGCTGCACAACATCACCATCATGAGGGGACAGCCTATGCCGGCAGTGCGACAGGAACCAACTGAGGAGGGGGAGGATGACGAGGGGTTGGAGGAGGAAGGGAGGAGGCAACCAATACAGCTGCTTTCTTGCAGGGCTGTCTTTAATTGACTCATCCAACAGCAATATCGGTAAATGCAACCCGATTCCCCATTCACCAAAAGTCCCACACCTTACTTTACCTCTATTACTGAGCATTACAGCATCTACCTGGCCATAATGCTGAAATAGAAGCCACCAAAAATAAATATTCCAAATCCAAATTTATTTAAAAAATCATTCTATATTGCATACAAATGTCAACTAATCACCCTTGTTCATTACAACCTGTCTTCCAGACATTAGGTGGCTTCTGCTTGAGCTGCAATGGACGTTGGGACAACGGCCATCAGACACTGCATCATGGTTGGGTCTGCAAGTGGGTAATAGAGTTGGCCACCACTTCCACGCAGGAAAGGATGGACTCCAAACTTTGTGAAAAGCCATTTGCCAAGTTGGTGCTGGACTCCTCCAAGCTCTTTGAAATTGACCACCGGCTTACTGACAGGCTTGCCAATGCACCAAGCTTTTCATTATGCCTACCCATTGGCGTACTTCTATGACTGCAGATCACTCATGCCTGGTGGCTCACCATGTGCAGGTCCCGCCTCTAACGCATCCTCTAAAGGATCTGAGCTTGTGGCTAAGAGTTTGAGAGTGAGGGATGGGTGTTTCTTCTTCATCACTGTCATCCTGCTCTTCCATATCTTACTCCTGCTCCATTGCCTGGCCAGGTTGCAATTCTTGGCTGAAAGGGGAAAGGCACAAGGGTAGTGTTGTGGTGAGGAGAGGGGCGAAAAGCAAGTGGTAAACGCTTACACCATCTACAACCTGTTGATCAGAAGAGATCATAAAATGAGGGGGAAGTGGGTTGTGCGAAGGAGAATTAGTTATGAAGATCCTTTAATTTTGATAGTTTCTGCTCTGCCACTGGCCATTGGCCTCAGCCATGGCTGTTCCAATGATAGCAACCACCATCTCCTCCATGGAGACAAGGATAGGCAGCAGTTAGGTGCTGCTGCCTCCAGTTATGCACCACCTTTTCCTGGAAGAGAGGGAAGTGGGTCAGTGACTGTGGTGCATTCTGTTTGACTGGTGTGGCTGTTCTGATTGAATAGCTGGTAGTGTGTGCAACCTGTGAAATATGGGTGTGAGGTTTGCAGCAGTGCTAATTGTGTGATGTGTGATGTTGCGGTGCAGCTTGTGAATAGGTCCGGGTTCTAATTGATAGAGATTGTTGGTGGGTGACTGATGGAGATGTGGCGAATTGAGCAGTGTCTGAGGATAGTGGTGCAATTGGTAGGATATGGCATTTGAAGATGCTTGACCACTCGTGTGAGGTCATTGAACTTCTTGTAGCCCAACATCCAGGTCCTCAGGGCTAGACTGCTGGCATTGACCGCCACGGCTACCTGGTCCCACTGTCTTCGCAATGTTTCTCTGCGGGGGCCTGTTGGCTCTGTGGATAGCTGACACCTCTCCTCCTTTCCACCTCCTGTACCAAGGCCTCCAGTGCTGTCAGTAAATTTTGGAGCCCGCTCTCTGTCTTGTGCCATTATTGCATGTTCCCCTGGTCAAAAATCATTTCAGAAAGCCCCTTCTCCGGCCACAATGCACCTCCCATTAAGAGGTGCAGGCTGGTTTTGAGTAGTGCAGGTTAGCTTTAAGTGGTGCCAGCCACTCATAATTTTGCACCTCCTGCTCAGGTGTGCGGCTACTCAACAGTGTACTACAATCATTTAAATTAATAGGCAGCACAAAGTTTGTGTGCTGCCTGCAAAGGATATAACGGGTGCAGGGTAATTCCACACCCGTTTCGCGGTCAGTCTTTCTTTCAATGAGAGCAAAAAAACATCCAAAATAAGGCTAAAATGAAATTAAACTCAGCCATATACATGGCAAG
This sequence comes from Heterodontus francisci, assembly GCF_036365525.1. Lineage (NCBI taxonomy): Eukaryota > Metazoa > Chordata > Chondrichthyes > Heterodontiformes > Heterodontidae > Heterodontus > Heterodontus francisci. The sequence continues at coordinate 124,603,795 of NC_090372.1, read as the reverse complement.
TGTGTTATATTGTTAGTGTTACATTTGTGTTATTTTACTTACCTTGACAGTGATACAGGGGAAATAATCATTCCATCTGACAAATAACATTGGAATAGGCGATCAAGGATAAAACAATATTGCTTTTCAAATACAAATTTTCTCCAACTCTACTTGTTTAAAAAAAAACTAGAAAGTGCCAATAAAATCTATCAGGCACCAAAAATCCTAAAAACAAATATAGAAATCCAGAAATTCTAATCATACCGAATCAATGCAGAAGGATAATTCACTTGGCAAAAATAACTAGAGTTTTAATAAAAGGAGAGTTTAATCAAAGCTGTCTATTGAGGGTGAATAGAGAGGAATATCACATTAATATTTCCAGTTGGGATTTAAAAAGTAATTAAGCCATTTTTGTGATGTCTTCTCATTATAGATAAGATACAATTCAGAATCAGTCAGTAACTGAGCAGGAAATTGATCTTATTTGAGGTCAGATAAAGTTAAGGATTACAAGTTTTACTTCGGAATCCCTCTCCTCACTTGGGCCTTAGTTTACATCCTTTATATCAAATCAATCTTTGGAGGCATTACATTTACTTCCAAGGCTGGTTCTTACGGCCCATTGTTCACTGAACAGAAATGAGCTGACTTGTTTCAATGCAAATAGTCTGATATCTTACCACAACTATTAGTAAACTCTGCATTCACTGCTCCTTGACCTCACTCAAACACCACTGTCTTTGTTTAAACTGCCCTAATTTGTCCAATTCATGGCTCCATTCAATACAAGACATCTTAACAAACATCTCATCTGTCATCGCAACCAGATGCAAATAATTGAGCAACTCTGTATGTTTCATTTAATCCGTATTTAGTCCAATTACTTTCCACCAGTAATTAGATCAAAGGCAGCAAATGCTTCTTATTTAGCTTGTCTCTGATCACTATTGCAAATGGACTCAATTATTGTTATTATGTCTAGATTCTAAAGAGCCGAGTACATAGCAATCTCTGGTTTACAGATTATGTCATTGCATGATGAAACAGCAGAGAAAGCCATGAAATTATATCAGCGACGGTGGCAAACAGATTCAGTCCACAGTAACTTTGTATCAAAGACTAAGTCTAAGTTCCAAACCAACTTTTATTTATTAGACAGCATACTCCTCCAGTCTCTGGTTCCCAGCACAAATTCATTTTTACCTTTTCAGTAGGAATTTATTTCAAGAAGGATACTTCAAAGAGCAACCATGAATCATACTGGAATTCCCTTCCTAACTCCTCTGCCTTTCACATCTTTCCTGTTATTTAAAACTTTCCTATTCCACCAAACATTTGGTCATCCCCTTTACTATCTTCTTCTTTGGCTTAGCATTCAATTTTCCTTCCATCTTTGAAGCACTTTGGGATGTTTTTCTATGTTGCTGTTGTTATTTGTCAGAAGAAAGTGATACTGAAACTCCTGCTCCACCCTGTAGCCAGGGTGCATGAGAATGATCAGAGGTAGTCTGGTTACTGGTTTTCTTACCCTTTGGGCTGGATGTAATGGGCCCAACTGGAGATGGGCTAGGAAGTGGAGGGGGAGGGGGGGCCCATAGTATTGCGATCAGGGTGGGGAGGGGCAGAGGGCCCATTGCCTTCCCATTGCACTGCAATTAAATCGGGATAGGCCGATGACAGCCTGAGCATCCAGAGGCCAATTGAGGCCCTGAAGTGGCCTATTATCTACCACATAAGGGCCTCTTCCCACCACTGCTGGCTTTAAGCCAGCGGCAGAGGGGGGTATCAGCCATGTGAAGAGGTCACCCAGTAAAGTGAAGAGACCTCCTTGCGGGCTTGGGGGGAGGGGCCTCCTCTATGGGCAATCTGTGGCCCATGGAGGGCCCCCGGTGGAAAACAACCCACCTTCCTGAACCTCCCTCCTCCTGCACTCAACGCCCACCCTCCCCGTGCCACCACCCCCCTCCACCCCCATCGGACTGGGCCCGGTGACCCTGCCTCACTCACCTGTGGTCCTGGAGCTGGATTTTACCAGACCCCAACATCAGGGGTGGGGCGGGCCAGGAAAATACCTCCGGGAGAGGCCCGTCACAGGCCTTGATGCCAGGTAGGCCCCGCCCCATATTACCGGTGGCAGCGAGGCCTCGTGGTTGGCACCTCCCCCCACTGCTCGGCGATGGGAGCTTTATGAAAATATATTAATTTATTTAAATAAAAGAATAAACATCTACCTTGTCGTGACGGCCAGATGCAATATTCCAGCTGGTTGCCGGAACTCCTGCGCCTTCGGATCTCTGTTTGAAAATCCGAGGCGGAACATTGGGTTGTGAGGGGGGAGCAGCTAATTTTCCAGGGTGGGGTGGTGGGGGGGGCGGTGACAGGGAAAGCTAAAGCGATTGGTGGAGGGGATGGAGGGAAGGGGTTGAAGGTTAAAGGTTTTAAACATTGGGGGAGAGAAGGTCGGGATCGTGAGATTAGTTTTTTTGGGGGGAGAGGGTATTAATAAATTGATTAGTCATTGGTAGGGTTGGAGAGGGGATTGAAACTTTGAATACATTTTTAACTTTAATTTTCTCTCCCCTATAACTTCAAAAATATAAATGAATTGGAAGGGCCTGAAGCCCTTTAGAAGTGGCGCCGGCGCCTGTGTGGTGGCACTGGACGCCATTGCCAGGGAAGGAGCGCCTGCCCCCTCTACGTCACCGGGGGCGGGCCGACTGCATAGGCCATGCAAATGAGATCGCCGGCAAGCTGGAAAAATTCAGCCCCTTGTCTCCAGCACTGGGCCTAGTTCCCAGGCCTCCTACAGTACTGACAGTGGCTACAACTCCTGGTGGCGATGCCGATTCTACTGAGCTGGCAGCCCTCTGATTGGCCGGCAGCTCTTGGAGGCGGGATCCCGGCCTTTAAAAGGACATTGGGTCTTAGATTATCAATAATAAAATCAAGTATTGTGAAGGCTTTGATTCAACGGGCATCAGGTAATACCATTAAACAGATATTTCCTAACTGCACACATACTTCGTGCTTGTCCCTTCAAATGGTCCAGAATTAATGTTCTTACACCTGGGTGGAGTTTCTGCTTTGAGCGCAATTGGCGATCCGGCCACCTTTGAGAGGTTTTTTCCCCTTGAGTTTCCTCTGAAACTTATTTTCATATCACCAAACACAAAATCTACCACGAAGCGGCATAATCGGGTGGCGTTCTTAAATGTAATTTTATTTAAGAGGGTTAGCTTGATGCAGTTTGATTAATGCCACAGAAAATGGGTTTATCACAAAATATATACATTTTGGAGTATCTGGTCCATCACGTGATATTATGCACTGGGGCTGATTTAAATGGAGTGGGTGGAGTGGCTGCCCCCGATGACGTAGGGGGTGCCATTTTTAAAGGGCTTCAAGCCCTTCAGGATATATTTAAATATTTAAAGGTGTCGGTGAGCTTAAAAAAATTAATGAAAGTTTAATGTAACATTGAATCCCCTATCCCACCCCCACCCCCACACTGAGTCCTAAACACATAAATTGACCTATCCCCCCAAAAATACACTTCTTGAAGTTCTGAACCTTCCCCCCGAACTTCAGTATCTTTGACCGTCAACCCCTCCCCTACAACCAATAGGAATAGTTTTCCCCACTCCCCACCCCCTCCTGCCCTGATAATTTTATTCCTCCCCCTCCCCACCAGTGTCTCACCTCTGAACTCTGAGTTCCGAAGGCGTGCGAGTTGCGGCCAGTTGTCTGTAAAATCGGTGTAGGACAGCCGGCGGCAGCAGGTAAGTTCATTTGCATTTTAATGTGGCTAATTTCAATATTTTAATGAAGACCCCGCTGCTTGGCGGCAGGGTAGACGCACTGAGACCTCACCGCCGCCGCTAATATCTGGCGGGACCTTCTCGGCATCGTGAATTGTGGCGGGCCGCTCCCGCTTGCATTTTACGGGCCTCTCTGCCACAACGCACAGCGTCAAGGGGCTGGTAAAATTCAGCCCATTGACGAGTTTTACTGGTATACAAAAGTCAGTTTCTTAGCAAATTTTTTAAAAATTGAAATGTGCCTATTACTGTCCTTGTACCTAAAAAAAACCATAATCTTTAGAGCCTACTTGATGGCCTGCAAATGAGTGCAATTAGTGCAACTTCCAATGTATGACTAATTCAATCTGGGGGCATGTCCAGTTGTGGGCGCCGGGCTGGTTTCTCACGCAATATTTTTAAAAATAGCACAAAAAATTGCAGAATTTCCATTTGCACGAAACATAAAATTTGGGCTTAAAATTCCACAATCTTTTTGCACTGGTTTTGCCAATCTCAGACAAATTGCACTGCAAAAGCAGCACAACTGAACGGAAACACCAGATCAAGATGACTGAGAGGAGCTATGATAGAAGTGTTTAAAATTATGAAAGATTTGGACAAAATAGATCCAAGTAAGCTCTTTAGTTGTGTACAGAATTTAAACACAAGGGGTCATATTTACAAATTAAGGATAACAAAAAAATATATAAAATGCAGGAGGAACTTTTTTCACTGAAGGGGTGGTTTGTTGAACAAGCAACCTTACTGGGTTTCAAGAAGGAACTTGACAGGTTCTTCTCAACAAATCGGATTCAGGGTTATTAGAAATGCACCAAGGAATACTGTGAGCAGCTGGGTTGGATGGACCAAAGGCTTTCTCCCGCCTGAAACTGGTTCTATGTAAATACGTAAGTAAACCAAAACCTAAAAATCTGCATACAGAGAAATCTCACTTACTAGATTGGACAGCCAGCTAACACTTGAATTGAATTCAGTTGGAACAGTAACACACATCCAAGACAAGGTAGAAATCCAGAGGTATAATAAAGTGAGAAAACTGGAGGAAATAAAAATTTTGAAAAATTTATAAATTCATCATATGGATGATAATATATTCAAATTATACAGATGGTTGTCCAAATCAAATTTCATTGCCTTAGGAGACTGATGATTATATAGTTCAACTGTGAATCACCAGCCCAACCTTAAACTAATTAGTGTTGTGATGTTTTTTCGCCAGTTAGCTGTAAAAGGACAAAATAGTTGTAAATGGAGGGCATTTTGAATGGGAAGCTTGGGAGAATGAGCTTCTGTCTGGCTGGTCTCCATGGTAACAAAGAGTTATAACCTGTAAAGGCTATAAAGAAAGGGCGGATTGTACGAGTGATAATAACCATGTGCATTAATTCTTCCTTCAATACAAAACAGCCTGATTAATATAAGCACAGCAAGAGAGACAGCAAATATGGCCAGGAATGCATGTGTCTCACCCTAACATATCTTATAGAGATAGAAATGCTTCAACTGGCTGACATAGTTTATATTTTTAATAACTCCAATGACACATTAACAGAAAATCTTTCACACTTGTCTACATTTTTTAAAATTACTAGTTTCCACAATAGCAATTCAATTATTTTCATAAAGTTAACAGAACCAAGGAAATCAGATGAAGTTAAGACACAGATCAGCTATGATCTAATTCAATGGCAGAACAAGCTCGAGGGTCTAAATGGTGCATTTCTGTTCCTATAACAGCCAGGTAGATTTTGTATAATAGGGAAGAATGTATTTTACAAGTATTTTTGAGAAGTTTTACTAATTATATTACAAGGTTGAGTTGATTGGCAAATGTGCTTTTGATCACATGAACAAAATTAGGAAGTCAAATAAAAAATGGCACATGCTCTTTTGGTTTAATATAACAGAGGACATTGTCCAGTGTCCAGTAGCCAGGGTTCAACTTTCCTGCTTCTTAGCCTAGGGTAAAACAGGACTTTCATTAAAAAATGAAACTGTGTACTGTCCCCAAAATAATTTGTTTGCACTTAAACCTTACTCAAAGCTGTGCTAAAAAAGTCACATTTGAAAGAACATTGAGTGAACAAATAGTATAAAAATAAGTAGAATGGGAACCAGTCTCTCGGGTGAAACATTAACGATTAAATCTGACTGTGCCTTGACTGGAAGTTGTAATACCACCTTTAGAGAGCGGCAGCAATGGGCAGAGCTTGACTCTTATTAGGGAGTTACCAGCAGCAGTGTATGCTCAGTGAAATCAGTGGATTCAAATTCCTTGCACTCCTAGGAGCCATGGTGATTGATAGGTGGCTCCATGGAACTCAGGAAATGTTAATGCATTGATTTAACTGAAAATGCAAATGAATGGGTCACTGGCTGGCAAATTCCAGCATTGAGTATATCTTTGCTTTGCTTGGGGAAGGTGTGTTGCAAGCTTGCTGGTCAATCATCTGTGTCAGTTTGTAGTTGAATCAGCACATTCAAATTCCTCTTGCTTGGGAGCAGCAATGACTGATGAGTTAAATCCCTGAAGTACAGCAGTTTTGAATCTGTTGTTTTATTTACAAACACAAATGACCTGGCCTCAGCCAGCAACCCCAATAGTAAAACTGGGGATCAGTTTCCCCCCACTAAGTCAGTATCTGTGTTCCACAATTGTGCCTCCAATAGCTTTTATCAAATTGCAATCAGATGTGGTAACACTGGCCAATTTTCCCCTCCATAACTCAGTGACATTGAAGCATCCTTATCAGTGCATTGGCTGAGATCAACTCACCTCAGGATCGAGGCTGAGACTTTCTATGTCGGTATGATACATCTACTCACTGCCTTAATTTAACTGGGCCATAGTGGAGCTCTCAGTCAGCGCTGCACTTATACCCAAGTCCCAACCCAGAATGTCACCCAGACACAGGTCACACGACATTTCTTTGTTGAACATAAAACTACATTTATTTTGGGTTTAGCGAAGTTTTACAGACACTGGCGTCTGCAGCATGGGTCTTCTGCAACCAAATGCAAGTTCAGAGTAATTGTGTCATTTTCACCAACGTTGGCCAAGGAAATTATGTACAAAAAAATGAATTTTTTCTCACACCTAATTTTAGAAAATCTAACAAGTGTTACGACCAGCTAGGAGAGGTCTAGGGGTTTCCTCTCAGCCTTTGCCTGGTTTAACCGTAACAGGATTTAATTTTAAACACTGTGTTTTTAGCTCCTCCTTAGTGAATCCTTGTTCACTGCTCCAATTGTAAGGCAAAGAAATCAAACAGGTTTCCTTACATTTAAACAAGAAAGGCAGAAGTTTATTAATCTTAAACTCTATTCCAGTTAATGACTACAAATATGCGACGTGACCACGCTAGCATGCATACGCGATAAACGCACACGCAGATAGAGGCAGAAAAAGCAGAAAGAATAAAGGGGAAAAGTTTGAGGCAATATCTGGTAGTTACAGTCCTTTAAGTTCAATGTGGAGTCTTTGGTTGCCGGTAAGTCTTGCAATTCGTTGGGGCCCAGTTCACGCTTCAACTTGTTCCAATATAGGAGTCTTGTCTCTCTTGAGGTTTACGTGTCTTCCGTGGGTCCGGTGGCGTGGGAGAAAGCGAGAGAGAGAGAGACAGCCAGGCGAGAGACCTGCTTGTTTCAGCTTCAGTTGCACACTGCCTTCTCAATTCAAACTGTCTTGTGGCTAGTTCAAAAAACTTGGACCACATTCCAATGATGCCAGCCTCACACCCAGCTCCCGCTGTTTCCACAAACCTCCAGCTATTCAGCTGTGGTAGGCACACAATCAATGATATTCTTCCCTCTCTCTTGCTGGAAAAGGTGGCCCATAACTGCTGGGAACACAGCAGAACCAGTGGGGTCAAGGAAGCCTGCATTTCCTGAGTGCTACAGAAGAGATGGTTCTCTGCATCAAGGGGCCAGCTGCAACAGGGCCCGTGTCATCCGGTGTTGCTGAGAACGTTGAGAATGATGGTATGTTCCTGCCTTACGCCCCTTCTCAACTCCCACCTTACCCTCGTCATGCTCTATGGCATGATGTGCAAGCTGTTAATGGTGTGACCATGAACCTCTTGCTTTCTATTCCACCCCCTACCATCACACTAACTTTCCCCTTCGAGTTTCTGCTTTCACACACCAAGAACTGCCGCCTGCCCAGCCATATCAGCCCCAAGAGGAAGAGAGGGAGAGCAACATTTCCGCACTGATGAAGAGGCCCCATCACTTGATCCAATATTCATAGTCACCTGCTCAAATACCAGTCAGGTGCAGGTGGTGAATCACTGGGCACAAGTGGGCTGAAGCCAGACGAAGGGTAAAGGATAGTTTGTGTGCAGGTTCGCTCAAGGGTCACAGATCAGTTCTGTTGCAGAGGATTCATATGAGGACTTCGATGAGGCATCCAAGAGAGCGCTGATGGGGATACACACCAAGATATTGGGTGCATTGGCAGGCCAGTTACACAACCTCCTGCCACTGTCAAGGCGTATGAAGAAGTCCGGCTTCAACTTGGTGGAGGTCATGGTGCAGAGCTTCCCCTCTCCTCACCCTCTGCTCCATCTCTCTGTCAAGTTGCAGACCCAGAGGCACTGCAACTGCAGCCCCCAAACCTGTTGCAGATTTTGTGTGGATAGGCCACCAAATCCTCTGCCCTCTCTTTGAGGATGCAGCAGTACCCCCAGCCAAACCTAGCAACTCACCACAACACCTCCAAAAACACACCACTGTACTTTCACAACTTTGCAAAAGCAGAGGTTAGTCTAAATCACCTTACCTGCAAGTTGGATGGTCCTTTAAGTAGCACTAATGGGGGTCCCTAGTGCAGCTGAATGCATGTTGTTACGACCAGGTGAGAAAGGGGTCTAGGGATTCCCTCTCAGCCTTTTCCTGGTTTGGCCATAACAGGGTTTAATTTTTAGAAATTTTAGCTTTTAGCTAAAAATTTTAGCTTCCCTTCTGTGAATACTTGTTCACTGCTCTCCAATTGTAATGGCAAAGAAATCAACCAGACAGGTTTTCTTAGATTTAAACAGGAAAGGTGTAAGTTTATTAACCTTAAAACTCTAATTCGGTTAAAACTGCTAAAAATACGTGACGTGACCATGCTAGCATGCATACGTGATAAACACACATGCAGATAGAGAGGAAAAAGGAGAAAAAATCAAGGGGAAAGGTTTAAAGCAATAGCCGGAGTTCATTTACTGTCTTTTGAATTCGATGTAAAGTCTTTGATTACAGTTAAATCTTGCCATCTCGTTGGGGCCCAGTGCACATTTTCAAACTTGTTTTGATGGTTTACTGTCTTGAGGCTTAGTTTCTTCCGTGAGTCCCTGTCTTTGCATGAGAGGGAGTGAGAGAGAGACACTGTCTTCTTGAAATCCAGTTGCAGTCTCTGCTTTTCGTGAGAGAGAGCACCAGCGAGAGATGCTCTCTCTTCAAGTTCAGTTGCAGTCTGTCTTTTTCTGTGTGGCACAATTCAAACCAAACGTGGGCCAGCAGGCTAGTCATGTGACTAGCTCCTTTTTTGGAGCAACCTGCCCAGCAAGATTTTGTGGATTCTTTCAATCTTAGTAGACATCCTCATTAGGGGGTTGGAATGCTGACTTTCACACATTCAATGTCTTTTGATCAAAATCCATTTGATTAATTGAATCAGGGAGCAGCTCCAATGTCTTCTCCAGGCAACTGTCTCTTAGAATGCAAATGTTTCCAGCCACTGTCCTTTTAGAATGCAGGTGCAGCCATGTTTTCAATCCAGTAAGAGTTTAAAATTAATGTTCATTATGACAAAATTAATATGCAGGTGTGGTTTTCCTCACACCTCCACATCCAGTGGAATAAAATGCAATTTTAGAAGAGCATTTAATTAAAAGAGAATAGAGAGAAGAGTGAGAACAGAAAAATACAGATGCATTTCTCTCATTCATTCAGAAGTCCTAAAATTGTTACAGCCTGTCTTTCCTTTGCGGCAGTGCTGCTTTAAACTGCCCTCTTTGGCATCCCAATAAACATGTGATTTTGGGGGAAATTTTTCAGTTTGCACATTTCCATGACTGTCTCGGGGTGTCTTTGTTCCTGTTGAGGTCTGCAGGGGGAGGGTTAGATTTAATTAGCCCTAGTGTGGAGTTCTGCTCATGGGAGTCGGCAGTGGGTGGTTCCACTCTGAACTCTCTTTCAGTGCTTTGATAAGTCATGCAAGGGGTTTTTCACCTTAGGGGATGGTTGGTTTCCTTTTCTCCTGACTGTAGGGGAGTATTCTTTGCTAATCTTCCCTTTGTCCTCTGAGACACTCCTGCTTGCAGGTATTTACCCAGATTCTGCTGCATTCCCCTGCGACACTTTAGATGAGGCATCACCCTCATGGGTTTTCTGCCCTCTTGAGGACTTTCTTTGTCTCTGCGGGTTTCTGTAAATGCTGTGAGCAACTCTGGTGGGGTACCTCTGGTGTCTGTATTTACATGGAAGGATGTGGGGTCTAAGTTTTCCAACATTTCGGGGTTGGCTGACCGGACAGTAGGGGGTTTCCATTTGGGATTCCTCCTGGACTTCCTTTAACCTGCCCTCTTTGTCATTTTTTCCCCCTTTCCTCTCTAACCTTTTGCCAGCCCTGTGCCTTTCTGTACCATTTTTTTCTTGGAAGGGGTCCCTTACAGTTTACCAGCCCTCTCCTGGAGGGTCCTCCAAACGTCGGTTCAGGACTTAGATTTCACTGTAGGTTGGGGTTTCCCCTCAACCTGGCACATGTGGCAACTGCTACTGTACTCCATCACATCTTTGTGGAGTTTTGGCCTGTCAAACTGCTGTCTTATGTGGGCTTTGGTTTTTCGTATACCGACATGTATCGCCACTGTAACATGGTCCATTCTTAATATTTCTCTCCGGTACCTCTGTGGCACCACTAACTGGTGAACCACTGTCCACTCTTTGTCCTCAGGTCTGTGAGGAGAACTTCACTTCATCATCAGTATCTCATTCTTTAAATAGTAGCAGTTAGGGACTCCCTCTGCTTCAATTTCAGACTGGGCAGCCTGTGCTAACTCTCTCAGTACTCAGCTAGGGAAGATTAATTTAATTCATTCCCTGGGTCTTCTGACTTTCCAAAGAAAGTCTCAAACAGACAGATCTCATTGTCATCTGCCTGCCTTCTCTGGGGGAGCTGGTTTAATCATGATCCGATTCACTGCACATGCAGTGGAACTGCAGGGGACCGTCTCGTGCCACTGCCCTGTCTCTCTGACCTCCTGCGGCCTCTCTTTCGCTACTGGAGAAGCTACCACCTTCGCCCCAACCAGATCATTACCTAGGAGCATATTAACCCCGTCCACAGGAAAACTAGGGACAATTTGGTCCCGAAACTAGGTCACACTCCAAATGCACCCGACGTAAAGGTACGGGCGTACACTGCCTTCCAATACCATTTACCATCATTCAGGTACTTATGGCACTCTCTGGGGGAAAGGTCAGGCCTTTTCCCAGTAAAAGGGATCTAATGGCCCCTGTGTCCCTGAGGATTACAATGGGCTTGCCTGCCCCACTCGAGAGGTATGGGGTTAATCTCCCCTTAGAGAAAAATTCTGATAACCTTCAGGAATCCTATTAACTTTTCCTGTCCTCGCTGCCGCATGCTTTCTGGGTCTTACTATTGCTGCAGTTAAAGCCACAGCTTGTTCTGCTGTGCTTTCCATCAGGGTCCCTTCTTCTGCACTGAGTGGGTGTGCCCTGATTAATCTTACAGGTTTTCCTAGTAGTTCCAGCAGTTAGCTCTTAGATGATCTGCTTTATTACAATGGAAGCACAAAGGTCTCCAGGTCTCACTCCTACTTACAGCACTATCCTTTTGGCTGGAGGAGGGCCCCCTGTGTCTCCTGCTTTTCTTTCTCTCTCAGGACTGCTTGGGCTTCTATCACCTTCACACCCTCTGTCCTTTTCGGATTTGTGGGGGTGACTAGGAAAGGTTTTCCCCCGGGGAATCAACTTGTATATTCAAGCAAACTCATCAGCCAGAACTGCGGCTTGCTGGGCTCTATGGACTTTTTGTTCCCCTACATGAGTCTGTATGGAGAGTGGGAGAGAGTTTTTAAATTCCTCTAGCAGAATTACTTCTTTGAGGTTTTCATAGCTGAGCTGTACTTTAAGAACCCTCAGCCACTGGTCAAAAGTCAGCTGCTTATTTCTCTCAAACTCCAGGTAAGTTTAATCAGCTTGCTTCTTGAGGGTTCTAAACTTTTGGTGATAGGCTTCCGGTACTAACTCATATGCCCCAAGGATAGCATTTTTTGTCAGTTCATAATTTGATGAACTCTCATTTGGCAACAGGGAATAAACCCTACGGGCTTTTCCTGTTAATTTGCTTTGTAGCAGGAAAGTCCAAGCCTCAGCTGGCCACTTTAACTGCCTTGCAAGTTTTTCAAAAGATACAAAAAATGCTTCCATGTCTCCCTCATTGAATTTTGGGATCAGTTGGGTAAATTTTAACAATTCAGTACCCAGCCCTGAATTACCCGATCCTCCATATTGGCCAGGCTTTCACTGGGGTTACTCTGTTGCCCCCTAGTTAACTCAAGTTGCCTCAGTTCCCTTTCCTCACGTTCCTTCTGGAAGGTTCTTTCTCTTTCTCTCTCCTCTAATTCAAGTTTCTTTTGTTCCAATTGTATCTTTGCTAGCAATACCTTGTTGGAGTCTATTTCTAACTGTTTCTACTTCTTCAGATTCAAGAGAAAAATGGTTGGCCACTAGTCTTTGGAGTTCAGACTGTCTAGCCTTGGCACAGACAGTGATCCCACACTGCTCAGCCATATTTCTCAACCCCTCCATCGACAATGCTTTTAACCTATCCCAAGTTATTTCACAAAAAATGCTGGAAATACTCAGCAGGTGTGGCAGCATCTGTGGAGAGAGAAGCAGGGTTAACGTTTTATGTCACTGACCCTTCTTCAGAACTTACCTTCTCTGATTTGACACATTAACCCTGCTTCTCTCTCCACAGATGCTGCCAGACCTGCTGAGTATTTCCAGCATTTCTTGTTTTTATTTCAGATTTCCAGCATCCACAGTATTTTGCTTTTATTATCCAAGTTACTTCAATCTGGCTTGGGGAGCTATTGGCTTCAGTCGCAGACATGTTAGTATTCTAGCACACACAACCACAAGAAAACTTGTATTGAAATTTTTTCTCTTTTTGATTGGGATCAATTTGACTTCCCACTTCCAATTTCTCATTAGTCTGTGGGTCGAAGCTGGACGCTAGCCCCCAAATTTCTGTTACGACCAGGTGAGAACGCGGTCTCGGGGTTCCCTCTCAGCCTTTTCCTGGTTTGACCTTAACGGTTTAACTTTTTAAAACACTGTTTTTAGCTTCCCCTCAGTGAATCCTTGTTCATTGCTCTCCAATTGTAATGGCAAAGAAATCAACCAGACAGGTTTTCTTAGATTTAAACAAGAAAGGTGTAAGTTTATTAACTTTAAAACTCTAATTTGGTTAAAACTACTAAAAATATGCGACGCTACCACGCTGGCATGCATACGCGATAAACACACATGCAGATAGAGACAGAAAAGGAGAAAGAATCAAGGGAAAAGGTTTGAAGCAATAGCTGGAGTCCATTTACTGTCTTTTGAGTTCGATGTAAAGTCTTTGATTACAGTTAAATCTTGCCATCTCGTTGGGGCTCAGTGCACACTTTCAAACTTGTTTCTATGGTTTTCTGTCTTGAGACTTAGTTTCTTCCATGGGTCCCTGTCTTTGCATGAGAGAGAGAGAGAGGGAGACGCTGTCTTCTTGAAATCCAGTTGCAGTCTCTGCTTTTTGTGCGAGAGAGAGAGAGAGAACCAGGGAGAGATGCCCTCTCTTCAAGTTCAGTTGCAGTCTGTCTTTTTCTGTGTGGCACAATTCAAACCAAACGTGGGCCAGCAGACCAGTCATGTGACTAGCTCCTCTTTTGGAACAACCTGCCCGGTGAGGTTTTGTGGATTCTTTCAATCTTAGTAGACATCCTCATTAGGGGGCTGGAATGCTGACTTTCACACATTCAATGTCTTTTGATCAAAATCCATTTGATTAATTGAATCAGGGAGCAGCTCCATTGTCTTTTTCAGGCAATTGTCTTTTAGAATGCAAATGTTTCCAGCCACTGTCCTTTTAGAATGCAGGTGCAGCCATGTTTTCTGTCCAGTAAGAGTTTAAAATTAATGTTCCATATAATGAAATTAATATGCCTCATTCTTGGCAGGTGTGGTTTTCCTCACAATATTCTTTAGTGAGTGATAACTGAATGCCTTCAATGGGGCTGCATGTTCTAGAGGTACGCAAAGGAAACCCAACCCAAGTCCGAATGCGGGACCCAGAAGCCCGACCCAACCCGACCCGAATGCGACACATGCCGTCAGATCCCGTCGGAGTCCGGTCAGGTAGCAGGCCTTTACCCATGTACTGATGTAAAGGCCTGCCACCCGACCCGACCCCCATGGGTCCTGGCGACATGTGTCGGGTTCGGGTCGGGTGGGCTCCGACTTCTGGGTCCGGAATTCAGGCTTGTGTCGGGTTTCCTTTGTGCACCTCTAGCATGTTACAAGTTTGGAAATTTGCGTATCAAATCAGCCGGAATGGCTGTTTAATGTCATGATTCTGTCCAGTTGGGAAGCTTCCCATACACGCACAACATACCCACACAAGGATCCTTCCCAGCACAGGGTGCTGCGCAAGCTGGGCTGAAAGTGCTGTGCGTCCTACTTGGTGGGCTTGCGGCTTCCATAGTGCCAGCTCCAGAGGTGCTGTGGAGCTGAATCTTTCAGCCAAGATAGTTGATTACAACTGAGAGTAAGCTGATGCAGATGTTGACCCTCTGAAACCTTCAACCACTTACCTCCTCTGAGGATGAAGTGCTTCTAATCCTGGGGAGTGAGCCCACAGAGGCTGCCAGAGACAGGAAAGTGAAACAGCTGTTGTCAATTGTGCATCCATATGATCTTCTGCTTCTCTCTATGGCTGTCCTATGGGTTGTCCTATGAGGAGAGATTGAGAAAAATGGCCTATACTCTGGAGTTTAGAAGAATGAAAGGCGATCTCAAAGAAACTTACAGGATTCTGAGAGGGCTGTACAGGGTAGACACTGAGAGGCTGGAGAGTCTAGAATACGGGAGCACAACCTCAGGATAAGGGACAATTATTTAGGACTGAGATGAGAAATTTCTTCAGAGCATTGTGAATTTTTGGAATTCTTTACCCCAGAGGGCTGTGACTGTTCAGTTGTTAAGTATATTCAAGGCTGAAATCAATGGATTTTTGGACTAAAAGTATATCAAAGGATATAGGGATTGGGTGGGAAAGTGGAGTCGAGGTTGAAGATTCTCCATGATCTTATTAAATGGTAGAGCAGGCCATATAGCCTACTCCGGCTTCTTATGTTCGTCCTCCTTATCCTCTTACACTCCGCATTGGCCATCAGCAAACCATACTACTGGGCATGATTCTATTCCTGAGTTCAGCACGGGATATCTGCTGTCAATAACACCTTGGGAGAGGGACAGCTGTTTGATTGACAGGTTTACAGATGACACCTTGATCAGGAAAAAAAATTGGAGGTATCGCCCTTCCACTTCCTGTAAATGCTCGGAAAGAAAAGGAGAAAAGAGACACACATGACTCAGTTCCTGCCAATCTGTATTTATAACACTGCTGGTTTTGGCTGTGGATGAGCCTCCCACTAGACTCTGCTGAGAGCCTCATTAACAAATGCAAAATCTTCTGGACCTGTAAATCACACCTCCATATGGGATTGCTATCTGCTCCTGCTGGCTTCCCGCTGGGAGTTTTAAATAAGCAGCGAGGTGCAAGTCTGGTGGTTAAGCAGTATTTTTGCTGTCAGAAGAGAGCTAGAAAGAAAGTAATGCCAAAAACAAGTTGAGGTCAACCCATGAAAGGGACAGACCCCATGAATAATTATGCTTTCTCATTTTCCAAGGAGAGAAGCAAATTTGATGGAGGAAGTCACTTTTGATTCTAACTGTTACTTGTATATTTACTTGCTTCTGTAAAATAAAACAGTTTAACAGTACTTAACTGGCCTCGTTTCACTAAAGTGTTTTCTGTCTCCGACTGGTAGATTGGAGAGGTGCAGGTGCAAAGGACACAAGATCCGGTTCAGATCACAAAGGGGTGATATTATTATTGCCTTAGGTTACACTATAATTTGATTAGAAATTGGGAATGCAAGCACACTCCTGAATGTAAAATACTTGGACTGTGTATGGGAGTCACCAACACTACTGTACCCAAGAGAATATCAAAGGCAGTCCGGAAATTTGTAACATAAGGCTATCAGGGATTTGGGTCATTTTATCCTTTTTACACAAGATATATTTTTAACTCTAGAGTCTTAGCCTACTTCAGTAAGTGAGCTCTCACTCCATGGGGCCAATTTTAACTTGCTGAAATGGGATTGGTACACTTACCACCATCTTAACATTGATGCTCTGGCTGCCACCAGTATTAACAAAGGATTTCTGCTAGGCAGTCGAAAAACTCACCTGTTTCATTGGTAGGTCGTTTTTAATAAGTTTATCAGGATCCTATGACCTGAACAGTTCTAGGACTACAGCTGACAGATAAATACAATGAACTTTTGTACAAGTGCCACTGTTCAGATATGTTTGGAGATGACTTTGTCAAGGATAGAATTGGGTTTAAGGAAAAATAACAGAAGATGCTGGAATGACAGTGTCCTCCAGAACAGTCTGATAATAACAATGCTAAACCTGTTCACAGTGTTACCTATCATCTGCATAAGTTGCAAGACAGAAAATTTTTTAAACAACAGCTGTCACTTCCATCTAGAGTAACATTTTGGTTAAAAAAAAGCTTAAGCTACAAAACACATTGAAAGCGGCACAGTGGCAATTAAATTGGGCCATGTAGTGCCTTTTTTTAGGTCTGTATAGAACTTTAGTTAGGCCACACTTAGAATATTGCGTGCAATTCTGGTCGCCACACTACCAGAAGGATGTGGAGGCTTTGGAGAGGGTACAGAAGAGGTTTACCAGGATGTTGCCTGGTCTGGAGGGCATTAGCTATGAGGAGATGTTGGATAAACTCGGATTGTTTTCACTGGAACGACGGAGGTGGAGGGGCGACATGATAGAGGTTTACAAAGTTATAAGCGGCATGGACAGAGTGGATAGTCAGAAGCTTTTTCCCAGGGTGGAAGAGTCAGTTACTAGGGGTCATAGGTTTAAGGTGCGAGGGGCAAAGTTTAGAGGGGATGTGCGAGGCAAGTTCTTTACACAGAGGGTGGTGAGTGCCTGGAACTTGTTGCCGGGGGAGGTGGTGGAAGCAGGTACCATAGAGACGTTTAAGAGGCATCTTGACAAATGCATGAATAGGATGGGAATAGAGGGATACAGACCCCAGAAGTGCAGAAGGTGTTAGTTTAGGCAGGCATCAAGATCGGCGCAGGCTTGGAGGGCCGAATGGCCTGTTCCTGTGCTGTACTGTTCTTTGTTCTATAAAAGACTAGGAATTAGGGTCCAAGATGCTTGTGCACAATTCCTAGAGGAAATGCAAAGTATGCCATCTTAGTAAAGATGTTTGTGTCACTTAACAACAACCAACAGCGTACAGAGCAGTGAGATGATGATGCAAATTAATGTGTAACGTTGATATGATGCCAGAGTTGCCATTTTCCCAAATCACCACTCCAGCCAATCCTGTCTCAACCTTGCACAGTGGAACACAACATTAAACGGAATGTAGAACCCCCCTACCAGCACTATTTAAAGGGATCATGAGCTACTTACAGGTTAATTCCTAGATTATATTTTCTGGCTGCTTATGCCATTGTATGTGTTTTTGGCCACTTCCTTTATTTGGTTAAAGTTTCAGCACTCGACAGAGAGTGGTCTGGCTGGTCTTGCAGTATTTCGTTTTGGTTGTATAAAATATTGTGCTGAAAGAATTTGTTTCCACACATAGGTTGCCTGATAGGGATCGCTCTAGGAAATAAACATGACTGGGTGAATGAAAAGAGGTCACACAGAGCAAGACAAGCTGCTAGATGAGGAAGGAGGATGATTGGGAGATGGAACTCAGCAGGAGGCTATATCTGCCATGGATCTTCAGGGAGGAATTCTCTTACCTGAACCTCAGCGAGGACCAATGCTTGAGACATTGTCGTTTCACTAAAGAAGTAGTGACTGAAATATGCCAACTGCTGCAGCCACAACTCCAGCCTCATAGCAGCGCAGGAATAGCATAGCCTGTGGCTATCAAGATGGCCTTGGCTCTTAATTTTTATACATCTGGCTCCTTTTAGACTACTGCTGGACATATAAGCAATATCTTGTAGCTTGCACTGCACTGCTACATAAGCAAAATCCTGAAGTTCTCTGTACCAAGAGAAACACATTCATCTCATTTAAAAGCAGGAGGAGCAAGCATGAGGTTTTGCACGGATTGCAGGCTTCCCCATGGTGCAGGGTGCCATTAACTGCATGCTCATTACTTTGAGTGTGTCTCATGTCAACGCGGCCATTTTCATCAGTAGAAAACAATTCCACTCCCTTAATGTGCAGCTGGTGTGTGACCACAGGACACACATCATACAGCTGAATACCCATTACCCCAGCAGTGGTCATGATTCCTTCATTCTGTGGAAGGCCTCTGTTCTGCCTATATTTGAACCACCGTGGCAAGTTAAAGGCTGGCTACTGGACAACAAGTGTTATCCACTCATGACACAGCTCATGACTTCAGTCAGGAACCCATGCACATGTGCACATCGCGCACCTACAATGAGAACCATGCTGCCACAAGGATTGTTACAGAGCACACCCTTGGCACCCTCAAGCAACAATTCTGCTGCCTGGACTGCTCTGGAGGAGTCCTGGAATACTCCCAATTCCATATTGTTACAGCCAGGTGAGGAGGGGGTCCCAGGCTCCCCTCTTGCCCCTTCCCTTATTTGACTGTAACAGGATTTATTCCTTTTAAACAGTGGTTATGCTTACCACCTCTGTGAGTGTTTTACCTTTTTCTTTTACTGTGATTGCGAAAGGACCAATTGGACAGTTTTCTTGAGTTTAACCGAGAAAGAGGTAAGTTTATTACATTTAACACTCTAACCCGATTTAAAAATACGAAAAATACGCTACATATTCACGCACGCGAATCACATACACACAAATAGATTACAGAGGGAAACTGTGGTTGGATTAAAGTCCAGAATAAATGGAACTTAAATACAGTCTGTAAAGTGGATGATCCAGTAGTCCTCAGCTGAAGCTGAATTCTTGAAGTCCTCGCTGGTCAAAGTACACTTTGGTTGGCCTGTTTTGCTCAGGGTTGCTTGAAGGCAGAATTGCAGTTGGCTCTCTTCCCCTTTTCACTGGCTGTAGCAGTCTGTAGGCTTGGAGGGTCTCTCAGTTGCAGACAGTTTTCACTTGATGTTTTCTGGGGAGAGAGAAGGAAGAGAGAGAGAGAAGCAGGGGAGCAGTTGCCTTCTGTGCTGCTGCACACTCAGTTACTGCCTGTCTGCTTGTCTGTGTAACAAAACTTCCAGTTTGTTCAGAGATGAACAGAGAGTCACATGGTTCTCTCACTCCCCTTTGTATTTAATGAGGTCCAAAGTCTAAAACCCAAACCTTCTCTTAGGTAGGGTTGGCAGTGTTTACCCACTGGAGGGACATCTCCATTTATGAATGCCTCAAAATGGTTTGGAATTTCCCTCTAATGAGGGTGATCTGGCTAATCTACTCAGTTAGCTAAAGCATTGTTCTGGCTGGGCTTCTTGTTAGACTTTTTGTCTCCAGTTCAATCTACTGCTATTTCAAATGTACATTGCAGTGGCCATCTTGGCTGCTAGTTTTTTTAAAAGTTACTGTAAGGTTTTTTGTTCCATTAAAAGTCTAATGTAAATATCCAACCGATAAAATTAAATATTTCTCATTTGACATACAGGGTTTTTTCTGACAATATACTTTCATTTCTGCGAATAATCTTTTGTGCAGTGCCTTATTAAAATGCATGGCCTCTTCTGGGCTGTTGGGGCTGGCAGACCTGTGAACAGCTTGCTGGTACTGCATAGTTCACTCCTTTCATCTGCCGGTCTCCCAAGATGCACATGTAATGGCGTAGGTGTTAGCTTAGTAAATTAGTAAATTGGGGAACTTTTCCCCACCCTGTATGTTCAGGGGGAGGGGGTCAACATTGGAGCTTTCCTTCATATGCATCCTGACGCTTATACAGGATGTTGTTCCCAAGGCTTTTAGCCTCAATAGATTTTGTACACACTTGCAATAGGAAACAACTTGTTGTTTGTGCAGATGATGATTTCTGAAAGCAGAGCTACTAAGAACTTTAAAGGTCTAGAGGCTGGATTTTCTTGGCTATTCTGATGAACTAACACTACAGTCATGGCAGCAATGGCTGGGACCTGGATAGGCCTGGTCCCAAATTTAGTTAGGATTTTCTGCTTGGCCTTGTTGGAGGCAGAGCTTCCACCTGCACCTTGAAAGTCCAGCTATGTTAAAGGGTGTGGGACTCGCTTTCTTGACCTACACAGGAGCTGGTTTAGATCGGGAGACCAGTGTTCTGTGTTGTTATAGCAATAGTAGCATAGCTAGGGTGTTGTTGATAAAGCCTTGGAGTCTGGATAAGGTCAACTAAGAACTCATTATTTACACATCTCTAGTTACACTCTCCTCAAGCCTCTCTAGCTAGCATCCTTTGTGCTGCTACTGTCCTCTTCCAAAACCCATTAACGTGACTATTACATCATCAATACTGTGAGTGTGTTGCTCTCACCATCTCCTGTATTAACCCTTTCAGGCCCTTATACTACAGAATTAGTGGCTCATTGGCAGTACTCACATCTCTGAGTCCGAAGGTTATGGGCTCAATTTCCACTCCAGAGACTTGAGCATATAATCCATTACTGTGGGAGTACGGCACTGCTATCCTTTGGATGAGAAGTTAAACTGAGGTCCCATCTGTCCTGTCAGGTGGATATGAAAGATTCCATGGGACTATTTTGAAGAACAAGAAGATCTGGTCATTATTTATCCCTTATTCAACATCTCTTCTTCCAAATCACTATTCACATCCTAGGGGCTACCATTGACCAGAAACTGAACTGGAGTAGCCATATAAATACCGTGGCTACAAGAGCAGGTCAGAGGCTAGGAATCCTGCGGCGAGTAACTCACCTCCTGACTCCCCAAGCCTGTCCAACATCTACAAGACACAAGTCAGGAGTGTGATGGAATACTCTCCACTTGCCTGGATGGGTGCAGCTCCAACACTCAAGAAGCTCGACACCATCCAGGACAAAGCAGCCCGCTTGATTGGCACACCATCCACTAACATTCACTCCCTCCACCACCGACACATAGTTGCAGCAATGCACCAAGGCTCCTTAGACAGCACCTTCAAAACCCACGATCTCTACCACCTTGAAGGACAAGAGCAGCAGATGAATGGGAACATCACCACCTGCAAGTTCCCGTCCAAGTCACACACCATCCTGACTTGGAACTATATCACTGTTCCTTCACTGTCACTGGGTCAAAATTCTGGAACTCCCTGTCTAACAGCACTGTGGATGTACCTACCTCACAAGGACTGAAGCGGTTCAAGAAGGCAGCTCACCACCACCTTCTCAAGGGCAATTAGGGATGGGCAATAAATGCTGGCCGAGCCAGTGACGACCACATCCCATGAATGAATGAAAAAAATGAATGATTATTCCTATTCCCTGAAGCAACAGTCAATGTTTCTCCTATTTCTACGTATGTTCCCTTCTGTGTATGTACCACAAATGATCTCTGGTAGTTTTCATCTCTGTGGATTCATAGAAACATAGAAAATAGGAGCAGGAGTAGGCCATTTGGCCCTTTGAGCCTGCTCCACCATTCATTATGATCATGGCTGAACATCCAACTCAGTAACCTGTTCCAGCTTTCGCCCCATACCTTTTGATCCCTTTAGACCCAAGAGCTATATCTAACTCCTTCTTGAAAGCATACAATGTTTTGGCCTCAACTGTTTTCTGTGGTAGCGAATTCCACAGGCTCACCACTCTCTGGGTGAAGAAATTTCTCATCTCAGTCCTGAAAGGTTTACCCCATATCCTTAGACTATTACCCCTAGTTCTGGACTCCCCCACCATTGGGAACATCCTTCCTGCATCTACCCTGTCAAATCCTGTTAGAATTTTATAGGTTTCTATGAGATTCCCCCGTCACTCTTCTGAACTCCAGCGAATATAATCCTAACCGACTCAATTTCTCCTCATACGTCAGTCCCGCCATCCCAGGAATCAGTCTGATAAACCTTCGCTGCACTCCCTCTGTAGCAAGAACATCCTTCCTCAGATAAGGAGACCAAGAGTGCACACAATATTCCAGGTGTGGCCTCACCAAGGCCCTGTATAATTGCAGCATGACATCCCTGCTCCTGTATTCAAATCCTCTCGCCTTTTTTACTGCCTGTTGGACCTGCATGCTTACCTTCAGCGACAGGTGTATGAGAACACCCAGGTCTCGCTGCATATTCCCCTCTCTCGGTTTATAGCCGTTCGGATAATAATCTGCCTTCCTGTTTTTGCTACCAAAGTGGATAACCTCACACTTATCCACATTATACTGCATCTGCCATGCATTAGCCCATTCACTCAACTTGTCCAAATCACCCTGAAGCCTCTCTGCATCCTCCTCACAACTCACCCTCCCACCCAGTTTTGTGTCATCTGCAAATTTGGAGATATTACATTTAGTTCCCTCATCTAAATCATTAATATATATTGTGAATAGCTGGGGTCCTAGCACCGATCCCTGCAGTACCCCACTAGTTACTGCCTGCCATTCGCAAAAAGACCCATTTATCCCTACTCTTTGTTTTCTGTCTGCCAACCAATTTTCTATCCATCGCAATACACTACCCCCAATCCCATGCGCTTTAATTTTACACACTATCTCTTATGTGGGACTTTGTCGAAAGCCATCTGAAAGTCCAAATAAACCACATCCACTGGCTCCCCCTCATTAACTCTACTAGTTACATCCTCGAAGAATCCTAGTAGATTTGTCAAGCATGATTTCCCTTTCGTAAATCCATGTTGACTCTGCCTGGTTTTACCACTGTTTTCTAAGTGCTCTGCTATAAAATCTTTGACAATGGACTCTAGAATTTTCCCCACTACCGACGTCAGGCTGACTGGTCTATAATTCCCTACTCTCTCTCTACCTCCCTTTTTAAATAGTGGGCTTCCAGTACCTTACCTCTCTATGTCTCGTATCCATACTCTTTGGCCTTCCTTCAGTTTTGGTACGTCTCTGGCACGAAATCTTCTGTTGTAATTGAGTTTGTTGCCATCTATAAGAATCTTCCCCATCTCTTGCTCTCTCATAGTACCAGACATGCAATCCTGGAAGCAACTTTTTAGGCAACACAGGAAATTGTGTTCTTATCTTCCTGCCTATCAGTAACTTTGCAGGTGATAGTCCACACATCACCAGTGTAGATCAATAAATTAGAAATGAGGTTGGAAGGTCTTCATTCTTCTTCAATAAAGACTTTATGGTTCTTACACTTCTTTTCGCTTCACCATTTGACTGTGGATAACATGGTGAACTTGTGATATGTTGGAGTCCCATTCTTGTCGCAAACTGTGAGAAATATTCATTTGCAAACAGTTGTCTGACAAATACTTTGTCAGGATACCATGTGTCAAAGATGTCTTGTAAAACTCTTATAACTGCTTCTGTTGTTGAATGTACCCATCTCATTTTTATCCACCTTGAGAAGTAATCAATGATGATTATGTAGGACTTTCCATTGAACATGAATAAATCCATATCTAGACGTTGTGAATGTCTGGTCGGAAATTGAGTAGTTAACAGAGGTTCATGCTGTTTTGGTCTTTGTATTGCACAGTTTTGGATCACATTTTCATTGTTTTTGGATATTCCTGGCCACCACACTGATGATTGTGCCTTGCACACAAGGGTGGCCACAAGACGTCCTAGTGGGAAGACGATGAAAACTTTCTATGACTATAGAAAATACTTTACAATCATTGATGATTTGGTAGTTTACAATGACATACTAGTCATTCCCAGTTCACTTAGATTAGATATCTTGCAACGTCTATATCAGGGCCATGGAATAACGAAGTGGCATGACAAATTTCTTGCAGTTTCTGTATGCTTGTTGGCCAGGTTTGTGCAGTATACTGCGAATACTACTCTATCTCATCCACAAAATTCACATCTCGTTGTGTCGGATAGTCTACCATCACTCTTGATCGCGCATCAGAAGACTTTTACATCTTTCCCTGGACATATGGTCTCATATGTATATCTCAATCTTAATGAAACCTTTGGATTCTTAGAGGCATTTTTGCAATCTCCTTTTCATCCAACAAAGATACCAAAGGTTTCTCATCTGACTCGATGACGACTCTCAATCCAACAATATAATCAGAAAATTTCTCACATGCCCATGTGACAGCAAGTGCTTCTTTTTCAATTACCACATACCTTGACACTGCATCGAACAAAGCTCTAGATGTTTAATATATTGGTCTACAAGAACCATCAGGTTGCTGCTAGAAAAGGACTGCCCCTAACCCTGTAGAGGTGTCTGCAGCCATTGTTGTTGGTAGTGTAGGGTTATAGTGTGCCAAGATATCCGGTGATCTTTAACCTTCCGGAATGCTTGTTCTTGGTGTGAACTCCAACACTGCGCTTGATTTTTTTGAGAAGTTGTCTTAGCAGTTCTGTTGCCTGTGCTAAATGAGATAGAAATTTGGCTAACAGATTCACCATTCCTAGGAATCTTTGGAGCTGCTGTATGGAAGTAGGACTAGGGAATTCTGTAATGGCTTGTGTCTTCTGTGGACCTGCCATTATACATTCACTGCTTACTATGTGTCCCAAAAAAAAAAGATTGATGTCTTGGAGATTCGCACTTCTCGTTCAGTGTTAGTCCTGCTTCTTGAAGTAGTTGTAGAACTGTTCGAACTCTTTGGTCATACTCCTCTTCTGACTGCCCAGGTATCAGAAATTCATCCATGTGACAAATAACTCCCTTGAGCCCTTCTAAGATATTAAACATAGGCCTTTAAATAACTTTTGCACCAGAGATCTTCCAAAAGGTAACCGATTGAAACAAAACCTTCTGAATGGGGTTATAAATGTGGTTAGTAATCTTGAGATCTCATCTAAGAGAACCTGCCAAAACCCACTATTGGCGTCGGGTTTGGTAAACATTATGCTCTGAGATAATTTTGCCGAGTTGTCATCCATTGTGGATATTGGGTGAATTTCATGTGCCACTGCTTTCTTAAGCTCCATTAACCCACACAGATACGAAGATTACCATTTTGATTTGGGACTGGAACCATAGCCGAACACCACTCCATTGGTGTAACAGGAGAAATGACTCCCATCCTGGTCATCTCTTCCAATTGGTCTTGAACTTCGTTCATCAACGGATGAGGTATCTTTCTGGGTGTAAAGATACACACTAGCCTGACATTTTCTTTTAGTGTGATTCTGTACTCTGTCTTCAGTCTTCCTCGACCTGTGAAAAGTTTCAGATAGTCTGCTTGAAAGTGACTGTTTACCTGTGGCTGTTTGACTTCATCAGTCTTCTTGATCAGATGCAGGTCTAAGCATGCTTTTCTGCTTAGCAGGGAAAATTCTTGGTTTTGCAAGACATATAGGTTTCCATAATTTGTTTTCGTCTTTATTGGAGAGTGGCTTGAAGCTTACCCTTCACTTTCATTTGGGTCCTGCCTGGACCATGCAACTGTATGTCCGCCAGTTGTAAGCAATGTCTCAACCATGGCTCTTGGTCTGACAGAACTGTGACACTAGCACCTGTGCCCAATTTGAAATGTTATGTCCATTTACATAAATGTCCACCATCCAAAATCCTTGATTTGGGTCATTAATTTCTCATAGGAAATCTCCTGGTTCCTTTCCTGATGGAAGTTGATGCACTTCATTCAACGCTCTTTGTGTGAAGGTCTTTTGCTTTGTGACTTTCAGTGAAGAGTTCTGTCTCTGGTACATTTTCCCGTAATGGCCAATCTTTTTACAGTTGAACTATTCCGCTTTACTAGCAGGAGACTGTTCCCGTCTATGGGTCTTCCTGGCTGCACGGCACTGGCACGGTTTCCCAGTGCCATGCACCTTCTCACCCGTGTGTGTCTTCTTCTCTATAGATTGCCTCTCCATCTTTGGCTTCAAGAACTATACAGTCATTGGATTTCCTCTAATCCAAGGCTTCTCTTCAGAAGCTGCAGAAAGGCTCTGTTTCGTCTTCGGACTTCTGCATGCTGTATGATCTGAATTGCCTTCGAGTGTAAGGTCATCTTTCAACTGTGAGAGATCTGATACTCAGCTATTCCCACAATTATTTGGTCTCTTATCAGTTCAGCCTTCAATTCTCCATAGTCACATCCATCTGCCAATCTGTAGAGATCATTCATAAAAGAATCTATGGATTCACTTGTTAACTTTTGCTCTTTCCAGAATTTTGGTACTGCATAGATTGAAATATTTGTCTAAGGCTTGTTGCACATCCTCAAATTTATCGGAAGCCTCGTTTATCTCTTGCCTCACAATCATATCATCCATAATTGCACCCATAGAGTATAAAAGGGTATTTACTGTTCTGCTTCTGATTTAGAATGCAGCTGGGAAGCAATCCTAAATCAGAAGAATCTTTTTCTCCATAAGGACCAATTTTGTACCTGATTGAATGATCAGGAAGGACCTATTCAGGCATTCTAAATTCCCAATCCATTTCTGTTTTCTTGGCTTTGTTAGGCTTTTTAGGGTGTTCCCTTCTTTTTAAATTGCATTGGCTTTAATGGAGGTGTTTGCGCTCTTTCTGGGGGTTTCCTGCACTTTATCTCCACAGTCTGGCTGAGTAATGGCTGCTGACTCCGCTTGACTCCCAACTCACCTTTTCGCTAGAGAACGTCCTTGCTCCCTACTTTTTTTTAACCCAGTGCATCATTGTTCACAATGGCCCCCTTTTTAAAAATGTCTCACCCGATCCTGGACTGTTGGTTGGTACTATGACTCAGAACCTGATCGCTGAATCTGCATCCTTTGTTGCAGACCACCATGCTGCTGTGGTGCAGTCTAAATGCCTGCACGGCTGACTCACTGTCTGTCTGCATTTTCTTCAGCTACAGATCAGCTCTGGAGCTCGTTGCAGTCCCCTAATGAGATCTGCTGTTCTCTTGGCCCTACTTCATGAGATAAGGTGTTCAGTACTTTCTGGTTGCTTTAGCCGGTACCACCATATTGTGTCTTGCTGTAGTAGTAACGTAGTTAGGGCATTCTTGATAAAGGCTTGGAGTCTGGATAAGGTCAACTAAGAACTCTTATTATTTACACATCTCTATTTACACTATCCTCAAGCGTCTCAAGCTAGCATTGTTCATGCTGCTACTCTCTTCTTCCGAAGCCCATTACCATGTGACTGTTACATCACCATCACTATAGTGGGAGGGGTTGCTCTCACAGTCTCAAAAATTAACCCCTTTCAGGTCCTTATACTACATCTAGTACACCCAAATCGGAGGAGACGCACCACCATCTAGAATGGCCTATGCTGGTTTGATGGTTGAGGGGGTAGGGAGAAAATGTGGCTGCAGATGGAGTCTGAAGTGGATGGAATGGGAGCCTTTCCTCCCACCTTCCCCCCCGCTCCCGCACAATAATTGGCGATTTCCTGCATCATATGCTTGCTGGGATTGTGGCCTGTGTTCTTTTAGCTCCCTGCTCATTTTCCTCTACTGAAAAACTAAATTCTTTTTTGCAAATATTTACACAGATCATTCCAGCTTACAATATATTGATACAGATAAATCCATAGTGAACTCATTTCCCACAGTATTGACAGCTTGCTTAGGACTCCAAATACATCAGCATGTTCAGAATAAATTGCCATTTACTTTTTTACTAAGATGTAAATAAATGCAGCAGAGATTTACACAAGAATAAATAAACAGCTACTCCTACTCCATTCCTCATCCGGCAGGAAGCAACTTGTTGTCTGAAGTCATTTGTATTTTTTGATACTTTAATGCCTGGGTTTGAAGCACTGAAGATGCATGTAACAGAAAGTATTACAGTTGGATCTATAAGCGTGTTATTTTTCTTTGATAATAATGCTGCAATATGGCCTTTGAACTAGTTTACTGCCGACATTAATTTCGGTTGGACAGACTGGGCTTGTTTTCACTGGAGTTTAGAAGAGTGAGGGGAGACTTGATTGAAGTATAAAAGATCCTGAACGGTCTTGACAAGGTGGACGTGGAAAGGATGTTTCCTCTTGTGGGTGAGTCCAGAACGAGGGAGCACTGTTTTAAAATTAGGGGTCGCCCTTTTAGGATAGAGATGAGGAGAATTCTTTTCTGAGGATTGTGCAACTTTGGGACTCTGCCTCAGAAGGTGGTGGAGGCGGGGTCATTGAATATTTTTTAGGCGGAGGTAGATTGATTCCCTTGCCTAACAAGAATCTAAGGTTATCAGGGGTAGATGGGAGTGTGGAATTTGAGACACAAACAGATCAGCAATGATCTTATTGAATGGTGGAGCTGGCTAGAGGGGGCGAATGGCCTACTTCTGCTCCTAATTCGTATGTTTGATAATATTGCTGTTCCGTTAAGAACAGACTAATAAATAAACTTTTTAAAAAGTTGACATTATATGAATAGCGCAGAGTTTACAACCCTTTCCTTACCCCACTCCCCCATGTCCTGGCACTGGACAGGAGCAGCACCCAGAAAACCCCAGTACTGGTGAGCTTTGGGAACCACAGACTAAAGGTCACCTTTTTCTTACCAGGTGTCTGAAATTACTCACTACTATCCTAAACTTTTTTTTAAGTGAAATTTAATTTGCATTAGAATTAATCAATACTAATTGCTTCTAACATCTCCCTAGGGGCTCTGTTCCATAGATTGATCATTGTTAATATTCTTTATGCAATACAATGGTTGAAGTACAATTACAGCGTTCGTATACAAGAAATTAATTCCAATCAGTATTTGCTAGCAGAATGTGTAACATATGACAAATAATGTTAAAACATACACACATCAGAACAGTATCAGCAATTCTCAAAACTTACAATAATGAACGAAGTTTATGAGCAATAAGCCACAATTTCCTAAGGGCTGTATTTTGAAGACCAGGCTCATTCAAGATTTCATCTGGCTTCTTAAAGGAGACAAACAGTGATGTTTTATTTACATTTAGAACAGAGAAACAGAGCACATAATTACAAGCTGAAGAAATTCTAAGCCACGCTCAGTTTTAGAAATCAATTCATACTTATTTGTTGACTAACTGGATTTTTTTCTACAGGGCACTGCACCCCTGAAGGTGTGTCACGGCAGAATTTCTGCCCAAAGACCTGACCTTGCCATGACCCCAAACCATTTTCCTAATTTGACAATGATCTCGGGAGGATCTCCAGCTCAAAGGGATCAGCCAACTGTTAGGGAGGAAGACACAATGGCACTGCTGTGGGACATGAAAGTGGGGAGAGCCAGCTCTAAAGGACAGAATCGCCCCCAAGATTTTTAAATGTATTGGCACTAAAGGCTGTCCATAAATCTCCAGATTCTTCTCAGCAAATAATGGGGACGGTGGGGGGTGGGGTGGGGGGAGGGTGGTGGGAGGGGAAGCGAAGGCGCAGTATAGGGAGAGGTAGATGCTGCCAGCTCTCGCCCTCCATCTTGGAAAACAGCAGGATGCTGCAGCCATCATTTAAATATAGTGTGATGGAAATCACACTTGCCAAATGGAAACATATTAATTTTGTCATATGGGACACTACTTGAAACTTTTTTACTGTACATTGCAAAGGACTTGTTTAAAAATAGCAAAGCTGAATGGCTGAAAACATGGTTGCACATTTGCATTCTGAGAGACATGAATGGTGAGACAATGGGGGTGCTCCTTGATTCAATTAACAAGATTGGTCTGATCCACATCCTTTGACTGTGTAAGAGCCAGAACTCCACCCACCACCATGTGTGTCTGGAAAGCTTTGAAATCCAACAACCCTCCCAGAAGCTGCTGTTTCAAACAAAGAGATGGTCACATGACCTACCTGCTGGTAACACTGGGGATTTATGAATTCTGCCTCACAGAAAGAAAACAGACTGCAATTCAAATAGAACGGAGAAAGATTGCGACTGGATTGGCAGAAGGAAAAGTCCCTCTCTCTCTGGCTTGCCCTCCAGCAAAGTCCCAGGACCCACAGTAGCAGCTACTACACTTCAAGACTACAGACAAAGCCTCTCTTCGCTTTCTGGCACCAGAGAAGCAACCTTGAAATTGTGCACAGAGGCCCAGTGAGGACTCCAAGACCTTAACTTCAATTGAGGACATTGTATCAAGGACATTAGCACCCCATAACTGAATTCCATTTATTACAAACTCTATTTCAACCCCCCCCCAATTCTTTCTTCCACTCTGTATCTATTTGTATGTGTGTTACTCTCGTATGTATGTGAGTGTGGTTGTGTTGTGTATTTTAGTAATTTTAACTGGGTTAGAGTGATAAGGCTAATAAACTTACATCTTTATTGTTTAAACCGAAGAAAACCTATCTGATTGGTTCATTTGCAAATACAATTAGAGTACAGTGAGCAAAGGCTCACTGAGGTCCTAAGCTAAAATTACTGTGTTTTAAAAGATAAACCCTGTTATGGCCAAACCAGGAAAGGGGCAAGAGGGGAGCCTGAGACCTCTTCCTCACCCGATCATAACAGAAATTTGGGGGCTCGTCCGAGAATGAGAAATTGGAAGTGGGAAATCAAATTGCTCCTAATCAAAGAGAAAAATACAGGTTTTCTTGTGGTTTGTGTGCTAGAATACTAACATGTCCACAACCAAAGCCAGTACCTCCCCAAGTCAGGGTGGAGTATCTTGGGATAAGTTAAAGACACTATCTATAGAGGAGTTGAGGAATATAGCTGAACAGTGTGGGATCATTTACTGTGCCAAAGCTAGGAAATTGGAACTCCTAAGACTGGTGGCCAACTATTATTCCCTCGAACTTGAAGAATCAGAGACAGGGTTAGAATTAGAGTCAGACAGGGTAATGTTAGCAAAGATACAATTGGAACAAAGCAAACTTCAATTGGAAGACAGAGAGACAGCGACTTCCAGAAGGAACAGGAGGTAAGGGAGCTGAGGCAGCTTGAGTTAGCTAGGGGGTGACAGAGTCACCCCAGTGAAAGCATGCCCAATATGGAGAATACAGGTAATTCGGGACTGTGTGCTGAGTTTAAAATTTTCCCAATTGAATCCAAAATTCAATGAGGGAGACGTGGAAGCATTTTTTGTATCTTTTGAGAAACTTGCAAGGCAGTTAAAATGGCCGGCTGAGAGCTGGACCCTCCTGCTGCAAAGCAAACAAGCAGGAAAAGCCCATGAGGTTTATTCCCTGTTGCCAGATGAGAGTTCATCAGATTATGAACTGACTAAAAATGCTACCCTTGGGGCATATGAGTTGGTACCGGAAGCCGGACTTTCTGAACCCTCCAGAAACTAGCTGATCAAACTTACTTAGGAGTTTGAGAGGAATGAGCAGCTGTCTTTTGACCAGTGGTTGAGGGCTCTTAAAATACAGCCCACGTTTGAAAACCTCAGAGGTAATTCTCCTCGAGGAACTTAAAAACTCAATAAAGACCCATGTGGAGGAACAAAAAGCCCACAGAGCCCAACAAGCTGCAGCTCTGGCTGATGAGTTTGCTCTGATATACAAATCGGTTCCCCAGGGGAAAAACTTTCCTAGTCACTCCCGCAAATCCGAAAAGGACAAAGGGTGGGAAGGTGATAGGAGCACAAGCAGTCCCGGGAGAGAAAGAAAAGCAGGAGACACAGGGGGCCCTCCTCCAGCCAAAAAGGTATAGTGCTGAAAGTAGGAGTGAGACCCAGAGGCTTGTGTGCTTCCATTGTAATAAGGTAGGTCATCTAAGAGCTGACTGCTGGAAACCACGGGGAAAGCCTGTAGGGTTAATCAGGGCACATCCGCTCAGTGCAGAAGTGACCCTGATGGAAAGCACAGCAGAGCAGGCTGTGACTTTAATTGCAGCAGCAGTAAGACCCAGAGAAAATATGGCCATGGGTGCAGGAAAATTTAATAGGATCCCTGAAGGTTATCAGGATTTTGTATCTGAAGGGAGAGTAACCCCATACTCCTCAAGTGGTGCAAGGAAGCCCATAGTAATACTGAGGGATACAGGGGCCCCCTTTTGCTGGGAAAAGGCATGACCTTTCCCCCAAAGTGTGCAGTAAGTACCAGAATGATAGTAAATGGTATTGGAGGGCAGTGTCGCCGATACCTTTACATCAGGTGCACTTGGAGTGCAACCTAGTTTTGGAACTGTAGGGATAGTTCCGAGTTTGCCTCTGGACGGGGTAACCAGCTCCCAGGTAATAATCTTGCGGGAGCGAGGGTGGTAGCTTCCCCAGTAGTGAAAGAGAGACCGAAGGAGATCAGAGAGACAGGACAATGGCAGGGAGACGGTCCCCTGCAATTCCCCTGAATGTGTAGTGAATTGGGCCATGGCCAAACCAGCTCCCCCAGAGCAGACTGAATTGGCACTGCAGGCAGATGACCATGCTGTCTGTCTGAAACTTTCTTTGGAAAGTTAGAGGAGCCAGGGAATGGATTAAATGGATTTTCCCTAGCTCAGGCTCAGCGAGCCGGCCCAGTACTGTGAGAGTTAGCAAAGGCTGCCCAGACTGAAATTGAAGCAGAGGGAGTCCCTGATTGCTACTACTTAAAGAATGAGATGCTGATGAGGAAATTAAATTCTCCTCACAGACCTGAAAGCAAAGAGTGGACAGTGGTTCACCAGGTAGTGGTTCTGCAGAGGTACTGGAGAGAAATATTAAGAATGGCCCGTGAGATTACAATGGCTGTATATATCGGTATTCAAAAAACCAAAGCCTGCATAAGGCAGCAGTTTCACTGGCCAAAACTCCACAAAGATGGAGTGCAGTACTGTAGAACTTGCCACATGTGCCAGGTTGCCAGTGAAGTCTGCACCCTGAATTCCTGTACCAGCGTTTGGAGAACCCTCCAGCAGAGGGCTGGTGAATTGTAAAGGACCCTTGCTGAGAAAAAAGGGGGACAGTCAGGCACAGGTCAGGAAAAAAGTTAGAGAGGAAGGAGACAGAAAGGACAAAGAGGACAGGTTAAAGGAGGTCCGGGAGGATTCCCAAATGAAAACCCCTACTGTCCGGTCAGCCAACCCTGAAATGTTGGAAAAATTAGACCCCAAATCAGGGCGGCACAGTGGCGCAGTGGTTAGCACCGCAGCCTCGCAGCTCCAGCGACCCGGGTTCGATTCCGGGTACTGCCTATGTGGAGTTTGCAAGTTCTCCCTGTGTCTGCGTGGGTTTTCGCCGGGTGCTCCGGTTTCCTCCCACAAGCCAAAAGACTTGCAGGTTGATAGGTAAATTGGCCATTATAAATTGCCACTAGTATAGGTAGGTGGTAGGGAAATATAGGGACAGGTGGGGATGTGGTAGGGATATGGGATTAGTGTAGGATTAGTATAAATGGGTGCTTGATGTTCGGCACAGACTCGGTGGGCCGAAGGGCCTGTTTCAGTGCTGTATCTCTAATCTAATCTAATCCTATGTAAATGCAGACAACAGAAGCGCCCCACCAGGGATGCTAACAGCATTTGCAGAAACCTGCAGTGACAAAGAAAGTCCTCAAGAGGGCAAATAACCAGTGAGGGTGATGTCTCACCTAGTCCAAGTGCCACAGGGGAGTGCAGTGGAATCTGGACAAATACCTGCAAACAGGAATATCCCAGAGGACAAAGGGAAGATTAGCACAGAATCCCCCCACACAGTCAGGAGAAAAGGAAACCAACAATACCCTGAAATAAGCAGCACTTGGATGACTCACCAGAGCACTGAAAGTGAGGTCAGAGTGGATCCACCAACAGCAGACTTCTATGATCAGAGCTCAAACTTATAGCTAATGCAATCTAAATCTTGCTACAGACCCCAACGGGAACAAAGGCACCCTAGATAATCACGGAAATGTGCAAACTCCAAACATCACATGTTTATTCGGATGCCTATTTCCAACTTATTGCAAGCTGATAGCCCACCTCAAGGGGAAAAGGGGAAGTTTAAAGCAGCACTGCTACAAAGAAAAAGACAGGCTGAAACAATTTGTAAGATTTCTGAATGGATGAGAGTGAATGAGAGAAATGCATGCGTGCTTTCCTATATTTTCTCTTCCTTCTAACTTGCTCCCAATATCGTATTTCATTCAGCGAGGGGTGGAGCTGTGACGGAAATCACTCCTGCCAAATGGAAACATAATAATTTTGTCATATGGGACACTACCTGAAACTTTTTTACTGGACATTGCAAAGAACTTGTTGAAAAAAAGCAGAGCTGAGCTTCTGAAAACATGGTCAAACATTTGCATTGAGAGACACGAATGGAGAGACAACTAGGGTGCTCCTTGTTTCAATTAACAAGATTGGTTGGGACAATAGTGGTGATCCACATCCTTTTGACTGTGTAAGAGACAGAACTCCACCTCCCACCAGGTGTGTCTGGAAAGCTTTGAAATCCAACAACCCTCCCAGAAGCTGCTGTTTCAAACAAAGGGATGGTCACATGACCTACCTGCTGGTAAGACTGGGGCTTTTTGAATCATGCCTCATAGAAAGAAATCAGACTGCAATTCGAACAGAACAGAGAAAGATTGCAACTGGACTGGCAGAAGGAAAAGTCTCTCTCTCCAGCAAAGTCCCAGGACCCATGGTAGCAGCGTCCAAGCTTCAAGACTACAGACAAAGCCTCTCTTCGGTCTTCTGGTACCAAAGAAGCAAGCTTGAAATTGTGCACTGAGGCCCAGTGAGTACTCCAAGACCTTAACATTAATTGAGAACATTGTATTAAGGACATTACCACCCAGTTATTGAATTCCATTTATTGTTATAATATAAAAGCAAAATACTGCAGTTGCTGGAAATCTGAAATAAAAACAAAAATTTCTCGAAGTATTCAGCAGGTCTGGCAGCATCTGTGGAGAGAGAGAAGTAGAGTTAACATTTCAGGTCAGTAACCTTTCATCAGAACTAGAAAAGGTTAGAAATGTAATAGGTTTTAAGCAAATAAAGAGGGGGTGGGGCAAGAGAAAACAAAAGGGAAGGTATTGATAGGACAGAGGGTCACAGAGAATAACTGACAAGGAGATCATGGGGCAAAGGCAAAGAGTGTGTTAATGAAAAACACAGGGTTAGTGCAGAGAGGGTGTTAAATGACAGAATAATGAAAGCCCGAGCCAAAAGCACAAACATGAAAAAAAAGTGGGCAGGCACATGGTAAAAATAAATTGAATGATGAAACAAACTAAACTAAAATTAAAATAAAAAGTAATAATAAAAATAAAAAAGGGGGGCCAGTTATGCTCTGAAATTATTGATCTCAATGTTCAGTCCGGCAGGCTGTAGTGTGCGTAATCGGTAAATGAGATGATGTTCCTCGAGGGCGGCACAGTGATGCAGTGGTTAGCACCGCAGCCTCACAGCTCCAGCGACCCGGGTTCAATTCTGGGTACTGCCTATGTGGAGTTTGCAAGTTCTCCCTGTGTCTGCGTGGGTTTTCTCCGGGTGCTCCGGTTTCCTCCCACAAGCCAAAAGACTTGCAGGTTGGTAGGTAAATTGGCCATTATAAATTGCCACTAGTATAGGTAGGTGGTAGGGAAATGTAGGGACAGGTGGGGATGTGGTAGGAATATGGGATTAGTGTAGGATTAGTATAAATGGGTGGTTGATGGTCGGCACAGACTCGGTGGGCCAAAGGGCCTGTTTCAGTGCTGTATCTCTAAACTAAACTAAACTAAACTTGCGTTGATGTTCACTGGAACACTGCAGCAATCCCAAGACAGAGATGTGGGCGTGAGAGCAGGGCAGTGTGTTGAAACGGCAAGCGACAGGAAGCTCGGGGTCATGTTTTCGGACTGAGCGGCGGTGTTCCGCAAAGCAGTCTCCTAATGTAGAGGAGACCACATTGTAAGTAGCGAATACTGTACACTAAATTGAAAGAGGTACAAGTAAATTGCTGCTTCACCTGAAAGGAGTGTTTGGGGCCTTGGATACTGAGGAGAGAGGAGGTAAAGGGGCAGGTATTACATCTCCTGTGATTGCAGGGGAAGGTGCCGTGGGAAGGGGACGTGGTGTCACGGAGGGAATGATCCCTTCGGAATGCTGACGGGAGGTGAGGGGAAGATGCATTTGGTGGTGGCTTCACGCTGGATGTGGCGGAAATGGCGGAGGATGATCCTTTGGATATGGATGCTGGTGAGGTGGAAAGTGAGGACAAGGGGAACCCTGTTGCAGTTCTGGGAGGGAGCAGAAGAAGTGAGGGCACAGGTGCGGGAAATGGGCTGGACGTCGTTGAGGGCCCTGTCAATCACAGTGGGGGGAATCCTTAGTTGAGGAAAAAGGAAGACATATCAGAAGTGCAGTTGTGTCAGGTTGCATCATCAGAGCAGATGCGTCGGAGACAGAGAAACTGTGAGAATGGAATGGAGTCCTTACAGGAGGCAGGGTGTGAAGAAGTGTAGTTGAGGTAGCTATGGGAGTCGGTGGGCTTATAATGAATATTAGTAGACAGCCTATCCCCAGAGATGGAGACAGAGAAGTCGAGGAAGGGAAGTGTTGGAGATGGACCATGTAAAGGTGAGAGAAGGGTGGAAATTGAAAGCAAAGTTGATAAAGTTTTCCAGTTCGGAATGGGAGCAGGAAACGGCACTGATACAGTCATCAATGTAATGGAAAAAGAATTGGGGGAGGGAGCCTGAGTAGGACTGGATCAAGGAATGTTCGACATATCCCACAAAAAGACAGGCATAACTAAGACCCAAAATAAAAACAAGAAATGCTGGAACCACTTCGGAACCGAAGAAGGGTCACTGACCCGAAACGTTAACTCTGCTTCTCTTTCCACAGATGCAGCCAGACCTGCTGAGTAGTTCCAGCATTTCTTGTTTTTATTTCAGATTTCCAGCATCCGCAGTATTTTGCTTTTATATAGCTAAGACCTATGCGGGTACCCATAGCAACACCTTTTACTTGAAGGAAGTGAGTGGAGTTGAAGGAGAAGTTGTTCAATGTGACAGCAAGTTCAGCCAGGCGGAGGAGGGTGGTGGTGGATGGGGACTCATAGTCCCGCACCCCAGACTGCCCACTTCCAACTCCTTCCTAAAATCCACAAACTGGACTGTCTTGCAGACCCATCGTTTCAGCATGTTCCGGCCCCACTGAACTTATTTCTTCCTATCTTGACTCTATCTTTTCTCCCCTTGTCATGCAGGCCCCCACCTGCCAAGAATGAGGCACATTAATTTTGCCACACGGACATTAAATTTCAAGTTGTTGCTGGGAAGAAGAGAAGGCCTATTACAAGGAATTGCCAGGCCCCTAGCTGGAAAGACATTTTTGCATATTAGCCGACAGTGTTGGAACAAAGCAGCCATCCCCTGCTCCCATACAATACACGAAACAGATCTGGTCAAACCAGTCGGTCATGTGACCACTCTGCTGGCCAACTTGGGGAGTTTTAAATTGTGGAGACAATGTTAGAACTTGAGAAAGCTCTTGGCTCCTGGATTGAAAAGAGCCTCTCCTGTCTGCTCCCATCTCTTTCTCATGGAACTCCAAGACCCCTTGAAGACACATGAATCCCAAGAGAGAAAAGTGTCCTACAGTTAACAAGATTTAAGAAAAATACTGGATCCCAATGAAAAGCAAGACCATATCTTCAATCAGGGACTCTACAACGAGCTCGAAGAACAGTAACAAAAAACCCTACTCAGATTGCCTCAAACTTTCCCACTTTATTTTTCTTCTGCTGTTTTCTGTCCCTATCTGAATGTGTCCATTGCATATGCATGCTAGCGTGGGCACGGCATGTATCCATAGGCGTTAACCGAATTGGAGTTTAAATTTAAGTTGAATAAATTTCACCTTTCTTCTTTAAACCTAAGAAAGCCTGTTTGTGTTCATTTCTTTACCTTATAATTCGAAAGCAGTGATCAAGGATTCACCAAGGGGGTGCTAAAAACAGTGCATTTAAAAATAAAATCCTGATACAGTAAGACCAGGTGAAGGCTGAAAGGGACTCCTAGATTCCTTTTTCACCTGGTTGTAAAACCCTGGTCCAGTCTCTTCCAACCTGCATCCGTGACTCTTCTGACGCCCTACGTCATTTTGACAACTTCCAGTTTCCTGGTCCTAACCGTCTCCTCTTCACTATGGATGTCCAATTTCTCTACACATCCTTCCCCCACCAGGATGGTTTGAGGGCTCTCCGCTTCTGCCTTGAACAGACCCCAACCAGTCTCCATTCACCACCACCCTCGTCTGCCTAGCTGAACTTGTTCTCACATTGAACAACTTCTCCTTCAACTCCACTCACTTCCTTCAAGTAAAAGATGTTACTATGGGTACCTGCATGGGTCCTAGTTATGCCTGTCTTTTTGTGGGATATGTCGAACATTCCTTGTTCCAGTCCTAATCAGGCCCCAACTCTTTTTCCGGTACATTGATAACTGTATCGGTGCCGTTTCCTGCTCC
The DNA here is from genome assembly GCF_036365525.1 of Heterodontus francisci. Lineage (NCBI taxonomy): Eukaryota > Metazoa > Chordata > Chondrichthyes > Heterodontiformes > Heterodontidae > Heterodontus > Heterodontus francisci. The sequence continues at coordinate 124,565,331 of NC_090372.1, read as the reverse complement.
CAACCCCAGCTGGAGAACCTTGTCAATTTTGCTTCCAATTTCCACCCTTCTCTCACCTTTACATGGTCCATCTCCAACACTTCCCTTCCCTTCCTTGACTTTTCTCTCTCCATCTCTGGGGATAGGCTGTCTACTAATACTCATTATAAGCCCACCGACTCCCACAGCTACCTCAACTACAATTCTTCACACCCTGCTTCCTGTAAGGGCTCCATTCCATTCTCACAGTTTCTTGTCTCTGACGCACCTGCTCTGATGATGCAACTTTCCACAACAGTGCTTCTGATATGTCTTCCTAGTTCCTCAATTGAGGATTCCCCCCCACTGTGGTTAACAGGGCCCCAAACCATGTCTGGCCCATTTCCCGCACCTGTGCCCTCAACCCTTCCCCTCCCTCCCAGAACCGCGACAGGGTTCCCCTTGTCCTCACTTTCCACTCCACCAGCCTCCACATCCAAAGGATCATCCTCCGTCATTTCCGCCACATCCAGCGTGATGCCACTACCAAATGCATCTTCCCCTCCCCTCCCAGCATTCCGAAGGGATCATTCCTTCCGTGACACCCTGGTCCATTCCTCCATTACCCTGACACCTCGCCCCCTTCCCACAGCACCTTCCGATGCAATCACAGGAGGTGTAATACCTGCCCATTTACCTCCTCTCTCCTCAGTATCCAAGGCCCCAAACACTCCTTTCAGGTGAAGCAACGATTTACTTGTACTTCTTTCATTTTAGTATACTGTTTTCGCTGCTCACAATGTGGTCTCCTCTACACTGGGGAGACCAAATGCAGATTGGGTGACCACTTTGCAGATCGCCTCCACTCAGTCAGAAAACATGACCCCGAGCTTCCTGTCGCTTGCCATTTCAACACACTGTCCTGCTCTCATGCCCACATCTCTGTCCTGGGCTTGCTGCAGTGTTCCAGTGAACATCAATGCAAGCTAGAGGAACAGCACCTCATTTATAGATTAGGCACGCTACAGCCTGCCGGACTGAACATTGAGTTTAATAATTTCAGAGCATGACTGCCCCCACCGTTTTTATTATTAGTTTTATTTTTAGCTTAGTTTGTTTCATCATTCAATTTATTTTTACCATGTGCTCGCCCACAGTTTTTTTTCATGTTTGTGCTTTTGGCTCGGGCTTTCATTATTCTGTCATTTAACACACTCTCTGCACTAACCCTTTGTCTTTCACTACACCATTAACACACTCTTTGCCTTTGCCCCATGATCTCCTTGTCAGTTATTCTCTGTGACCCTCTGTCCTATCAATACCTTCCCTTTTGTTTTCTTTTGCCCCACCCTCGTTTTATTTGCTTAAAACCTATTACATTTCTAACCTTTTCCAGTTCTGATGAAAGGTCACTGAAGTGTTAACTCTGCTTCTCTCTTCCCACAGGTGCTGCCAGACCTGTTGAGTATTTCCAGTAATTTTTGTTTCCATTTATTACAAACTCTATTTCAATCCCCTGCCCCAATTCTTTCTTTCCCTCTGTATCTATTTGTGTGTGTGTTTCTCTTGTGTGCATGCGAGTGTGACTGTGTCGCATATTTTAGTAATTTTAAGCGGGTTAGAGTAATAAGGCTAATAAACTTACATCTTTCTTGTTTGAACCTAAGAAAACCTGTCTGATTGTAATTGTAATTGCAAATGAACCAATTAGAAAGCAGTGGGCAAAGGCTCACTGAGGCGGTAAGCTGAAATCACTGTGTTTTGAAAGATAAACCCTGTTATGATCCAACCAGGAAAGGGGCAAGAAGGGAGCCTGAGACCCCTTTCTCACCTGGTAATAGTAAGCAGTCAAAGATTGCACAGCATTGTCTCTTAATGTGCGGGGGCTGGGGAAAAGGAGGTGGAATAGAAAATGCTTTATTCCACCATAATACTGCTTGAATTCAAATGGAATAGCAGAGGGATTGCAACCAAGTCTGGCACCTGGTGCAACAAATACTGGATCAGTCCTGAGCTGGTGAGGGCAGAAGGGTCTTGGCTTAGTAAGGAAGGAGATAGAATAGGGAGATTGGAGGTAGAAATGAAGAGATGAGGTGGATGGGAGGAGTCTTCTTCTCACTTCCGTGATATACATCAACATTTGTTCATAATGAGATGAGTCTTCTTCTTTGGCCTCCTTGTCTCGAGAGACAATGGGTAAGTGCCTAGAGGTGGTCAGTGGTTTGTGGAGTAGCGCCTGGAGTGGCTATAAAGGCCAATTCTAGAGTGACAGACTCTTCCACTGGAGCTGCAGATAAAATTAGTTGTCGGGGCTGTTACACAGTTGGCTCTCTCCTTGCACTTCTGTCTTTTTTCCTGCCAACTACTAAGTCTCTTCCACTCGTCACTCTTTAGCCCCGCCTTTATGGCTGTCCGCCAGCTCTGGCGATCACTGGCAACTGACTCCCACGACTTGTGGTCAATGTCACAAGACTTCATGTCGCGTTTGCAGACGTCTTTAAAGCGGAGACATGGATGGCTGGTGGGTCTGATACCAGTGATGAGCTCGCTGTACAAAGTGACCTTGGGAATCCTGCCATCTTCCATGCGGCTCACATGGCCAAGCTATCTCAAGCACTGCTGGCTCAGTAGGGTGTATATGCTGGGGGTGTTGGCCGCCTCGAGGACTTCTGCGTTGGAGATACGGTCCTGCCACCAGATGCCAAGGATTCTCCAGAGGCAGCGAAGATGGAATGAGTTGAGACATCGCTCTTGGCTGACATACGTTGTCCAGGCCTCGCTGCCGTAGAGCAAGGTACTGAGGACACAGGCTTGAAACACACGGACTTTTGTGTTCCGTGTCAGTGTGCCATTTTCTCACACCCTCTTGGCCATTTTCCCACACCATTTTGGCCAGTATCTTGAAGAAAAGCATTGTGAATAAATTAACATACTGTTCCCTCATTTGGAAACCCAGTAAGAATCTGAAAGCCTGCCTAGTTAGTCAGAATCAACAGTCAGGGGCTAGCTGGCACCACAACCCATAATCATCCTTCTAGATGTTCATTTTGGCCAATCAATCATTCTAAAACTAGCTGAAGTGCCTTTTCATTAGTGTGGTGTGGTACAATGTCAGTTTAAATAAAGATTATAATATCTTTTTTTATAAAAAGCTAAAATTGCAAAAACTTCCAAAATAGAAGCTATTGGAAAACAAATTAACACAGCAATAAGTCTAAGTTTTTTGTTTTCTAAAATTGTGTGTGAATAAATCTCCTTTTAATGTTCTCTATAATACGATATCCCCACAACAAAACACCTATTCCTATTTCAGGCTACTCAGGCTATATTTCTGAACTAACTGTGTTTTAAATATTTTGGTTACAAGATTAAATTCCCCAATTCTCAAAGGGAAGTCCACAAATGGAAACTCAGAATAGAACCAAAGATGCGTCACATTATCAGAAAGGATGCCTGAATAAAATTTAGTTTTACAAATTACTATAACTTTCTGGTTTTGGGGCTCTTGACCATTCACCCTTCATTGTGGCTGAGATCAGACAGAACCAGTGAGATCGGACATATCTCTGCCCCTGGCTCAATTGTCAAGAAGTTACTGCAGTGATATTAATGAATACTTAAAGGTCTATCTCCACTGTTGACACTGTCCCGAAACAAGAGCCTGGAAATTCATTTGTTCTGGCCTGAACATGGCTCAAGCCCACCCCATATTGGTCCTCATTAACATCAACCTTCAGACTTGTGAGGAGCAGACACCAACTGGGCACCCTGCTGCTAAAGATTTCCAGGCATTCAGGTTGTAGTAGTAATCTATAAGTAGGATTTAAAGGGGTGGAGGGAAGCAGCAATTGGAGGGAAAGGTCAACCAGGAGCAGGTTGATTGAGACATCGGGATGGGTGAAAATCGGGACTTTGGGTCAATTGCCAGGGGCAAACTGTGGCCGGCAGCAGCCTGGATAGTTTTAAAGTGGAGTGGGAGAAACTGAAGTGAAGAGTGTGATGAAAAGTTACCATTTCCTTGGATGGTTACAGCTGAAATAACCCTCGAGATCCTTGACACTGTTCAGAATAGCAGTTTGCTTGACTGTCATCCCTACTACTAGAGTCAACATGCACCCCCCCCCCCCCCCCCCGACTACCAGCTGCAGTTATGTACTCTCTACAAGATGTAGTGCAGCAATTTACCAAGGTCACTTTGACAGCACCTCCCTCCCATGTAACATCTATTGTTCACGGCACAAGAGCAACATTTGGTAGATCACTAGGACAACAAGGGGTTAACCCCACGTTTGAGATTCTGAAGTTACAAGGTTTCAGTGGAAACAGTCAGATTAGCCCAGTTAAAAATCAAGGGCACAATAAGCATATGGGCCTTGCAGCTACCATAGAAAGGATTAGCGCCTGATGACCTTAAGAACCAGACAATGGAAGGAGATGGGCTCAAGTACTGTGTAAATCTAAGGATTGAAGAAGTGTGAAAGACTGGCCTTCCTGAAATCAATTATCAGCAGGTTACAGGTGATTTGTTTTTTAAACAAAAAGGTCTTCTGTGAAAGAAAAAAGTACATCAAGAATGAGGACATAAGTTGTCAATCAGAACTAAAGGTTTGGAGCACTGCCAAATTTGGAGGCGAGATGGCCCAGCCAGCAAGAAATGCTGGAATCACTCAGCAGGTCTGGCAGCATCTGTGGAAAGAGAAGCAGAGTTAACGTTTCGGGTCAGTGACCCTTCTTCGGGACCCGAAACGTTAACTCTGCTTCTCTTTCCACAGATGCTGCCAGACCTGCTGAGTGATTCCAGCATTTCTTGCTTTTATTTCAGATTTCCAGCATCCGCAGTATTTTGCTTTTAAGAAATGTATAAATGTACACGGCGATTGGGGTATGTTACTGCTCCTGCAGGCAGTCAAGGAAGACAGTAGAGCTTGGTCAACTCCACCGAAGGACCTACGAACACCATTGGCAGACCAACAGAGGGGTGATTATAAGTATTAAGTTAGGAAATTAAGTTAAGAATGGGGAGGTTGGGGTTAACCAATGTTTAGCCTCGAGCAGGACAGGGTCCTGGGTCACATAATTATAGTTCCAACTGTAACTTGTGATTGATCAGTGTAACCCTTCTCTAAGGATGTAGATAATTCAATAAAGTGATTGAGAGTTATCAGCAGAAACTTGTGTCACTGGTTATTCCGTTCAAGTCATAACTATGTAATTCTGGTGTCATGAATTTGACTGTGGTGGGGGGGGGGGGGGGGGGTGGGGGCGGGGGAGGGGGTTCTTTGAGTGAGGAAGAGAATCCCCTGCAACTATCATCTCCAAGTCAGGTCCAACCTGACTTGGACATGCACTATTGGTTTTTCATCATTCCTGGGTCAATATCCTGTATTCCTTACCTAACCCTATTGTAGGAGCACCATCACCATAGGTAGGAATATAGGGACATTAGCCTACTCCTGCTCCTTTCAGCCCATCGAGTTTGCTCCATCATTCAATACGATCATGGCTGATCATCAATGCCTTTTTCCCACACTATCCCCATATCCCTTTATGTCATTGGTATTTAGAAATCTGTCAATCTCTGCTTTAAACATACTCAATGACTGAGCTTCCACAGCCCTTTGCATCTTCCTCACAACACACATTCCCACCTAGTTTTGTGTCATCTGCAAACTTGGAAATATTACATTTGGTCCCCACATCCAAATAATTAATATATCTTGTGAACAGCTGGGTTCCCAAGTACTGATCCTTGCGGTACCCCACTAGTCACAGCCTGCCAATGCAAGAATGACCTCTTTATTCCTACTCTGTTTTCTGCCTGTTAACCAATCCTTAATCCATGCCGGTATATTACCTCCTATTCCATATGCTTTAATTTTGCTAACCACCCTCCTGTGGGGGCCTTTCTCAAAAGCCTTTTGAAAATCCAAGTACATTATGTCCATTGCCTCCCTTTTATCAATTCTGTTAGTAACATCCACAAAAAATTCCAACAGGCTCGTCAAACATGATTTCCCATTCACAAAGCTCTCTTACCTTCCGGGAGTGGAGTGGAGCGGAAAGGACCTGTGGGGAGAACGCCGAGAGTGGAGCCTATAAATCGAGCCCGAGGATCGAGGCCCAGTCTCTTACCTTCCGAGAGCGGAGCAGAGCTGACCTGTGGGGAGAACGCCGAGAGTGGAGCCTATAAATCGAGCCCGAGGATCGAGGCCCAGTCTCTTACCTTCCGGGAGCAGAGCGGAGGGGAGCGGAGCGGACCTGTGGGGAGAACGCCGAGAGCGGAGCCTAAAAATTGAGCCCGAGGATCGAGGCCCAGTCTCTTACCTTCCGGGAGCAGAGCGGAGAGGAGCTCTTCCAGCGCGCCGGAGTTTTGAAAAAAAAAAGCCAACAGTCAGAGGAGAGCTGCAAGGTGATTGGTTGGTGAGTCACTTCTGTTAGTGCATTTAAATATCTTAAAAAAATAAGGGGAAATTTTTTTTTGTTAAAAAAAAACCTCTGGTGATAAGGTGAGTACAATTAAGTTTTTTTAAAAATTCAATGTAGCTTATTAAGGACTTTAGATTGTAGTGGGTAGAACAAGGCCCCTAGTGTAATTAGTATTTTTTAATTAAGGAAGTAACTAATTAATCTAAGGGTAAGTCATGGCAGGAGAGCTCAGTCCAGTGATATGCTCCTCCTGCGCTATGTGGGAAATCAGGGATGCTTCCAGTGTCCCTGATGACCATGTGTGCAGGAAGTGTATCCAGCTGCAGCTACTGGCTACCCGCATTACGGAGCTGGAGCTGCGGGTGGATTCACTGTGGAGCATCCGCGATGCTGAGGACGGCGTGGATAGCACGTTTAATGAGGTGGTCACACCGCAGGTAATGGTTGCACAGGCAGAAAAGGGATGGATGACCACCAGACGGAATAGTAGGCGTAGGCAGGTAGTGCAGGAGTCCCCTGTTGCCATTCCCCTCTCAAACAGATATACCGCTTTGGATGCTGTTGGGGGGATGACCTCCCAGGAGAAAGCAGCAACAGCCAAGTTCGTGGCACCATGGAGGACTCTGCTGCACAGCAGGGGAGGAAAAGGGATGTAAGAGCTATAGTGATAGGGGATTTTATCGTAAGGGGTGCAGACAGGCGTTTCTGTGGCCGCAAACGAGACTCCAGGATGATATGTTGCCTCCCTGGTGCTAGGGTAAAGGATGTCTCAGAGCGGCTGCAGGACATTCTGAAAGGGAAGGGTGAGCAGCCAGAGGTCATGGTCCATATTGGTACTAACGACATAGGCAGGAAGAGAGATGAGGTCCTGCAAAGTGAATATAGGGAGTTAGGCAGAAGGTTAAAAAGCAGGACCTCTAGGGTTGTAATCTCAGGATTACACCCTGTGCCACGTGCTAGTGATGGTAGGATTAGGAGGATAAAGCAAATAAATGCGTGGCTGAAGAGCTGGTGTAGGCGGGAGGGCTTCAGCTACTTGGATCATTGGGATCTCTTCTGGTGCAGAGGTGACCTGTACAAGAGGGACGGGTTGCATCTGAACTGAAAGGGGACCAATATCCTTGCGGGGAGGTTTGCTAGTACTACTCGGGAGGGTTTAAACTAGTCTTGCAGTGGGGTGAGACCCAAAGTAGTAGTCTATCAGATGAGATAGTTGAAGCAAATGTAGAGGTTAAAGCAAGCAAGTCCAGTAGGCAGGCCGGGCAGGGGCAGGACAGGGAGCGTGGAAGGTCTGGTAGGCTAAACTGCATTTACTTTAATGCAAGAAGCCTTACAGGTAAGGCAGATGAACTCAGAGCATGGATCGGTACATGGGATTGTGATATTATAGCTATTACGAGAACGTGGTTGAGGGATGGACAGGACTGGCAGCTCAATGTTCCGGGTGATCGATGCTTCCGGTGTGACAGAGGTGTAGGTAAGAGAGGAGGGGGAGTTGCACTATTGATTAGGGAGGACATCGCGGGAGTACTTAGAGAGGATATCCCAGGGGGACCGTCCAGTGAGCTCATATGGGTAGAACTTAGAAATAAGAAAGGGGTGATCACTTTGATCGAATTATACTATCGGCCCTCCAATAGTCAGAGGGAATTGGAGGAGCATATTTGTAGGGAAAACACAGAAAGTTGTAGGAATTATAGGGTTGTAATAGTAGGTGATTTTAACTTCCCTAATATTGACTGGGACTGCCTTAATGCTAAGGGATCAGATGGGGAAGAATTTGTTAAATGTGTCCAGAATAGTTTTATGAAGCAGTATGTGGATGGCCCTACTAGAGAAGGGGCTACACTTGACCTCCTCATAGGAAATGAGACTGGGCAGGTGGTTGATGCGTCAATGGGGGAGCACTTTGGGACCAGTGACCATAACTCTATTAGCTTCAAGATAGTTATGGAAAAGGATAGGACTGGTCCTCAGGTTGAAGTCCTAAATTGGGGGAAGGCTAATTTCGATGGCAACCTCTCAAAAGTTGAATGGGAGAGGCTGTTTACAGGTAAAGGGACGTCTGGTAAGTGGGAGGCTTTTAAAAGTGAGATAGGAAGAGTTCAGGGCCGGCATGTTCCTGTTAGATGGAAGGGCAAGGCTGGCAAGTTTAGGGAACCCTGGTTGACGAGGGATATTGAGGGTCTGGTCAGGATAAAGAAGGAGGCATATGTCAGGTATAGGCAGCTGGGATCAAGCGAGTCCCTTGAGGAGTATAGGGGATGTAGGAGTACACTTAAGAAGGAAATTAGGAGGGCGAAAAGGGGCCATGAGATTTCCCTGGCAGATAAGATAAAGGAGAATCCGAAAAGATTCTATAAGTATATTAAGAGTAAAAGGGTAGCTAGGGAGAGAGTAGGTCCCCTTAAGGATCAGTGTGGTAATCTATGTGTGGAGTCACGGGAAATGGGCGAGGTCTTAAATGAATACTTCTCATCTGTATTTACCGTGGAGAAGGTCATGGAAGCTAGTGAGTTCAAGGGAGGGAACAGTGATATCCTGGAGCATATCAACATTACAAAGGAGGAGGTGTTGGAGGTTTTGAAATGCATTAAGGTGGATAAATCTCCAGGGCCTGACCAGGTGTATCCTAGGATGCTATGGGAAGCAAGGGAGGAGATGGCTGGGGCCCTTCAGAAATTTTTGTATCATCGTTAGCCACGGGTGAGGTACTGGAAGACTGGAGGATAGCTAATGTTGTGCCTTTATTTAAGAAGGGCAACAGGGATAAGCCGGGAACTACAGGTCAGTGAGTGGGAAAGTTATTGGAAGGGATTCTGAGAGACAGGATTTATATGCATTTGGAAAGGCAAGGTCTGATTAGGGATAGTCAGCATGGCTTTGTGCGTGGGAAACATGTCTCACGAATTTGATTGAGTTTTTTGAGGAGGTGACCAAGAGGATTGTTGAGGGCAGGGCGATGGACATTGTCTACATGGACTTTAGCAAGGCCTTTGACAAGGTCCCGCATGGTAGGCTGGACCAGAAGGTTCAAACACATGGGATCCAGGGTGAGCTAGCCAATTGGATACAAAATTGGCTTGGTGATAGGCAGAGGGCGGTAGTGGAGGGTTGTTTTTCAGATTGGAGGCCGGTGACCAGTGGTGCACCGCAGGGATCGGTGCTGGGCCCTCTGTTGTTTGTCATATATATTAATGACTTGGATGTGAATGTAGGGAGCATGATTAGTAAGTTTGCAGATGACACCAAAATTGGTGGTATAGTGGACATTGAAGAAGGTTGTCTAAGGTTACAACAGGATATAGATAAACTGGGAAAGTGGGAAAGGGATTGGCAAATGGAATTTAATGCAGACAAGTGCAAAGTGATGCATTTTGGGAAGTTAAACCAGGGCAGGACATATACAGTGAATGGCAGAGCCCTGGGGAGTGTTGTTGAGCAGAGAGACCTTGGGGTGCAAGTACATAGTTCCCTGAAAGTGGCAACACAGGTAGACAGGGTGGTGAAGAAGGCGTATGGCATGCTTGCCTTCATCGGCCGAGACATTGAGTACAAGAGTTGGGACGTCATGTTACAGTTGTACATAATGTTGGTTAGGCCGCATTTGGAGTACTGTGTGCAGTTCCTGTCGCCGCACTACAGGAAAGATGTGATTAAACGAGCAGAAAAGATTCACAACCAAGCATTCCCCCCCACTGTGATTGACAGGGCCCTCAACCGTGTCCAGCCCATTTCCCGCACCTCTAACCTCACCCCCCCCTCCCTCCCAGAACCGTGACAGGGTTCCCCCAGTCCTTACTTTCCACCCCATCAGCCTCCACATCCAAAGGATCATCCTCCGCCATTTCTGCCACCTCCAGCGTGATGCCACTACAAACGCATCTTCCTCTCCCTTCCCGTCAGCATTCCGAAGGGATCGTTCCCTCTGTGACACCCTGGTCCACTCCTCCATTACCCCCACCACCTCATCCCCTTCCCATGGTACCTTTCCCTGCAATCACAGGAGGTGTAATTCCTGCCCATTTACCTCCTCTCTCCTCAAAGGCCCCAAAAACTCCTTTCAGGTGAAGCAGCGATTTACTTGTACTTCTTTCAATGCAGTATACTGTATTCGCTGCTCACAATGTGGTCTCCTCTACATTGGGGAGACCAAACGGAACACCCCCGCTCAGTCTGCAAGCAGGACCCTGAGCTTCCGGTTGCTTGCCATTTCAACACTCCCCCCTGCTCTCATGCTCACATCTCTGTCCTGGGATTGCTGCAGTGTTCCAGTGAACATCAACGCAAGCTCAAGGAACAGCATCTCATTTACCGATTAGGCACACTACAGCCTGCTGCACTGAACATTGAGTTCAATAATTTCAGAGCATGACAGGCCCCTGATTTTACTTTTACTTATTTTTTTCTTTTTCCTTTTTTTATATATATTTTTATTTTATTTTATTTTATTTCATCTTAGTTTGTTCAGTTTGCTTACCCACAGATTTTTTTCATGCTTGTACTTGCGGCTGTTCAATTTTCAGTCCATTAACATCCTATCTGTACTAATGCTTTGTCTTTCACCACACCATTAACATATTGTTTGCCTTTGCTCCACGACCTTCTGGTCAGCTATTCTGTGACCTTGTCCTATTTAAACCTTCTCCTTTGTTATCTCTTGCCTCACCCCCGCTTTACTTGCTTATAACCTTTTACATTTCTAATATTTGCTAGTTGTGAAGGGTCACTGACCTGCTTCTCTCTCCACAGATGCTGCCAGACCTGCTGAGTATTTGCAGCATTTCTTGTTTTTATTTCACAAGGATGTTGCCTGGTTTGGAGAGCTTGAGTTATAAAGAGAGATTGGATAGGCTGGGTCTGTTTTCCCTGGAGCTAAGGAGGCTGAGAGGGGACATGATAGAGGTATATAAAATTATGAGAGGCATAGATCGGGTAGATAGCCAGAGTCTGTTTCCCATGGTAGGGTTGACTAAAACTAGAGGGCATAGATTTAAGGTGAGAGGGAGGAGGTTTAAAGGGGATCAAAGGGGTAAATTTTTCACACAAAGAATAGTGGGTATCTGGAATGAGCTGCCAGAGGAGGTGGTGGAGGCAGGAACAGTAGCAAACATTTAAGAGGCATCTGGACAGGTACTTGAATGAGCAAGGCATAGAGGGATATGGAATTAATGCAGGCAGGTGGGATTAGTATAGATAGGCATTATAGTCAGCATGGACACGGTAGGCCGAAGGGCCTGTTTCTATGCTGTATGACTCTATGACTCTAAATCCATGTTGACTATGCCCAATCAGATCATTATTATCCAAGTGTCCATTTATCACATCCTTTAGAATAGATTCTAGCATTTTCCCTACGACTGATGTAAGTCTAACAGGTCTATAGTTCCCTGTTTTCTCTCTCCCTCCCTTCTTAAATAGTGGGGTGACATTTGCTACCTTCCTATCTGCACGAACCATTCCAGAATCTATAGAATTTTGGAAGATGATCGCCAATGCATCCACTATCTCCACTACTACCTCTTTCAACACTCTGGGATATAAAATATCAGGTCCCGGGTCTCTTATCAACCTTCAGCCCATTAATTTCTCCAATACAACCTTCTTACTAAAACTAATTTCCTTCAATTCTTCATTCCCTTTAATCCCTTGCATCTCTAATTCTGGGAGATTTCGTGTATTTTCCTCAGAGAAGACAGACACAAAGTAATCATTTAGCATCTCTGCCATTTCTCTATTCCCCAATATAAATTCTCCTGACTCTGCCTGTAATGGATCCACATTTGTCTTAGACAAACGTTTCCTTTTTACGTACCTATAGAAGCTTTTACAGTCCATTTTTGTGTTTGTTGCTAGTTTACATTCATATTCTATTCGCCCTTTCTTTCAGTTTCTTGGTCCTCCTTTGCTGTATTCTTAAAATCTTCCCAATCCTCAGGTTTACTACTATTTCTGGCAACTTTACAGGCCTTTTCTTTGACTCTTATACAGTCCTTAACTTCCTGTGTTAGCCATGGTTGACTGACTTTTTTGGGGTTTTTGTGCCTTGAAGGAATGTATAGTTGCTGTAAACTATGTAATAACTCTTCAAAGACTATCCATTGTCTATGTACTGTCATACCTTTTAATGCATTTTCCCAATCCACCTCAGCCAATTTGCCCCTCATAATTTCCTTTGTTCAAATTTAATACCTTGGCTTCAGATTGAACTACGTTATTTTCAAACATAATGTAAAATTATATCATATTATGGTCATTCACCCCTAAAGGTTCTTTTACAACACAATTATTAATTAGCCCTTTCTCATAACATAATACAAGATCTGAAATAGCCTGTTCTCTAGTCAGTTCCTCAACTTACTGCTGTAGAAAACTGTCCCTAACACACTCCAGAAACTCATCCTCTACAGCATTGGTGCTCATTAGGTTTGCCCAGTCTGTATGCAGATTTAAGTCACCCATGATGACTGTATTACCCATGCTATATGCTTCTCTAATCTCCAGATTAATACCATACATCATACTACCCCTACTGTTTGGTGGACTATAAACAACTCCTACTGCCCCTTGCTGTTTCTTAGCTCCATTCAGATTCCACATTTTGTTCTTCAGATCCGAGATCCTCCCTTACTAATGTACTGATCCCATCCCTTATTATCAGTGCAACACCACCTCCTTTTCCTTTTTGCCTGTCCTTCCTAAATGTCAATCCTTGAATATTCAGTTCCCAGTCTTGGTCACCCTGTAGCCACATTTCCGTTATGACAATTAGATCATACCCATTTACCTCTATTTGGGCTTTTAAATCATCTACCTTGTTGCAAACGATGTGTGCATTCAGGTAGAGTGCCCTTAACCTTGTCTTTTTGACATTCTGCATTCTAAGCCGAGTTGATACTTGCCTTTGGGCTGAAATTTGTACTTCCACTGCTGTAAACAATGGCAGTCTGCCCACTCGGTGCACATGTCGCGGAGCCGCCACGATATTCAGCACAGCGGCTCATTTAAATAACCGGGTGGACCGCCCACCCCGATGACATCGGCGGGAGGGGGGCGCAAGCTGTCCGTCCCCGGCAATGACGTCAGCTGCCTTTCACAGACACTGACACCATTTTCCAAGGGCTTTGTGCCCTACATTTCAATTTAAAATTTAAAGAGACATTAATTTTTTTAAACAAATAAAATGATCTTGACCCTCTCCCACACCCCCAATAACCATAGAATTAAATCCTTGCCCTCTTCCTCCCACCCCCGCAAATACTTATCTTGTGCACCTGCCCTTCCCCCCCACCCAAAGTTCATAAACTTTACACTATAACCCTTCCCACTATGCCCTAAACCAGTAAGAGAGTTTTATCCTGCTCCCCACCCCCCCATCCGCACTGAAAAATTTAGCTGCTCCCCCCTCCCTACCAGTGTTCCGACTCAGATCCCCACGCAGGGATATGAAGGCATGGGAGTGCTGACCACTGGCACCAATACCGCTCCATGACGGATGGCTGGAGTGTGACAGTAATTAATTAATTAATTAAAATTATTTAACATATTTAAATTGGGCATCCATCACCGAGCGACGGTGGTGGGGTGCCGCCACGAGGCCTCACCGCTGCTGGCAATATGGGGCTGGGCCTTCCTGGCGTTGAGGTTAATGGTAGGCCTCTCCCGGAAACATTTTCCAGCCCCCCTGACCACGACCCCCGATGGCGGTTGGGGGTGGGGGTAGTGGGTGGTTTCAGTAAAATTCAACCCTTTATTTCGCCTGCCATTTTTATTCTTCCTTCCAATTTGAGCTGCCCCTCAGGTTCACATCCCCCTGACAAGCTAGTTTAAACACTCCCCAACAACACTAGCAAATCTCCCTGCGAGGATATTAGTCCCGGTGCTGCTAAGATGTAGCTGGTCCATCTTGTACAGGTGCCACCTGTCCCAGGACTGGTCCCAATGCCTCAGAAATCTGATGCCCCCCACCTCCTACACCAATTCTCCAGCCACATGCTCAGTCGATCAACCCTCCTATTCCTATGCTCACTAACACATGGCACTGGGAGTAATCCTAAGATTACTGCTCATGAGGCCCTGCTTTTTAATTTCCTTCCTAATTCCCTATAATCTGCTTTCAGGACCTCATCCCTCTTCCTACCTATGTCATTGGTACCAATGTGGACCACGACCTCTAGCTGTTCACCCTCTCCAGAAAGATGTCCTGCAGCTGCTCCGTGACATCCTTGACCCTGGCACCCGGGAGGCAATACATCATCCTGCTGTCATGCTTACTGTTGCAGAAATGCCTGCTTAATCCCCTGCCTATTGAATCCCCTATCACTATTGCTCTTCCACTCTTCTTCTTCCTCCCCTCCTGTGCAGCTGAGCCACCAGTGGTGCCACAGACTTTGCTCTGGCTGCACTCCCCTGAAGAACCATCGGCCTCACCAGTATCCAAAATGGAAAACCAATTCGCAAGCGAGATAGACTTGGGACCCCTGTACTGCCTGCCTGGTTCTCCTAGACTGCCTGGTGTCACACATTCCTTCTCTGCCTACATGCTCCTAACTTGCGGTGTGACCACCTCCCTAAACATGCTATCCACGTAGTCCTCAGCCTTGCAGATGCACAACAGTGACTCCAGCTGCGGGTTGAGTTCCAAAACCCGGAGCTCAAGCTTCTATAGCCGGTGATACTTCCTCATATGAGTTCGTCTAGGATACAGATTGTATATCCATGACTTCCCACATACTGCAGGATATACATTACACTTGGCCGAGCTGACCTGCCATACTGTAACTTAAAAAACGATTACAATTATAATAAGTAGAATAACTTACCAGTTATTCAGAAATCAGCTGCTTCCCCTGAACCAAAGTAAGAGCCAGCTACTGGAGGCTGAAAAAAGATAAAAAAAGAAAGAAAGGAGCCCCTCCCTCACCAAACTCCTATTTTACACTCTGAGCACTTAAAGCAGCACTGAGGAAGCCCTGCTTTTATACTTTCTGAAAAACAACTGATTCAAGCTTCTGAAAACCAGTTTAAGCCAGCTACCTAAATAACTAGCTGCAGATGCTCCCAGACAGCTTGTGTACCCCTGTTTTAAGGCTGGAATAAAACTTAACTTAAGGAGTAATTTTTAGTTAATCGCTACATTGAAGAAAAAAAACTAGATCTCGATAGAAATTAACCCTTAAAACTCCCTCTCACCAGACTCACCAGCTCTCAGTGCAGACCAGTGTAGATCACCAGAAGGACCACAGCAGTTCAAGGAGGGCTCACTACAACCTTTCTGGGCAACCAGGGATGGGTAATGAAGATCAGTCTAGCCAGTCATCTACATCCCAAGAACAAACCAAAAAAAAACTCATCCTGCCTGGCAAATCACTTTCTATACAGTGATGAGATATTGCTCACAACTGTTCTTCTGAGTCAATACCTCTGGAATGTGCAATACCCCATTTTCCCAAGGAAATGCCCTCAGGAGACCTTTGCTTTCTTACTCCTCTTTATACCAATTGGATGGTCATTTGTTTACAGTTCCAATTCTATAACTTTTCTCAGCATTTATTCCTCTCATTGGCCGCTCTGTGGTGACATATCACGGAAAGGGTGTTCCAGAGGCTGTGAAGTTCAGTGACTGAAGCCAGAAACACTTACAACAAATGCATTTGCTCTTGACACTCAAGGGAGTTCTCACATCCACCAAGATCTACATACAATAGCCCTATCATTGTAACCTATTTAAAACAATTTAGCATATCCTATACCTTTTTATAATATATTAACCATTTGTCTAGCATACATTTTCTACTGGTCACACTTTCGTTGCCACTTTGTTGACTGGTTCAACCGCAACAAATTAGAACTGAAGAGGTAGGGAACGTACAAGTCAGAAGTAAAGTAACTGACCAAAAACTCACCAAGAAGAAACAAATGACTTATGATAACTACAAATTCTAAATCAGGAAAGCCTACCAATAAAAAACAGAAAGGGTAAATTACTCAAAGTACTATAATTTTTTCGCCACCTATTTTTCCACAGTAACTGAAATTACTATTGTCTAAAATAAGGGTTTAAACAAAATTAAATGATCAAAAATTATATATTTCTCAAACAGTAAAATTTGCTAATTGTATTTCCCTGTGTGTTTACAAGGGAATAGAGGCATAACGTCTTTTTGCTTGAAGGTCTCAGCACCCTATTAAAACTCTGGTTTGAACTTAATGGCTTGAAGTTCTTGGGATTTTACTCCATCTGCCCATGTGTAAGGATGCTAACCCCATCCCACATTGCAGAGATGGGATCATCAGGGTCATTGAGTGGCTGAGGTTGGTGAATCATGTCTGCAAGAGTACTTCAGCTGTACTTGACCCCAGTGGCAGGCAGAATGTTGGAGTGGTGTCATGGTCTGGCAAGAACCACCAAAGTATTTACCTGTTGGATCTTCTGCTCCCAATGCAGCAAGCAGGCCTCTGAAGGAAGCTGTACTCTATTACATTTCCCCAGTAGAGGTTTGGGGCCTGCAAGATGGACTGAGTTCCCTTAGGCCTTAGAAAGATAGAATGGGTGAAAATTCCAGAGGGACGCTGAGAATTCTCCTAGACACATTCCTTTGACAGAGATCTATCCACAGCCCTCCTGGCGGCCATATTAAACTGCCAATGTGAACAGAGTGCAACCAAATTTTCTCCCTCACCCCCACTATAGGCATTATTTTTCCCTTCTACCCTCCTAGAGCCAGGAATTTCAGGGCTGATATTTTTGCCACGAGGTATGACTGTCAGCTGAAAGTCAATCCTGGGCAGGGTGCACAATTCCTCAATAGCATTTAGTACCCCAATCAATACCCTTCAGTTTGTAACAATCATTCTAGTTTAAAACATTTTTTGAAGAAAAGCTAGAGGTCAAAACTCAAAATCTTTAACCAGGTAAAGTTTATGCTTTTTTTAAAAAAAACAAAAGGCCTGTAAAGGTAACCCAATCGAATCACTCAAAATGTGAATATGTTTAGTTGCTATTTTCCTTTAATAATTGAAGTTTCCATTTTCCAAAATAATAGTCCCAAATTTACGTATTTCACAGCATGATTAAATTTATCCAATGATTATCTTTTATATTATTAATACCTTTATTAAAATAAGCATGAGAAAAAATTGGCAAACTTTACTAATTACACATTGACCACACCATCTGCTGTTCAAAAGTCACCCTATTATCCATCACCCCAAAGCAAGCTTGTGGTAATGACCAAGTTCCTTCCCTTACCAATACCCACAACCACTACCTGAACATACACTCTGCAGCTGCCCACAGCTGGCAGAAGAAAGGAAGAAAAAGGAAGAGAAAACAGTGAAACAGAGTTGGGGAAGCAAGAGAAAAGATAGATATAGAAAAATATGAGATATAAAAATGAGGAGAAATGGAAGAGAAAAAGAAATCCACTGTTTTTTTAAAAAACCTATAGACAATAGTTATAAAAGTCTAAACCATGGCTTATCTGAAGTTGGTTCATTCACAGCCCTTTTATGCACACTCAGATAGCACAATTAGCAAAACTCAGCCAATCAACACATAGTACAAAGATTTTAACTTTAAAATCAGCCAGCTTAAACAAATGCCACTCATTTGTTTTTACCTCCAGCTGATTACCCATTAAGCATCCAATAAGCTGCCCTTTACTAAAAATATGTCTTAAAAACAGTAAACAATTCCCAAATTCTTCAGTGCTCATTCCAAAAAGGAGCAAGCTCCCTTCAAATTTTGACCTCTGCTCATCTCTCCTCTTACCATTTCCCAGTACTGTTACAGAGTTAGTCAGCACTTTTACCTTTGAGTTTGAAGGTTGTGGGTTCTCATTCCCATTTCACAATTTGAGTGCACAATCTAGGATAGCTCGTAAGTAGTGGATGAAGGGCAGAGTTTCCCTCTTGTTAAGATGATAAATCTCTTTGCATGGATATAAAAGATCCTATTGCACTTTTTTGAAAAGAAGAATAAGGAGTTCTCCTGACCAACAGTCTTCCTTAACCAACAGCATAAAAAAAGATTAACTGGTTATTCATTGCTGTTTGTGGGATCATGCTATGTGTAAATATGTTGATGTATTTGCTTACAAAACACCAGTGACTACACAGTAAAAATAATTTATTAGCTGGGATGTGTTATGGGACATCCTGAAAATATGAAAGGTTCAATATAAAGGCCAATCCTTTTCTCTAGTCTTTTAATCACAGTTCTATTTATCTGAAATTCGACTTCCATTGTGGGCATTGCTATTTTTGGCAAGTCACTAGTACAAATAGATTATCTGCAGCAGAACAGCTTCATTTTATCATAGTAAATCTAAATGGAAGGAATGAAGGATATGGCTTCAAAGTAATTTTGTTTTTAGTGAACCTTTTTTATGAGTCAAATTTGTGGTGTTACCGTTATAGTGCATAATCAATGAGTCTAATACCTTGGGCAATAATAAGTCACCTTAATGCACTTGAGAAAGAACCTTTCCTGTTTTGAAAATAAATCATTTCAGATCCTTAGCATTGTTAAGGGTAATGATGAATTTTCTACTTAAATAGAGTTATCTTGTTGTAGCAATGATACCAGTTTTATTATTGCCATAAATTACCCAATAAAAGTTTAAAAAAAAGACTTGCCTTTATCAGCACTATTCACAACCTCACAATGGTTAACAGTCATAACTAATTAAATGAGAATGTTGTTGAGCATCATTTACAGCCAATCAAATTTTTTGGCAAGTCACTAGACTAACTAGTGTATTTTTGAAGTGTAGTCACGACTGTAATATTGAAAAACATGACAGTCAAATTGAACACAGAAAAGTCCCACAAACAGCAATATGATAATGACCAGATCATCTGTTTTAATGATGTTGGTTGAAGGATAATATTGACCAGATCTTCTTGCTCTTCTTCAAAATAGTCGCATGGAATCTTTCATGTCCACCTGATAGGGCAGACGGGACTTCAGTTTAACCTCTCGTCCGAATGATGGCAGTGCAGTACTCCCACAGTAATGGATTATACGCTTAAGTCTCTGCAGTGGAACATGATCCTATAACCTTCTGACTCAGAGACATGAGTGCTGCCACTGAGCCACTAATTAATTCTGTAGTATGAGGGCCTGTCAGGGTTAATGCTGGAGACAGTGAGAGTAACCCCTCTCACTGTAGTGATGATGATGTAATAGTCACATGGTAATGGGTTTTGGAAGAAGAGCATAGCAGCATGAAGGATGCTAGCTAGAGAGGCTTGTGGAGAGTGTAAATAGAGATGCGTAAAGAATAAAAGAGTTATTAGTTGACCTTATCCAGACGCCAAGACTTTATCAACAATGCCCTAGCTATGCTATAACTACAACAGCAACACACATTATGGTGGCACCGGTTAAAACGACCAGAAAGTACTGAAAACACCTTATCTCATGAAGTGGTGCCAAGAAATCAGCAGATCTTGTCAGAAGCCTGCAAAGAGCTCCAGAGCTGCTCCATAGTTGAAGAAGACATAGACAGTTGGTGAGTCAGCCATGCAGGCATTCAGACTGCACCACGGAAGTGTGGTGGTCTGCAACCAGGTGCAGCAATTGGGCTCTGAGACACAGTGCCAGGCAATGGTCCAGGATCGGATGAGAGTATTCTAAAGGGGGACATTGTTGGATAACGATGTACTGGGTCAGAAAAATGGGGAGAGAGGCGGAGTCGGCAGCCATTACTCAACCAGACTGCACAGAGAAAGCATGGAAATCTCAGAAAAGCGCGGGAACTTCCGGAATCGCGGGAAAACCCCAGAAAGAGCACGAACACCTCCATTAAAGTCAAAATGTTTTAAAAAGAAAGGGGAACATCCGAAAAAGCTGAGGAAAACAAAATGGATTCACAATTTGGAATGCTTGAAAGCTTGCACAATCAGGAAGTACCCAATCAGGTACAAAATTGGTATTTATGGGGGAAAGGATTCCTATGATTTAGGATTGCTTCCCAGCTGCATACTAAATCAGAAACAGAACAAGTAAATACCCTTTTATACTATATGGGTGTAATTGTGGATGATGTGATTGTGAGGCAAGGGATAAATGAGGCTTCTGATAAATTTGAGGATGTGCTACAAGCCTTTGACAAATATTTCAATTTAAGGAATACCAAAATTTTGGAAAGAGCAAAACTTATCAAGCGAGTCCAGAAGATAGGCGAATCCATAGATTCTTTTATAAATGATGTGTACAGATTGGCTAAGGGATGTGACTATGGAGAATTGAAGGCGGAACTGATAAGGGAACGAATAGTTGTTGGAATAGCTCATGAGTCTTTATCATATCTCTTACAGTTGAAAGATGACCTTACACTTGAGAAGGCAATTCAGATCATACAACAGGCAGAAGTCCGAAGACAAAATAGAGCCGTCTGGCGAGCTGAAGAGGAGCCTTGGTTTAGAAGAAATCCAATGACTGTACAGTTCTTGAAGCCAAAGACGGAAAGGCAATCTATAGAGAAGACACACACAGGTGAGAAGGTGCATGACACCGGGAAACCGTGCCAGTGCTGTGGAGCCAGGAAGACCCACAAACGGGAACTGTGTCCTGTCAGTAAAGGAAAATGGTTCAACTGTAAAAAGACAGGGCATTATGGAAAAATGTGCCAGAGACAGACCTCTACACTCAAAATCGCAAAGCAAAAGACCTTCACACAAAGAGCGGTGAGTGAAGTACATCAACTTGCAGCAGAAAAGGAAACAGAAGAATTCCTAGGAGAAATTAATGACCCAAATCAAGGATTTTGGACGGTGGACATTTATGTAAATGACATCTAAAGAATTTCAAATTGGACACAGGTGCTGGTGTCACAGTTCTGTCAGACCAAGAGCCATGGTTGATGAGACATTGCCTACAACCGGCTGACACACTGTTACATGGTCCCGGCAGGACCCAACTAAAAGTGAAACAACTCTCCAATATAGAGGGAGACAAATTATGGAAACCCTATACGTCATGCAAAACGAAGAATTTTCCCTATTAAGCAGAAAAGTGTGCTTAGACCTGCATCTGATCAAAAAGATTGATGAAGTCAAACAGCCACAGGTAAACCGTCGTTTTCAAGCAGACCATCCAAAACTTTTCTCAGGTCTAGGAAGACTGAAGACAGAGTACAGAATCACACTTAAAGAAGATGCCAGAGCAGTATGTATCTTTATACCCAGAAAGATACCACACCCATGGATGAACCAAGTTCAAGATCAGCTGGAAGAGATGACCAGGATGGGAGTCATTTTTCCAGTTATGAAACCAATGGAGTGGTGATCAGCTATGGTTCCAGTCCCAAAACAAAATGGTCTTCTTATCTGTGTGGATTTAACACCGTTAGCAAAGCAGTGGCACGGGAAATTCATCCAATGTCCACCGTGGATGACAGCTTGGCAAAATTGTCTCAGAGCATAATGTTTACCAAACTCGAAGCTAATGGTGGGTTTTGGCACGTTCCCTTGGACAGAACCTCAAGATTACTAACCACATTTATAAACCACATTCAGAAGGTTTTGTTTCAATCGGTTACTGTTTGATATAACTTTCAGTCCAGAGATCTTCCAAAGGTCAATGTCTAACATCTTAGAAGGGCTCAAGGGAGTTATTTGTTACATGGATGATATCCTGGTACATGGGCTGTCAGTAGAGGAACATGACCAAACAGTCTGAGCAGTTTTACAACGGCTTCAAGAAGCAGGGCTAAAACTGAATGAGAAGTGCGAATTCTCAAAGACATCAATTTGTTTCTTGGGACACATAGTAAGCAGTAAAGGTATAATGGAAGATCCATAGAAGACACAAGCCCTTACAGAACTCCCTACTTCTACTTCTGTTCAACAGCTCCAAAGATTCCTTGGAATGGTGCATCAGTTAACCAAAGTTCTACCTCATTTAGCACAGATAACAGAATCGCTAAGACAACTTCTCAGAAAAGATCAAGTGCGATGTTGGAGTTCACATCAAGAACAAGCATTCCGGAAGGTTAAAGAAATGCTCATATTGCCAGACATCTTTGCACACTATAACCCTACACTACCAACAATGATATCTGCAGATGCCACCTCCATGGGGTTAAGGGCAGTCCTGTTCCAGGAGCAACCTGATGGTTCTCGCAGACCAATATACTATGCATCCAGAGCTTTGTCAGAGACAGAGACAAGGTATGCGGTAATTGAAAACGAAGCACTTGCCGTCACATGGGCATGTGAGAAGTTTTCTGATTACATTGTTGGATTGAGAGTCATCATCGAGACCGACCATAACATTTTGGTATCTTTATTGGATGAGAAGTTGATTGGAAAATTGCCTCTAAAAATCCAAAGATTTTGTTTAAGATTGGTGAGATATATCTACGAGACTGTATATGTCCAGGAAAAGATGCAAACGTTCACTGATGCGCTATCAAAAGTGATAGTAGACCATCCGACACAACAAGATGTGAATTTTGTGGACAAGATAAAGGCATATTCGCAATATACTGCACAGTGGCCAGCAAGTATACAGAAACAGCAAGAAATTCGTCATGCCTAAAAGAGCGATGAAGAATGTCTTTATTTAAGGCAATATTGCACACAAGGATGGCCACAAGAAAGTCCTAGTGGGAAGACAATGAAAACTTTCTATGAATGTAGGAAATACTTCACAGTCATCGATGATTTGTTAATTTATAACATCAGTTCACATTGATCGGATATCTTGGAATGTCTACATCAAGGCCACATAGGAATACCAAAGTGCAGAGCAAGGGCAGAGCAATTAGACATTGGGCTGGATCTTGCTCTCCTCCCAATGGTGGGTTTTATGGCGGGGCTGGGGGTGGGAGGCTGGAGAATCAGAGCGGCAGTGGCCGCCACAGAACCCCATGCCAGGATTTCCAGTTCAGATTCTCCCAGGAGCGGGATAGGCCGATGACAGCCTTCCCGCCCAGAGGCCAATTGAGGCCCTTAAGTGGCCTATTAACGCCCACTTAAGGGCCTTGTCCCGCCACTGCTGGCATCTTACCAGCGGTGGTGGGGGTGACCTCTGCCACATGGGGAGGACGTCTTGGAAAACGAGGCGCCCTCCCTGCAGGCTTGGAGTGGGTGTCCCTCCTTCGTGGGCAATTTGTGGCCCACAGAGGACCCCCACCGGGAACCAATTCACCCCCTGGTACCACCCTCCCCCTGGATTGAACGCCCATATCCCCACCCTCCCTTCACCGGGGCCTTCTGGACTGGCCCCGGCAACCCCGCCTAACCTTCCAGTGCTGGGCCTGGGTCTGAGGCTTCTGCAGTATCGGCAGTGGCCATCGCTCCCAATGGCACTGCCAATACTGCTGAGCTGCCAGTGCTGTGATTGGCCAGCAGCTCTTGGGGGCAGGATTCCCTGTTAAGTCTTTAAAGGGACGGAGCTCCTGCCTCCTTAAACTTTGACCCCAAAAGACCGGAGGGATGCTCTGGGTGGCTGAAAAAATGCAGAGACGGGGTTCCCCCTGCCTTTACAGTCCGGTGCCGGGAGGCCTTCCTCCTGCACAAAATCCAGCCCATCAAAAATGTGATCCAGAACTGCCAGATCTGTGCGACACAAAGACCAAAACAGCATGAATCTCTGATAACTACTCAATGCCGATCACAGCATGGGAACGATTAGGTATAGATTTATTCATGTTCAACAGAAAGTCCTACGTAATCATCATTGATTATTTCTCAAGATAGATAAAAGTGAGAGCATTGTATTCAACAACAACCGAAGCAGTTATAAGAGTTCTACAAGACATCTTTACAACACATAGTATCCTGACGAAGCAGTGTCAGACAATGGACCACAGTGTGCAAATCAATATTTCACACAGTCTGCGACAAGAATGAGATTTCAACATCTTACAAGTTCACCACGTTATCCACAGTTGAATGGTGAGGCTGAATGAAGTGTAAGAACCATAAAGTCTTTATTGAAGAAGAATGAAGACCTTCCAACCTCACCTCTAATTTATTGATCTACACCGTTGATGTTTGGATTATCACCTACAGAGTTACTGATGGGCAGGAAGATAAGAATGCAACTTCCTGTGTTGCCTAAAAAATTGCTTCCAGGATTGCATGTCCCGGACAATGAGAGAGTAAGAGATGGGGAAAACTCTTATAGAAGGCAACAAACTCGAAATTACAACAAAAGATTTAATGTCAGTGATTTGCCGAAACTGAATGAAGGACAAAGAGTATGGATACATGACCTAGAAAGGGAGGGTACTGGAATCCACAGAGATGAAAACTACTAGAGATCATATGTGGTACACACAATAGAAGGGAACATATGTAGAAATAGGAGAAACATTAGCCCTATGCCTCAGAAGCAATAGTCAACCATTTATTTAGAAGAACCAGACGATGATGAAGAAATCCAGAACAAACAGGAAACTACAATCCTTAGTAAAATCAACCAAGTCAGCCATCAAGAGTTACAAGAAAGACTACTGATCATCCCAGTAATACGAGAAAAAGATTAGAGAGAGTTGTGAAACCTCCTAACAGACTAAATCTGTGAAGTCAGAGATTTGGGAGGAAGAAAGGGTAGTAGGTAAAGTCAAGAATGTATATATGTTAAAGAAAATAGATGGATAAAGACTTGGGGGGAGATTTAGTATAAGGACCTGTAAGGGTTAATGCTGGAGACAGTGAAAGCAAACCCTCCCATTGTAGTGATGTTGATGTAATAATCACATGGTAATGGGTTTTGGAAGAAGAGAGTAGCAGCACAAAGGATGATAGCTAGAGAGGCTTGTGGAGAGTGTAAATAGAGATGGAATGGGTGGGTTGTCTTATGAGGAAAGGTTGGACAGGCTAGGTTTGTAGCTGCTGGAATTTAGAAGAGTAAGCAGTGACTTGGGTGGCACAGTGGTTAGCACCGCAGCCTCACAGCTCCAGCGACCCGGGTTCAATTCTGGGTACTGCCTGTGTGGAGTTTGCAAGTTCTCCCTGTGTCTGCGTGGGTTTCCTCCGGGTGCTCCGGTTTCCTCCCACATGCCAAAGACTTGCTGGTTGATAGGTTAATTGGCCATTATAAATTGCCCCTAGTATAGGTAGGTGGTAGGGAAATATAGGGACAGGTGAGGATGTGGTAGGAATATGGAATTAGTGTAGGATTAGTATAAATGGGTGGTTGATGGTCAGCACAGACTTGGTGGGCCGAAGGGCCTGTTTCAGGGCTGTATCTCTAAACTAAACTTAATTGAAACATATAAGATCCTGAGGGGTCCTGACAGGGTGGGTGTGGAAATTTCCCCTTGTGGGAGAATCTAGAAATAGGGAGCCCTGCATAAAAATAAGGGGTCACCCATTTAACACAGAGATGAGGAGAAATGTTTTTCTCTCAGAGGTCATGAGTCTTTGGAACTCTCTTCTTCAAAAGGCAGTGGAAGCAGAGTCTTTGAATATTTTTAAGGCAGAGGTAGATTCTTGATAAGCAAGGGGTGAAAGGTTATCGGGGGTAGGCGGGAAAGTGGAGTCGAGGTTACATCAAATCAGCCATGATCTTATTCAATGGCAGAGCAAGCTTGAGGGGCCGAGTGGCCTACTCCTGGTCCTAATTCGTGTGCTCGTATGTGTAAATAATAAGTTATTAGTTGACCTTATCCAGACTCCAAGACTTTATCAACAATGCCCTAGCTATGGTACAACTACAACAACAACACACAACAAATTCCTGTTCCTAACTTTCAGATCCAGTTTAAAGATCATGGTGTTGACATTCTGGGTTCAATTTTAACCTCCCTCACCCAACAAGAATGATGCTTGACAGGGGTTAAGATCAAGATGAAGTCTATTTACCAGCTTGAGACCTCACCATTCCCATTCGGCGACACCTCAATTTTACAAAGACAGGTAAGGTTCCCACAGCAGGAAAGTGAGTGCCTAATTTTAATATAAAGTTAGTGACCGCTGCCACTATTGGTTCCATGTTGTAACTTTTACAACTCTGTAGAGGTATGCCGGTGTCAAACTCGCTAGGATGCAGCAGAGTAGCCAGACAAGTCAAGCTAGTCAGACTATTATTCTGCTGTGAGAAATCTTGGGAGTCAGAAGGAGCAGGAAGAAATCTCGGGGCCTGTCTTGCCCTGACCCTCCTTCTTCCTCTTGACACTAGCATCTGTTTGGAAAACCCCTCCTCCTAGCATTTGCCTTATGCGGGGGCCAATTTCCTTAGGCCTTGGATTGTAGCTGTCTCCCCCAATCAATTCCCACACCTGTCTGCAGGCCTTAACGCCATTCCTGTTAGCTTCAAGCAGGACACTGACTTCAAATTGTGCGCACTGTACCCTCCCCAACCATGGAGGGTGGAAGTTGGATGACTGGCTGAGAGAGTATTGGAATAGCTGAGCAATTACTTGCCCTGGCCTTGACTCCATAAACCTCCCCAGCTGCCTCTTCAGACTGTGATGAGGTTTGGAACATTACAGCTTAGTCCTGTGCTTGGCTTCTTCTCTCACTTCTACTCTGTTAATAAGGCTGCTTTCTTCATTCTCTGCAGATTGCCTGCTCCGCCCATATCTCTTGCCCATTATTGCTGAAACTTTGGTCTAGACTTTAATGCTACTCAAAATTGTGTCCTTGCTTCAATTCTCCAAAAGATTGATTTATTGCAAAGTCCTGCAATCTGGCTTCTCTCCCGCACAAAGTCCCTCATGTTCATCAGCGCCACCACTCCCCACCACTGCCCCCGCCCCCCACATCCTCTCCAAGCTTCCTGTGTCCCAGCAGGTTGACTTGAAAGTTCATGTCACAGCCTTCAAATTCCTGCATGGTCTTGTTCCATCCTACCTTAGTGATCTTTTGCTTTACATCCCCACGAGCATCCTCTGAATCACCAACACCAGGCTATTTCTTGTTTCCTGCTCTACCAGTGGTGGCCTCTGTAATTTCCTGCCCTGTGTTCTCCATTGTGCCATCTGACCCTGTGCTTTCAAAAATCTCAAGACTTCTCTTTGTGTCTTTGACACCGCTCCCCCCCCCCGCCCCATTCTAACCCTCTCCATTATTCCTTCTTTCTCATTGCCTCAGTGCCCACTGTTCTTTCTTCTTTAATGTAAAATTCATTGCAACGTTTTTCTTCATGTAAGGAATTCTACAGAAATACAAGTCGATGCTACAATAAACATTTACTGGGCCAATAAGGACAATCAATCTATTCTATAGTCATGAGTAAAAGAATTGCTTGCAAGCAAAATGCTGTCAGTAACATCACAGAAAAGCTCTCTACTTTTCACAAAGATTTAGTTGGAGATGACATTTGCTAATTAACAGGCACAACGTAACCCACTGGAACATTGAGGACATTTTGGTGATATTATTTCATTGTTAATTTGTATTAACCCAATAATTTACATTTACAGAGGACTACAAAATGAATATATTTGTATCGCAAGCAGACACATGATGCCGTGACATAACTATATCATAGTTTTTCCTATATAATAAAGTTCAATCCAATTCGAGTTTGTAAGATAAACTTGAAAGAAAACTTTAATTAAATCCATAAATTCTACAGCTCTATAGGTTTCAGTTAAGAAAATTAATCAATGTATGATCCAAACGTGGAGGGGAACCACAATAAAGGAATGCCAGGACTCCATTTGTTTTTTTATTCATTCATGGGATGTGGGCGTCACTGGCTAGGACAGCATTTATTGCCCATCCCTAATTGCCCTTGAGAAGGTAGTGGTGAGCCGCCTTCTTGAAAAGCTGCAGTCCATGTGGGGTAGGTACACTAACAGTGCTGTTAGGAAGGGAGTTCCAGGATCTTGACCCAGCAACAGTGAAGGAACGGCGATATAGTTCCAAGTCGGGATGGTGTGTGGCTTGGAGGGGAACTCCCATGGTGTTCCAATGCATCTGCTGCCCTTGTTCTTCTGGGTGCTAGAGGTCGCGGGTTTGGAAGGTGCTGTCTAAGGAGCCTTGGTGCATTGCTGCAGTGCATCTTGTAGATGATTGACCTCCAACAACCACAACCATCTTCCTTTGCACTAGGTATGACTCCAACCAGTAGAGTGTTTTCCCCCTGATTCCCATTGACTCCAGTTTTCTAGGGCTCTTTGATGCCATACTCAGTCAAATGCTGCCTTGATGTCAACGGCAGTCACTCTCACCTCACCTCTTGAGTTCAGCTCTTTTGTCCATGTTTGAACCAAGGCTGTAGTGAGGTCAGGAGCTGAATGGCACTGGTGGAACCCAAACTGAGAGTCACTGAGCAGGTTATTGCAAAGCAATTGCCGCTTGATAGCACTGTCTATGACACCTTCCATCACTTTACTGATGATTGAGAGTAGCCTGATGGGGCGGTAATTAACAATATTGTAAAATCATTATTGGACCAAACAGTGAGCTGGATATTTTTAATGCATTTTAGTCTGATTTTCTTTTCAAATTTTAACAACACATCTCTTTATATTTTACGCTACTCAGATTGAAACAGAAGACCATCAATGTGAAAGATTGTATCAGGGGAGTACTTTATATTGAGGGGGCACCTCCACGCTATCTTCCTTGAGGCACTCTGGCATCAGGAAAAGTCAGAGCTTGGTACACAGTTAAAGGTTGGATTGTTCAAATTCTTATGGAGGATGTCACATTCAAACTTCTCATTAGAAACATAGATTCAGGTAGTTTAAGTGACTGTTACTTGCTGTCTGCACAGAAGGCAATTACACTGTGAAACGGAAGAGTGCTACGGAGACTAAAAGATTTGGTTCTGAGCTGTGACCTGATTGCTTTTGTCAGATCTTTTTTAAGTACCTGAGGCAATCAAGGCTGAAGTGCTGTTTTCTGTATCTGGCACTACATGCTTTTCCCTATTGCCTTCTCATGTTCTAGACCTCTATCCATCAAACCAGAAGATATGAAGCCTACACATTTTCCATCATCATATCAGTCTTCTCATAACATTGACTTTATTTTAAATACATTGCCAAACACTCCTCCAGAAATCAGGAGCAGTTTTTATTGATGAGTCCATGAAATTGCTTCGTCCCACATAAACTGTTTTTTAAAAAATAGAAACCATGATTTTTTTGAATGATGAATTACATTGTTCTCACGTATAATAAAGTATTGATTTATGTCAGTTTTGAATTACAGCAGAAGTAGGCCAACAAAAAAGCCTGTCTTTTGGACTCAGTTCTACCACCAAATAATAACAAAACTTAAATATTTCATTTGATTTGAGACTTTCATAGACACTACAGTCTCTATTTTACTCATAGCCCAGGGGATTGTTAATGTTTTCTGGTACTATTGGTGAAAGAATTCATAGGAACTTGGGGCTGAATTTTGTCAGCGCATTGCGGGTCCAAGAGGTGGCGCCAGAAGCGGATGCCATCGCCGCAGGTCACGTGTGCGACTGGCCATTTAAATAACTGAGGCGCGGGGCCTTAACCTATTGCAGGACGAATTCAGGCTACAAGGTGCTGATGGTGGTACCAGCTGATGAGAATGCAGATGCTGGCGCCATCTTTAAAGCACTGCCAGCCCTGCTTGTACTGCTGCCTTTCACTGATGCAGTGAATCTGGAGTGCTGCTGGATCTCTCTAATGCTGCTGTTACTCCTGGACACCCATCCAATATTGCTGCTGCAGATGAACCCCTCAAGCTATATATTAATTAATATGAAATGCTGCAAAACATATATTCACTTCATAATGAATGAGTTAGGTGCAAAAGAGTGTGAGATGAATAAATAGGGAATGATTAAATTGTCTTCCTAAATTTAATTAAAACTTAGGAAATACTGTTTAGATATTATTGCAGTATATTTAGCATAACAACTCTGAGATCTGATGAAAGTAATGTCAATAATTATAACTCATTGAAAAATAAGTAGAATTATCACAGTGTGCTACTGGAACCATGGCAGTTTTGTTTATTTTTGGTGAATATTTGAGCTTCGTAAATTGAAAGACGCAACAACATGGGGTTAGAACACCTTTTTCCCTCTTGGCAAACATACTCACTTGTAGAAGCGACAAGGATATTCTGTTGTGGAAGTCTTTGAAAGTGGCATGACAAGTTGATAAGGTTGTTAAACAAACCATATGGGATCCTGGGCTTTATAAATAGTGGCATAGTACAAAAGCAAGGAAGTTATGCTAAACCTCTATAAATCACCAGTTTGGTCTCAATTGGAGATATTAACACGTTTTAAAGCATTCAAAACCCACCCACTTGCACAGAGTTAAAATTGGGCCCAGTGTGTTCCGTTTTGGCCACCACATTTTAGGCCTTGGAGATGGTGTAAAGATTCATTGGAATGGTACCAGGGATGATGGTCTTCAGTTATGTGGAAAGGCTGGATAAGCTTGGATTGTTTTCCTTAGAGCATTGAAGGTTATGGAGAGATTTAATAGAGGTATTCAAAACTATGAACGGTATTGATGGTGTTATGAAAGTGATTCTTTTTTGTTAAAAAAGTATTCTTAACGGAATTTATGGTTTAGCTGAAAATGTTGGACCAGGTTTTTTTTTTAAAAGGAAGTCATCAAGGATACTGAGGGAGCCGGATTGGCAACAGTGTTGCTGGTTGTCATATGGCTTGTATTAGGCTTAGAGCAGAAGCCTTGGTAACAGGGGCAGAAAAGTGACAAGCGCTCCTTTGATTGGACAAGCCCAGTAGTAACAGAGAGCACCTGGATGGGCAGAAAAAAAACTGATAAGTTTTCTGGTTGTGGGTCAGTGTGTGTGTAGTTTACCTTCTGGAAGGAGATAAAAGTCAAGTGTTGCTGAAGTGTCAAAAAAGGACAGAAGGAGAGAATTCCAAGGAAGAACAAAAGACTACAACCCCAGCTCAATTTCCCGCAATTCTCTAAAAGATTCTGTGAAGACCACTGTGTCGATTCATCTTGTTTCCTGTATTTGAGAAAGGCTTGATAAATTACTTTTCAATGTCACCTGAAGAGAACTATTCTGGAAGATTCTAGTGACCTATGTGTGCTTGTAGGTTGGACTGTGTGCCAGAATGGTGCTGTGTGTCTCATCTGTTATTTTTTTCAGGGGTGGGCAAGTGATCTGCCTGGGTGTGTTTTTTTGTCTGTAATAGAACTCTTTTTTTATCTTTTCGGTATGTGTGTGTTAGTGCGAAGGGACTAAGGTAAAAAGGGACTTTAAAATTTGGTTAAGGTAGAAAGGGGACTTTTAAAATTTAATGTTGGATTTTTAAAAATTTGATCTGTATGATATTGCTTTCCTTCACTACTAGTTAAGACTTGTTTTACAATAAACTGTTAATGTAGTTGATCGGAAAGAAATCTGGTTAATGTGATCTATTCTGGGGAAAATAGTGTATCTGATTGACAGTTTCAGTAAGTGGGAAAATTTTTATAAATATGTTGTGACCCGTGGAAAAGTGAGACTGAATTAACAGTGCACTCCTCCTGCCTCGATCGTAACAATAGATTAAATATGGAAAAGCAGGAGTCAGCAACCTGAGATTACAGAGGTTAGCAGGGCACTGGTGTTTAGGGAGAGAGTTCCAGCAAGATGGCTGAAGGCTCTACAACCAAAAGTGGACTGTAGAAAGACGGATACAAAGAAGGCTACAGTTGAAAAAAGCAAAAGGTAAACATTGAAACTTAGGACAGCAGCAGTTGCAGAGGTAAAGGAATGAGGCAATGGTGGACTCACAAATGAGGACAAGAATTTTGAATTCAATGGGCATTAGAAAGGAACTGAACTTAATGCAGGACAGTATCACTAGACCGGTTGTAGTTTATTTAGAGTTGAGAATGGCAGGTTAGCAAGAAGAATGTTGGATTAGCTGAGCCTGTAAGGGTCAAAGGCATAAATGAAGTCTTCAGTTGCAAGAAGGATGGGTAAGAGGAAGGTTATGTTGTGAATACACTTTTTTTTTATAGAGTAAATAAAAAAGATTTGGAACAAT
The DNA here is from genome assembly GCF_036365525.1 of Heterodontus francisci. Lineage (NCBI taxonomy): Eukaryota > Metazoa > Chordata > Chondrichthyes > Heterodontiformes > Heterodontidae > Heterodontus > Heterodontus francisci. The sequence continues at coordinate 124,533,026 of NC_090372.1, read as the reverse complement.
GGCCCTGATATTTACAGAGGTACAATTTTGGAGCGGGGGAGGGTGGAGTTATGGTTGGAAAACCACAAAATCTGTATTTCCCTGAACACAGGGTGTGTTTGAACTTTTTTGCCAGGTTTTCTGCCCAACAGCCAGCCTAACTGACATACTGACCACCTGTCTATCTGGCAAGAAAGGCTACAGGAAAGTTAAGCGGTTGGAGGTTGGTGAGGAGTCATCTCTAAATGCCCTTGAGAAGCTGGCGGTGATTGCCTTCTTCAATGCTGCAGTTTTTGTGGTGTAGGTAGAGAATTCCAGGATTTTGACCCAGCAATAATGAAGGAATGGCAATATAGTTCCAAGTCACGATGAATTGTGACTTGAAGGGGAACTTGGAGGTAGTGGTGTTTCCATGTGCCTGTTGTCCTTTTTCTTCTAGGTAGTAGAGGCCATGGATTTGGAAGGTGCTGTTGAAGAAGCCTTGGCGAGCTGCTGCAGTGCATCTTGTAGGTACACCAGTAATAGATAGATTGAAGGCTTAAGGCAGTGGATGGAGTGCCAACCAAATGGGTTGGTTTGTCCTAGATGGTGATGAGATTCTTGAGTGTCATTGGAGTTGCACTCATCTAGGCAAGTGGAGAGTAATTCCATCATACTCCTGACTTGTGCCTTGTAGATGGTAGAAAGGCTCTGGGGAGTCAGCAGGTGAGTTACTTGCCACAGAATACCCAGCTTCTGACCTTCTTTTGCAGACAGTATTTATATGGTGGTCCAGTTAAGTTTCTGGTCAACAGTGCGCCCCCCCCTCCTCCGCCACATTATTGATGGTGGGGGATTCAACAATGGTAAAGTCGTTGAATGTCGGGGGTTTGGGGGGGTAGTTGGCGGTGGGTGATTAGTTTCTGTCTTGTTGGAGATGGTCATTGCCTGGCCCTTGTGTGGTGTGAATGTTACTTACTACTTAGCAGCAGAAACCTGAATGTTGTCCAGATCTTGCTGCAGGCAGGCACAGACTGCTTTATTAACTGAGGAGTTGCAAATAGAATTGAATACTGCTCAATCATCAGCAAACATACCCACTTCTGACCTTATGATGGAAAGAAATTCATTGATGAAGCAGCTGAAGATGTTCGGGTTTAGGACACTGGAATTCCTGCAGCGATGTCTTGGGGCTGAGATGATTGGCCTCCAAAAACCACAACCAACTTGTTTAGTTGGGAGGAGTAGAGATATCATAGGATGTGGTTGCAGATCGGGGGAGATCAGGAAGTTGGTCGGTGATCACAGGAGAGACTGGGGGAGATTGGGGATGGTCGATGATCGTGAGAAGTCATGGGGGAAATTGTGGGGTGTCGGTGATCACAGGAGGGTCAGTGATTGGAGGGATCAGTGTTTGTGGAGTAAGATCGGGATCAGTGATTGCCGGAGGGTTAAGTTGGGGGGAGGGGGTGGGGTTGTGGATGGGTTTGATGATAAATTGGAGGAGATCGATGATTGGGGAGAGTTGGTGATCGCGGTGGGGATCAGTGATTGTAGAGGACAATCGCAGTGGGGGGGGGGAGGGGTCAGTGATTGTGGAGGGAGTTGGGGACTAGGGGAAGGTTGAAGATTGTGGAGATGGTGGGTTGAACAGATAGCGCAGTGGGCAGTGGTTTACAGGGTTAGTTTGTTGGGCCTGGTGGAAACACACCTGCTCCTTCTGGCGCACAAGTCACACTGTATCGGAACTTACCTTATGGATCCGGCTCCTCTTGCTTCCTTTTATCTACCAGGGTTCCCAAGGCTTAGGAAACCAGTTGACAGGAGTTGAAATAGAGACCTTGTTAAAATGGATGCTCACAGCCTCCTTAAAAGGTTTCAACGGCCGACCGGGCTCCTGATTATGGATTTTTCGCTAGTTCCCACTCCTGTCACTGTTAAAACAGGAATTGGGGGGGGGGGGGGGGGGGGGGTGGTTGGATTGTGACTTCTTTGGTTCGTATTTGAAATTTTTAACATTTTTAATTTCCCATCCAACCCAAACCCACCCAATTTTGAACATTAAAATTCCCCCCATTGATTCACTGCAAGTTACTAACCTGAGTTATGTCATGATTTGGTGAGTAGTTGGTGAGGGGCGGCACAGTGGCGCAGTGGTTAGCACCGCAGCCTCACAGCTCCAGCGACCTGGGTTCAATTCTGGGTCCTGCCTGTGTGGAGTTTGCAAGTTCTCCCTGTGTCTGCGTGGGTTTCCTCCGGGTGCTCCGGTTTCCTCCCACAGCCAAAAGACTTGCAGGTTGATAGGTGAATTGGCCATTATAAATTGCCACTAGTATAGGTAGGTGGTAGGGAAATATAGGGACAGGTAAGGTAGAAATATGGGATTAGTGTAGGATTAGTATAAATGGGTGGTTAATGGTCAGCACAGACTCGGTGGGCCGAAGGGCCTGTTTCAGTGCTGTATCTCTAAATAAATCTAAATAGGTGGTGGGGGTGGGGGCGGGGGGTCCAGTTAGGGTCAGCGTAATGCTAAGCAAGGGTTAGTGGCTTTGCTCGAGAAGGATGGGGAAAATTAGAAGGACACTTACTCTAAAACATTCTTATGCAGCTCTTAATGGTTGAATATAAATTATCATCATCAATAACACCTTCCATTCCCTCTCCTGAGATTGGGAAGTTGCATGACCTAAGGAAATAGAATGTGGGAACTGGTGAAAAAGTAAAACATTTCTAAATAATGAAACAAATATGCCAAACACCATAAATACAGAAGAAATAAGATAGTTTTAACCTGGATAAGTGCATGTGTTTGGGTATGGGTGGGGGTTAAAACCGGCAAAAACATAAACACATCAGGAAGCTGGCTCCAACTCAACTACTTCTATGTTTAACTCGCATGCATTAGGCTGCTTGTGCACAACCTCCTTGTGAGAGGCGGGTTGCCTATTAACATTTGCTAATCGCTCAATTGGAGTGAAATTTCAACACAGCTCTGAAGTTAATGTCACATCTATGGGTTTCCCAGGCTTCCTGAAACTTGTCAGTGAAAGCAAGATGAGAATACAATGACAATTGAAGGGGCTAAATCAAACTCAAGGAAATACTGCAATAAATACTCAGTACTCAAAACTGTTTTCTTACCTATGAGTGGGAAAGGGTTTGCTCACAGTATTTTTGCTGAGTTTACTTTCTGCACTTTGCAAGTTTTTGAAATCACATCAGGTTGATTGGGGTCTTGGCTGCTTTACATTGGACTTCGGAAGACGAGCAATAGCACCAGCAACAGCCTGCTGTTGAGAAATCTGTAACTGGACATCAGAAAGGGCAGCAGGAGAGGAGCAGCAGAAGGATGCAGCTTGCAGGCGACACAAACACCAACACAGAGTGTACAGGGAGAGGCTAAGTTTCCATGACATATCAGAACAGCAGTGTTTCAGGAGGTTCAGGTTATTGTGTTAGGTGATGGCAGACATCTGCAGCCTCCTAGAAGACCTGCTGCCTGCTGAACCTGGTGGCCACGCATTATGAGTCACTGTCAAAGCCATGTTTCCCTCAGGATTCCTCCAGGCTCTGGAGGAGCCATTTGCAGAATCTTGTATTTGGTGGCAGGGCTGGCTATTATGTCATGTTACCTATGAAAATTCCAGTCAGAGTAAGTGAGCGCTCAAATTTGCATCTCTTCCCACAGGTTTGGAATGTCATCAACTGTCCAAATGTCGCAACAGTACATGTGCAGATCAACAAGGAGTACTTGTCGACAGCAAGGCCTTCCGATCTGCAGCTCCTGTGCAACCACAAAAAGATATTTTTGCAGTTGTTCATTTGATTCCTGGGGAGCTGCCAGGATGCTCTCATCCTGCGGCAGTCCAAGCTCCCTGATATCTTTGGCCCTGCAAGCACACTTAAAGGGTGACTGCTAGGAAACAAAGGATACCCATTTCAAACTTCGCTGATGACACGCATAGAAACCCAGCCAATAAAGTTCAACAGCACTACAATGAAAGCCATATTATCACCGGAATGTATGATTGAATAAACCATCAGCATGCTGAAGATGTGTTTCTGGTGCCTGGACAGGTCTGGCTCATCAGTGTGCACCAGCCATGGTCATGGCATTGCACAGCAGCGAGGTTTGGATCTGCAGGAGGAACAAGGTGCAGAACTCAGAACCTGTTCAGATGAGTTCATGGAGGAGAAGGAAGGTGATAAAGGCAATGCAGCACCAATTGCTCACACTGCTGTCCAGGATGCCCTCATTAATACAAGGTTCACTTAGGTTGCACCAGTGGACTGATGCTAGAAACACATGCAATGACCACTCTTCCCACCCCTCCCAATGTTTCTGACACATAGCAGTCCTGCAAACAAACAACCATTCCTTGCACATCCCTCCATTGGTCCCCATCAATTCTTGCCTTCCCATTCATCATCAAGCAAGTCAAAAGATTACTATCCATCCAGCAATCAATGGGTATGACAGGAAAGTGTGCAAAATAATAAAATTTATGTGATTCTACTAAAGAACACAAGCTTCACAACATAACATTTCCTCGTACATCCATGTGCATACCTTTGTTCAAATACAAAGCTTTATTCCTTTTCCTATTGCTCCACCTAAGTGGTGAAACCCCTGTGCTTTCAGCAGAGGTAGATGCAGGCTGCTCAAATCACAGCTCTGACTGCTGAGATGTGCTTGGCCAATGTCCTCTGGGTTTTGGAGCCCATGAGAGCCCTGCCAAAGACTGCTCCACCTGCACCTGCGCAGAGGCAGACTTGGGCATCAGGACATGAAACAGAATGTTGGGTACTGATTTGAGGAGTTGGGGGTGGGGGGGTGTGCACAATGGCTGAAAAGTGAAAACATTTTGGAATTTAATGGGCCCCCTGGAGACAGGTTCGGGAGGAGTGCCTATAGAATTGCGGTGGGGGGGAGAGGCCCTGTCGCCTTCCTGTCGGACCGGAATTTAGTCAGGGCCGGACAGGCCAACGACGGCCTTCCTGCCTAGAATGGCATATTACTGGCCACTTAAGGGCCTATTCATGCCACTGCTGGGATTTAAACAACAGTGGGGGTTGGGGACCTCCGCCATGCTGGGAGGTCATCCAGTCAAATGAGGTGAGCTCTCTGCTGGCTTGGGGAAGGGGGCCACAGATTGCCCATGGAGGGCCCTCTCTAGGAAACACTACATCTATGTGAACACACCTCCCCTTGCACTTAATGCCCAACCTGCCGCCCCACTCACTGCAGCCTGCTGGTCTGGCCCCAGCGACCCTGCGTCACTTACCTTGGGACGGTGCTCCAGTGCTGGGCCTGGTTCCAAGGCCTCCTGCAGTACTGGCAGTGGCCGATACTATTGAGTTGCCGGCCTTATGATTGGCTGGCAGCTCTTGGAGACAGGATCCCGGTCTTTAAAGGGGCAGGGACCCAGGCGCCGGACTGTTGTGCCTGAGTTGTGCCACGGGGGTTGGGGAGGGGGGGCGCTCTGAAAAGCTGAGGCAGGGTTCATCTCGCCTTTTTGGTCTGGCGCCAGGAGCCCCGCTGGCATGACAAAATCTAGCCCAATGTGTGCATAGCCATGGTTAAGTCCTGCAATGAACACATTCAATTGCCACACTTGATGTTCCATGGAGCTGGCCATTCTACCCATGCAAGAAGATATCATTGCAATGCCCTGGCAACATCAACCCATTCATACTTGAGTCAGACTCCTCCATTCTCTCTGCAATCCAAGTCAGTTTGCATGGAAGGCCTGTAAGTACATCACACATTCTCTAATAAAATCAAAATATTGCAGATGCTAGAAATCTGAAACACAAACAAGAAATGCTGGAAATACTCAGCAGGTCTGGCAGCATCTGTGGAGACAGAAGCAGAGTTAACGTTGCAGGTCAGTGACCTTTCATCAGAACTGGCAGATATTAGAAATGTAAAAGGTTTTAAGCAAGTAAAGTGGCGGTGGGGCAAAAGATAACAAAAAAGGTGTTGATAGGACAAGGTCACAGAGAATAACTGACCAGAAGGTCATGGAGAAAAGGCAAACGGTATGTTAATAGTGTGATGAAAGACAAAGCATTAGTAAAGAGAGGGTGTTAATGCTCAGAAAACTGAGCAGCCTGGCCCTAAGCACAAACTAAGAAGGGTCACTGACCTGAAACGTTAACTCTGCTTCTCTCTTGACAGATGCTGCCAGACCTGCTGAGTTCTTCCGACATTTTCTGTTCTTATTTCAAATTTTAAAGTTCCTTTTTACCTGAGCTCCTTCACATACACACACTTCTATATCGATTAAATGAAAAAAGATAAAAGGGATTTTTATAAATTCAGAGTTCTGTTTCAGACCAAAAAAAAAAAATTTGGGCAGATTACTTGCTAATTTTTTGAAGAAAACAGCAGATCAGATATGTTGTTCCAAAACTGTCTAACTTCTGAGTACACATAGGCAGATCACAGATCTTTTAGAACAGTTCTTTTCAGGTGGCATTGAGAATTAATTTTAGCAGGCTTTCTTCAAAGACAGGAAACAAGATGAATTGACACAGTGGACTTCACAAGGTCTTTCAGAGATTTTCTGGAAAACGAGCTGGGTTGTGGTCTTCTATCCTTCTTTGACACTTCAGCAGCAGACTTGACTTTATCTCCTTCCAGAAGGTAAAACACACACACACACATTGGCGTACAACCAGAAAGCTTGTGAGTTTTCTGCCCTTCCAGGTGTGCTCTGCTACTACTGGGCTTGTCCACTTAAAGGACGCTTGCCACTTCTCTGTCCGTTACCAGGGTTTCTGTTCTATCTTTAACTTGAGTCATGTGACAACCAGTATCATTGTTGCCAATCTGGTTCCCACTTGATGGCTTAAAAAAAAACTGCTCCAACATTTATTCACATTAACTATAAATTCCTTTAAAATATTTTAACAAAAAATAGAATCACTTTCATAACAACTGCCATTCTATTCTCAAATTCACTCTTTGTCAATCTTATTTTCCTCTTCACGTCCCCTCTCAACATATTGGGCTGGGTTTTATGCAGCCAGTGCAGATCCAGAGGCCGGGCCAAAAAGGTGAGGAGAACCCTGCCTCGGCCATTTGGGGGACCCCTGGCTGCATTTTATGGTGCTCCGGCAATTTCAACTGCCTTGCACCAGGGTCCCTATCCCTTTAAGGATGGGGATCCCGCCTCCAAGAGCTATGGCCAATCAGAGGGCTGGCAGCTCAGCAGTCCCAGCAGCGCCAACGGGAGCAGGGCTGACTGCTAGAACTGCAGCAGTCACTGGACCAGGAGCAGCCATGGAGCCCTGGACTGCAGCTAGGTGGGGGAGGGCTCGCCAGGGTCAGTCAGGCAGGCCCTAGTGAGGGATTGTGGGGGGGAAGGTAGTTGAGGACGGGGCTAGGCGGTGGCACAAGTGTGGCCTTTACTGCCGGGGCCCTCCGTGGGACACAGATTGCCCATGGAGGAGGCCCCACCCAATGACCAGACCACGTAGAGGCCATCAGGAGTCCCTAGGCAGCCTCCTTACATGGTGGAAGGTCACCCCCGCTGTTGGTAAAATGTCGAGGGCGGAAAGAGGCCCTTAAGCGACCATTAATTAGCCACTTAAGGGCCTCAATTGGCCTGCGGGCGGGAAGGCCGTCATCAGCCTTCCTTGCCCTACACTAAATTCAATGGCATCGGGAAGGCAAAGGGCACTCCACCCCCAGCCTTCCCTCAATTTTATGGGCCCCCCGCCACCCTGCCAGTCCCTTGAGGTCTCATAAAATTTTGCCCATTGTATTTGACCTGGCTCTCACTTGAAGAATTCACCTGACATACATCATACACCCTCTGTTTTTGTTTCATCATATTCTCATCTCTCTCATCATCCAAGGAGCCATAGCTTTAGTTCCCCTACCATTTACTCCTGTTGAAATGTACCTAGTCTTTACCTGAAGCATCTCTTCCTTAAAGATCAACCAGTATTCCGTTGGAGATTTTCCTGTCAGTCTTTGGTTCCATTTCACCCTGGCGAGATCCCTTCTCATCCCATTAAAGTTAGTCCTCTTCCAATTTGATGTTCTACTTCAGATTGTTCCTTGCTCTTCTTCATGACTAATCTAAATCTTATGATACAATGAGCACTCTTACCCAAGTGTTCCCCAACAGACACTTGGTCCACTTGGCCCACCTCATTCCCAGCACCAGATCCAGCAATGCATCCTTCCTAGCTGAACCGAGAACATACTGGTCAAGGAACACATTTCAGAAATTCCTCCTCCTCCTTTCCCTTTATTCTAACATTATCCCAGTCCATATTTGGGTAATTAAAGTCCCCCAGTATCACCACTCTATAGTTCTTGCACATTTCTGTGATTTCACTGCAGATTTGCTCCTCCATCTCTCTCTCACTATTTGGAGGCCTATACATTATCCCCAGAAGCGTGATCATCCCCTTTTTACTTGTTAATTTTAACCAAATGGATCCTGTCCTTGCCCGTCAAGGACATCCTCTCTTTCCAACACTACAATGTCCTCTCTAATCAGTACTGCCACCCACCTCCCTTTTCTCCTTCCCTATCTTTTCTGAACACTTTGTATCCTTGAATATTTAGCGCCAGTCCTCACCATTTTTAAGCCACATTTCCATTATTGCCACTACATCATATTTCCATATGGCTATTTGTGCTTGGAGCTTACCAACTTTAATCACCACACTTTATGCATTTGCATATATGCATTGTAAACCTGTCTTTGTATTCCTAAAAGTCCTTCTTATTCTGCTCCTATCTAATATGGCAATACTCCCTTCTCGAGTACTATCCAACACTCTCACTTGGTGTACTTTATTCCTCTTTTCTACTTCTATATACTGGTGCCCATCCCCCTGCCAATTTAGTTTAAACCCACCCCAATGACACAAGTGAACCTCCCGTGAAGATATTGGTCCCAGTTCCGTTGAGGTGCAACCCATCTCCTTTGAATACCTGCCTCCTGCCCCAGACTGGTCCCGGTGCCCCAAGAATCTGAAGCATGCCTCAAACACACATTGATCCTCCCTATCTTCCTATTTCTACTCTCGCTAGTGTGTGGCACTGAGAGTAATCCAAAGATTACTACCTTTGAGGTCCTACTTTTTAACTTCCTCCCTAGATCCTGACTATATGATCGTGGGCCCTCATTACTTACCCTCTCTATGTCATTGGTACCAACATGCAGCACAACTTCTGGCTCACTCCTTCCCCGTGCAGAGTATTCTGCACCCTCTCTGTGATGCCCTTTACCCTGGTACCGGGAAGGCAACACACCAGGCAGGCTCACAATGACGGTTGGAGAAGCGCCTGTCTGCTCCCCAAACCATGGAATCTCCTATAACGACTGCATTTGAACTCAATGCTGTTCCTTCCTTTGCAGTCCCTTGCCCATTGGTGCAATGGTCTGGACTGCACTCCTTTAAGATGTCATCACTCCCAGCAATCTCCAAAGTGCAGATATCTCAGAGGGTTATGGGGCTGGAGGAGGTTACAGAGATATGGAGGAGCAAGGTCATGGAGGGATTTGAAAACAAGGATGAGAATTTTAAAATCAAGATGTTGATTAAGCGGGAGCCAATGTAAGTCAACGAGCACAGGGATGATAGGTGAATGGGACTTGATGCAAGTTAAGGACATGGGCAGCAGAGTTTTGGATGAACTCAAGTTTATGGAGGGTAGAATGTGGGTGATCAACCAGCAGTTGGAATTGTCAGGTTTAGAGGTAAAAACGGCATGAGGATTTCAGCAGCAGATGAATCAAGACAGGGGCAAAGTCGGGCAATGTTATGGAGGTGGAAATAGGCAGTCTCAGTGACAATGAGAATAAATACCTGGTCGGAGCTCACCTCGGAGTCAAATATGACACCAATGTTGTGAACAGACTGATTTAGTCTCAGACTGTCGCCAGGGAGAATGGAGTTGCCAGGAGTTGGTAGCTCGGGAACGGAGTTTGGAGTGGGGACCAAAAACAATGGCTTCTCAATATTTAATTGGAGGAAATTTCTGCTCACCTCGTACTGGATGTCAGATAAGCAATCTGATAATTTAGCAACGGTAGAGGAGCTGACGGAGGTGGTGGTGAAGTAGAGCTGGGTCTGATCAGCGTCCATGTGAAAACTAGTGCTGTGCTTTTGGATGATGTTGTCGAGGGGCAGCATGTAGATGAAAAATAGAAGGGGACCAAGGATAGATCCTCAGGGGACACCAGTGATAATGGGTCAAGAGCAGGCAAAGAAGCCATAGCAAATACCACTTTGGCTACAATTAGATAGATAAGAATGGAACCAGGTGAGAGCAGTCCCAGCCTGCTGGATGCCAGTGGAAAAGTATTGGAGGAGGATGGTTTGGTCAACCATGTCAAAGGCTGCAGACAATTCAAGAAGGGTGAGGAAGGATGGTTTACCTTTGTCACAGTCACATAGAATGTCATTTGTGACTTTGAAAAGAGCCAATTCGGTACTGTGGCAGGGGCGGAAATCTGATTGGAGGGATTCAAACATGGAGTTCCGGGAAAGATGTGAAAGTATTTCTTTTGGGAGGCGACAACATGTTCAAGGACTTTGGAGAGGGAAGGAAGATTGAAGACAGGGAAGGGAGGTTGAAGACAGGGAAGTGATTTGCAAGTACGGTGGGGGTCAAGGGTTGGTTTTTTGAGAGGGGTGATGATGCCAAATTTAAAGGAGAGAAACAACAGCTGCAGAGAGAGAACCATTAGCAATATCGACAAACATGGAGACCAGGAAGTAGATTTCATGGACAAGATGAGGTCAGAGAGCGCATGAGGGGAGACAAGAGAGAAACTAGAGTAGTTCAGGGCAAGGGCAGTGGGGAACTTCAGAGGAAGCCTGGCCCGGTGGGCTAGTGGAAGGGAGGGATGTGCAGAGGAGTTGATCACATGGTCTCAATCTTAGTGACAAAGAGGTTCATGCGCTCCTTCACACTTATTGTTGGAGGTAAGGGTGGAGGGACGGGGCAGAGGGGTTTAAGAAGACACTTTGCAGTACAGAAAAGAAACCAAGGGTTATCTTTGCAATCCAGGATGATCCTGGAATAGTGAGCAGTTTTAGCAGACAAGAGCAGGATCCAATAGTGGTCCAGCCAGATCTATATAAAACATTAAATTACTCGCCTCACAATGGTTTGAAGAGGGAACGTGGTTGACTCCTAACTGCCCTCTGAAGTGGTTGTATCAAGCTGCTACACGCAGCAATCCAAGAAGAACACCAATTACCACCTCATCAGGGCATCTCGGGATGGGCAATCAATGGCAGCCTTGTCCACGACACCCACATCCTGAGAATGAATTTTATTTAAAATTCTGCAATTGTTCTGCCGAGCCACAAGCCACTCAGCATAAATCACTAGTATACCTCACCTACAAGCTATAGAACCCAAAATCATTTCCCATGTACTTCCAGTCTTTCAAATAATATTAATCAATAACAAGATAGGTATCAGCAGTCTAAAGAGAATTTCAATGTGACACAAAATAGTTGGCACATTAGACTTGCAAGGAATTGGACTAACTCAGAAATCAAATAAAATGTTAAACATCCACCTATAAAAAAGTATAGCAATACAACTAATTCATCTGTGGAGGTCGAGGCCAGAAGTCAAGCTCTGAAGATCTGGATGCAGTGCTGCAAGAAGTTCAATGACCTCACACGAGTACGTTATCCTACCGGCTGCACCACTAGCCTCAGACACTGCTCAAATCACCACACCCCCATCTCTCAGCTACCAACAATTTCTTCAGTCAGGACTCAGATCTAACATTTATATGCTTCACTTCACCCTCACATACTTAGCACTGCTGCAAGCCTCTCACCCACATCTCACAGCTCATACACACTGCCAGCTATTCAATTATGACAACCACATCATCCAGATTGCACGACAGTCACTGTCACACTTCTCTCTCTCTTGCAGGATAAGGTGATGCACAATCGGAAGCAGGAGGAACTAATCAGAGAGGACACAAACACCTGCATATCCTGACACCCCCCCCCCCCAAGGAGGAGATGGTACTGGCCAGTAATGTGGCAGCCATTTTTGAGGTTGTGGCCAGCGGCGGGGCTGAAACCATTGAAGATGACGGTGTCCTCATACCTTATCCCCCTTCTCACATCACACTTCCCCGTCAGCACACACTCTGTTCCATTGCCATGATGGGAAAGCTGTCCTGAGCATTGCTGCATAGGGGTGGGGGTGGGGGGCGGTTCAGAGGCCATTGTCGGACTGTGTTGCTGTGGGCTCTGCAAGGGTGCGGTGTGGGTGTGCAGGGGCTGTATTGGGTTACCAAACAGCTGTGTGATGTGGTTGTTCGGTCACGCTGCTGGAATAGAGAGTGGGCCATCAGCAAGGTTGGGCTCTGAGGTCCATCAGGGACTCCACCGAGAAAATTGTCAAAAGCTCAGTTGCCAAGGCAGGGTCAAATCTGCATTGACATTGACAGCAAGCCCACAGGTCACCTTGCATGGGTCTCATACACCCTGTATTTCTTGACTCTGTTGAATGTTGTGGTATTCTGCAGCACTGCTGGGGCATTCTGGAGAAAGTCTCAGACTCAGGGTAAGGTCAACTAAGAACTCTTTATTATTTACATAATACTATATATACACTATCAACAAGCCTCCTAAGCTATATTTCTAATATCTGCCAGTTCTGATGAAGGATCACTGACCTGAAAGATTAACTCTGCTTCTCTCTCCACAGATGCTGCCAGACCTGCTGAGTATTTCCTGCATTTCTTGTTTGTGTTTCACACATTCTGTACTTTGCTTGTGAAGTGTAAGACAACAGGTGAAAACCCAACTATCTGTCTTACTGGTCCTACCAAACTGCTGAGTTGCTCCATGGTATGAATAAGTCCTGTGACAGTGCACCCTCAGGACAAATCAGCTCCTCTGAGGATTTGTCATCTGCGAGGCCCATGGACTGCTGCTGCATGTGTGTCTGAGGTAACAGATATGAATTAGTACTGAAAAGGTAAGAACCCCTGGTTGTCTTCCTAGAGTTCTGTGCTCTCTTTTGCAATGAGGGAAAGAACAGACCTATGAAGGAGTCTAATGACATGCATTCACCAAATGAGTGCAGTGCATTTGGTGAAGATGACAATCAGGGAGAGACATCAAATTGCATAAAGATGAAGGTGAGTGACAGTGGAGGATGGATAGATGGGGATAGGAACATAGGAGCAGGAGTAGGCCATTCAGCCCATCGAGCCTGCTCCGCCATTCAACACAATCATGGCTGATCATCCACTTCAATGCCTTTTTCCCACACTATCCCCATATCCCCTTATGTCATTTGTATTTAGAAATCTGTCAATCTCTGCTTTAACCATACTCAATTCCACAGCCCTCTGGGGTAGAGAATTCCAAAGATTCACAACCCTCTGAGTAAAGACATTTCTCCTATCTTTGTTCTAATTGGCTTCCCCCTTATTTTGCAATTGTGTCTCCTGGTTCTAGACTCCCCAACCAGCAGAAACATCTTAGCTGCATCTACCCTGTCTATCCCTTTAAGTATTTTGTAGGTTTCAATGAGATCACCTCTCATTCTGTATTCTAGAGAATACAGGTCCAGTTTTCCCAATCTCTCTTCATAGGACAGTCCTGCCATCCCAGGAACAAGTCAGGTGAACCTTCGCTGCACTCCTTCGATGGCAATAATATCTTCCTAAGGAAAGGGGACCAAAACAGCACACTGTACTCAAGGTGTGGGATGTGAGGAACTGCCGAGAAAGACAAGGATGGGCGCTCTTGCAAGGTAAGGGGGGTGAGGAGTGATGTGTTGAAGTGGGCTTGACAAGGCAGAGTAAGAGGCTAGGGCGATGTACACAGCAGGATGTAAATGAATGTGCAACTGTAGTAATCTTTCCTGACCTGGTTAAGTCATTACAATGCTTCCTGCACTGAATCTAGGAGTATGGTACAATGCTTCTGCTGCTGACCTCCTCGACCAACTCCAGCCATGCCTTCTTTTTGGCAGCTGCAGATTTCTTGCTCCTGTTTCTGGGAACAGTATTTCTCTCTGGCTCTTCACTGTCCCCAGCAGTGCATCAAGCGATGCATCTTTAAATCGAGGCGCAGCTCTTAACCATACAAACATATGAATTAGGAGCAGGAGTAGGCCACTCGGCCCCTTGAGCCTGCTCTGCTATTCAACATCATGGTTGATCTGATTGTAACCTCAACTCCACATTCCTGCCTACCCCTGATAACCTTTCATCTCCTTGCTTATCAAAAACCCATCTACCTTTGCCTTAAAAATATTCAAAGACTTTGATTCCACCGCCTTTAGAGGAAGAGAATTCCAAAAATTCACGACCCTCTGAGAGAAAAAAATTCTCCTCCTCTCTGGCTTAAATGGACGACCCCTTATTTTTAATCCATGACTCCTAGTTCTAGATTCTCCCACAAGAGGAAAGATCCTTTCACATCCACCCTGTCAAGACTCCTCAGGATCTTATATGTTTCAATCACGTCACCTCGAATAACTAGGGCTTTGAACTAAACTCCAGCAAATACAAGCCTAGCCTGTCTAACCTTTCCTCCTAAGACAACCCGCCCATTCCAGGTATTAGTCTGGTAAACCTTCTCTGAACTGCTTGCAACACATCTACATTCTTCCTTAAATAAGGAGACCAATACTGTACACAGTACTCCAGATGTGGTCTCACCAATACCCTGTATAACTGTAGCAGAACCTCCCTACTTTTGTATTCTATTCCCTTGCAATAAACGATAACATTCTATTAGCTTTCCTAATTACTCGCTGAACCTGCATACTAATCTTTTGCGATTCATGCACTAGGACACCCAGATCCCTCTGCACCTCAGAACTCTACAATCTCTCACCATTTAGATAATATGCTTCTTTTTTATTCTTCTTCTTTGCCCACTCACTTAACCTACCTAAATCCCTTTGTAGCCTCCTTATGCCCTCTTTACAACTTACTTTCCTACCTTTCTTTGTTCCATCAGCTAATTTAACAACCATACCTTCGGTCCTTTCATCCAAGTCATTTATATAAATTGTAAAAAGTTGAGGCCCCAGCACTGATCCCTGTGGCACACCACTCATTACATCTTGCCAACCAGAAAATGACTCATCTGTGCCTACTCTCTGTTTCCTGTTAGTTAGCCAATCTGCTATCTATGCCAAATATATTATCACCTACACCATGAGCTTTTATTTTCTGCAATAACCTTTGATGTGGCACCTTATCAAATGCCTTCTGGAAATCTAAGTACAGTACATCTACCAGTTCACCATTATCCACAGCACATGTTACTTCTTCAGAGAACTCCAAGAAATTGACCAAACATGATTTCCCTTTCACAATACCATGTTGACTCTGCCTGATTACCTTGAATTTTTCTAAGTGCCCTGCTATAACGTCTTTAATAATAGCTTCTAACATTTTCCCTATGACAGATGATAAGCAAACTAGCCCGTAGTTTCCTTCTTTCTGTTTCCCTCCCTTTTTGAATAAAGGAGTTACATTCGGTATTTTCCAATCTAATGGAACCTTCCCCGAATCTAGGGGATTTTGGAAAATTAAAACCAATGCATCAACTATCTCACTAGCCATTTCTTTTAAGACTGTAGGATGAAGTCCATCAGGACCCAGGGACTTGTCAGCCTGCAGTTCCAACAATTTGCTCAGCACCATTTCCCTGGTGATTGTAATTTTCTTGAGTTCCTCCCTCCTTTTCATTTCCTGATTTACAGCTATTTCTGGGATGTTACTTATATCCTCTTTAGTGAAGACCGTTCTGAATCCATCATGAAACTTCTTCCTCTCTTGCTTCCAACTCTCAGTTCCTCTAAATTCCATCTTTAGACTGGCCCTTTAAATACTGGAGTTGAGCTTGCATCATCCGGGTCCTCATCATTCCTGCTTCCATGCAACTGATGCCAAACCTGGAAGATGATAATGAGGTGGCTGCATTAAAATGCCACAGATGCACTGAAATTCCTTGGATGCTCCTCCACTCCCAACACGCTTCCAAGTTAATATTGGGGCCAATGAGTTCACTACATTTTCATTAATTCAGCAATTAGGGTGGTTTAGGAATATATTTTGGTTCATCAGCACTGCAATGTATTTGAAATGTGAAAAAAGTGTGATAGCATAGTTTGAAATTAGCCACAAGGCATAACTCTTTTACCAATAGACATTCATCTCTTGATGGAAACACAAACAGGAAACAGAAAGTTAACTGTTTTCAGGAAATGTTCACTTAATATGTAAACTATCTTCTACTACCACACAAGGGTGATCGTGTTGGGATCGCAGGTCCAATTCATTCTTGTCTTGCAGGATGCCATCATCTTGTAGGTTTCCAGGAATGTTGTAAAATTCCGATTATAAAAACAAATGGAATAAGAATGATTAATACTAACTCCAAACAGATAAATACACTCATGGAAATTTAGAGAAGCAGAATGTGAATCAGGAAATGGATGGCATCTTTACTTCAGATGATTTCAGATCCCCTAAATCATCATTTTCACAAAGAGATAAAATGTGCTCCATCATCTTTAGCACCGTCCTCTTTAATGTCATTGTTACTGAAATGTTTCAGCTAAGTTCATGGTAACAGGCAAAACACCAATTTAAATAGATTCCAATATACAATAAGAATGGCCACAATTTTTTAAAAAATGTGATTTCTCTCATCTAGATATATTAACAAACTGTGAGTTCAATTGAATTACATAATGATTTGAATTCAAAGTACTCTACCTGTGGGAATTCCATGAAGAGACAACATGGGCAACAGAACAATTATGGTTTGAAAAGCTGGTGTCATATTTACTATGTTCAAAGATTCTAAAATTATCTGTTATTTATAAATCTAAAGAATGTAAATGATGCTAAGTAGATGTATTGAAGGCAATACTATTTTAATGATACTTTTTATCATCTGGATGAATAAAATAAATGCTGTTTCTTGGGCTGTATGCAATAAATGAGAACATACCTTCGAAAACCACTGTGCTGGGAATCACAGATCAACCTCTCTCTTTGCTTATAGGATGATGTTCCAGGGGTGTCGCAAAATCCAAATATAAAAACGAACGGAATAAGAATGAATAACACTAACTTATTTCCAAACTGATAAATGCAATAATGAAAGTTTAGAGAGAAACAGAATAGAAATCAGGAAATGGACAGCAACATTACTTCAGGTAATTTCAGGTCCCTTAGATCATAATTTTCACAGAGAAATAAAATGTGTTCCATCAATTTTAACACTGTCATCTTTAATAGAACAAACAAAGAACAAAGAACAGTACAGCACAGGAACAGGCCATTCGGCCCTCCAAGCCTGTGCCGATCTTGATACCTGCCTAAACTAACACCTTCTGCACTTCCGGGGCCCATATCCCTCTATTCCCTTCCTATTCATATATTTGTCAAGATGTCTCTTAAACGTCGCTATCGTATCTGCTTCCACCACCTCCCCTGGCAGCAAGTTGCAGGCACTCACCACCCTCTGTGTAAAAAACTTGCCTCGCACATCCCCTCTAAACTTTACCCCTCGCACCTTAAACCTATGTCCCCTAGTAACTGACTCTTCCACCCTGGGAAAAAGCTTCTGACTATCCACTCTGTCCATGCCGCTCATAACTTTGTAAACCTCTATCATGTAAACCTCCACCTCTGTCGTTCCAATGAAAACAATCCGAGTTTTTCCAACCTCTCCTCATAGCTAATGCCCTCCAGACCAGGCAACATCCTGGTAAACCTCCTCTGTACCCTCTCCAAAGCCTCCACGTCCTTCTGGTAGTGTGGCGACCAGAATTGCACGTAATATTCTAAGTGTGGCCGAACTAAGATTCTGTACAGCTGCACCATGACTTGCCAATTTTTATACTCTATGCCCCAACCGATGAAGGCAAGCATGCCGTATGCCTTCTTGACTACCTTATCCAGCTGCGTTGCCACTTTCAGTGACCTGTGGACCTGTACGCCCAGATCTCTCTGCCTGTCAATACTCCTCAGGGTTCTCCCATTTACTGTATACCTCCCACCTGCATTAGACCTTCCAAAATGCATTACCTCACATTTGTCCGGATTAAACTCCATCTGCCATTTCTCCACCCAAGTCGCCAACCGATCGATATCCTGCTGTATTTTCTGACAATCCTCATCATTATCCGCAACTCCACCAACCTTTGTGTCGTCCACAAACTTTCCAATCAGACCAGCTACATTTTCCTCCAAATCATTTATATATACTACAAAGAGCAAAGGTCCCAGCACGGATCCCTGCGGAACACCACTAGTCACATCCCTCCATTCAGAAAAACACCCATCCACTGATACCCTCTGTCTTCTATGACCGAGCCAGTTCTGTATGCATCTTGCCAGCTCACCTCTGATCCTGTGTGACTTCACCTTTTGTACCAGTCTGCCATGCGGGACCTTGTCAAAGGCTTTACTAAAGTCCATATAGATAACATCCACTGCCCTTCCTTCATCAATCATCTTCGTCACTTCCTCAAAAAACTCAATCAAATTAGTAAGACACGACCTCCCCTTCACAAAACCATGCTGTCTCTCGCTAATAAGTTTGTTTGTTTCCAAATGGGAGTAAATCCTGTCCCGAATAATCCTCTCTAATAGTTTCCCTATCACTGACGTAAGGCTCACCGGCCAATAATTTCCTGGATTATCCTTGCCACCCTTCTTAAACAAAGGCACAACATTGGCTATTCTCCAGTCCTCTGGGACCTCACCTGTAGCCAATGAGGATGCAAAGATTTCTGTCAAGGCCCCAGCAATTTCTTCCCTTGCCTCCCTCAGTATTCTAGGGTAGATCCCAACAGGACCTGGGGACTTATCTACCTTAATGCTTTGCAAGACACCCAACACCTCCTCCTTTTTGATAATGAGATGACTGAGACTATCTGCACTCCCTTCCCTAGGCTCATCATCCACCAAGTCCTTCTCTTTGGTGAATACTGATGCAAAGTACTCATTTCGCACCTCGCCCATTTCCTTTGGCTCCACACATAGATTCCCATCTCTGTCCTTGAGTGGGCCAGCCCTTTCCCTGGTTACCCTCTTGCTCTTTATATATGTATAAAAAGCCTTGGGATTTTCCTTAATCCTGTTTGCCAATGACTTTTCATGACCCCTTTTAGCCCTCCCAGCTCCTTGCTTAAGTTCCTTCCTACTGTCTTTATATTCCTCAAGTGCTTCATCTGTTCCTAGCCTTCCAGCCCTTTCAAATGCTTCCTTTTTCTTTTTGACTAGGCTCACAATATCCCGTGTTATCCAAGCTTCCCGAAACTTGCCAAACTTGTCTTTCTTCCTCACAGGAACATGCTGGTCCTGGATTCTAATCAGCTGACGTTTGAAAGACTCCCACATGTCAGATGTTGATTTACCCTCAAACAGCCGCCCCCAATCTAAATTCTTCAGTTCCTGCCTAATATTGTTATAATTAGCCTTCCCCCAATTTAGCACCTTCACCCGAGGACTACTCTTATCCTTATCCACAAGTATCTTAAAACTTATGGAATTATGGTCACTGCTCCCGAAATGCTCCCCCACTGAAACTTCGACCACCTGGCCGGGCTCATTCCCCAATACCAGGTCCAGAATGGCCCCATCCCTAGTTGGACAATCTACATACTGTTTCAAGAAGCCCTCCTGGATGCTCTTCACAAATTCTGCCCCATCCAAGCCCCTAGCACTAAGTGAGTCCCAGTCAATATTGGGGAAGTTAACATCATCCACTACCACAACCCTGTTACCTTTACATCTTTCCAAAATCTGTCTACATATCAGCTCCTCTACCTCCCGCTGGCTGTTGCGAGGCCTGTAGTAAACCCCCAACATCGTGACTGACCCTTCCTATTCCTGAGCTCCACCCATATTGCCTCGCTGCATGACCCCTCTGAGGTATCCTCCCGCAGTACAGCTGTGATAGTCTCCTTAACCAGTAATGCAACTCCCCCACCCCTTTTACATCCCCCGCTATCCCGCCTAAAGCTTCTAAAGCCTGGAACATTTAGCTGCCAATCCTGCCCTTCCCTCAACCAAGTCTCTGTAATAGCAACAGCATCATATTTCCAAGTACTAATCCAAGCTCTAAGTTCATCTGCCTTACCTGTTATACTTCTCGCAGAGAAACAAATGCACTTCAGACCACCAGTCCCTGGCTCAGCAACATCTCCCTGCCTGCTCTTCCTCTTAGTCCTACTGGCCTTATTTACTATGTCCTCCTCATTTATTTCACTAGCTGTCCTACTGCTCTGGTTCCCACCCCCCCTGCCACACTAGTTTAAACACTCCCGAGTGACGCTAGCAAACCTTGCAGCCAGGATATTAGTAGACAAGAACATGGCAGATGGAATATAATATGGAAAAATGTACAGTTATCAACTTTGGTAGGAAAAACAGAAATGAAGAGAATTTCTTAAATGGTAAGAGATTAGGAAGTGTTGATGTCCAAAGGGATGTCCTTGTTTATGAGTCACTGAAAACAGGTGCAGCAAGCAATTGGGAAGGCAAATGGTATATTTGAGGATTTGAGTACAAGAGTAAAGAAATCTTGCTCAAATTATATAGCGCCATGGTGAGACCGCACCTGGAGTATTGTATACAGTTTTGGTCTCATTACCTAAGGAAGGATATACTGGCCATAGCAAGAGTGCAATTAAGGTTCATGGATGAGCTGGACGTACAGCCAACCAAATCGGAACTCAGTGATGCCATTGATTCTCTAGCCAGCGGAAAAGCCCCTGGGAAGGACAGCATTACCCCTGAAATAATCAAGAGTGCCAAGCCTGCTATACTCTCAGCACTACATGAACTGCTATGCCTGTGCTGGGACGAGGGAGCAGTACCCCAGGACATGCGCGATGCCAATATCATCACCCTCTATAAAAACAAAGGTGACCGCGGTGACTGCAACAACTACCGTGGAATCTCCCTGTTCAGCATAGTGGGGAAAGTCTTTGCTCGAGTCGCTCTGAACAGGCTCCAGAAGCTGGCCGAGCGCGTCTACCCTGAGGCACAGTGTGGCTTTCGTGCAGAGAGATCGACCGTTGACATGCTGTTCTCCCTTCGTCAGATACAGGAGAAATGCCGTGAACAACAGATGCCCCTCTACATTGCTTTCATTGATCTCACCAAAGGATTTGACCTCGTCAGCAGTCGTGGTCTCTTCAGACTACTAGAAAAGATCGGATGCCCACCAAAGCAACTAAGTATCATCACCTCATTCCATGACAATATGAAAGGCACAATTCAACATGGTGGCTCCTCATCAGAGCCCTTTCCTATCCTGGTTGTTACTGAAATGTTTCAACTTAAGGTTACACTAATAAGGAAAACATCTTCTTGAATAGAATCCAATACAGTTAATAATGACAACTATTTTGTTAAAAACAACATAACTTTTCTATTCAAGACAGGAACAGGATTTCAGACCTTTGAATTTGCTCTGCCATTCAATTAGATCATGGCTGATCTGTACCTCAACTCCATTTACCCACCTTAGCTCCATATTCCCTGATAGAATTACCTAACAAAAAAAAAGCTATTGGCCTTTCAAGGGAGAAAATTTCAGAATTCTACTAATCTTTTTGTGAAATAGTGCTTTCTAATTTTTCTCTTAAGTTGCATAATTCTAATTTTAAGATTATGTCCCCTCATTCTTGATTCCCCTGTCAAATGAAATAGTTTCTCTACATCCACCCTACTGAATACTTTTAACAATTTGATCTGATCATACCTCAGTCCTCTATACTCAAAGAAATACAAGCCACGTTTATTCAACCAGTTCTCAGAATTTAACCCTCAAAGCCCTCGTATCATTCTGATGAATCTACACTGCACATCCTCAAAGGCCAATATATCCTTTCTGAGGTGAACTGAAAACTGAACATAGTATTCCAGATGGGGTGTGACTAAGGTTCTATACAACTAAAGCATAACTTCCTCCTTTTTGTAATCCAGCCCCTTCGAGATAAAGGCCAACATTCCATTAGCCTTTTTCATTCCTTGTTATACTCATCCACTAACTTTTTATGATTTGTGCACTTGGACTTTCAAATATCTTTGCTCCTCTACAGTTCCTATCTTCTCACTGTTTAGAAAATATTTCAATTTATCATTTTTAGGTCAAATGTGGATGATTGCATACTTGTCCATATTAAGTTCCGTCTGTATAGATTTGCCCACTCGCTTATTCTGTGAAAATCTCTTTGTAACTTCTTGCTCTCATCTGCTCTACTTCCCACCACTCCTAATTTAATATAATCTGCAAATTTGGATGTACCACTCTCTATTCCTTCATCCATTACTAAATATGGTGGAATGTTGAGGCTCCAGAACAAATCCCTGGAGAACACAACCTGTCACATCCTGCCAAGCAGAGTACCTACCTTTATCCTCACTCTCTCTCCTGCCTCACAACCAATTTCCAAACTGACAAAAATGCTACCTCCAATTCTGTACACTCTCACTTTTGCCGAAATTTTTGTGTGAAACCCTATTGAATGGTTTCTGAAGGTACATATAGATAACAGCCATAGACACTCCTCTGTTTATCTTATTAGTGTCCTTCTCAAAGTATTCAACTAGAAGTGACCACATGGACAACAGAACAAAAAGGTTTGAAAAGCTGTAGTAGGATATACTACGTTCAAAGATTGAAAAAATATCTGTTAGTTATAAATCTAAAGAGTTGTAAATGATTCTAAGTGGATGTATCGAAGGCAACATTTTATTAGTGATACTTTGTATCAAGTAGATGAATATATAAATGCTGTTTCTCAGGTTGTCTATATTAAGTGAAACCATACCTTCTAAAACCACAGGGTTGGGAATCACAAATCAAGCTCTCTCTTTGCTTACAGGATATTATCCACAGTTCTATAGGTTTCCGCGGATGTTGCAAAATCTAGATATAAAAACAAATGGAATAAGAATGATTAATACCAAGCTGATAAATGTGCTAATGGAAGTTTAGTGAGAAGCAGAATGTGAATCAGAAAATGGATGGTATCTTTACTTCAGATAATTTCAGATCCCTTAGATCATCATTTTCATAGAGAAGTAAAATGTGCTCCATCGACATTAACATGGTCCCTTTAATGTCATTGTTACTGAAATGTTTCAACTTAAGTTCACACTAACAAGGAAAGCAACATTTTAACAGCTTCTCATATGCAGTATTCTAACACACATCAGGCCCCATTCACTCATCAACCATGTGCCCCACTTTGGCTCCTAGTCCAGTGATGCCACAAATGTAAAATTTTCATTCTCGTATTCAAATCCCTCCATGGTCTCACCCCTCCATATCTCTGTAACTCCCTCCAGTCCGACAACTCTCCAAAAAATCTGCATGTCTTCAATTCTACCCTCTTGTGCATTTCTGATTTCCTTCACCCCACCATTGGCGACTGTGCCTACAGCTGTCGAGGCCCTAAGCCTTATAATTCCCTACCTAAACCTCTACATCTCTCTCCTCCTTTAAGATGCTCCTTAAAAATACATGCTTGACCAAGCTTTTGGTAACCTACCCGAATATCTTATGTGGCTCGGAGTCAAATTTTGCTGATAATGCTCCTGTAAAGCACCTAGGGACATTTTACTGTGTTAAAGATGTGATATATAATGCAAGAGGCTGTTGTTATTATAACGAGTACAGTTTTCTTTAATAAATATGTTTTCACAATTCTACGCACATTAAAAAAATGTGAGTTCAATTCTCATGAGCTCTCTTCTGGTGGAAAAGCATTGTAGGGACAACACAGTCATCAGAACAATATGGTTTGAGAAGCTGGAGTAATAAATACTATGTTCAAAGTTTGTGAAATTACCTGTTATTTATAAATCTAAAGTATCATATAGAATTCTAAGTGGATGTATCTAAGGAATATTTCATTAATGAAACTTAATATTATTTGTTTCATTGTATCAGAGTGGTTACACAGAGTGGACATAAACAATGTGAAAGTTGGGAATTTGATGAGAGTGGGAATTCTCTGGTAAGTATTGGGTGAGTGGTCTCAAATTGAAATTTAGTGTAACTTTTTGGATTTAATTTAAAACTTTAAAAGCTGTAAAAGAATCTGCAACTTAGTCAACACTTAACAGAAAGTACCTGTCATTGACCATTAACAGTCAATCAGCTGTAAGTGATTTTCCTGACGAGGAACTAATTAATGTTGTTATGAAAGTGCTTCTATTTTTAATTTTTTTTGAGCACTTATATCTTAGAATTATGGATATTGGTTCATTTGGGAAAATGAAAAGAGTCCATGGATGTGTTTTTTCCCAAGGGTCACCAAGAGGTCTTGTTTGAAAATAAACCGGATGTCACATGCCTTATGCTCAATAAACAACAGAAACCTTGGTGAATGGGGGGAGCTGTTTACAGAGAAGTGATATGTCAAGATTTATGGTGGTCAGGAGTTTTGCTTTTTGGATATTGTTTTGGTTCAGTTGGGGTGTGGACAGTGTTGAAAGCAGCTGGATTTGTAGCTTGCTGAAAAACACCCAGCTCCTCTTTCTCTACCTCTGAAAAAAATCCTGAAAATCCAGTGTGTGAGAGCTAAAACCCCTGATGCCGCATTTCTCCTGAGACGCTAATGGAAGGCCTGCTAGATTAAGTCTCGATGCCGCCTGAAAAGAACTGATTCAGAAAAGATCCCCAGTGACCCGTCAACGTGTACTCAGACGCCAGACTGTGTGCCATTTGGGGACACAACATATCTCATCCTTTTTCTTCAAGAATTAACAAGTACTTGGCCAAAGTATTCTTTTTTGTCTATTTTTTTTGTAAAAGACCTCTGCAGAGAAAATTTCTTTTTTTTAAATCTTTTAGCCACTATGTATGTAAGTGTGTGTGTTGGGTATTTAAAAAGGGAACTTTCATATTTCAATCTGTGTGTTAATGCTTTGCTTCTTTAAATCTTGTTTTATAATAAACTGATAATTTTGTTGTTTAGTCAAGAAACCTGGTTGGTGTATTTTATTCTGGGATAAAGAGCAGAGCAAATGATTGACCGCATCGGTAACTAGGTAAACATTTAAATATATGTTGTGACCTGTAGAGAAGTGGAACTAGAAAAGACAGTGCACTCCTCCTGCCTCAATCGTAACAATGCGTGCAGGAAGCTGAGTGAACATATTGCTATCCCAGACAGTCACATCTGTAGTGTCTGCATCTCAAGGAGTTTCAGCTCAAAGTTGTTGAGCTGGAGTCCAAGATGCAGACACTGTGGGGCATCAGGGATGGAGTGAGTTATCTGGATACTTTGATCCAGAAGATAGTAACACCCCTTAGGTTAGGAGGTGGTGCAGGCTGGTTAGTGGTCAGGGAATTGAGGGTGTGATGGTGAGTCAGGCATGTAAGGGGACCCCAGCTGTAGTGCTGGAGGAGTCTCAGCGTTTGCCCTTATCCAACAGGTATGCTGGTGTGGATGAGGGCAAAGTCTGCAGGATGGATGAGCAAATTGACCATAGCACCATGTTACAGGAAGCCATTCAAGTGGGGGGAGAGAAAAGGAATGTGGCAATAGTAGGGATAGAATTGTCGGGGGATAGATATTGTTCTCTGCAGTTGTGACTGCGAGTTCTTAAGGTTGTATTGCCTGTCTGGTGCCAAGGTTAAGGACACCTCCTCACAGCTGGAGATGAACTTGGGGTGGGAGGAGAGGATCCAGCTATCATGATCTATTGAGGAACTAATGAAGGAGACATATGTCGGGTATAGGCAGCTGGGATCAAAATCGAGGAGTATAGGGGATGTAAGAGTACACGTAAGAAGGAAATTAGGAAGGCGAAAAGGGGCCCTGAGATTTCCCTGGCAGATAAGATAAAGGAGAATCCTAAAAGATTCTATAAGTATATTAAGAGTAAAAGGGTAGCTAGGGAGCGAGTAGGTCCCCTTAAGGATCAGTGTGGTAATCTATGTGTGGAGCCACGGGAAATGGGTGAGGTCTTAAATGAATACTTCTCATCTGTATTTACCGTGGAGAAGGTCATGGAAGTTAGAGAGTTCAAGGGAGGGAACAGCGATATCCTGGAGCAAATCAACATGACAAAGGAGGAGGTGTTGGAGGTTTTGAAGCGCATTAAGGTGGATAAATCCCCAGGGCCTGACCAGGTGTATCCTAGGATGCTATGGGAAGCAAGGGAGGAAATTGCTGGGGCCCTGGCAGAGATTTTTGTATCATCGTTAGCCACGAGTGAGGTACCGGAAGACTGGAGGATAGCTAATGTTGTGCCTTTATTTAAGAAGGGCAGCAGGGATAAGCCAGGGAACTACGGGCCGCTGAGCCTTACATCAGTGGTGGGAAAGTTATTGGAAGGGATTCTGAGAGACAGGATTTATATGCATTTGGAAAGGCAAGGTCCTATTAGGGATAGTCAGCATGGCTTTGTGCGTGGGAAATCATGTCTCACGAATTTGATTGAGTTTTTTGAGGAGGTGACCAAGAGGATTGACGAGGGCAGGGCGGTGGACATTGTCTACATGGACTTTAGCAAGGCCTTTGACAAGGTCCCGCATGGTAGGCTGGTCCGGAAGGTTCGAACCCATGGGATCCAGGTGAGCTAGCCAATTGGATACAAAATTGGCTTGGTGATAGGAGGTGGTAGTGGAGGGTTGTTCTTCAGATTGGAGGCCGATGGCCAGTGGTATGCTGCAGGGGTCGGTGCTGGGCCCTCTGTTGTTTGTCATATATATTAATGACTTGGATGTGAATGATGGGCATGATTAGTAAGTTTGCAGATGACACCAAAATTGGTGGTATAGTGGACAGTGAAGAAGGTTGTCGAAGGTTACAACAGGATATAGATCAACTGGGAAAGCGGGCAAGGGATTGGCATATAGAATTTAACGCAGACAAGTGCAAAGTGATGCATTTTGGGAAGTTAAACCAGGGCAGGACATATACAGTGAATGGCAGGGCCCTGGGGAGTGTTGTTGAGCAGAGAGACCTTGAGGTGCAAGTACATAGTTCCCTGAAAGTGGCAACACACGTAGACAGGGTGGTGAAGAAGGCGTATGGCATGCTTGCCTTCATCGGCCGAGGCATTGAGTACATTCCATGCAGACCACTGCCTTTTGGATTGGTGGTCAAAGGTGTTTTTCCGCAGTTACAGTTGTACATAACGTTGGTTAGGCCGCATTTGGAGTACTGTGTGCAGTTCTGGTCGTCGCACTACAGGAAAGATGTGATTAAGCTAGAGAGGGTGCAGAAAAAATTCACAAAGATGTTGCCTGGTTTGGAGGGCTTGAGTTATAAAGAGAGATTGGATAGGCTGGGTCTGTTTTCCCTGGAGTGAAGGAGGCTGAGAGGGGACATGATAGAGGTATATAAAATTATGAGAGGCATAGATAGGGTAGATAGCCAGAGTCTGTTTCCCATGGTAGGGATGACTAAAACTAGAGGGCACAGATTTAAGGTGAGAGGGAGGAGGTTTAAAGGGATTCAAAGGGGTAAATTTTTCACACAAAGAATAGTGGGTATCTGGAATGAGCTGCCAGAGGAGGTGGTGGAGGCAGGAACATTAGCAACATTTAAGAGGCATCTGGACAGGTAGTTGAATGAGCAAGGCACAGAGGGATATGGAATTAATGCAGGCAGGTGGGATTAGTACAGATAGGCATTATGGTCGGCATGGACGTGGTGGGCCGAAGGGCCTGTTTCTATGCTGTATAACTCTATGACAATGACAGAGGTAGAATGAGGAATGAAGTTCTGCTGAGTTCATTTGAGGAGCTAGGGTCAAAATTAGTAAGCGGGTTTAATTTATAAAACACTGTGTTTTTAGCTCCCCCTTGGTGAATCCTTGTTCACCGCTTTCCAATTATAAGGCAAAGAAACCAGCACAAACAGGTTTTCTTAGATTTAAAGAAGAAAAGTTGAAATTTATTGAATTTGAACATAAACTCTAATTCGGTTGACACCTACAGATACACGATGTGCCCACGCGAGCATGCATATGATACACATGCAAATAGAACAGGAAAGAACGGAAGAAAAATCAAGTGGAAAAGTTTGAGGTAATATCTGAAGAGTTTTTGTTACGCTTCTTCGAGCTCACTGTAGAGACCTTGATTGTAGGTCGATCTTACTTTTTGTTGGGGCCCAGTATTCTTCTTCAACTTTATACGCTGTAGGAGACTTTTCTCTCTTGGGGTTCATATCTTCAGTGGATTCAGAGGCTTGTGGGAAAGAGATGGGAGCAGACAGGGGAGATCCTCTCAGTCCAGGAGCAAACAATCTTTCTGAATTCAAAATCTCTGTGGCTAGTTCAAAACCCCTGGAACAGCCAGTTAGTCATGTGACCAGATGGTCCAACCAGTCCCGGCCCCTGTGGATTGCATCACCCCAGCAGGCCCTGGAATGCGCTTCCGCACCCCCTCACTGTCCGTTGATCAACATCCATTGTGGGCTGAACGTGTCAGGGAATGGTCCTTTGTCTACACAAGCACCGTTTTTCAGTATGCAAATGTTTTTATCCAACCACGGCTGATCTGTTCAACAAGTCATTTTCTCACTCCAGCAACAGTTCAAAATCAATATTCATGTGACAAAACCAATGTACCTCATTCTTAGCAGATGGGAGCCTGCATGACATCTGTATTACTGTCTGATCCATGCATAAAGTGGCATATGGTCAAACAGGTCAGTGAATTGAATATGTGGCTCAAGGAGTAGTGTGGGAGACAGGAGTCTTGATTCATGGGGCGCTGGTCTCAGTACTGGGGAAAGAGGGAGCAGCTGAGATCAGCTCCAATTAAACTGGGCTGGGACTAATGTTCTGGCAAATCGAATAACTAGAGCTTTGAACTAAAAGGCGTGCCAATTGGGGGTAGGGTTCAGATGAGGGGAAATTTATAAATCTGGAGGAAAGTCAAAGCCATAGAGCAGGATAGCAATTTGCGTAAAGATAAGCAGAGTGTGTCAGGAAGGGACAAAGAGTTTAATAGTAATAGTGCATCAGTGAACAAGGCCAAATCAGGGAAAATGGTAAAAAGTTAAAATTAAAGGTGCTTTGTCCGAATGCACAAAGCATTCATAAAAAGTTATATGAATTAATTGGCCCCAAATAGACATAAATGGGTTTGATCTAATAACCATTACAGAGACATGATTGCATGTGACCAAGGTTAGGTGCTAAATATTCCAGGGTATTTAATGTTTCGAAAAGACAGATGAAATGGAAGATGGGGGGGTTGGTGGGGGTCTAGCCCTGATAACAAAGGGTGACTTAAGAGAGTAGACAATAGATAGTAGCGTGGCTCCGAAGAACAGAAAGTAGAATCTGTATGGGTGGAGATAAAAAATCAACAAAAGCAGTTTGAAGGACAACTTCCCAGAATGCATTTGAGAGTTTCCAAGATCAACAGGTAATGGAACCAACCAGGGAAAAGGCTATTTTAGATCTTGTCTTACGTAATGAGACAGGGTTAATTAGTAATCTTATAGTAAGGCATCCTCTGGGGAACGGTGACTATAATATGATAGAATTTCATATAGAGTTCAAGAATAATATACGCAAGCCTGAAACTAAACTTAAATAAAGCCAATTACATAGGCATGAGGGGAAAAACGTACCCAACGTCGCCCTCATCCTGATGACTACCTTCGTGTGCGGCTGCATCAAGCTGTGTGTAGACCTCCAGTACGCAAACTCCAAGTGTCACTATGTGCTGAGGTTTTATCTGTCCCCGGTGTTGCGAAGGATGGGCCTGGTCACATTGCCGTGGAACGCTCCATCCAGTTGGACTGTGCCGTGTTACATATCCTTCATGGAAAAGTTTCTGCGGAAAAACACCTTTGACCACCAATCCATCAGGCAGTGGTCTGCATGGAATGTCCTCAAGGCCCTACGGGAAAAGGAGATGGTGGATCCTGTCAGATGGTTCCCTGAGCAGACTGCCAAAGTCATTTGGCGGAATGCCTCATCATCAGAACTTTCAAACAAGCACCAAGATGTAGCTTGGCTGGTGGTGAGAAGAGCCCTCCCCATCAGATTCTTCCTGCACGTCCGAAGTCTCACCCCCTCCGGTTGCCCACCTCCTTCTGGAATGTGTCTTTGCAAAGCAGGTGTGGAAAGAGATGCAGTGGTTTTTTTCGAGGTTCATCCCAAGCAGCTCTGTAACACAGGAGTCTGTGCTCTACAGGCTGTTCCCAGGGACGCACACCAAAATAAACATCAACTGCTGCTGGAGGACTATCAATTCGGTGAAAGATGCCCTTTGGTCTGCCCGAAACCTGCTGGTCTTCCAGCGCAAAGAGTTGTCCAAGACCAAATGTTGCAGACTGGCACATTCCAAGGTCCAGGACTACGTGCTGAGGGACGCACTAAAGCTTGGCGCAGCCGCAGCAAAGGCTCAATGGGGAAAGACCACTGTGTAAGATCCCCCCACCAAGCTGAACTGAGGGGCTGGATCCATGGAAAACCCCTCGAATTGTAACCGGAAAATTTTTGTTTGCTGTAAAATGTATATGGCATGAAAAATGAAATGGAAGGGTTGTGAGGCAACTCACTCCTGTATTGAAGGAAACTGACCTCCTTTGCACTGTTTGTATTTTTTGACTTGGTGCTGTTTGTAATGTAATTTTGTAATGTAATTTTTTTACAGATTTTTATGAATAATGTATATTTTGGAAATAAAAAAAAAGGTGGGTTGGCTAAGGTAGATCATGAAATTAGATTAAAAGGTATGACAGTGGATGTGGAATGGTGGACATTTAAAGAAATATTTAATAATTCTCAATGAATATATATTACATATGCCATTGAGAAATAAAAACTCTACAGAAAAAGTGATCCATCTGTGGCTACCTAAAGAGCTTAAGGATGGTGTTAGATTAAAAGAAGAAGTTTATAATATTTGCAAGAAAGGTAGTAAACCTGAGGATTGTGAGAGTTTTAGAAACCGCTCAGGATGACCAAAACAAAACCAAAATACTGTGGATGGCGGAAATACTAGAACACAAAAGCACAACACAAGAGCACAAGAATTAGGAGCACGAGTAGGCCATTCGACCCCTTGAGCCTGCTCCGCTGATCTGACTGTGGCCTCAACACCTTTCCTGTCTGCCTCCCGTAACCCTTGACTCCCTTGTCGATCAAAAATCTATCTAACTCAGCCTTGAATATATTCAATGAGCCAGCCTCCAGTGCTCTCTGGGGAAGAGAATTCCACAGACTAACAGCACTCTGAAATAAAAATGCTGGAAATACTCATCAGGTCTGGCAGTATCTGTGGAAAGAGAAACAGAGTTAACATTTCAGGTTGATAACTTTTCGTCAGAACTGGGAAAAGTTACATATGTAACAGGTTTTAAGCAAGTACAGAGGCAGGGGAAGGGAAAGAAAAAACAGAAGGTCTGTGATAGGGTGAAAGGCAGGAGAGGTTAAATGACAAAAGGGATGATGGTGCAAAGTAAAAGAAGATGGTAATGGGACAAGTGAAGAAACAAAACATGGGTCTAGATGCAAATGGGAAAAAGTAGAATCTTCATCAACAGCTGTCATCCAAAAAGAAAATGGGGGCAGAGGTTGTGATCTGAAATTACTGAACTCATTGTTGAGTCCAGAAGGCTTAAACAGTCTAATCAAAACATGAGGTGCTATTTCTCAAGCTTACATTGAGCTTCATTGGAACAGTGTAGGGGGCCATGGACAGAGAGATCAGAGTGGGAGTGGAGCGGAGAATTAAAATGACAGGCGATTGGAAGCTCCAGGTCACGCTTGTGGACTGAATGGATGTGTTCTGCAAAATTGTTACGCAATCTGCATTTGGTCTCCCCAATGTAGAGGAGACCACATCATGAGCAGCGAATACAGTGTACCAAATTGAAAAGGACCAAAAAACCGACAAAGAGTGAGAAAACTAGCACAAAATATAAAAACAAGTTGTAAGAGCTTCTATAAGAACATAAAAAGGAACAGAGTAGCAAAGGTAAACGTGGGTTCCTTAGCAGCTGAGACAGGAGAAATTATAATGGGGAATAAAGAAATGGCAGAGACATAAAACAAATATTTTGTGTTTGCCTTCACGGTAGAAAACACCAAACAATTCCAGAAATAGTGAGGAACCCAGGGTCTAATGAGAGTGAGGAACTTAATATTAGTAAAGAGAAAGTACTGGACAAATTAAGGGGACTAATATCCCCTGGAGCTGATGGCTTACATCCTAAAGGCCGGCTCGGGTCTGCAAATTAAACCCGACCCGAGCCCGACAGAACCACATCTGACCCGTGCCGGACCTGGTCCGAGTCCTTTCATTTTTTCCTGCACCTGACCCGACCACCGGAATGTTCAGTTAACCTAGCTTCCGTTTTTCACTTTTTAAGCTTGTGCAGATAAGCAACAAAAACTGTAACTGGACTTGAAACGTTGTTTAAAAAGTACATTAAGATTGGAGCCACATATTGGAGGCGGTGATAGAGTGTGTCCGACCCGGCCTGACCCAAGCCCGGATGCCGGACCCGGAAGAGCGACTTGACCCCACCCTAACCTGACACATGTCGCAGGTCCCGTCGGGTAGCCATGCTCTACTACATCCTAGGGTTCTAAAAGAGGTGGCTGTAGAGATAGTGTTTGCATTGGTTGCGAACTTCCAAAATTCCCCAGATTCTGGATTGCTCCCAGTGGATTGGAAGGCAGAAAATGTAGCACTGCTATTCAAAAGAGAGAAAGAGAAAATAGGGAACCAGTTAGCCTGACAGCAGTTATTGGTAAAATGCTAGAATCCATTGCTATGAAGAAGTAATAGGGCACTTAGAAAATCATAATATGATTACGTAGTCAACATGGTTTTACGAAAGGGAAATTGTGTTTGATAAATCTACTCAAGTTTTTTGAGGATGTAAGTAGCAGGTTAGATAAAATAGGAACCTGTGGATGAAGTATATTTGGATTTTCAAAGGGCATTCGATGAGGTGCCACATGAAAGGTTGTTGCACAGGAGAAGGGGTCATGGGGTTGGGTGTAATATATTAGCATGGATAGAGAATTAGTTAAAGGATAAAGAACAGAGAGTAGGAATAAATATGCCATTTTCAAGTTGGCAGTCTGTTACTAGTGGGGTGCCACAGGGATCAGTGCTGGGTCTCGATTACTTACAATTTATATTGATAACTTAGATGAAAGGACTGAGTGTAATGTATCAATGTTTGTTGCGATACAAAGTGAAGTGGGAAACTAAGCTGTGAGGAGGATGCAAAGAGTCTGCAAAGAGATGTAGATAGGTTAAATGAGTGGGCAAGAATATAGCAGATGGAATATAAAGTGGGGAAATGTAAGATTATTCACTTTAGTAAGAAGAATTGAAAAACATTTTTAAAATGGTGAGAACCTATTAAATGTTGGTGTTCAGAGGAATTTGGGTGTCCTTGTACATGAAAAACAGAAAGTTAACACGCAGGTACAGTAAGCAATTAGGAACATAAATGTTATATTAGCCTCTATTGCAAGGGGTTTGGAGTACAAGAGCAAGGAAGTGTTGTGCAATTGTACAGGGCTTTGCTGAGACCACACCTGTTGAGCTGTGTACAATTTTGGGGGGAGAAATTTGTTCATATAGCACTGCTTCTAGTGGCGCAATGCAGATTTATCCAGATTCCCCAGTGGGAGGCAGCCACTACCTGCTTGGGTTTCCTCATGGTTATCATTGATGAATATTGCGCTGGCCTTGCAGGTAATGGCCAATGGTGCTGCCGGCAATCGGCGTAGCCTGCATAGTGCTGCTACAGGCGGCACTACATGAACTAATTTCTCCCTCTTGGACTTAGTATCTAAGGAAGAATATACTTACCTTAGAAGGGGTGCAACAAAGGTTCACTAGATTGATTACTGGAATGAAAGGATTGTCCTATGAATAGAGATTGAGTAGAATGGGACTATACACTCTCTGGAGTTTAGAAGAATGAGAGGTGATCTCATTGATCATTAAAAGGGCTCGAAAGGGTAGATGTTGAGAGGCTGGTCCCCTGGATGGAGAGTCTAGAACTAGGGACATTGTCTCAGAATAAGGGGTCAGTCATTTAAGATTCAGAGGAGGAGGCATTTCTTCAATCAAAGGATTGTGAATATTTGGAATTGTTAACCAAGTGGGCCATGAATGTTCAGTCGTTGAGTATATTGTCAGGCAAACCCCCCCACCTGCCAAGACTGAGGCACACATTATTTTGCCGCATGAACATTAAAACTTAAAATTGCAAGACCCTGACTGGAAGGACATTTGCATAGTACTAGCAGTGTTGGAACAAAAGGGACCCGATCGTTGCTTCCCCAATACACAGAAGAAGTGGTGAGACCAGTTTTAGTCACATGACTAGCTGGCTGTTGATATTTGAACTTCCAACAAAGGCTTCGATCTGAGAAAGCTCCTGGCTCTTGGTTTGATAAAATCTCCTCTCCTATCTGTCCTCATCTCGCTTTCACCAGCTTCGGAAACCATTGAAGACACGTAAACTCAATGAGAGAAAAGGTCTCCTACGGTGAACAGCGCTTAAAAGGAACACTGGGCCCCACCGAAACGCCAGACCCTATCTTCAATCAAGGACTACAGTGAGCTTGAAGCACAGTAACAAGAGATTGCCTCAAACTGTTCCACTTATCTTTTCTTCTGCTCTTTTCTGTCCCTGTTTGCATGAGTGTATCGCGTGTGCTTGCTAGCGTGGGCGTGTCATATATTCGTAGGCGTTAACCGTATTAGAGTTTGAGTTTAAGGTTTAATAAATTTCATCTTTGTGCTTTAACCCAAAGAAAGCTTGTTTGTGCTCATTTCTTTCCCTTATAATTGGAAAGTTGTGAACAAGGATTCAGAAAGAGGGAGCTCAAAACACAGTGTGTTTAAAATTAAATCCTGTTACAATAAGACCAGGTAAAGACAGCAAAAGAACCCTAGACACCTTTCTCACATGGTCATAACAATGGATTCATAGGCATTCAAGGGATATGGGGATTGGGTGGGAAAGTGGAGTTGAGGTCGAAGATCAGCCAGAATGTTAATGAACTGTGGAACTGTATGGCCTACTCCTGCTTCCATTTCTTATGTACATCTAATGAATAATATAAATAAATGCTGCTTCTCAGACTGTCTGTATTAAATGAAAGCGTACCTTCTAAAACCACACAGTGTTGGGGATCACAAATCAAACTTTCTCTTTGCTCAATGGATGATGTCCACTTTGCTACAGGTTTTCGGGAACGTACAAAATCGAGATTTTAAAACCAAATGGAAATAAGGATAATTAATACTAACTCATTTCTAAACTAACAAAAAACTAATGGGAGTTTAGAGAGAAGCAGAATGTGAATCAAGAAATGGGTAGCTTCTTTACTTCAGTTGACATCAGATCCCTTAGATCACCATTTTTACAGAGTAATAAAATGTGCTTCATCAACTTTAACAGTTAACTTTAACTCTTTAATGTGGTTGTTACTGAAATATTTCACCTGAACAAGGAAAATGCAACTTTTAAACAGATTGCAGTATTGAAAAGAAATTTCTGAAACCCTGCCTTGATGGGTTAATACATCATTGTTTCACCATTAGGACCTAGGTCACTTTAGGCTTGACTGAAGCAGTGAAACATTCCTCATTCTATTGACTGTTGCTATCCCATGTGAAATGAGTTTAGGTAATCTTGATGCACCTTCTGATAGGCAATGAGTTCAGCACCATTCGCGACTCCTCAGATATTGAAGCAGTCTGTGTAGAAATGCAGCAAGACCTGGACAATATCCAGGCTTGGGCTGATAAATGGCAAGTAACTTTTGCACCACACAAGTGCCAGGCAATGAATATTTCAAACTAAAGAGAATCTAATCATCTCCCCTTGACATTAAATGGTATTACAATCGCTGAATCCCCCCATTATCAACATCCTGGGGGTCACCATTGACCAGAAACTGAATTGGAGTAGCCATATAAATATAGTGTCTACAAGAGCAGGTCAGAGACTAGGAATCCTGCGATGGGTAACTGACCTCCTGACTCCCCAAAGCCTGTCCACCATCTACAAGGCACAAGTCAGGAGTGTGATGGAATACTCATCACTTGCCTGGATGGGCGCTGCTCCAACAACACTCAAGGAGCTCGACACCATCCAGGACAAAGCAGCCCATTTGATTGGCACCCCATCCACCAACATTCACTCCCTTCACCACCGATGCACAGTGGCAGCAGGGTGTACCATCAACAAGATGCACTGCAGCAACGTATCAAGGCTCCTTCGACAGCAACTCCCGAACCCATGACCTCTACCATCTAGAAGGACAAGGGTAGCAGTTGCATGGGAACATCACCACCTGCAAGTTTCCCTCCAAGCCAAGCACTATCCTGACTTGGAACTATATTGTTGTTCCTTCACTGCCGATTAGTCAAATCCTAGAACTCCCTTCCTAACAGCACTGTGGGCGTACCTACCCGGCATGGACTGCAGCGGTTCAAAAAGGCAGCTCACCGCCACCTTCTCAAGGGCAATAAGGGTTGGGCAATATCTGCTGTCCTTGCCAGCAATGCCCATATCCATGAAAGAATAAAAAAAAGTACAAAGTGTTATGGACAGGTGAGAGATGATGGGGATGGTTCCCCCATTTTCACCTTTTGACTGACCGAAGCCAGCTTTTTGTTTTAAAAAGGTGTTTTTTAACCCGAGTGCTTTAATGGTCAAGAACAGACAAATGACAGGTTTTCTCATAAGTTGAAAAGAAAGATAAATGTTTATTATACAACACCCGAAATATATGCAACAACACCCACTCACACATTCATACAGGTACAAGAAAAGTTTGAGATTATAAAGATAACATGCCTTAGGTCTGATGATTTTAAAAATGTCCTCAGTTAAACTTGTTTTCCCCCGGGCTGAAGACTTGAAACACTGCTGGCCTGTAATCTTTTGCCTTGTTCACTGAAGAAAGACTTGGGAGGTTCAGAAAGACGGATATGCTGTTGCATATTCCAGCCAAAGGTCAACGCCGAAGTCCTGGTACCAATTTCTCAGATAGGGAGTTCAAGGCCAAACTCCATTCACTGCCTACATATAGTTCAAAGCTGGTAATCTTAGGCAGGGTCCTGTCTCTTTCATGATGTGAATGGAAATCTCCTTTGCCTGCCCAGAATATATCTTTATTAAAGTTCCTGATCAGAAACCTAGTTTCTATCCTGTGACCATAGTTTCTCTTCCCATTGTCCTCACAAATGGTTTCTGATGGTGAGGTCATTGTTAGACAACAGAGTCCTGGTGTCATTCATCCTCATCTCACCTTGATGAAGTAGGGTTTTTCACACCCCCTTCTTTGGATTTTGAGTTTGGAGTCAAAAGGTCTGTGATGGTATTGTGACCCTGCCTAAGATTACCAGCCTTGAACTACATGTAGGCAGTGAATGGAGTTTGGCCTTGAACTCCCTATCTGAGAAATCGGTACTAGGACTTCGGCATTGACCTTTGGCTGGAATATGCAACAGCATATCCGTCTTTCTGAACCTCCCAAGTCTTTCTTCAGTGAACAAGGGAAAAGATTACAATTAGAGAGAACGAACCATTTCCACAGAAAAGGTCATTTGCACTTTAATGATTTCTCAGGTACATGTCCAGAAAGGTTGTATTTTAATGACTTGTCCAGACATGAAAATGAACTGAATTCTTGCAGTTCTATGTGCATTGGCAGGTAAGGGTAACTTCACCTCTTACACCATTTTATTTATAAGAAAAGTGTCCACTTCAAGTCTACTTCATAAGTTTATTTTATAGTTCATAAGTTTGGCTTGTGTTGGTGTGACAAAAGCTGTTATTAATTTGGCATTTAAATGGCAGTCTTAGAGGTTTCTTCTGCACTGCTTATGGGGAAAATGGAAATATCACACTTGTGCAGTAAAGGATGATCTTCTGAGTTTTGAGATGGAGCACATAGGAAACTATACTCTTTATACCTGATATCTGAGCATTTAAAAGTGCAGAAATAACTTAAAATGTTTCTATTTCCTATCAACATTAAACAAACACACGCACAGAAAATGCAATTTATACACAATGATTCTAGTATATATTCTTGGGACAGAAAATTGTAGATAAATTTGTTTGTGATTTTTTAACTAAAGCTTCTCAATCTCGAATCCCCTTCAGCTAGAATATAATGAAGGCAGCCTGAGAAACAGAATACAATTTTAAAACGCTGATATAATTGTCATGCTAGGCTCCCACCTGCCAAGAACGAGGCACATTAATTTTGTCATGAACATTATTTTAAATTGTTGCTGGAGTGAGGAACTGACTTGTTAAACAGATCAGATGTGGTTGGAAAAGACATTTGCATATTAACAGACAGTGATTGGAAGGACAAAGAACCATTCCCTGACACATTCAACCCACAATGGACCTTGACCACCAGGTATTGTGTGTAACAGGAGCATTCCAGGTCCTGCTAAGATGATACAATCCACAGAGCTAAGACGTGGTCCGACCAGTTAGTCGCATGACTAACCTGCTTGGCAACCTGGGTTTTTCTGAATTGTACAAACAGTTTGAACTGAGAGAGTGTTGGTTTGCTCCTGGACTAAGAAGATCTCTCCTGTATGCTCCCATCTCTTTCTCACAAGCCTCTGAATCCACTGAAGACACATGAACACCAAGAGAGAACATTTTCCTACAGCGAACAAGGTTTAAGAAGAATACTGGGCCCCAACGAAAAGCAAGATCTACCTACAATCAGGTCTCTACAGTGAGCTGGAAGAACCATAACAAAAACACTTCAGAACTGCCTCAAACTTTTCCATCTTATTTTTCTTCTGCTCTTTTCTGTCTCTATTTGCATGCGAGTATTGCATATGCATGCTAGCGTGGGCGCGTCATGTATATGTGGGTGTCAACCGAATTAGAGTTTAAATTCAAGTTTAATAAATTTCCACTTATCTTCGTTAAACCTAAGAAAACCTGCTTGTCCTGGTTTCTTTGCCTGATAATTGGAAAGCGATGAACAAGGTATCACCAAGGGAGAGCTATAAACATGGTGTTTTAAAAATTAAACTCTCTTACAGTGAGACCAGGTGAAGCCGAAAAGGGACCCCTAGATCTCTTTCTCACCTGGTCTAACATAATAAATACCATTTGAAAAACAGCAAGAGTATCTACTAGACAAAAATCTACAGGATTACTAATGTTTATAGTGTATGCACCAAAGACAATATTTTATCAACTACTGTGTATCTTTTTTATTATTCATTCATGGGATGTGGGCGTCGCTAGCTAGGCCAGCATTTATTGCCCATCCCTAATTGCCCTTGAGAAAGTGGTGGTGAGCTGCCTTCTTGACCCGCTGCAGTCCATGTCGGGTAGGTACACCTACAGTGCTGTTAGGAATGGAGTTCCAGGATTTTAACCCAGCAACAGTGAAGGAACGGCGATATAGTTCCATGTCAGGATGGTGTGTGACTTGGAGGGGAACTTGCAGGCGGTGGTGTTCCCATGCATCTGTTGCCCTGGTCTTTCTAGGTGGTAGAGGACACGGGTTTGGAAGGTGCAGACTAAAGAGCCTTGGTGCATTGCTGCAGTGCAACTTGTAGATGCTACACACTGCTGCCACTGTGCGTCATTGGTGGAGGGAGTGAATGTTGGTGGATGGTGTGACAATCAAGCGGGCTGCTTTGTCCTGGATGGTGTCGAGCTTCTTGAGTGTTGTTGGAGCTGCACCCATCCAGGCAGGTGGCGGGTATTCCATCACACTCCTGACTTGTGCCTTGTAGATGGTGGACAGGCTTTGGGGAGTCAGGAGATGAGTTACTTGCTGCAGGATTCCTAGCCTCTGACCTGCTCTTGTAGCCATGGTATTTATATAGTTACTCCAGTTCAGTTTCTGGTCAATGGTAATGCTCAGGATGTTGATAGTGGGGGATTCAGCGATCGTAATTCCAATGAATGTCAAGGGGAGATGGTCAGATTCTCTCTTGTTGGAGATGGTGATTGCCTGGCACTTGTGTGGCACGAATGTTACTTGCCACTTATCAGCCCAGGCCTGGATATTGTCCAGGTCTTGCTGCATTTCTACATGGACTGCTTCAGTATCTGAGGAGTTGCGAATAGTGCTGTACATTGTGCAATCATCAGCGAACATCCCCACTTTTGACCTTATGATTGAAGGAAGGTCATTGATGAAGCAGCTGAAGATGGTTGGGCCAAGGACACTACCCTGAGGAACTCCTGCAGTGACGTCCCGGAGCTCAGATGATTGACCTCCAACAATCACAGCCAACTTCCTTTGCGCTAGGTACGACTCCAACCAGCGGAGAGTTTTCCCCGATTCCCATTGATTCCAGTTTTGCTAGGGCTCCTTGATGCCATAGTCAAATATTGCCTTGATGTCAAGGGCAGTCACTCTCACCTCACCTCTTGAGTTCAGCTCTTTTGTCCATGTTTGAACCAAGGCTATAATGAGGTCAGCAGCTGAGTGGCCCTGGTGGAATTCAAACTGAGAGTCACTATGCAGGTTATCGCTAAGCAAGTGCCGTTTGATAGCACTGTTGGCGACCCCTTCCATTACTTTACTGATGATCGAGAGTAAACTGATGGGGCAGTAATTGGCCAGGGTTGGATTTGTCCTGCTTTTTGTGTACCTTGGCAATTTTTCACATTGCCGGGCAGGTGCCAGTGTTGTAGCTGTACTGGAACAGCTTGGCTAGAGGTGTGGCAAGTTCTGGAGCACAGGTCTTCAGTACGATCGCCAGAATGTTGTCATACGAATGAACAAAATAAATAAATGCTGTGTTGCGGGTTCTATATACAATATACCTTCTAAAACCACTCATGATGTCGGCCATCATTGGTGTGAGCTACGATACTGTATATTGGAATCAATTTCAAATGGGTGTTTTCCTTGTTGGTGGTTTTAAAAGGTATGTATCCATTCAATCGCTTTGTTGAAAGATGATATTTAGTGTTGCAAGTTCGTTGTTCCAAGGCGCCAGGCGCTCATGCAGTGGTGATGGTGGCGCTAGCGGCGCGCAGCACTGTGGGATTTGTAGTCTGGTCTGTGACGTTCCCCGTCCTCCTGGCGCGGAGTGTCTGCGGCTGGAACTCCATTTCCCAGGAGCCCCAGTGACAGCCGCCTTTCCCGCGGAAAACACCGGGCACCAGCGTGTGCCACCACAATGGCCCAGCGCCAGCAGGACCACCTTCGCCCCAGTGAGTCAACTCCCTCTTCTGCATCACTTTTCATCCTCACTTGTACTTCAAGTACACCTTTACAATCACTACAACTATTATACTAACACTGGGCTTCAAGTTGTTCAACCAACTGTTATCTTACCTTGCTCACTAACTGCGGCTATTTTAAAGTGATAAAAATGAAAATGAAAATGTACAATGTCAATAAAAGTCACGGCCACCCGTCGAAGAAGTGATTCCGAGAGATTAAATTCCCATTTTAGTACCAATTGGTATGACTTCTTTGAAGCTAGCTGTCACATTAAAACTTTTTACATATACTTCAAATGGTTAGCAAATGCAAATTCAGATAGTCAGTTTACCAATGGAGAAAAATATAGCCTAACTTATTCTGTAAAGCTTGCTCTAATTTTCTTTGTGAAGTTTTGAAAAATCGTTGAACACCATCTGGTTTCAATTATTGTTTCAGAAATTGATATTTAACACGAATAGAATTATAGACATATAAAATACTCAGGATAATCGTTAGAATAGTGGATCGCAATAATAAACCATCCAAAAGGAAAAGAAAAAATTACATCCCATCAAAGCAAAACTTTCCAGATGTTTAAATGCAACGGTATGACCATTGTTAAACTATCAGCTGAATTACAGCATCATCATGTAAATATAATAGCTACATTATTTTATAATTATTAAAAGTTACCCGAGGTTATATACATATTTTCCAAGTATACTTTGATTAACAGTACCTGTGGAAACTGCTGAATTAGTCTGGGACTGAGCAATGCCACGTCTTAGAAGCAGCAAACTGCTGGAATGTGCTAACCAAAGCTGCGGGGGACAGATCCGAATCACACAGGAACGAGAGGTGGGTATCGGACTATTTGTTAGCAAC
Organism: Heterodontus francisci; assembly: GCF_036365525.1. Classification (NCBI taxonomy): domain Eukaryota; kingdom Metazoa; phylum Chordata; class Chondrichthyes; order Heterodontiformes; family Heterodontidae; genus Heterodontus; species Heterodontus francisci. Next base: position 124,490,982 of record NC_090372.1, on the reverse strand, counting down.
AGGAAACCTACCTGAAATTTCGCGATGCGTATGATATTCATCGAGGTGAAAATTACACATAATTTTCTAGATATAAGCGGCACTGGTGTTGTAAATGCTTTGACTTTGATTTATGTGACTGAGTCACCCCTTTTTTGGGACGGCACCATTTAATAGCGTGGGGCGTCCTCCTTACTACAAGCAGAGAACACAGAGCTGGTATGAGAGAAGGAGAGAGAAGCTGTGAGGTACAGAGGGAGAGCAGCAGAGGCACTGCAAGCAGTGATTGCAACTACTTCAAACTCCTCAGCAAGTTTTACCTTCCGGCGGATTTTGCTTGCGTTATATCCTAATAACTAGATGCGTTTGGAAAGTTGGAGTATTTATTCGGTGAGTCGAGCGTGTGTTTATTTAAATTACGCAATTATTTTGCAAAAGCTACTTTGAGCTGCTTGTATTATGTGGGGAAGTTCTGCAACAATAACGCAACGTAAAGTCTCCGCGTAAACGTGTGCAATCTGATCACATTCGGTGGCTGCTAGGTTTGTTATTTATAGATAAAAACACACAAAAATAGATCTGATGTTGTCCTGGATATTGTAATTCTATTATGAATTGGTTTAATTTAAACAATGTTATTCTCATATAAAGAAACATTCATATAAATAATGTTGTGAACTATATTGGTTAGTTCGTACTAGAGTTGGGGTTTTAATTCTAAAGTGGAAGTTGAAACGAATTGCTGGAGAATACAAAGGGCAGGTGCTCTTTACTTCAAAATACAGATTTATTGACTAGATCACTAAAATGCAGAACTAGTTCGTTTCCTTTCCCAAAAGTGAACAGTGCCTTGTGCAGTTATATTTATGGAGTTTAAAGGTGATTTGAAATAATCTAAGTATTTTATACAAATTCCGATCTCTAAAGAAGATGCATCCTTTTTGCATTCAGACGTTTATATCCTTTCTCACCTAAGGGGAAAAAAGTTTAACCCCCTTCTACTTTTCTGTGTCGAATGTTTAAATCGGGATGCGACCTTTCGTGAATCAAGCGAAAGATTCTCTCAGTACTAGTGTTGATCAGAGCAATCGGCTGCGACCCTTGCACTTGTGCGTTCAGTCTAATTTTCGAGCTCTTGTGGTGGAGTGCCAACACAATTATTACTGTCATTAGTAATAATATTAAATGCTCCTTCAGTGAGATTATTTTTTCCAGCTTGATAGTTAATGCCCATGCTTTCTGTAATTCTCTGATACAGAGTAGTGCACTTTTAAAGTAATAAGCATTTATTTTAATAGTTTATTAACTACAGCTATACAATAGATAATGTTCTGCTGGGATCATATTATTTATTGGATGTACAGTAATCGACATCAGATTCGCGTGTTCGGAACCAAGAATTGAAATTGGACATGTTCGCCATTTGGGGGCGCTGTTGAATACGATGAGAAAGAGCCGCTCGAACAAAAGCCAAAATCTATATAAGACATTGACACTTACACCAAATCTATCTCGACACTATATTTAACATACGTTGATCAGTAATTTAAACTGCTTTGCCTGAAGTGTGTGTAGGACACATTTTGTGCAGCTTTTGTTTATGTTTAATGAGGTGCAAGTATTCGGTTTAGCTGTTAAAAGTGACACATTGTATATTCAGTAGCATATATATGATTAATTATTTATGTTGGTGGGTAATAATGCTTTGATTTGTATTTTAGCCAAGAATGTAATCTGCTACTTCGTTGGAGCATTTCAACTTCATTTTAAAGAATTGAAATAAAAAAGAGGTTATCAAGCTAAGGAATAAGAAAATATATATATTTAGAATCCAGTTTGCTGTAGTTTATAGGGAGGGATGACAGTTGGTTTTTAATCTTTACCAGTGCATTTCCTGTTTCATCTTGTAAGTCGATCTTGTATAATTATATCTTCATATTCTGTTATTTTTGAAAAGTTTATTCTTTATTATCCCCATCAAACAGCTCAGAAATTCAACCAGAAATTATTCGAGCTGCAGCATGCAATACTTGTTTATGTAATAGCAATAATTTCTGAAGTTGTATTCCATAGTATCAGTAGAAGAGGGTGTGACAGTTAATGTTTGATAAAAATATGTAGAATTCTTAAGATAGATTTGTCAGACACAATAATTATCTGTAGTTTGATATGAATAATAGATTGGAACTTACAATAAACAGTCTTGCATTTGGAAGTCAACTTTCAACAACTCTTTTCTTTGGAAAATTCCAATTTGCTGAGGTTTTCTATATGACTACTCAACAACATTTTTATTCTGGAAGCAATCACCTTATCAGTACAGTGCTGGAAGAAGCCAATTGTTCAAAATGTTCTGGCAGCATTGTTGTATGGCTGAACGCTCTGTAGCATTAAGATTCAATTTTGTGCTGAAACAGGTTGCAATTTGGATCAGTTAGTACACTGTGATGTCCTGATTTAATTTTTTCCATACATCTGTCTCAGCACAATAGAGTAAATGTCACAGCTACACCTTTTGAAATGTTTACTATCAGTTATTTGAAGATTGGTGGATAACAACTTCATCAAGTAGACAGTTTACTTCTTTGTAGATCGAATTAGAATTGAATCTCTCGCTAAATATGAGAGTAACCAAATGCCTTCCAAGTACAAGTCTAGCTCTTTGATTTTCTACAGCCACGGGGTACTTTATTTTGCTGATAAAATCTGCCGTAAGTCTATTATTTTTAGATTGTTTCCTTAATATTTGATAAACTTGAACAGTGAGTGATCAAAGCAAGTATAAATAATTTTGCTGTCTTGATTAGCATGTTTTGATTACCCAATTTGGTGAATGTTGATAGTAATACATTGACATTTACAATATTTTAAATAATTAATTTGGCAAGTTGTTTAAATGTGCATTCATTACGTTTGCATTGTTATCCATCACTGTCAAATAACTAAGACAAGAAACCCTGTGCCCATGTATAGATATTTCTTGCTTCATACTGTTCATAATTTCATTTTTCTTTAAACAAATTTGTTCAATAGTTTTATAAGATGTGGATAGTGTGTACTATCGATGAAGTAGGAATGTTAGAAATTAATGTAAAAGCAAAATATTGCTCTTGCTGAAAATCTGAAATGAAAGCAGAAAATGATAGAAATACTCAGTAGGTCTGGCAGCATCCGTGGAGAGAGAAGCAGAGTTAATGGGCTGAATTTTATAAGCACGACGTGCTCTGAAGTCGGCGGCCGACCGACACGGAAGTGCCACCACCGAGTCCCCGTGATATTACACGCGGGGGCTCATTTAAATGGAGGGGTGGAGTGGCCGCCCCCGATGATGTAGAGGAGGCGGCTGCCGCCTCCACGGCAATGGCAAAGGGCACCACTGCACAGGCACTGGCGCCATTTGTAAAGGGCTTCCAGCCCTTCAGGAGAAATTTACATTTTTTAAAGGTGCCGGTTCAATGAAAATTTGAATTAAGATTTGTCCACACCTGCAATCCCCGCTCCAACTCCCTCAATGTTCGCCCCAAAAAATTAGTTATCAGTAATGACCTTTCCCCCCAAAATTTTATTCCCTTTGACCCTAAACCCCTTCCCACCATCCACACATCCAGTGAAAAAGGTTTTCCACGCTTCCCGCACCCCCCCACCCCCGATAATTTTATTCCTCCCTCCTCCCACCAGTGTGTCGCCTTGGAACTCTGTATGGAGTTCCGAAGGCACACGAGTTGTGGCAGATGACTGTAAAATCGGTGTCGGATGGCCGGCGGCAGCAGGTAGGTTAATCTGCATTTTAATTACATTTAATTACATATTTTAATGAAGGCCCCGCCGCTTGGCGGCAGGTGGGTTCGCACCGAGACCTTGCCACACCACTCATATCCGGCGGGGCCTTCTTGGCATCGTGGGTCATGGCGGGTGGCTCCCACTGGCATTTTACAGGCCTCCCAGCCATGACCCATGGCGTCAATGGGCTGGTAAAATCCAGCCCAATGTTTCAGGTCGATGACCTTATGTCATTCAGGTCATTAGACCTGAAAAGTTAAATGTTCTTCTCTCTCCACAGATGCTGCCTGACCTGCTGAGTATATCCAGAAATTTTCATGTGTGTCTGTTGAGAATTTCTTGCACTTTACAAAATTAAATAACCTGATGGCATATATTGTATTAAGAAGTTCATATTTGACATAAATATTAACTGCATCAAACAATCTTTCTAATAATGGTTGGAATAAGCATTGTTTTGTGAATTCTTTTATTAGGAAGCCATTGCAACTGGTTAAAAGTATATTTTCTCATATTTTTTAATATGCCAGTTGAATAGTTGACTCTTTAAAAAATATAACTGTAAATGACAAATGTGTTTCAATAAACAGCACGACAGAGTTATCTCCTAAAGCAGAGCTGAATATAATTGATGTAGCCTAACAATTTGGTGCATGACAGAGTAACATTGCAAAGATGCAGTTGCTATACCTGACTTGGTGTTGGGCTTTATAATCTACCGCAACCACTTGAAACTGGGTAATAAACTATTTTTATGTGTCCAAGATCCATATGTAATATTATGGATTATGAAAAGGAACAAACAATATTTTGAGAAATATGAAATAGAGATTTCTTTGTAGTGTTTATTGTTCATTATGTTGCACATTTCATGGATAAAACACAACAAAAATCATGGAATCTTAGCTCTGTCCCCCATCCCCCACTATAGAGCTTTGTAATATTTTCAGTAGTCTGCCATAATATATTTCATAAAATAATACAACATATTGACTTCTGGTTTTGACAAACTGAGTTAATTGGCTGGGACCATTGAATTCTCTTATCAGCAAGTTGTTCTTTATTACCAGTCTTTTGCTATGGCTTAAATGTCAAATAATGCAGAGCATATAGATTTATTTAGTTTAAAAGATGACTGATAGCTTTATACCTTTTGAAATATGCTTCAAGATTTTAGTGGATTTTCAATGAGGGGAAATGGAAAAGGTAAACTGAATTCACTAAAGATATGAGTCACATCAGTCAGCTCATTCATCACTATCTTTCTCCTTTGTGATTCACAGCATGAGTCAATTGATATTTTCACAGATCAAGGCACAAATACATGCATGGAGCCATGATTTTAAAAATCCTTGAGAGTTTTGTCACACGTTTGTGTAAAGTTGTTTTGTGATGTAACAAAATTGTTGCTTTGCAATATCTGTATTTTGGAATAGTTTCTAAGAAAATGAGACTTTTGTAATCTGAAACAATGCTAAGATCACTAACATAGCCATTGTTCCAAAGTATAACATTTTTTTCACTCCCTCTATGGGAAGCAATGTATTTAAATTGCTGTGAGTTTTCAGTTCTGTAATCTTTGGGGAGAGAGTAGACTTGGATCATCAGAAGAAAGTTCTATATTGGCGAGAGATACTTGTGTCTCCCATATTTCAGGTTATACTACATCAAATTTCAAACCAGCTCTGGCTTTACTCTTTGTCATATATTGCTTCACCCTACGTATTATCTACAGAAGAAATCATACTACAACTTGTCCATCCTTTACAGAGAGCAAAGAGCTTGTCTCACCCCTATTCCTCATATTAGCTCTACAGTATTTAATCAGGTTAATGCTAGGTTCACCATCCTTGGCCCCATATAGATATCAATACATTTGTTACAAGAGATCATTTTCCAATCAGTTAGCATCAAGGGCAATCACAATATATCTCAGACCTTTACAGTGCAGGCATTATATGATGGAGGATGACTTCTGCAATTCTGGAAGTCGAAATTCTTATTTGAGTCACCACAATGTAATCTTATATCTTAGTACTTTGCCTCAGTATTTACAGTTGAAAAGGAGGATAACTTGCCGGAAGTCCTGAAAAAATTAATAGCCGATAGGGGACAGGGACTTAATACAATTAACGTAAGTAAAACATCAGTAACAAGGAAATTAATGGAACTAAAGAGTGAGAAATCCCCAGGACCTGATGGTTTCTACCCGAGGGTGTTAAAGGAAGTAGGGGAACACATTGTAGATGCCCTAACTATAGTCTTTCAGAGTTCCTTAGATTCAGGAGTGGTCCCTCTGGATTGGCAAGTTGCACATATCATTCCACTTTTTAAGAAGGGTGAAAGGGGGAACCAAGAAAGTTACAGACCAGTTAGCCTGACATCTGTGGTGGGCAAGTTGCTGGAGTCCATTATCAAGGATAGGGTGACTGAACACCTAGAAAAATTTCAGTTAATCAGGGACAGCCAGCATGGATTCATGACGGGAAGGTCATGCCTGACAAATCTCATTGAATTTTTTGAAGAGGTGACTAAGGTTGTGGACAGGGGAATGTCTATGGATGTTATTTATATGGACTTCCTGAAGGCATTTGATAAAGTCCCACATAAGAGACTGTTAACTAAAGTAGAAGCCCATGGAGTTGAGGACAAATTATTGACATGGTTAGGAAGTTGGTTGAGTGGTAGGCGACAGAGCGTGGGGATAATGGGTAAGTACTCTTATTGGCAGGATGTGACTAGTGGTGTCCCACAGGGGCCTGTGTTGGGGCCTCAATTATTCACATTATTCATTAACGACTTGGATGATGGCATAGTAAGTCATATATCCGAATTTGCTGATGATACAAAGTTAGGCGGCATTGTAGACAGTCTAGATGAGAGCATAAAATTGCAAAGGGATATTGACAGACTAGATGAGTGGGCAAAACTGTGGCAGATGGATTTCAATGCGGGCAAGTGTGAAACTATCCATTTTGGACCAAAAAAGGATAGAGCAGGGTACTTTCTAAATGGGAAGAGGTTAAGTACAGTGGATGTCCAAAGAGACTTGGGGTTCAGGTGCAGAGATCTTTACAATGCCACAAGCAAGTGCAGAAAATAATCAAAAAGGCTAATGGAATGCTTGCCTTTATATCTAGAGGACTGGCGTATAAAGACACAGAGGTTATGCTGCAGCTGTACAAAACCCTGGTTAGACCCCACTTGGAGTACTGTGAGCAGTTCTGGGCACCACACCTTAGGAAGGATATATTGGCCTTGGAGGGAGTGCAACGTAGGTTTACAAGAATGATACCTGGACTACAGGGGTTAAGTTACGAGGAGAGATTACACAAATTAGGCCTGTTTTCGCTCGAATTTAGAAGGTTAAGGGGTGATCTGATCGAAGTCTTCAAGATATTAACAGGAAAAGACAGGCTAGATAAAGATAAACTATTTCCACTGGTTGGAGATTCTAAAACTAGGGGGCATAGTCTAAAAATTAGGACTAGACCATTCAGGAGAGATGTTAGGAAGCACTTCTTCACGCAAAGGGTGGTAGAGGTTTGGAACTCTCTCCCACCAACAGCAGTTGAAGCTAGAACAGTTGTTAATTTTAAATCTGAGATAAATAGATTTTTGTTAAGCAAAGATAGTAAGGGATATGGGCCAAAGGCAGGTATATGGAGTAGGCTGCGGATCAGCCATGATGTCATTGAATGGCGGAACAGGCTCGAGGGGCTAAATGGCCTACTCCTGTTCCTATCTTCCTGACTTCCTATGTTCCTATCCCATAGAATTTCTCACTAGAACAAGTTGTTGCAGGTGAAATTGGACAAGGCCTGTGTGTTTTGTACCATTACAATTTATTGCTGATGAAAATCTTGTTGTTTTTCCCAATTATCTGAGCAATTAAATGTATGTCTAATGGAACAAAGTCTTCTTCTTTGGCCTCCAGACAATGGTGGTCAGTGGTTTGTGAAGCAGCGCCTGGAGTGGCTATAAAGGCCAATTCTAGAATGGAACAAAGTATATATTACCAATCATTACTTGTCTGAGACTTGCCTTGTTTCACTTTACATTATGTTCAGTGCCAAAAAATGCACAGTTTTGGAATATTTATGAATATTGAGGTGGAGTACACTTTATTACTGATCATAAGATAAAATTAAGTGTACAGAACATTTAAAAATTCTTTTTATGCTGTGACAGATACATAAGGCTGGATTTTGCAGTCAGCAGAGAAGCAATAGTGCTCGCTGCTGACCTCAAAGAAATCTGCCTACAAAGATCTACTTGATCACTGTGGTGTGGATTACTCCTTTCCCAACAGCAGTTGACATCTGATGCTAGGACAAGGCTGTTGTGTTATTGGGTCCTCAACACAAATGTATCAAACACTATGGGCTGGATTTTATTAGTGCGCCGTGCTAGTGGGCCCTTCTTAGCCTGGAACAGACAGACGCAGCTGCCTCTTGGCCTTCCCTCAATTGTAGGTGCCTCATCACACCAAAAGGGTATGTAGTATAAAGATGTAAAGGGTTAATGCTGAAGACAGTGAGAGCAACCCCTCCCACAACAGTCACTTGAGGTTAGGCTTGGGAGAAGAATAGGTAGCAGCACAAAGGCTTGATGAGAGTGTATATAGTATTATGAAAATAATTAAGAGTTCTCAGTTGACCTTGTCCTGAGTCTGGGACTTCCTCCAGAATGCCACAGCTACGGTACAAAATTCAACAACAACACACAATATGGTGGCACTGGTTAAAACGACCAGGAAAATTTGAAGATCTCCTTACCTCGTGGAGTAGTGCCAGGAGAACAGCAAATCTAGTCGGGGGACTGCAACAAACTCAAGAGCTGCTCTGTAGCCATAGAAGACCCGAACAGTCGGTCAGACAGCCCTGCGGCCTCTCAGATTGCACCAGAGAAGTGTGGGGGTCTGCAACGGGACGTCCAGGTCCAGCGATCGGGTCTGACTTTCAGCGCTGGACGATGGTCCAGGATTGGGTGAGAGATTTTGAAAGGGGCCATCAACGGTTAACAGTGCACTGGGTCAAAAACACAGGCAGAGAAGTCGATCTCGGGCGAAAAGGCCACGCGAGAGTCGGGCGGAGTCAGCAGCCATTGCTCAGCCAGACGTGGAGAGAAAGTGTGGGAAAGGTCGGAAAGCATGGGAAATCCACAAAAATACCGCAAAAACCTCCATGCAAGATTGAAAGATTTAAAAACAAAGGGTAACACCCTAGAAAGCCTTGCAAAAGCAAGGATAGCAATAGATTTGAAATTTGGAATGCTTGAATGTTTCCACGATCAAGAAGGACCCAATCGGGTACAAAATTGGTCACTATGGAGGAAAAGATTCCTAAGATTTAGGATTGCTTCCCAACTCCGTTCCAAATCAGAAGTAGAACAAGTGAATACCCTTTTATATTCAATAGGAGCAATTGTGGATGATGTGATAGTGTGGCAAGGGATAAACGAGGCTTCTGATAAATTTGAAGATGTTCTTCAAGTTTTTGATAAATTTTTCAATCTTCGCAGCAATAAGATCCTTGAAAGAGCCAAATTTAACAAGTGGGTGCAGAAGATAGGCAAATCCATAGACTCTTCTATAAATGATCTGTACAGATTGGCAGAGGGATGCGAATACGGTGAATTAAAGCACAACTAATAAAATTGTCGGCATAACTGATGAATCCTTGTCAGATCTTTTGCAGTCGAAAGAGGACCTTAAACTCGAAAAAGCCATTCAGATTGTAAGACAGGCTGAAGCATTCAAACAAAATAGGGCCATTCTGTAGGCTGAAGACAAGCCGTGGATGAGAAGAAGTCCAATGACTACAGTTTATGAAGACAAAGTCAGAGAAGCATTTTGTGGAAAAGAAGACACACACAAGTGAGAAGGTGCATGACACTGGGAAACCCTAACAACATTGTGGAACCAGTAAGACCTACAGGCGGGAGCAGTGTCCAGCAAGTAAAGCCGAGTGTTACAATTGTAAAAAGACTGGACATTATGGGAAAATGTGCCACAGTAAAATTTCTTTGTGCAAGACTGCAAAGCAGAGGACCTTCACGCAAAGAGCAGTGAATCAAGTGCATTAATATCCAGAAGACAAATACCAGGAGATTTCCTAGGAGAAATTAAGGACCCAGACCAAGGATTCCGGACGGCGGACATCTACGTAAATGGACATCTTATGAATTTTAAACTGGACACAGGTGCTAGTATCACAGTTCTGTCAGACCAAGAGCCATGGTTGATGAGACATTGCCTACAACCAGTGGATACACAGTTGCATGGTCCAGGCGGGACACAACTAAAAGTAAAGTAAACTTCAAGTGACTCTCCAATATAGAGAGAGACAAATTATGGAAACTTTACATGTCTTGCATGATCAAAAATTTTCCTTACTGGGTAGAAAAGCATGCTTAGACCTGCATTTGATCAAGAAGATTGAAGAAGTCAAGCAAAAACAGGTGAACAGTCACTTTCAAGCAGAATACCCGAAGCTGGACCGGGACAGGACCGGGACGAATATCCTTGCAGGAAGGTTTGCTAGTGCTGTTGGGGATCGTTTAAACTAGATTATTAGGGGGATGGGAACCTGAGGGCAGTTTCAGATAGCACAAATTCAGAGCAGGGAACGGGAGGCAGAAAATTAGCGAGTGACTGAAAGACATAAGAAGCAAAGGTAAAAGGTGTACAGCACAGGAATAAGGCAGTGTTATTTAAATGCAAGGAATATAGCAAATAAAGCCGATGAGCTGAGGGCACACATGGCAGCATGATATCATTGCTATAACGGAAACTTGGTTTGAAGAGGAGCAAAAATGGCAGCTCAACATCCCTGGATAGAGTTTTCAGGCAGGATGGAGAGGGTGATAAAAAAGGAGGGGGTGTAGCATTATTGGTTAAAGGATCAATTACAGCTGTGAGGAGGGATGATAGGTTAAATGAATCATCAAATGAGGCCATATGAGTGGAGCTCAGAAATAAAAACGGGGCAGCCACAGTACTAGGAGTGTACTATAGACCCTCAGATAGTGAGAGGGAGATAGAAGAACAAGTATGTAGCCAAATTTCTGTGTGCAAAAACAATAGGGCAATAATAGTTGGGGTTTTCAACTACCCTAATATCAACTAGAATACAAACAGCGTGAAGAGCACAAAGGGCACAAAACTCTTGAACTGCATTCAAGAGAACTTTTTTAGCCAGCACATAAGCCCAACGAGAGGGGGCGCAATTCTAGTTTTAGTCTGAGGAAATGAAGTTGGGCAAGTGGATGAAGTCACAGTGGGTGACCATATTGGAGACAGTGACCATAATACAGTTAGATTTAGCATTATTATGGAAAAGGACAAAGATAGAACAGGAGTAAAAGTTCTAAATTGGGGGAAGGCAAATTTTACGAAGCTGAGAGGTGATCTGGTAAAAGTGGACTGGGTACAGTTGAAGGAAAATCAGTGGTAAGTCAGTGGGAGGCATTCAAAAGCGAGATTCTTTGGACACAGTGTAGACATGTCCCCACAAAGAAAAAGAGTGGTACTTCCAAATCTAGAGCCCCCTCCCTGGGTTATCTAGAAGCTTACAGGGTAAGATAAAGCAAAAAAAGAAAGCTTATGACAGTCACAAAAAACTTAATACTTTTGAAAGTCTACAGGGGTATAGAAAGTGCAGGGGTGAAATAAAAAAGAAAATTATGAAAGCAAAGAGAGGATATAAAAAAATATTGGCAGGTAAATCAAGAAAAACCCAAAGATGTTTCATCAGTACATTAAGAGCAAGAGGATAACTAAAGAAAGAGTACGGCCTATCAGAGATGTACAGGGTAACTTATGCGTGGTTGCAGAAGATGTGGGCTGTGTTCTTAATGAGTACTTTGTCTCTGTTTTCACAAAGGAGAGGGATCATGCAGACATTGTAGTTAAAGAGGAGGAGTGTGAAATATTAGATATGGTAAGTATAATGAGAGATGAAGTGCTAGAAGATCTGGCATTCTTGAAAGTGGATAAGTCACCAGGGCCGGATGGATTGTATCCCAGGCTGTTAAAGGAAGCCAGGGAGGAAATAGCCAATGCTCTGAGGATCATTTTCAAATCTTCACTAAATACAGGCGAGGTACCAGAGGATTTGAGGTCTGCGAATGTTGTACCATTGTTTAAAAAGGGTGCAAGGGATAGGCCAAATAATTATAGGCCGGTCAGTCTGATCTCAGTGGTGGGCAAATTATTAGAATCAATTCTGAGAGATAGGATAAACTGTCACTTAGAAAGGCACGGATTAATCAGGGATAGTCTGCATGGATTTGTTAAGGGAAGGTCGTGTCTTACTAACTGAATTGAATTTTTTGAGGAAGTAACAAGGAGGATTGATGAGGGTAGTGCAGTGGATGTTGTCTACATGGATTTTTGTAAGGCATTTGACAAGGTCCCACATGGCAGACTGGTCAGAAAAGTAAAAGCCCGTGGGATTGAGAGGAATGTGGCAAGTTGAATCCATTATTGGCTCAGTGACAGGAAACAAAGGGTAATGGTTGATGGATGTTTTTGCAAATGGAAAGCGGTTTCAAGTGGCGTTCCATAGGGCTCAGTGTTGGGTCCCTTGTTGTTTGTGGTATATATTAATGATTTGGACTTAAATGTGGGAGGCATGATTGGGAAATCTGCAGATGACACAAAAATTGGTCATGTAGTTGATAGTGAAGAGGATAGCTGTAGACTCCAGAATGGTATCAATGGTTTGGTTGAGTGGGCGGAAAAGTGGCAAATGGAATTCAATCCGGAAAAGTGTGGGGTAATGCATTTGGGGAGGGCAAACAAAGCGAGGGAATACACAATAAACAGGAAGATATTGAGAGGGGTAGAGGAAATGACAGACTTTGGAGTGCATGTCCATAGGTCCCTGAAGGTGGCAGGACAGGTAGATAGAGTGGTGAAGAAGGCATATGGAATGCTTTCCTTTATTGGCCGAGGTATAGAACACAAAAGCAGGGATGTAATGCTGGAACTGTATAAAACACTGGTTAGCCCACAGCTGTGTAGGGCTCTGGTCACCACATTACAGGAAGGACATAATTGCCCTGGAGAGAGTACAGAGGAGATTTACAAGAATGTTGCCAGGGCTGGAAAATTGCAGCTATGAGGAAAGATTGGACAGGCGAGGGATGTTTTCTTAGAACAGAGGAGGCTGAGGGGTGACTTAATTGAGGTGTACAAAATTATGAGGGGCCTAGATAGAGTAGACAGGAAGGACCTGTTTCCCCTAGTGGAGAGGTCAATTACTAGGGGGCACCGATTTAAGGTAATTGGTAGAAGCATTAGAGTGGACATGAGGAAAAACTTTTTCACCCAGAGGGTGGTGGGTGTCTGGAATTCGCTGGCAGAGACACGGTGGGCTGAATGGCCTCTTTCTGTGCCATAACTTTTCTATGGTTCTGTGGTTCTGTTTACAGGTCTCAGAAGACTCAAGACAGAGTATAGAATCCCACTTAAGGAAGGGGCCAGGCCAGTGTGTATCATTATACCCAGAAAGATACCTCATCTATTCTTAAACACACTTCAAGACCAATTGGAAGAGATGACAAGAGTGGGGGGTTATCGCTCCTGTAACACAACCAATGGAGTGGTGTTTGGCCATGGTTCCTGTCCCAAAACAAAATGGAACTCTGTGTATTCATGTAGATTTAACACAGCTCAACAAAGCAGTTGCACATATGATTCACCCAATGTCCACAGTTGATGATAGCTTAGTGAAACTCTCTCAGAACACCATGTTTACAAAACTCGATGTCAATAGTGGGTTTTGCAGGTACCCCTAGATGAGACTGCAAGATTACTAACCACATTAATAACACCTTTCGGGAGGTTTTGCTTCAATAGGTTACCATTTGCAATAACTTCTGCACCAGAGATCTTCCAAAGATCCATGTCTAACATCTTAGAAGGGTTCCAAGGAGTTATTTGTCACATGGATGACATCTTGATACATGGGCAGTCAGTAGAGGAACATGACCAAAGAGTTCGAGCGGTTCTACAGTGACTTCAAGAAGCAGGACTAACTCTGAACGAGAAGTGTGAATTTTCCAAAAACTCAATACATTTCTTGAACAACATAGTGAGCAGCGAAGGTACAATGGCAGATCCACAGAAGACACAGGCCATTACAGAATTTCCTACGCCTACAACCGTTCAGCAGCTTTATAGATTCCTGGGAATGGTAAACCAATTAGCAAAGTTTCTACTTAACTTAGCACAGATAACTGAACCACTGATACAACTTCTTAAAAAACAGCAAGCGTGCTGTTGGAATTCCCACAAGAACAAGCAATCCAGAGGATTAAAAAGATGCTTATACCATCAGACATCTTGGCACACTACAACCCTACACTACCTACAACGATAGCAAGAGATGCCTCCTCAACTGGGCTAGGGGCAGTTCTTTTTCAGGAGCAACCTGATGGTTCCCATAGAGAACCAAAGAGACATGGTATGCGGTCATAGAAAAGGAAGTGCTAGCTGTCATATGGGCATGTGGAACATTTTCTGACTACATAATTGGATTGAGTGTCGTCAATGAGACAGACCATAAACCTTTGGTATCTTTGTTAGACAAAAAGGAGATTCCGAAAATGCCTCCACGAATACAAAGATTTTGTTTAAGGTTGATGAGATATATATATGAGACAGTATACGTCCAAGGAAAGTTGCAAACGCCAGTCAATGTGCTATCTAGGGCGATGGTAGACTATCCAACATAGCAAGATGTGAATTTTGTATGCGAGGTAGAATCATATTCGCAACGAACAGCACAAAATTGGCTAGCAAGCACACAGAAGTTGCAAGAAATACGTCAAACCCAAAAAAGCGATGAAGAATGCATTTGCATAAGGCAGTATTGCACGCAAGGGTGGCCACAGGTGTCCAGGTGGGAGAACAATGAAAACATTCTATGCAGTATAGGAAATACTTTACCATTATCGGCGGCTTGTTAGTTTACAATGACAGACTAGTCATTCCTAGTTCACTGAGATCAGAGATCTTAGATCGTCTACACCTCGGCCATTGAAAATGACCAGGTGCAGAGAGAGAGCACAATCTTCAGTATGGTGGCCTGGGATATTTAAGGACATAGAGAACATGACCCAGAACTGTCAGATTTGCGTGATACAGAGACCAGAACAGTATGAACCTCGGTTAACTATTCAATTTCCAACCAAACCTTGGTAAAAGCTAGGTATGGATTTATTCATGTTCAGTGGGAAGTCATACATAATCATCATTGATTACTTCTCAAGGTGGATATAAGTGAGAAGATTGTATTCTATGACAACAGACACACTTATCTGAATTCTTCAAGATATCTTTGTGACACATGACATCCCTGATGAAATGTTGTCAGACGAAGGATCACAGTTTGCAAATGAATGTTTTACTCAGTTGGTGACGAACATCTCACAAGGTCACTGAGATATCCACAGTTGAATGGTGAGGTGGAAAGTTGTCACTCCTCCTAACAGATTAAATCTGTGAAGTCAGAGACAGGGAGGAAGAGAGAGTAGTAGATAAGTCAAGTATGTACATATGTTTGAGAAAATGTTAGATAAAGACTTGCGGGGAGATGTAGTCTAAGGATGTAAAGGATTAATGCTGAAGTCAGTGAGAGCAGCCCCACCCACTGTAAGGGTGATGATGTAACCGCCACAGGAGCTTAGGCTTAGGAGACGAAGAGGTAGCAGCATGAAGGATGCTAGCTTAGGAGGCTTGTTGATAGTGTATATAGTATTATGTAAATAATAAAGAGTTCTTAGTTGATCTTACCCTGAGTCTGAGACTTTCTCCAGAATGCCCCAGCTGTGCTGCAAAATACCACAACAGGGTCGAGAAATACAGGGTGTATGAGACCCATGCAAGGTGACCTGTGGGCTTGCTGTCAATGTCAATGCAGATTTGACCCTGCCTTGGCAACTGAGCTTTTGACAATTCTCTCGGTGGAGTCCCTGATGGACCTCAGAGCCCAACCTTGCTGATGGCCCACTCTCTATTCCAGCAGCATGGCCGAACAACCACATCACACAGCTGTTTGATAACCCAATACAGCCCCTGCACACCCACACCGCACCCTTGCAGAGCCCACAGCAACACAGTCCGACAATGGCCTCTGAACCGCCCCCCACCCCCACCCCTATGCAGCAATGCTCAGGACAGATGTCCCATCACGGCAATGGAACAGAGTGTGTGTTGACGGGGAAGTGTGATGTGAGAAGGGGGATAAGGTATGAGGACACCGTCATCTTCAATGGTTTCAGCCCCGCCGCTGGCCACGACCTCAGAAATGGCTGCCACATTACTGGTCAGTACCATATCCTCCTTGTGGGGGGGTGTCAGGATATGCAGGTGTTTGTGTCCACTCTGATTAGTTCCTCCTGCTTCCGATTGTGCGTCACCTTATCCTGCAAGAGAGAGGGAAGTGTGACAGTGACTGTCGTGCAATCTGGGTGATGTGGTTGTCATGATTGAATAGCTGGCAGTGTGTATGAGCTGTGAGATGTGGGTGAGAGGCTTGCAGCAGTGCTAAGTGTGTGAGGGTGAAGTGAAGCATATAAATGTTAGATCTGAGTCCTGACTGAAGAAATTGTTGGTAGCTGAGAGATGGGGGTGTGGTGATTTGAGCAGTGTCTGAGGCTAGTGGTGCAGCCGGTAGGATAACGTACTCGTGTGAGGTCATTGAACTTCTTGCAGCACTGCATCCAGATCTTCAAAGCTTGACTTCCGGCCTCAACCTCCACAGATGAATTAGTTGTATTGCTATACTTTTTTATAGGTGGACGTTTAACATTTTATTTGATTTTTGAGTTAGTCCAATTCCTTGCAAGTCTAATGTGCCAACTATTTTGTGTCACATTGAAATTCTCTTTGGACTGCTGATACCTATCTTGTTATTGATTAATATTATTTTAAAGACTTGAAGTACATGGGAAATGATTTTGGGTTCTATAGCTTGTAGGTGAGGTATACTAGTGATTTATGCTGAGTGGCTTGTGGCTCGGCTGAACAGTTGCAGAACTTTAAAAAAATTCATTCTCAGGATGTGGGCGTCGTGGACAAGGCTGCCATTGGTTGCCCATCCCGAGATGCCCTGATGAGGTGGTTATTAGTGTTCTTCTTGGATTGCTGCGTGTAGCAGCTTGGTACAACCACTTCAGAGGGCAGTTAGGAGTCAACCACGTTCCCTCTTCAAACCATTGGGAGGCGAGTAATATAATGTTTTATATAGATCTGGCTGGACCACATAAAGTACTATTGGCTCCTGCTCTCGTCTGCTAAAACTGCTCACTATTCCAGGATCATCCTGGATTGCAAAGATAACCCCGGTTTCTTTTCTGTACTGCAAAGTGTCTTCTTAAACCCCTCTGCCCCGTCCCTCCACCCTTACCTCCAACAATAAGTGTAAGGAGCTCATGAACCTCTTTATCACTAAGATTGAGACCATGTGATCAAACACCTCTGCGCATCCCTCCCTTCCACTAGCCCACCGGGCCAAGCTTCCTCTAAAGTTCCCCTCTGCCCTCGCCCTGAACTCACAACCTACTCTAGTTTCTCTCTTGTCTTCCCTCATGCGCTCTCTGACCTCATCTTGTCCATGAGATCTACTTCCTGGTCCCCATGTTTGTCGATATTGTTAATGGTTCTCTCTCTGCAGCTGTTGTTTCTCTCCTTTAAATTTGGCATCATCAGCTCTCTCAAAAAACCAACCCTTGACTCGCATCTTCCTTGCAAACCACTTCCCTGTCTTCAACCTCCCTTCCCTCTCCAAAGTCCTTGAACATGTTGTCGCCTCCCAAAACAAATACTTTCACATCTTTCCCGGAACTCCATGTTTGAATTCCTCCTATCAGATTTCCGCCCCTGCCAAAGTACCGAATTGGCTCTTTTCAAAGTCACAAATGACATTCTATGTGACTGTGACAAAGGTAAACCATCCTTCCTCACCCTTCTTGAATTGTCTGCAGCCTTTGACATGGTTGACCAAACCATCCTCCTCCAATAACTTTCCACTGGCATCCAGCAGGCTGGGTCTGCTCTCACCTGGTTCCATTCTTATCTATCTAATTGTAGCCAAAGTGTTATTTGCTATGGCTTCTTTTCCTGCTCCTGACCCATTATCACTGGTGTCCCCCGAGGATCTATCCTTGGTCCCGTCCTATTTTTCATCTACATGCTGCCCCTTGATACCATCATCCAAAAGCACAGCACTAGTTTTCACATGTATGCTGATCAGACCCAGCTCTACTTCACCACCACCTCCATCAGCTCCTCTACTGTTGCTAAATTATCAGATTGCTTATCTGACATCCAATACGCGGTGAGCAAAAATTTCCTCCAGTTAAATATTGAGAAGACTGAAGCCAAATGTTTTTGGTCCCCACCCCAAACACCGTTCCCGAGCTACCAACTCCTGGCAACACCATTCTCCCTGGCAACAGTCTGAGACTAAAGCAGTCTGTTCACAACATTGGTGTCATATTTGACTCCGAGGTGAGCTCCGACCAGGTATTTATTCTCACTGTCACTGAGACTGCCTAATTCCACTTCCATAACATTGCCCGACTTTGCTCCTGTCTTGATTCATCTGCTGCTGAAATCCTCATGCCGTTTTTACCTCTTAACTTGATTATTCCAACTGCTGGTTGATCACCCACATTCTACCCTCCATAAACTTGAGTTCATCCAAAACTCTGCTGCCCATGTCCTTAACTTGCATCAGGTCCCATTGACCTATCATCCCTGTGCTCGTTGACTTACATTGGCTCCCGGTCAATCAACATCTTGATTTTAAAATTCTCATCCTTGTTTTCAAATCCCTCCACGGCCCTGCTCCTCCCTACCTCTGTAACTTCCTCCAGCCCCATAACCCTCTGAGATATCTGCACTTTGGAGATTGCTGGGAGTGATGACATCTTAAAGGAGTGCAAGGGTCAAGGGACTGCAAAGGAGGGAACAGCATTGAGTTGAAATGCAGTCGTTATAGGAGATCCCATGGTTAAGGGAGCAGACAGGCGCTTCTGTAACCGTCATTGTGAGCCTGCATGGTGTGTTGCCTCCCCGGTACCATGGTAAAGGACATCACAGAGAGTGTGCAGAATATTCTGCACGGGGAAGGAGTGAGCCAAAAGTTGTGCTGCATGTCGGTACCAATGACATAGAGAGGGTAAGTAATGAGGGCCCACGATCATATAGTCAGGATCTAGGGAGGAAGTTAAAAAGTAGGACCTCAAAGGTAGTAATCTTTGGATTACTCTCAGTGCCACACACTAGTGAGAGTAGAAATAGGAAGATAGGGAGGATTAATGTCTGCTTGAGGCATGCTTCAGATTCTTGGGGCACCGGGACCAGTCTGGGGCAGGAGGCACCTATTGAAAGGAGATGGGTTGCACCTCAACGGAACTGGGACCAATATCCTCACGGGAGGTTCACTTGTGTCATTGGGGTGGGTTTAAACTAAATTGGCAGGGGGATGGGCACCAGTATATAGAAGTAGAAAAGAGGAATAAAGTGCACCAAGTGAGAGTGTTGGATAGTACTCGAGAAGGGAGTATTGCCATATTAGATAGGAGCAGAATAAGAAGGACTTTTAGGAATACTAAAACAGGTTTACAATGCATATATGCAAATGCATAAAGTGTGGTGATTAAAGTTGGTAAGCTCCAAGCACAAATAGCCATATGGAAATATGATGTAGTGGCAATAATGGAAATGTGGCTTAAAAATGGTGAGGACTGGCGCTAAATATTCAAGGATACAAAGTGTTCAGAAAAGATAGGGAAGGAAAAAATGGAGGTGGGGTGGAGGACATTGTAGTGTTGGAAAGAGAGGATATCCTTGACGGGCAAGGACAGGATCCATTTGGTTAAAATTAACAAGTAAAAAGGGGATGATCATGCTTCTGGGGATAATGTATAGGCCTCCAAATAGTGAGAGAGAGATGGAGGAGCAAATCTGCAGTGAAATCACAGAAATGTGCAAGAACTATAGAGTGGTGATACTGGGGGACTTTAATTACCCAAATATGGACTGGGATAATGTTAGAATAAAGGGAAAGGAGGAGGAGGAATTTCTGAAATGTGTGTCTTGACCAGTATGTTCTCGGTTCAGCTAGGAAGGAGGCATTGCTGGATCTGATGCTGGGAATGAGGTGGGCCAAGTGGACCAAGTGTCTGTTGGGGAACACTTGGGTAAGAGTGATAATTGTATCATAAGATTTAGATTAGTAATGAAGAAGAGCAAGGAACAATCTGAAGTAGAACATCAAATTGGAAGAGGACTAACTTTAATGGGATGAGAATGGACCTCACCAGGGTGAAATGGAACCAACGACTGACAGGAAGATCTCCAACGGAATAATCGTTGATCTTTAAGGAGGAGATGCTTCAGGAAAAGACTAGGTCCATTTCAACAGGAGTAAATGATAGGGGAACTAAAGCTATGGCTCCTTGGATGATGAGCGAGATGAGAATATGATGAAACAAAAACAGAGGGTGTATGATGTATGTAAGGTGAATTCTTCAAGTGAGAGCCAGGTCAAATACAATGGGCAGAATTTTATGAGACCTCAAGGGACTGGCAGGGTGGTGGGGAGCCCATAAAATTGAGGGAAGGTGGAGTGCCCGTTGCCTTCCCAATGCCATTGAATTTAGTGTAGGGCGAGGAAGGCTGAGGACGACCTTCCCGCCCGCAGGCCAATTGAGGCCCTTAAGTGGCTAATTAATGGTCACTTATGGGCCTCTTTCCGCCCTTGACATTTACCAGCAGCGGGGGTGGCCTTCCACCATGTAAGGAGGCTGCCCAGTGACTCCTGGTGGCCTCTACGTGGTCTGGTCATTGGGTGCAAGCCATCCGGACCAGGTGACTATCCACGCTAAGCACAGCAGCCTTTCCAGTACCTCCTGCCTCAATTTTCACCCCATTCGTTACCTCTACCATCTCCGCTTCTACCGATATTTTATCACCATCCTCTTCCTTAGCAAACACCAATGCAAAGTACTCATTAAGTATTCAAGTCTTGCCTAGTGCCTTGAAAGATCTATCACCCTCTTTGTTCCTAATATGCCCCACCCTGATTCTTACTAACCGCTTACTATTTACACGCCGGAGAAGATTTTTGGGTTCCCTTTTATGTTGACCGGGGCAGGAGGAGTGCACTGTTTATTCGAGTCCCACTTCTCCACAGGTCACAACATGTTATTTTATATTTTCCCACTTATCGATACAGTCAATCATATACTCTATTTTTCCCAGAATAGAACACACTAACCAGGTTCTTTTAATTAACAACAAAATTATCATTTTATTATAAAACATGACTTAACCAGTAATGAA
Organism: Heterodontus francisci; assembly: GCF_036365525.1. Taxonomy (NCBI): domain Eukaryota; kingdom Metazoa; phylum Chordata; class Chondrichthyes; order Heterodontiformes; family Heterodontidae; genus Heterodontus; species Heterodontus francisci. Next base: position 124,469,861 of record NC_090372.1, on the reverse strand, counting down.
GTAAAACATAAACACACAGATTTTAAATTTTAAAGTTCCTTTTTACCTTAGCCCCTTCACACACACACATATATTGGTTGAATGAAAAAAGTTAAAAGGGATTTTTATAAATTCAGAGCTCTGTTACAGACCAAAAAAAAACATTTGGGCAGATTACTTGCTAATTTTTTGAAGAAAACAGCAGATCAGATATGTTGTTCCAAAACTGTCTAACTTCGGAGTACACATAGGCAGGTCACAGATCTTTTAGAACAGTTCTTTTCAGGCGGCATTGAGAATTAATTTTAGCAGGCTTTCTTCAAAGACAGGAAACAAGATGAATTGACACAGTGGACTTCACAAAGTCTTTCAGAGATTTTCTGGAAAACGAGCTTGGTTGTGGTCTTCTGTCCTTCCTTGACATTTCAGCAGCAGACTTGACTTTATCTCCTTCCAGAAGGTAAAACACACACACACACTGACGTACAACCAGAAAGCTTGTGAGTTTTCTGCCCTTCCAGGTGTGCTCTGCTACTACTGGGCTTATCCAATCAAAGGACGTTTGCCACTTCTCTGTCCCTGTTACCAGTGTTTCTGTTCTATCTTTAACTTGAGTCATGTGACAACCAGTAACATTGTTGCCAATCTGGTTCCCTCAGTGTCCTCTTGATGGCTTTTTAAAAAAAAACTGCTCCAACATTTATTCAGATTAACTATAAATTCCTTTTAAAATATTTTAACAAAAAACAGAATCACTTTCATAACAACTGCCATTCTATTCTCATATTCACTCTTTGTCAATCTTATTTTTCTCTTCACGACCCCTCTCAACTTATTGGGCTGGATTTTATGCAGCTAGTGCGGGTCCTGACGCCAGGCCAAAAAGGTGAGGAGAACCCTGCCTCAGCCATTTGGGGGACACCTTGTTGCATTTTATGGCGCTTGGGCAATTCCAACTGCCTTGCGCCAGGACCCTATCCCTTTAAGGATGGGGATCCCGCCTCCAAGAGCTACAGCCAATCAGAGGGCTGGCAGCTCAGCAGTCCCAGCAGCGCCACCAGGAGCGGGGCTGACTGCTAAAACTGCAGCAGTCACGGGACCAGGAGCAGCCATGGAGCTCTGGACTGCAGCTAGGTGGCGGAGGGCTCACCAGGGTCAGTCAGGCAGGTCCTAGTGAGGGATTGTGGGGGGGGAAGGTAGTTGAGGGTGGGGCTGGGTGGTGGCACAAGTGTGGCCTTTACCACTGGCCACGAGCCACGAGGTCATGCTGCAGCTGTACAAAACTCTGGTGAGGCCGCACCTGGAGTATTGCGTGCAGTTCTGGTCACCGCATTATAGGAAGGATGTGGAAGCTTTGGAAAGGGTGCAGAGGAGATTTACTAGGATGTTGCCTGGTATGGAGGGAAGGTCTTACGAGGAAAGGCTGAGGGACTTGAGGTTGTTTTCGTTGGAGAGAAGGAGGAGGAGAGGTGACTTAATAGAGACATATAAGATAATCAGAGGGTTAGATAGGGTGGATAGTGAGAGTCTTTTTCCTCGGATGGTGATGGCAAACACAAGGGGACATAGCTTTAAGTTGAGGGGTGATAGATATAGGACAGATGTTAGAGGTAGTTTCTTTACTCAGAGAGTAGTAGGGGCGTGGAACGTCCTGCCTGCAACAGTAGTAGACTCGCCAACTTTAAGGGCATTTATGTGGTCATTGGATAGACATATGGATGAAAATGGAATAGTGTAGGTCAGATGGTTTCACAGGTTGGCGCAACATCGAGGGCCGAAGGGCCTGTACTGCGCTGTAATGTTCTAATGTTCTAATGTTCTAAAAGATATTGTAATAGGGAGTAACAATTCAGAATTTGCCAATGATATCAAACTTGGAGTAGTGGCAAACAGTGAGGATGATAGAAATTGACAGTAACAGGACATAGGCTAGAAGAATGGGCAAACAAATGGCGAATTAAATTTAATATGGAGAAGTGTGAAGTGGTGCCTTTTGGTAGAAGGGTTGGGGGAGACCATATAGACTTAAAGGCACAGTTCTAAAGAGTGTGCAGGGACAGGGGGCCTAGGGGTGCATGTGCATTGATCTTTGAAATTGGCCGGACAGTATGAGAGAGTGGTCAGCAAAGCGTGTGGGATCTTGGGCTTCATAAATAGAAGCATTGAGCACAAAAGCAGAGAAGTTGTGTTGAATCTTTATAAAGCTCTGGTTAGGCCACAACCAGAGTATTGCATCCAGTTCTGGTAACCACACTTTAGGAAAGATGTGGGGCGCTTGAGAGGGTGCAGAGAAGATTTTCCAAAATGGTTCCAGTGATGAGGGATTTTAGTCACAAGGTTAAATTGGAGAAGCTGGCATTGTTTTCTTTGGAACAAAGGAGATTGATGAGAGATCTGATAGAGGTGTACAAGATTCTGACAGGTTTGGATGAAGTAGAGAAAAAAAACTCTTCCCATTAGCTGATGACACAAGAATTAGAGGACACAGATTTAAGGTTTTGGGCAAGAGATGCAGGGAGGATATGAGGAAAAACTTCTTTGTACAGCGAGTGGTAATAACCTGGAACTTGCTGCCTATGAGGGTGGTGGAAGCGGAGACAATCAATGATTTCAAAAGGAAACTGGATGGGCACTTGAAGGAAATAAACTTGCAGGGCGAAGAGGAATGGGACTGACTGAATTGCTTTTAAGAGAGCTGGCAGAGACTTGAAGGGCCAAATGGCCTCTTTCAATGCCGTAAATATGACTCATTTAGTTCTGGTCTGAACATCCCTGATTTTAATTGTACCATTGGTGCTTGTGCCTTCAGTTGCCTAGAACCTAAACATTGGAATATCCTCCCTACACCTCTCTGCCTCTCTACCTTGCTTTCCTTCTTGAAGATGCTCCTTAAAGCCTAACTGTTTGGCCAAGTTTTTGGTCATCTGGCCTAATATCTCCTCATGTGGTTCAGTGTCATATTTTGGGCAAATCAAATTAGTCACAATGCCGGAGAGGAGGAATTCTTGGAGTGTATACGGGATGGTTTTCTGGACCAATACGTTGAGGAACCAACTAGAGAACAGGCCATCCTAGACTGGGTATTGTGTAATGAGAGAGGAATAATTGACAATCTAGTGGTGCGAGACCTCTTGGGGACGAGCCACCATAATATGATAGAATTCTTCATCAAGATGGAGAGTGACGTAGTTTATTCTGAGACTAGGGTCCTGAATCTTAGTAAAGGAAATTACGAAGGTATGAGGCGTGAGTTGGCCATGACAGATTAGGCAACGTTATTTAAAGGGATGATGATGGATAGGCAATGGCAAACATTTAAAGAGCACATGGATGAACTGCAACAATTGTTTATCCCTGTCTGGCGCAAAAGTAAAACGGGAAAGGTAGCCAAACCATGGCTTACAAGGGATAGCATTAGATCCAAGGAAGAGGCATATAAATTTGCCAGGAAAAACAACAGACCTGAGGATTGGGAGCAGTTTAGAATTCAGCAAAGGAGGACCAAAGGATTGATTAAGAAGGGGAAAATAGAGTATGAGAGCAAGTTTGCGGGGAACATAAAAACTGACTGTAAAAGTTTCTATAGGTATGTGAAGAGAAAAAGATTGGTGAAGACAAATGTAGGTCCCTTACAGTCAGAAAGAGGGGAATTTATTATGGGGAACAAAGAAATGGCTGACCAACTAAATGCATACTTTGGTTCTGTCTTCACAAAGGAGGACACAAATATCATACCAGCAATGTTGGGGAACACAGGGCATAGTGAGAGACAGCAACTGAAAGAAATCAGTATTAGGAGAGAAATGGTGTTGGGGAAATTGAGGGTATTGATAGGCCAATAAATCCACAGGGCATGATGGTATGCATCCCAGAGTACTTAAGGAAGTGGCCCTTGAAATAGTGGATGCATTGGTGATCATCTTCCAAGATTCTATAGACTCTGGAACAGTTCCTACAGATTGGAGGGTAGCTAATGAAACCCCACTATTTAAAAAGGGAGGTAGAGAGAAAGCAGGGAATTATAGACCAGTCAGCCTGATGTCGGTAGTAGGGAAAATTTTAGAGTCCATTATCAAAGATTTTATAGCAGAGCACTTAGAGAACAGTGGTAGAATCGGGCAGAGTCAGCATGGATTTACGAAAGGGAAATCATGCTTGACAAATCTACTAGAATTCTTCGAGGATGTAACTAGTAGAGTTGATGAGGGGGAACCAGTGGATGTGGTTTATTTGGACTTTGAGAAGGCTTTCGACAAAGTCCCACATAAGAGATTAGCATGTAAAATTAAAGCGCATGGGATTGGGGGTAGTGTATTGCGATGGATAGAAAATTGGTTGGCAGACAGGAAACAAAGAGTAGGGATAAACGGGTCTTTTTTGGAGTAGTTCTCTTCAGGCGACGTTGAAGATTAGTCTGGCAGGCTTTCCAGGAGAAATGCGGCATCAGGGTTTTTGCTATTACACACTGGATTCTCAGGGTTTCTCAGAGAGGTGGAGAAAGGATGAACTGGTGTCTTCTGTCTTAGCAGGCTGACCCCTAACTGACTCAAAACAATGTCCAAAACTAAACCAACTCTTGATCACCATAAATCTTGACATGTCACTTCTCTGTAAACAACTCCCCCTAGTCACCAAGGCTTTTGCTGTTTACTTAGCTGAAGACATGTGACTTCCGGTAAGCATGTTTCTAAACCAAATCCCAAAGTCCTTCCAGTCACCTTTTTTTGAAAAAAGCCAAAGTCCAGCATCTATGTAAACTTTTCAGTCCTCCAAAGGAATCCATTTCCACAATTTAAAAACAAGAGTCCTCACAAAATATTAGAAAATGGAAGTACTTTCATAACAGTGTCCTTGTGCGTGAATCGCAAAAAGTTAGCATGCAGGTATCGCAAATAATTAGGAAAGCTAATAGAATACTATCGTTTATTGTGAGGGGAATTGAATACAAAAGTAAGGAGGCTACATTTCAGTTATACAGGGTATTGGTGAGACCACATCTGGAGTACTGTGTACAGTACTGGTCTCCTTATTTAAGGAAGGATGTAAATACATTGGAAGCAGTTCAGAGAAGGTTTACTGGATTAATACCTGGAAGGGGCAGGTTGTCTTATGAGAAAAGGTTGGACAGGCTAGACTTGTATCTGCAGGAGTTTAGAAGAGTAAGAGGCGACTTGATTGAAACATATAAGATTCTGAGGGGTGGATGTGGAAAGGATGTTTCCTCTTGTGGGCGGATTTAGAGCTAGGGGTCACTGTTTAAAAATAAGGGGTCGCCCATTTAAGATAGAGATGAGGAAAAATCTTTTCTCTCGGAAGGTCTTGAGTCTTTGGAATTCTCTTCCTCAAAAGGCGATGGAAGCAGAGTCTTTGAATATTTGAATATTTTTAACGCAGAATTAGATAGATTCTTGATAAGCAAGGGAGTGAAAGGTTATTGGGGGTAGGTGGGAATGTGGAGTTGAGGTTACAATTAGCTCAGCCATGATCTTGTTGACTGGCGGAGCAGGCTCGAGGGGCCAAGTGGCCTACTCCTGCTCCTAATTCGTATGTTCGTATGTATGTTGTTGCTCTTCTAAAACTATATCCTCTCCATCACAAAGGCCATATGCTTCCATCTTTGTAACATTGCCCATCTGCACCCCTGCCTCACCACATCTGCTGGTAAAACCCTCTTCTGTGCCTTTTGTCACCTCCAGAGTTGACTATTCCAGTGGCTACTGATCATCCTCACATCCTGCAAAGTTCATAATCTAGAACTCATCCAAAACTCTGCAATCCCTATCCTAACTCAAACCAAGTCCTGCTCACCCAACCACTTGTGCTCATTAACCTACGTTTGCTCCCAGTCTACTAACGCTCGGATTTAAAATTCTAATCTTTGAGTTCTAATCCCTTCATGGCCTCACCTTTCTGTTCTGCAACGTTCTCGAGCCCTACAAACCTCCAAGAACTCTGCATTCCTAATTTCTGGCCTCTTGTCTATTCCCCACTTCCTTCACCCCATCATTGGTGACCACACTTTCAAACATTTAGGCCCTAAGTTCTGGATTTCCCTCCCAAAACCTCTGCCTCGCCACCTCTTTTCCCTCCTTTAAGATCCTCCATAAAATTTCCCTCTTTGACTAAGCTATTAGTTATTCATTTCTCCTTTGACTTGGTGACAGATTATGTTTCTGCAAAGTGCCTTGGGATATTTTTCAATATTAAGGAGCTATGTAACTGCAAGTTGTTGTTTCACAAAATGGGAAAAATGATTAAATTACACACTTTCCTCAAGATATTAGTTGATATTGTACTCAATAGTAATTGCCAAATTCTTTGATGCTTTACTTTTCCAATTAATTCTAAATAAGCTCTTGTCACCTGGAAAAATATCTGGTTTATGTGTAATGTTCACCAATTTGATGCAAGTGTAAACTGGAGGACTAGCTTCTGCTGCAAACAGGCTAATTGCTGATATTGATGGTCACACAATTCTGCAAGGGCAAATTTTCGTAAAAGGGATAACTTCTTGGTTGTTGTGGACATTGTCTGGGAACTGATGTAAATCCACTGAAAGAATAAATGTTCCCAAAATGTAATTCCTAATAATCACAAAGGACTCCAACCCCTCCACTTTAATCATCAATGATTTTAAAACAGTTATGTATCCATCAGTTGACTGTCAGGAATGAGATGTATAATTTTACTTGACTTCACTCTAGATCCAAAATTGGTAGATCTAACCTAACTACATCTATTTATCTTTGCTGTTGGTGACCCCCCACTACTTTAAGACAATACACTTTTATGGAGGCTTATGGTGCCTCTGACACCAATTGTTTACAAGAATACCTCTACTGGCATTTGTGGTGTTGTAGGCAGATTTGTAAAGTAAATGGGGTATTAAAGTTTGCTATTGTTTCTGACCTAAAAGTCAACAGCCGGACTTTTGTGCACCCTAATGAGCGGGATGGTGGTGGGAGGGTGGGGGGGCGGTGGCGTAAAATGGAGCGGGAGGCTCCGGGAGGCTTTCCCAACTCGCCTCTGCCGCCCTTTACATAGGGCAAGGGTTGGGGGAGGGGGTGGCGAAAAACGTCTCGCCTGCCCCAGGCCAATCAAGGCCCTTAAGTGACCTTAAGTGGCTCATCAGGCACAGGATCATAGAGTCATAGAGAGATACAGCATCGAAACAGGCCCTTCGGCCCAACAAGTCCACGTCGACCATCAACCACCCATTTATACTAATCCTACATTAATCCCATTTTCTGTCTCACATCCTCACCTTCTCTCAATTCTCCTACCACCTACCTACAGTAGGGGCAATTTTTTACATCGGCCAATTTACCTATCAACCCGCAACCCGCATGTGGGAGGAAACCAGAGCACCCGGAGGAAACCCACGTGGTTACAGGGAGAACTTGCAAACTCCGCACAGGTAGTACCCAGAACCGAACCCGGGTCGCCCCCGCTACCCCAACCACCCTCAGCACCCAACACGCCCCCCCTTCCCCCCCGACCGACCACCCATGCCTCGCCGGGGTTACCGCCAGCGAGGCAACCAAAACTTACCTTGCCTTCCGGCTCCACATCTTCTATTTTCATCTGAGCTGCAGTCCCAGCAGTGGCCACCACTCCCGGTGGCGCTGCTGGGACTAAGAGTTGCTGGCCCGCTGATTGGTCGGCAGCTCAATGAGGTGGGGCTTCCTACCTCAAGGGTGTGCAAGTCCTGCCTCGGCACAATTAAAGCGCGGGGACCTGTAAAATACGGAACCAATCCCCAGGCGAGGCGGCAGCTCCCGTCTGCCCAGTGTGACATTCCGGCCAATGCCTTTACTGGATTTTGGCATAAAGAGCAGCCTTTTGTCTGAAGTTTGCAAAACAGCTGCCGAGTGCTTATGCAGCTGATATTAGTGTGTTTTGTATATCTTAGTAAATATAGAAATAGCTTGTAGGTTTTTTTTGTTCGTAACTTCTATTGAAAATGAAATATTGTAAATGTTCATTTTAATAATACATATTAATTGTTGGAGGGAGCAGTACATATTACGAAGGCACTGTCATCAGAACATGCTGAATTAAGATTTAGTGGGTTTTGAGTGAAAAAGTGAAAGGAAAGAACTTAATGAATCTCACCCCTTCTTTTGTCTTCGGCCTTCTTGATCTTTCTAGACCCCCTGCCTCTAACCCCTTGTCTTTGCTCAATTTTATTTCATTGAGAATTGCTACCATAATCATAAGTTTCTCTACTCCCCTTACTGATTTTAATCTAGCCCTCTCTGAATTTGTACCTGTCATTCTCTCACATCCAACCCTGACATCATTATCAAAACTCTCGACAAAGGATGCTGTGCCACTTTAACAATTACAGGTTCTCTGACCCCAGTTGTCTCCTTTTCCCCATGAATAAATAATCCCTATATGTAGATCCATCCTTCACTGGAATGATTCCTTCAACTGCAACTGATAAAGTCCTCATTCACCACCACTCACCTGTGCCTGACTGAAGTTGTTGTCATCCTGAACAACTTTTCCTTCAACTTTACTTATTTCCTCCAGATAAATGTCACCATGGGAACCCACAACGGTCCCAATTATGCCTTTTAGTAGGATATGTGGAACACTCGTTTTAATTCTGCTCAGGCCTCTCCCTGTCCTATTGCTCTGTTATATTGATGACACCGTGGGTGCTGGTTCTTACTCTGATGTTGCACATTTCAATTCATCCATTGCTCATCATTAAAAGGTTCATTTTATGACGTCTCTTTTTTCTCTCTCTCTCTCACTCTGGAGTGAAATTCAAATTTGGCAGCACCGCAAAATGGATGGTAGCTAATTGGTTGGCTGCTGTACACCCCCTCTGATTTTCCTTTTCATTGATTTCAACACTTCTTCATCATTGACCTTTGTTGGGGTTCCAGCCAACTTCAATGCAAACGCAGGAAATGTACCTCATTTTTTTTCTTCGGCACTTTGCAGCTCTCTGTTCTGAATGTTGACTAGTAACTTCAGAACATTTTCTTTTCAGCCGGGAGCTTAGGAGAAATGGGATGGAGCTGTCACCATCTAGAGGGAAGGAGAGATATTTGATGCTTTGTGTGTAGAACTTCATCAGAATACACCTCTGGCAGTGGGTTCTGCACCAGGCGGCATTGGTCTTTTACTCTTTTTGGGATTGGTGGGCCTACTGTATTTTCAAAATTGCTTGTTTTATTTTAAGCTTCCTGCATATTTTTAAAATCTCACTTCCTGGCCCCTCTGCTTGCCTTTTTTCCCATGGCGATTTCCTATGCTTTTTAACCATCTTAGTACACATTCTTTTCCTCTTACACCTTTTCTTTATTTCACTAAGGTGGCTTTTACACCCTCCAACATTTTACCGATTTTCTACTAAGCAGTTTACAGGTCCTCACCCATTAACTGCTCCTTATGATTGGCTTACCTGCTACATTTCCCTCCCCTACTTTTACTTTTTTCTCCTCTTCCACATAAGGGCTTGACATAAAAACAAGAAATGCTGGAACCACTAAGGGCTTGAATATCTTTCCATTTTCATTCTGAGCATGGATTATATAACTGAAGTGTTAACCTGTCGTTTTACAGGTACTTACTGACCTGCTTTGTATCTTTCACAGATTTCAGATTCTCTTGTTTCAGGTTCTCAGCATTTGCGCTTTTTTCATTTTATCTGTGCATAATGTACTGAGAAAGAAGTCCCTTTCTTGGTGTTCTAGATACAGAGCGTTAGATAGACATTTTGTACTCAGATACCCATAAGGTATGTGAAAATGTAGTCAGGAAAGAAAGGAAAAGGTACTGCAACATTCCAAGATTCAAGTCTTATAAACAGGTTTTGTGACTGACATCATTTCAGTCTTTACTTATCCACACTAATTTTGCAATTAATCATTATAATTTATATTCAGAAGAAGGAATTTTCCTCCACACAAGATCAGGTGGCAGGTTGTTCAACCTTGCCCGTCTAAGAGCGAAGACCAAAGTACGGAAAGTCCTCATCAGGGAACTTCTCTTTGCTGACGATGCTGCATTAACATCTCACACTGGAGAGTGTCTGCAGAGTCTCATCGACAGGTTTGCGGCTGCCTGCAACGAATTTGGCCTAACCATCAGCCTCAAGAAAACGAACATCATGGGACAGGACGTCAGAAATGCTCCATCCATCAATATTGGCGACCACGCTCTGGAAGTGGTTCAAGAGTTCACCTACCTAGGCTCAACTATCACCAGTAACCTGTCTCTAGATGCAGAAATCAACAAGCGCATGGGAAAGGCTTCCACTGCTATGTCCAGACTGGCCAAGAGAGTGTGGGAAAATGGCGCACTGACACGGAACACAAATGTCTGAGTGTATCAAGCCTGTGTCCTCAGTACCTTGCTCTACGGCAGCGAGGCCTGACAACGTATGTCAGCCAACAGCGATGTCTCAATTCATTCCATCTTCGCTGCCTCCGGAGAATCCTTGGCATCAGATGGCAGGACCGCATCTCCAACACAGAAGTCCTCGCGGCGGCCAACATCCCCAGCTTATACACACTACTGAGTCAGCAGCGCTTGAGATGGCTTGGCCATGTGAGCCGCATGGAAGATGGCAGGATCCCCAAGGACACATTGTACAGCGAACTCACCACTGATATCAGACCCACCGGCTGTCCATGTCTCCGCTTTAAAGACGTCTGCAAATGCGACATGAAGTCCTGTGACATTGATCACAAGTCGTGGGAGTCAGTTGCCAGCGATTGCCAGAGCTGGCGGGCAGCCATAAAGGCGGGGCTAAAGTTTGGTGAGTCGAAGAGACATAGCAGTTGGCAGGAAAAAAGACAGAAGCGCAAGTGGAGAGCCAACTGTGTAACAGCCCCGACAACCAATTTTTTCTGCAGCACCTGTGGAAGAGTCTGTCACTCTAGTATTGGCCTTTATAGCCACTCCAGGCGCTGCTCCACAAACCACTGACCACCTCCAGGCGCTTACCCATTGTCTCTCGAGACAAGGAGGCCAAAGAAGAAGAAGAAGAAGAAGATATTCTGATATCAGTAGTCTTGCGATTCTACCTCCGCTATCCTTTTTACTGTTTATAATCAGTACAATTTCAACTCTTCTTTTAACTGTCTTTATTATTGTCCTTGTTTACCTGAGGCTGCATTGTAAAAATAATGGGTGGTGGTGTCTGAGTAAAAGGATATATCTTTATCTAGGGATTTAGCTGACCTCTATAAACCACACAAGCTTTGCTGCCATGGATTTATCATCTGAATCCTTCAGATAAATCACTGTTTACCACTGAACTTCTGAATATAATTGAGACACAGTTATTACATAATGAGTAATATATCATTCTGACTGGATTGCATGTGAGCTAAAGCAATGCAACATTAATTGACTTAGTTAGCTAGGGATAACTAATCTTTAAATTGATGTATGAGTAGTCTCGTGGATGGCGATCACGAGCGCAGCACCAGCCTGGAGGACGCCGACATCGAGGAGGCTGTGCAGGCTGTGGGCTGGCCTGCTCACCAGGGGATGCGCGCAGGCAGCTCAAACTCCTGCTGCTCGTTTAATGCCGGAGCCACTACGGGGTCGCACGGGAGCCGGAGCTGGAGCCGCAGTGCCCAGACTGGGGCGATGATGAGCGAATGCCAAAGGCCCAGCGAGGCCTCGGCCCCCCCGCTGGTCTCATACTGGAAATTCTTGATCAAATCCGAAGAGATGAAGCTACACGTCGCGGCCGGCCATAGCACTGACCCCCCCACCCCCTCCCCGCCTCGCACCACCTTGCCCACCACCCCTTCCTCCCTCACACCCTCTTCCCCCCGCACCCGCTTCCCCCCGCATCCCCTTCCCCCCACTCCCTACCTCCTCGCACCCCCTCCCCTTTCCCTCTCCCTCCATGAAATCGCACAGTTTACTTGTTAGGGCCCCTGCTCAGGGATAGGAGCTAACAACCCCACTGCCTTGTGGACGTCTCGGGAGAGACCAAGGCTAAGGGAGTAAACCCTAACAGAAAATCCGGAGAGGAACCCCTAAGGCGGTCATGCGTCACCTTTGGCATGTTTCCGGCAGTTCCTGCGGCCATACAGTCGCCGTATCAGACCCACCGGCCGTCCATGTCTCCGCTTTAAAGACGTCTGCAAACGCGACATGAAATCCTGTGACATTGATCACAAGTCGTGGGAGTCAGTTGCCAGCGTTTGCCAGATCTGGCGGGCAGCCATAAAGGCAGGGCTAAAGTGTGGCGAGTCGAAGAGACATAGCAGTTGGCAGGAAAAAAGAAAGAAGCGCAAGGGGAGAGCCAACTGTGTAACAGCCCCGACAAACAAATTTTTCTGCAGCACCTGTGGAAGAGCCTGTCACTCTAGAATTGGCCTTTATAGCCACTACAGGCGCTGCTCCACACACCACTGACCACCTCCAGCGGCTTACCCATGGTCTCTCGAGATAAGGAGGTCAAAGAAGAAGAAGGTAGTCACTTATGTGCTGAGGAATGGACCATTGTTTTACATTTTGTACCCAGTGTCAGCATCAAATATTCTCAGGTTACGTACAAAGCAGAGCAGATGTAGAGTCAAATTCCTTTTATTCTGCCCAAATAATATGCTTTAACTATTGAACTCAAAAGAATTGCCTCGGTTCCCTGGAGTATAATAATATAACAATAAACTGTAAATTTTTTGACAATGTGAAACTCAGTGCACAGTGACCAGATGAGCTCACATTGTGAGAATACTAGCTCTACTGTTTAGAAGTGGGGCTGAGAGCACTGGTCTGCGCTGAAACTAATGCAGCTGGTCAGGAGGCCAGGAAGGTATTACGAAAATATAATGTTTTATTTTTATTTTATACTTGTAAATTTATAGTGGGTTTCTCATGGTCAATTGATGCATAACATTTTTTATATGCAACATGATGACGGGGCTGGGAAAGAGAATTCAGAAACTTGCTCCACAGAACTACCTAGTGGCCAGTGCATGCAATTACGGTGTTAAAATTGGCATGGAAAATCTGAATGGGAAATGTTGACATATCGGGATGAATTTTGTGGCAAGAGCTGAGGTTCAGTAGCGGCTGGCTGATTAACTGCTGGAAGGTGGAGGAGCTTTCTGCTCAGGCAGCGGTGGCGGTAGCAGTGGCGTGAGGTCATGCTGCTGGAAGTGCTGCGCCATATTTAATAGGCTGCCACCACTCTCTCTAATCATTCCTCCCACTAAAGCGGCACCAGTTGAAGCCCCGAGGAAGAAGGTTCTTTGGAGGAATGGCAGAAGGAAGATCCCAGATGCCCCCATGGTTCAGTGATGCCTCCCTGCAAGTTCTCCTCCAGGCTGCTTGGGCAAGGAGAGCGGTCCTCTACCCCCGGGATGGGAGCAAGTCTGGACAGAGATCACAGATGAAGTCTGTAGCCATGGGGTCATCCCTTGAACTTGGCTACAGTGCCGCAAGCGGGTTAATGACCTCATGCAAACCTCCAAGGTGAGTGCACCACACATTGCTTACCTAACAGCCTTTCATGTGAATAGGCATGAAAGTGAGATTGGTAGAAAGGGAATGCCCACCCAGTCACTGGCAATAGCCAGGCAGCAGCATTGGCTGTCAAGAGACATGGCAACCTCTCAGTGAAGGTCCCCAGTCAGTCAGAGATGACTCCTGCACTGCCGCTTCTGAATGGCCACATGCAGGATGCATTCCTGTAGCAGAAGACAATGCTAAAGAAAGGGCCAAGACTGGCAGTGGTGTCCCTTTTCTGGCCATCTTTACGCCTATGGAGGCGGAAGCTCTGGAGCATGGAAGCCAACATGAGGATTATTCCATAGCAGATGCTGAGGCAGGAGTGGAGAGTGAGAGTGAGTGGCCTTAGGGCTAGGCTCAAGAGAGCCTCTGGTGAACATGAGGCATAGTACTCATGGTGATCATGGTTAGAATGAATAAAAACAAGAAATGCTGGGAATATTCAGCAGGTCCGGCAGCATCTGTGGAGAGAGAAGCAGAGTAAATGTTTCAAGTCAGTGACCCTTCATCAGAACTGGCAAATGTTAGAAATGTAATAGGTTTTAAGCAAACAAAGTGGGGGTGGGGGTGGGGCAAGAGATAACAAAAGGCAATTGATAGGACAGAGGGTCACAGAGAATAACTAACCAGAAGATCATGGAGCAAAGGCAAAGGGTGTGTTAGTGGTGTGCTGAAAGGCAAAGCGTTAGTGCAGAGAGGGTGCTAATTGATAGAAAAATGAACAGCCCTGGCCCAAAGCACAAATGTGAAAAAAAAACAGTGGGTAGGCACATGGTAAAAATGATGAAACAAACTAAAATTAAAAAAAAAAAAAATAACTAAAAAGGGGGGCCCATCATGCTCTGAAATTATTGAACTCAATGTTCAGTCTGGCAGGCTGTAACGTGCCTAATCGGTAAATGAAATGCTGTTCCTCGAGCTTGCGTTGATGTTCATTGGAACACTGCAGCAATTCCAAGACAGAGATGTAGGCATGAGAGCAGTGGGGTGTGTGGAAATGTCAAGCGACAGGAAGTTCGGAGTCATACTTTCGGACTGAGCGGAGGTGTTCCGCAAAGCAGTCACCCAATCTGCATTTGGTCTCCGCAATGTAGAGGAGACCACATTGTGAGCAGCGAATACAGTATACTACATTGAAAGAAGTAGAAGTAAATCGCTGCTTCACCTGAAAGGAGTGTTTGGGGCCTTGGATAGTGAGGAGAGAAGAGGTAAAAGTGCAGGTGTTACACCTCCTGCGATTGCATGTGAAGGTGCTGTGGGAAGGGGGCGAGGTGTTGGGGGTAATGGAGGAGTGGACCAGGGTGTCGCGGAGGGAATGATCCCTTCAGAATGCTGATAGGGGAGGGGGAAGGGAAGATGCGTTTGGTAGTGGCATCATGCTGGAGGTGGTGGAAATGGTAGAGGATGATCCTTTGGATGTGGAGGCTGGTGGGATGGAACGTGAGGACAAGGGGAACCCTGTCGCGGTTCTGGGAGGGAGGGGAAGGGGTGAGGGTAGAGGTGCGGGAAATGGGCTGGACATGGTCGAGGGCTCTGTCAACCACAGTGGGGGGGGATTCCTGGAGACAGGAATAGAATCTGAAAAAGACAGAGTAACATGAGCTAAAATACAACTAGAACAAAGGAGATTTGAATTAGAATTCCAAGAAAAAGAAAGCTTTCCAGAGAGAGAAAGAAGAAAGAGAGTCTCGGGAAAGGGAAAAAGAAAGAGCTTTCCAAACGGAGTTAAGGCAGCTCAAATTAACTAGAGAAAGTCTCAATGCATCCAGGGAAGGCACCGCTAGTGAGGGAATGACCCCGAGCTCAGGACCGAGTGCTGAGCTCTTAAAGTTCTCCCAGTTGATACCAAAGTTCAATGAGGGGGATGTGAAAGCAATTTTCATCACTTTTGAAAACAGTTGAAGTAGCCAGTAGACAGCTGGATACTGTTATTGCAGAGCAAACTAACAGGAAATGCCCATGAGCTTTATTCACTGTTGCCTGATGAGAGTTCATCAGATTATGAGATGACTAAAAATGCTATCCTTAGTGCATACGAGCTACTTTGAACTCTCTGAAAGAACAAACTTACATTGTGTTTGAAACAGTTAAGAAATTTGCTTTCGACCGATGGATACGGGCACTTAAGATAGAGTCCACCTATGAATACCTCAGAGAGGTGATTCTCCTCGAGGAGTTCAAAAACTTGATCCCCTTTCCATAAGAAACCACGTGGAGGAACAAAATGTTCCAAGAGCCAGGCAGGCTGATGATAATACACTTATTCACAAGCCCTTGCCCAAAGGGAAACCCTTCCCTAGTCACCTCCAAAAGCCTAAAAAGGATAGAAGGTGGGAGGGTGAGAGGAGAATGAACAACCATGAGCAAGAAAGGAGAGCTGGAAACACAGGGGGCCCTCCTCAGGCCACAAAGGAAGGTGCTGAGGAGTGACACCTGAAAGCTTGTGTGTTTCCATTGTAACAAGGCAGACCACCTTCGAGCTGACTGCTGGAAGTTACGGAGGGTACACCAGTCCAATGCAGGAAAAGGGGCCCTGATGGAAAGCACAGTAGACCAGGCTGTGGCTTTAACTGCAGCAGTAAAACCCAATAAACCTACCGCTGAGAGTGCAGGAAAACTTAACAAAATTCCTGAGAGTTACCAGGATTGTGTGTCCCAAGGAAAAGTGACCCCATATCCTTCGAGTGAGGCGAGTAAGCCCATAGTCATACTCAGGAATACAGGGGCCACCCAATCCCTTCTGCTGGGAAAAGGCATGACCTTTCCTCCAGATAGGGCAATGAATGTTAGAGTGCTAGTAAAGGGTATCGGGGGAAGGTATATGGCCATACCTTTATATCCGGTGCACCTGGAGTGCGACCTTGATTCAGGACCAGTAACCATGGGAATTGTCCTCAGTTTACTTGCTGCTGGGTAATGATCTGATGGGGGTGAAGGTGGTAGCTTCCCCAGTGGTTTTAGAAAGACTGAAAGAGGTCAGGGAGACAGAGCAGTTACAGGAAAAGTTCTCTGGCACTTTTTCTGACTGTGTGGTGACCCGGTCCATGCCAAACAAGTGCCGTCAGAGGAGGCTGAACTGCAGTGCAGCCAGATAACTCTACTGTCTGGTTATCTGAGACCTTTGGGAAGTTAGAGGACTTACAAGAAGGGTTAAACAGGTCTTCCTTGGTCAAGGCTCAGCAAGCCGACCCAGGGTTGAAAAAGCAGACTGCCCAAACTGAAGCTGAAGTAGAGGGAGTTCCATAGTGCTACTAATTAAAGAATGAGGTGCTGATGAGGAAGTGGAGACCTCCTCACAGACCTGCAGACGCAGGTAGTGGTGCTGCTGAGGTACCTTAGGGAAACATCGAGAATAGCACACGAGATTCGAATAGCTGGACATGTTGGTATCAGAAAAACACAAGCCCGCATCAGACAGTATTTTCACTGGCCACAACTCCACAAAGATGTGGTGGAGTTCTTAAGACTTGCCACTCGTGCCAGGTTGTGGGAAAGCCTCAACCTGCAATAAAACCTGCACTGCTAATTCCCATACTGGCTTTTGGGGAACCGTTCAGCAGAGTGATGGTGAATTGTGTGGGGCCCCTGCCAAAGACAAAAGGGGGCTACCAGTATCTTCTCACCATTATAGATGTGGCTACCTGATTTCCAGAGGCTCTCCCTCTAAGAACTGTCTCTGCCAAGGTAGTGGTGAAGGGGCTAACCCAATTCTTCACCCAATATGGGCTATTTGCTGAGATCCAGTCGGATCAGGGCACAAATTTTATGTCCAGTATTTTTCAAAAGGTCATGGGTAATCTGGACATCACCCAACTAAAGTCCTCAGCCTACCACCCACAGCCACAAGGAGCTTTGGAGTAGTACCACCAGCCCCTAAAGACAATGATCAGGGCATACTGCTGAGTACCCTCATGGCTGGGACAAAGGGCTAGAATTTCTTCTGTTTGCGACCAGGGACTCACTCAATGAGTCCACCAGCTTTAGTCTCTTTGAATTAGTTTATGGACACGAGTTGAGGGGTCCTCTAAAACTAATCAAGGAGCGGTTTTTGGGACGCGGAGACGAATATTCCCTGTTAGACTACATCTCCATGTTCCGAGAACAGTTCACGAGAACCTGTGTGGTGGCTCAGGAATGCCTAAAACCTCCCAGACAACTATGAAAAGGCAGGCGGATAAACATGCCAAGGCCAGAACATTTCAGCCCAGAGACCATGTGTAAGTGCTATTACCAATATAGGGAGAACCATTGAAAGCCCTGTTCAGTGGCCTCTAAAGAGTAGGAAAGAGAATTAGCCGGGTGAATTATATAATTGATACCCCAGATCGTAACAAAAAGCAAAGGTTGTGCCACATCAATATGTTAAAATGGTATCACAGCCAGGAAAGGGACAAACAAGCACAAGTCAGTCAGGCAGTCAGGAAAGAGGAGGGCGAGAGGGACAGTGAGGACAAGTTACAGGGAGGCCGGAAGGATTCCCAAATTGAATCTCTTACTGTCCGGTTAGCTAACACTGAAATGTTATGGAAATTAGACACTGTACTCTTTTATTTTCTTTTATTAGTACGGATGTAGTATCCAGTGATATACCTTTGCTGTTAAGTAAACCGTCTATGAAAAAGGTTCGGATGAAATTGGAAATGGAACATGATGAGGCTTTGGGAAATCTGTAGCTTTGCAGTTTGCACAGTCGGGACATTATTGTATTCCTTTAGTAAGACCTAACATCTCTAAGCAGGATGTGAAAGAAGTATTAATGGCATCGGGGGTAGGGATTTAAAGGAGAAAAGGCAAAATTATTTCAAAACTACATCGACAGTTTGCACATCCATCTTGTCATAGTTTGAAGATTCTGTTAAAAGATGCAGGGGTAATAGATGATGACTATACTAAACTTATCGAAGATATCAGTGAAAAATGTGATATCTGTAAAAAAATACAGGAGGACGCCATCGCAACCCACAGTGAGTCTGCCATTAACAAGGGACTTTAATGAAACTGTGGCAATGGACTTGAAGGTATGGGATAAAGACAAAAACATTTTTCTTCTACACTTTATAGACTTGGCGACTAGATTCAGTCTGCCGACAGTAATAGTGGATAAGATAATGGAAAGGTGGATAGGAGCGGGACTGCGAGCACCGGCTAGGTTTTCAAATGACAATGGAGGAGAATTTGCCAATGATGAGTTTAGGATTATGTGTGAATATATAAATATTGTAGCAATGCACATGGCAGCAGAAAGTCCTTTTAGTAATGGGATTTGTGAGAGAAATCATGCCGTGATTGACAAAATGCTTCAAAAAATTTTAACCGACCAGCCAAATTGTAAATTGACTACTGCTCTGGCGTGGGCAGTACATGCGAGAAACGCGCTTCAAATGGTTGGGGGCTACAGACCCTATAAATGAGTTTATGGCAGGAATCCGAAAATACCTTCGGTAATGTGGGATCATCCCCCGGCTTTAGAAGGGACTGCAATTAGTTCAGATTTTGCGGAACATTTGAATGCCATGCATGCAGGGAGAAGAGCATTTATTAAGGCGGAGGTTTCAGAAAATATCAGAAGAGCTTTGAGGTATCAGATCAGGCCATAGAAAAGAATTTTGATACAGGGGATATGGTGTATTACAAAAGAGAAGGGCGGAAAGAATGGAGAGGCCCAGGAAAAGTTATACACACTGATGGCAAAACAGTGATTTTACAACATGGCAACCAAACCATTAGAGTACATTCCTCACAGCTTATTGGCACTGATTATACATTGACAGAATCTGAACAAATGATGGACACTGATGATGCACCATGTACTTCGCATGCACATACGTCAGACCTTTGCAAGCAGCAGATTGTGGCAGATAATGGGCTGACTGAGAGTGGACCAAGTGATAGTGAAGATCCAGTTAAGGCCATTTATCCCAAAGGTCAACTACTGAAAATTGGGACTAGAGTGACATATATACCAGAAGGGACTAGTGAATGGAGGGAAACCAGCAATATAGGAAGGGCAGGAAAGGCCACAGGGAAATACAAACATTGGCTGAATGTGCAAGACAAGAGACAGGATTTCAGACTGATAGATTGGCAGAAGGAAGTGAAAATGTTGAAGGCCAGAAAAAGTAGTGTAAGTTCAGATAGTGGGCCTGAAGATGATCATAGTCCAAGGAAAAGGTCAAGAACTTGTGAAAGGAAGTCTGGTTGTAGGAGGGACAGGTCGAGTACTAGTAGTCCAGAGAGGGATGGGAACTCTAGTTGGGGACTTGGTTTCACAAGAGCAAGGACCAGAGAGCAGGCGAGGTGTGCCACAAGCAGTATGAGCCATTACGATAGAGAAGCTCTAGTGGCTACTAACAAGTTAGATGGTAAATTGATAAAGGATGCCAAACAAAAAGAACTTGACAGTTGGAGAGAGATTGGCGTATACACAGAGGTGCCAGATAGAGGACAACCAGCATTGTCCCATAGATGGATCTGTACAGAGAAAGTACTTCCTGATGGTACGTATAAAGTGAGGGCCAGACTTGTAGCTCGGGGATTTGAGGAATGACTAGGTGACCAAGACGTTAGAGTGGACTCCCCAACAGCAGGAAAAGCAAGTTTGAGGATTTTCCTAGCCCTTTTAGTGACACACTCATGGGAATGTAAGTCCATTGACATTAAAGCAGCATTTTTGCTAGAGGAGAAATTTCAAAGGGAAGTATTTTTAAAGCCACTGAAAGAAGCTGGAGATATAGAAGGGAGATTATGGAAGTTAAACAAGTATGTTTATGGGCTAAATGATGTATCCAGGGTGTGGTATTTTTCAGTTAGGTCCATCCTACTAAAAACTGCTTGTATTCAACTAAAAGTGGATCCGGCAATGTTTTATTGGTACTATGAAGAAAAACTAGCAGGCATTTTCTTGATGCATTTGGATCATTTTCTGTGGGGAGGATCTGAGGCATTTGCGGTAGATAAAGTTCTGCAGGAATTTAAAATTGGAAGTCAGGCTGCTGGGGCTTTTAAATATATAGGGTTGAATATTAGGCAGACTAAGTTGGGAGTAACCTTAAATCAACAGTCTTACCTAGAGATTGTTAATAGGATCCCAATAAATCAGGCCAGATCCTAACAAAAGGAAGACTCTGCAACCAAGGAAGAAGTTGACCAGTTAAAGAGCTTAATTGGGCAGTTGAATTGGTTGTGCACACAAACTAGGCCGGATATTTGCTATGATGTGTTAGAATTGAGCACCATGCTGAAACATGCTACTGTTGGGGAAGTGCTGAAAGCAAATAAGACATTGAAGAGATTGAGTTTTGATAAGTGTACACTCAAGTTTCCAGCATTGGGTGACCCAGAAGAAATGAAATTAGTCATTTTTAGTGACCCCTCACACGCTAATCTTCCCAAAAGTTATTCGAGCGCAGCAGGGTTCATTATATTTTTGGTGGGACGAAATGTTAAATGTTGTCCATTAGCCTGGGAATTGAAGAAAATAAAGAGGATAGTTAAAAGCACTGTAGCTGCTGAGACACTCGCACTGATAGAAACGATAGATATGGATATGTATTTAGCAAGTATTTTTAAGGAACTCTTTCTTATACAAGGGGCAATCGGAGAAAGGTTTTCCTATAGAATGCTACATAGATAACCATTCTCTCTGGGACAATATCCCTTCAACAAAAAGTGTCACGGAAAAGAGTTTGAGAATTGATCTCGCGAGTATAAAAGAAATGCTAGAAAGAAAAGAAATTTCCAAAATAAAATGGGTTGACACAAGTCATCAGTTGTTGGATTGTTTTACAAAGACAGGTGCTTGTTTGAAAAAATTGTTGGATGTCCTCAAAGAGGGCCATCTTGTGTTATGATAAGTTAAGAAAATGTGGAAATTTTTTTAATGAGAAGATTGCTTTTTCTTTGAACAAGTTTTTTAAAAGGGGGGAAGATACAGCATGCTAATGGCTTGTGCCGTTGAAAGTTAATGATAAATAATGTAAGATGCAGAAAAATGTATCATTAATTTGTTTTTTTATTTCTTTTTCTTATATATGTATTTAATTTAAGGAAAAAAGAGGGAATCTGTTAGGGTCTGAAGTTTCGTTAATGGATGATAAATACTTGATAGTTCAAGATAATAGTGGGAACAGGTGTTGGGTGTTAATTAGTTAATTGTATTCAATTGTGTTTATATAAAGAAGAGCCATCTAGCACTGGCTGTGGGTGTTGTTAGGAGAGCAAAAGTAAGCTTTGTGGAAAGCAATAAACAATTTCCACCAAAGCATCCTAGTCTCAGCGTCTTCTTCACAAAAAGGTTTGGAAGTTTCTGCAACAACCTAGACAGTTAGAAGCCCCCTGCAGTCATGCCCACATCTCTGTCCTGGGATTGCTGCAGTGTTCCAGTGAACATCAATGCAAGCTCGAGGAACAGCACCTCATTTACCAATTAGGCACGCTACAGCCTGCCGAACTGAATATTGAGTTCAATAATTTCAGAGCATGACGGGCCCCCCTTTTTATTTTTATTTCTAGTTATTTTTTCTTTTTTATGTGTTTATTTTATTTTAGTTTGGTTAGTTTGTTTCTACTGTGCCTACCCACTGTTTTTTTCATGTTTGTGCTTGGGGCCAGCCTGTTCAGTTTTCTGCCAGTTAACACCCTCTCTGTACTAACTCTTTGTCTTTCACCACACCATTAACATACCATTTGCCTTTGCTCCAGGACCTTCTGGTCAGTTATTCTCTGTGACCTTGTCCTATCAACACCTCTTTTGTTATCTCTTGCCCCACCTCTGCTTTACTTACTTAAAACCTATTACATTTCTAGCCTCTGCCAGTTCTGATGAAGGGTCATTGACCTGAAACGTTAACTCTGCTTCTGTCTCCACATATGCTGCCGGACCTGCTGAGTATTTCCAGCATTTCTTGGTTTTATTCCAGTTAAAAGCCCTCTTCTGAAAGTTAGTCGGCTGACCTTGTGGTAAATCTTGCAAAGGGTGAGTTTGCTAAAGCTCAAGTAACCTACTTAGGGCATATTGTGGATCACGGGTGAGTGTTGTCCAGAGAAGCAAAGGCACAGACGCTGATAGATTTTCCTGACCCACGGGAAATAATGCGATTTTTGGGAATGTGTGGGTTTTACCGCAAGTTGTCCCAAACATCAGCACTATAGCTGCCCCACTGACAGACTTATTAGAGAAAAAAACAAAGGTAGTGTGGTGAGGGATGTGCCTAACAGCTTTCGAGAGGCTGAAAGCCATCTTAAACAACGAACCAGTGCCGGTAGCTCCAAACTTTAACAAACCATTTAAAGTGACAGTGGATGCTTGTGACCTAGGGGTAGGTGCAGTCCTGCTCCAAGATGATGAATTTGGTATCGAGAGACCAGTTGGGTATTTCTCCAAAAAAGTAAACAAACATCAAAGGAGGTACTCTACTGTGGAGAAGGAAGCCCCGGGACTGTTGCTGGCTTTCAAACAGTTTGAGGTATATGTTTGAAATGGATATAGAGACCGTAGCTTATACTGACCACAATCCTTTGACCTTTGTAGAGAAATTCAAAAGCCATAGTGCAAGACTTTTTCATTGGAGTCTGCTTCTGCAACCTTACCACCTAAAGATTATCCACATTGCAGGGAAAAACAATGTGATAGTTGTCACTTTATCTCGGGTTTAGCTCAGCATGAAACCATCCCGGATATTAAAAAAATTGAACCAGAGCATGGCTATGACAGTGAGACTGATGAGTGTGTGTGTATAGTTTATTTTAAATTTGAGACCTCATAATGAAATGCTCTTGTCGTCACATTTCATTTCGCGTGGTGGGGAGGTGTCACACCAACTTGCTTTGTTGAATGCTAATTTTCTTGAATCCACTGACTGGAGATCTGAATTTACATCTTTTTAAAAATAAATTTTAAAAAGAACAGATAAAAGATGACTTTGCTGGCAGCTTAAGATTGCCACCTAATTTGCAACACTGTATTCTACATTGCAAGGCCTGTGAGGGAAATGAAATATCTGCCCTTCACAGCAAGAACCAAGACCCAGGAAGTTTAAGGGATCTGATTGTTCTTTTTTTAGCAAGAATAAATACTGCTAACTACTCTGCTTGAATCACTGAGTGACTGTCATGTGACAAGCCCCTCCCCATCTATAGTTTAAGCTTGTGTTTCTCTGCAGCAGCAACGAGAAGCATCTGGACTCTGACATGTACAGACCCAATTGGGGGTCCCCCTCTCTCTCCATTCCAACTTGCAAGCTGCAAATCCTGCCTGTTGACTGATCACCTTTGCATACTCCGGCTATAATCAGAAACCCCTCTGGAGGAAATCATCCGCATCGCTGTCTCCAAGAGACCCACCGAATCAGTCATCTACCTCTTCAAGCTAAAAGCCTCAGGAGCACCAAATTCAGCTAGAAGCCAGCTGAATCACCAAACCTCACAGACTGTATACCCCTTTTTTCTATGGACTCAACTCAACCAACTACCTTCTCCACTCTGTAACCTATTTGTGTGTGTATAAATCTCTAGTGTGTGCGTGAGTGGAAGTTGGTGAGTAGTTTATTATTTTCATTAGTTCAGTTTAGGTATAATAAAGTTAACCTCTTTTTTTGTTAAACTCAAGCAAACCTGTCCGATTGGGTCTTGGTATGATCATAGCAAGTAAGTAATCAAACACTTACTGAATTGGCCAGTACATCCACTTTAAGAAATAATTAACCCTATTTTGGTCAAATAAGGAGAGGGAAAAGAGGGAAACCCTTCGACTCCTCCTCACTTGACTGCAACAAAATACTCATGTCGGTGGGTATCCATTCGTGGGTAGATTTGGGGTCACAACCTGCTGAGAAGACCACAAACATGCCGAGCAGCTGACGGAGGCTCTGATAGCCGAGGCCACTAACACTTGGAGGACTGTGGGAGTGAAGGGCGATGTTGAGTCTCATTGATTTTTAAAAAAAAATTCATGCTTAGGATGTGAATGCTGCTGGCAAGGCCAGCATTTATTGCCCATCTCAAATTGCCCTTGAGAAGGTGGTGGTGAGCCGCCTTCTTGACCTGGTGCAGTCCATTCAGTGTAGGTACAACCATAGTGCTGTTAGAGAGTTCCAGGATTTTGACCCAGCAACAGTGAAGGAATGGCAATATAGTTCCAAGTCAGGACGATGTATGACTTGGCGGAGAACTTGCAGGTGGTGGTGTTCCCATGCGTCTGCTGCCCTCATCCTTCTACGTGGTAGAGGTCTCAGGTATGGAAGTTGCTGTCGAAGCAGCCTTGGTGAGTTGCTGCAGTGCATCTTGTAGATGGTACTTACTGCTGCCACCATGCACCGGTGGTGGAGGAGTGAATGCTTAAGGTGGTGGATGGGTTGCCGATCCAATGGGCTGCCTTGTCCTGGATGGTGTTGAGCTTCTTGAGTGTCGGACCTGCACTCATCTAGGCAAGTGCAGAATATTCCATCACACTCATGATTTGTGCTTTATAGATGGTGACAGGCTTTGGGGATTCAGGAGGTGAGTTACTCACCGCAGAATTCTCAGCCTCTGACCTGCTCTTGTGCCACAGTATATGGCTGGGCGGCACAGTGGCGCAGTGGTTAGCACCGCAGCCTCACAGCTCCAGGGACCCGGGTTCGATTCTGGGTACTGCCTGTGCGGAGTTTGTAAGTTCTCCCTGTGACCACGTGGGTTTTCGCCGGGTGCTCCGGTTTCCTCCCACAGCCAAAGACTTGCAGGTTAATAGGTAAATTGGCCATTATAAAAATTGCCCCTAGTATAGGTAGGTGGTAGGGAATATGGGATTGTTGCAGGGTTAGTATAAATGGGTGGTTGTTGGTTGGCACAGACTCGGTGGGCTGAAGGGCCTGTTTCAGTGCTGTATCTCTAAATAAAAAAATAAAAATTTTGATTCAGCAAAAGTAATTCTGTTGAAGGTCAATTGGAGATGCTTAGGTTCTCTCTTGTTGGAAATGGTCATTGCCTGGTACTTGTGTGGCGCAAATGTTACCTGCTAATTATCAACCCATGCCTGAATGTTGTTCAGGTCTTGCTGCATGTGGGCATGGACTGCTTCAATATCTGAAAAATTGTGTGATAATGAATACTGTGAAATCATCAGCAAACATTCTTACTTCTGAGCTTATGATGGAGGGAAGGTCATTGATGAAGCAGCTGAAGATGGTTGGGCCTAGGACACTACCCTGAGGAACTCCTGCAGTGATGTCCTTGGGCTGAGATGATTGGCCTGCAACAACCACAACCATCTTCCTTTGTTCTAGATATGACTCCAACCAGTGGAAAGTTTCCTCCCGATTCTCATTAACTCCACTTTTGCCAGGGCTCCTTGATGCCACACTTGGTCAAGTGCTGATGACATGTCTCTGGAGTCATCAGCAAGGTGGCAGATGCTGGAGCTGCAGCGTGAGGTGCTGGAACATTGAGCAAAGCTTCCAGAGGCTATGAGCGCCTTGGCATGGATGATGGAGGTGTCCATTCAGGCCACGAATGCCGCCATGTCTCTGCCGTGTGCATGCTTGGCTTCCTCCATCAAGAGATTGGCAACCTCATGGAGAGCCAGATCCAGCAGACCACTCGTGGATGCCAGAGACGTGTGTAGATTTGCATGGCATCGCCACCTCCATGAGCTTGTGCAACAATGGCTGGGCGAGAGGGGGTCGAGGTATCTGGACTCACCGCCAGGTCCTTGGACTCTTCAGGTGATCAGGGAGGTACAAGTGTTCCCTAATAGGGAAGAGGAGTGGTTGTCTGCAGTATCTGGGGGCCCCTCTCAGGGTGCTCCTGGTGTGGCTAGCGGGTCCTCAGCCCCTCTGTCAGTGACACCAGCACCTCCCCCAGCCACGATAACAGAGAAGGCTCCTGCACTTGTGCTGGAGGACCTTGATATGCCAGGGCCCTCCAGGCCTCAAGCAGCCAGAGATGACTGCCAAGGTCATCTAAAGTCACAGGGCAGCGAGGTCAGTAGCCTGCCTCCACCTCAGCTGACAGTGCAGGGGGAGCACCAAGTAGAAGCAAAAGTAAGAGATTTAAGAAGAACACCAAGCTGCACTCGGGGTTCATGGGTTAATATTTTGTTAAAGCATGCTGCCTCGCAATCTCTTCACTCGCCAATAAATGTGGAATGCGGCAAGACAAAAGTAATCCTTCCATTTCTTGTTTGCTGGTGGGCCTTTAGCAGTACCCTGGCTTCCTCAAATGGGTGTGATTGGAGGGACCTCACTGCATGTGGTCGATGCATTCCCCAAGCCGCAGTCTAATGCCTTACTGGGTGCAGGTAAATAGTAAGGGCAATGAAGGAAAAAGCAAGAGGGTTGCAGAATGCACTAGCTTTTTTGGATTTTATGGATCTGTTAGTAAAGATCATCGGAAATGTGCCTGTATTAGCATGCCCTGCGTCTCCCTCACATGTACCTCACTGTGCCTTGCCTGTGGTCTCTGGGGTGCTTCAACATGCAGCGCCTGTTCATCATCTTCCTCCATGTCCTCATCATTGAAGGAGGCATCACACCATGATATCCTCATTGGCCAAAGCCTCTTCCCTCTGCAGCACCAGGCTGTGCAGAGCACAGCACATCATCACGGTATGCGGGACCCTTGCTGGGGCATATTGCAGATCGCCATCAAATCGATCAAGGCATCTGAGCTGCACCTTCAGAAGCCTATGGGCTGCGTTGTGTTTGCTCAAGTTGTCCCATGGCAGGTGTTGTACCTGTCCTCTGCATCAGTGCTTGGATTCCTCACAGGCGTCGGTAGCCACGTCTTCGTGGGTAGCCCTTGTTAAAGGCCTGCTACCCGACCTGAACCTGACGGGATCCGATGACATGTATCGGGTTCGGGTTGGGTTGGGTTGCACTTCCAGGTCCGGCATTCGGGCTCGGTTCAGACCAGGTCAGACACGCCTTATCACAGGTAAGTGGCTCTACTGTTAATTTAATTTTTGGACTAGAAAGGTTGTTTTGTTGCAGTTATTTTAAGCTTGTGCAGATCACCAACAAAGTGAAAAATGGAAAGTAAGTTAACTGATGGTTGGGTCGGGTCGGGCACGGGAAAAAATGGAAGGACTCGGGCCAGGTCGGGCCCGGGTCGGATGTGGTTCTGTTGTGCTCGGGTCAGGGTTTTTTTTGCAGACCCAAGCAGGCCTTTAGCCCTTGTCACCCAGAATGTGCACGGGGGGCCTGAGAAGCTCTGGAACTGGGACTGCCTTAGTATGTAGGCGTCGTGGCTGCTTCCTGGGAACCATGCACACACCTGATTAAGTGGGAGTCTTTCCTGTTGATGAAGCCTACAGCCTGGTCTGTGAGTGCTTTAATGGCCACATGAGTGCAGTCAATGACACCCTGCACCTATGGGAACCCAGCAATGACCCTGAGTCCTATGGCTCTCTTAGCTTGACTGTCCAAGGTCAGTATGAAAGCACACATATTGGCGGATCCTCTTGAAGATGGAATTGGTGACCATCTTGATGCAACAATGAGCCACAGACTGGAAGATTCCATACATATCTCCAGTGGATTCCTGGAATGATCCTGAGGTGGAGAAATTCAATGCCACTGTGACTTTCAGTGCCACTGGCATTGGGTGCCCACCATTTCCCATGGGGCTGAGTTTGTCCTCAATCATGGCACACTGCTCTGTGCCGGCCTCCCTGGAGAGTGGCTGCCTTCGGTGAAATTGCTGCTCCGACATTTGAAGGTAGCTGAGTCTCAGACCAAAGATCCTCTCTGGAGGGTAACCTGTGCACAGGGAAGTAGTTGTTTGCCCCTCTGCATTGCCGTTCTGCTTCCCACCCAACCGCCCCCTCCACCCTCCCCCCCCCCACCCAACTGCCCGAGGTGGCCCTCAGGTTGCTGTGTCCCACTGCCTACGACTGCAGCTTTCTCCCTCTCTGATGCTGCTCCTCACTGGAAATCCCAAATCCTGAGTGAATGAGGTTCATGGCAGGTAGTTGGTCTCAGCTTCCAGGGCCTCTTATCATCCCCAGCTCCCACCCGCCACTTTATTCACATAGTGACATTCCAAGATGGCACTCTAGTGGTATGCCTCCAATATGCTGGCAACTTTATCTTTGCTCCTGAATGACACTGCGAATGCCTGTACTGTTCCACCCACCCTGTCAAGCCACATTAGCATTCACGATGGCTGCATTTTGGGGCCAGCACTGACTGCCCGCTAACGCACCGCTTTGTTATACCTGTCAAGGCTCTGAAGCCCCATGGTTCCAGTGCACTGTTTGTAAAATTTAAAAACCCCGGAGGATGCAAAGAGACTACAAAGGGACATAGGCAGGTTAAATGAGCGGGCAAGAACATGCAAAATGGAATATTATGTGGAGAAGTGTGAAGTTATTAACTTCGGTGGGGAAAACAGAAAAGCAGAATATTTTTTAAATAGTGAGAGAAACCTTTTTAAATTTTGGTATTCAGAGGCACCTGGGTGTCCTTGTTTATGGATCATTGAAAGTTAACATGCAGGTACAGAAAGCAATTAGGAAAGCAAATGGTGTGTTAGCCTTTATTATAAAGGGGTTGGAGTACAAATGTAAAGAAGCCTTACTGCGGTTATATAGGGGCTTGGTGAGACCACCTCGAGTACTGCAGTTTTGGTCTCCTTACCTAAGGAAGGATATACTTGAGGGAGTGCAATGAAGGTCCATTAGGATGAGGGGTTTGTGCTATGAAAAGAGACTGAGTAGACTAGTCCTATATTCCCTTGAGTTTAGACGATTGAGAGGTGATCTCATTGAAACAGAAAATTCTTAAGGAGTTTGACAGGATAAATGCTGAGAAAATGTTTCCCCTGGCTGGGGAATCTAGAATATGGGGTTACAGTCTCAGAATACAGGGTCACCCATTTAGGACCGAAATGAGGAGAAATTTCTTTACTCAAGGGGTTGTGAATCTTTGGAATTCTGTACCCCAGAGAGGTGTGGTTGCTCTGTTCTTAAGTATATTCAGGACAGAGATCGTCAGATTTTTGGATACTAAAGGAATCAACAGATATATGGATAATGTGGGAAGGTAGAGTTGATGTAGCAGTTTAGCCCTGACCTTATTGAATGGAAGCAGACTTGAAGGGCCAAATGGCCTACTCCAGCTCCTATTTCTTATGTTCTTAAAAAATCAGTAACGGTAGCAGAAAAACTTTTAAAGGAAAATAGCAGCAGAAAGGCTGAGAAGGGTGTCAAGGCAGTATAAAAGCTGCTAGGGAGAAATAACTTCTGCACTGTCAGCAAGACAGAGAGCAGAGTAAATCTATATTTCTCCATTAAGGAAGAATTCCTTCCAAATGTACTAGTGTACACATGTTCTTCATTTTCATACACTCGACAGGAGTATGCCATTCAGCCCTCGAGCCTGTTCTGCCATTCAGTTAGATCTTGGCTGATCTGTACATCAGCCCCATCTATCTACCTTTGCTCCATTTTGGATTGACAGGCAGAGAGATCTGGGCGTACAGGTCCACAGGTCACTGAAAATGGCAATGCAGGTGGATAAGGTAGTCAAGAAGGCATACGGCATGCTTGCCTTCATCGGTTGGGGCACAGAGTATAAAAATTGGCAAGTCATGCTGCAGCTGTACAGAACTTTAGTTAGGCCACACTTAGAATATTGCGTGCAATTCTGGTCGCCACACTACCAGAAGGACGTGGAGGCTTTGGAGAGTGTACAGAAGAGGTTTACCAGGATGTTGCCTGGTCTGGAGGGAATTAGCTACGAGGAGAGGTTGGATAAACTCGGATTGTTTTCACTAGAACGACGGAGGTGGAGGGGCGACATGATAGAGGTTTACAAAGTTATGAGCGGCATGGACAGAGTGGATAGTCAGAAGCTTTTTCCCAGGGTGGAAGAGTCAGTTACTAGGGGACATAGGTTTAAGGTGAGAGGGGCAAAGTTTAGAGGGGATGTGCGGGGCAAGTTCTTTACACAGAGGGTGGTGAGTGCCTGGAACTTGCTGCCGGGGGAGGTGGTGGAAGCAGGTACGATAATGACGTTTAAGAGGCATCTTGACAAATACATGAATAGGAAGGGAATAGAGGGATACGGTCCCTGGAAGTGTAGAAGGTTTTAGTTTAGGCAGGCATCAAGATCGGCGCAGGCTTGGAGGGCCGAATGGCCTGTTCCTGTGCTGTATTGTTCTTTGTTCTTTGTATCCCTTGCTACCTTTACTTAACAAAAATCTATTGACTTCAGTCGTTATAGTTTCAATTGACCCAACATCCACATCCTTTTGGGGGAGAGTTCTACAATCCTTTGTGTGAAGTAGTGCTTCCTGATTTTAGTCATGATAGGCCTAGTTCTGATTTTAAGATTATGTGGCTTTGTTCTTGATTTCCAAGGTATGATAGTTTAATTGATTGTATCACATGGCTTTCATCATACTCAGTGTTCTGTATGTTTTGTCTACCATGGAATAAATGCAGCCTACAAATTGAACCAGTGCTATCTTGTCTACTGTTAACTCAGTCTATCTTTGGAGAGATTGGAGTACACATGCTTAGGATCCAGGGATCAGTCCAGATCCCAAAGGAGTTTAATTTTTACTTTCCTGAATCTCACTACTGTGCTAGCAAAGACAGTGGGAGTCAGTTTCTAAGTGAGCAACTGACACCCACTGATCCTAAGTACATAGCTGTGACCGACCCAAATGTTAGTGTGTCATTATAGTATGGAATATTCTGGAATATTTATTTAAATATTACTGCCTTGATCCAGTAAAAATATCTCTGTAGTACTCACAAGTACATGTCTGGTATCTATATTGGAAAAGTTGTGATGAAGTGTAGCAATTTGAGTTTCTAGATCAAATTGTCTAATTACTGTGATGATGGTAATGACCTAATTTGGCCTAACCATCAGCCTCAAGAAAACGAACATCATGGGGCAGGACGTCAGAAATGCTCCATCCATCAATATTGGCGACCACGCTCTGGAAGTGGTTCAAGAGTTCACCTACCTAGGCTCAACTATCACCAGTAACTGTCTCTAGATGCAGAAATCAACAAGCGCATGGGTAAGGCTTCCACTGCTATGTCCAGACTGGCCAAGAGAGTGTGGGAAAATGGCGCACTGACACGGAACACAAAAGTCCGAGTGTATCAGGCCTGTGTCCTCAGTACCTTGCTCTACGGCAGCGAGGCCTGGACAACGTATGCCAGCCAAGAGCGACGTCTCAATT
Organism: Heterodontus francisci; assembly: GCF_036365525.1. Lineage (NCBI taxonomy): Eukaryota > Metazoa > Chordata > Chondrichthyes > Heterodontiformes > Heterodontidae > Heterodontus > Heterodontus francisci. Next base: position 124,438,211 of record NC_090372.1, on the reverse strand, counting down.
CATTCCATCTTCGCTGCCTTCGGAGAATACTTGGCATCAGGTGGCAGGACTACATCTCCAACACAGAAGACCTTGAAGCGGCCAACACCCCCAGCTTATACACACTACTGAGTCAGCGGCGCTTGAGATGGCTTGGCCATGTGAGCCGCATGGAAGATGGCAGGATCCCCAAAGACACACTGTACAGCGAGCTCGCCACTGGTATCAGACCCACCGGCCGTCCATGTCTCCGCTATAAAGACGTCTGCAAACGCGACATGAAATCGTGTGACATTGATCACAAGTCGTGGGAGTCAGTTGCCAGCATTCGCCAGAGCTGGCGGGCAGCCATAAAGACAGGGCTAAATTGTGGCGAGTCGAAGAGACTTAGTAGTTGGCAGGAAAAAAGACAGAGGCGCAAGGGGAGAGCCAACTGTGCAACAGCCCCGACAAACAAATTTCTCTGCAGCACCTGTGGAAGAGCCTGTCACTCCAGAATTGGCCTTTATAGCCACTCCAGGCGCTGCTTCACAAACCACTGACCACCTCCAGGCGCGTATCCATTGTCTCTCGAGATAAGGAGGCCCAAAAGAAAAGAAAGAATGCTGGTTTATTTGGTAAATCTGATTAACTTAATTTTAAATGAGAGATACAGTATAGAGTTTATTATTCTCTACTTTGTATTTTTTCTGTGCTAAAATGTTGACTGCATGTGGGATTCACACTCTACAATATAATTAATTGATTGTCGTGGCAAGTGTCTGTCTCTTGGTTTTAATCCTGAGAGTAGTCTGAGTTAATAATGGCATGCTACTATGAGAAGGAACTATGTTTACTACTTAATTAAATGTGCTGATGGGTTCTCTGCCCAGTGCACATGAGTGCAGAGTGCTGCTTGTTTATAGAAGTACTGTATTTAGATGGAACTTTTTCTTCTGGCATTGCTTCTTTGTTAGCAGACTGAAGGAAAGCCAGAAAAGATAGAACTCTTTGGTTGTATATGTCTTATCAACATGCCCTGAGGTTCTTGTCCTGTCTCTCTAGTAACAACCTGCAAATTTAGAAATTACTGGAGGGCTAAGAGTATGTCAGGGCAGTGGGACATGAGGAAAAGAAATCTATAACATAAAAGTTTGACTGTTTTCTCTTGCCTTTCATTGGCACAAATTATGCAGGCTTAGAAGCTGCCATGGTAACACCAGTGGTGTGTAAAATGCTGGTTTTGTGTGGCTGAGCCCATTGCTTCATAAATAATCATGAAAGCAACCAACTTCAGACTGAGTGGAAGTTTGCATTTGATTCAAGTAGGCTGTTTCAGTTGAAGATAGTTTTTCTTTAAAAAAAAGCTTTACAAGTTGGGGGGGGGGGGGCGGGTGGGTGGTGGATGGTGGGGGGTGGGGTGGAGGGGGAGGTGGGGTGAAGAGAAGGAAAAGAAAACTTCAACAAATTGGAGTACAGTGACATTTGCTACAGAAAAACCATTAATAATTTATTCACCAGTAGGCACCAGTTTGGAAAAGTGACAACAGCTAATCTCATTTCTGCTGTTGCCCAATCTGAACAGCAGAATGTTATAAACATTGGCTCAGAGTTTAATATTACAAGAACTATCTTCTGACTTTTGATGGTGATTGCTATTTACAATTTATGTTTGAAGTGAAAGAAGGATAAGAATATATGTCTTTCAATAAAGATCATAATTTTAACACTAAGAATGAATCTGATTTTGCATTCATTACCATTTAAATAAAGAAGTGTGCAGAGACTGGGGACTATTTAGTGCTTGAGGCAAAGGTCAGCACTGGACCATTCAGCAAACAGTCTCTTAGGTCATAGGTGATGCATTATGAACTCCTTCACGCCATCAGTGCTAATAAGCCTTCAGGTGGTAAATCTGGCTGAGACAGTGGATTCCAATGAGGCTTGTGTTGTGGAGCCTCTGGGTCAATTCATTTTCAGTAGCTGGTCAGTCTAAAAGATTCAAAGAACAGATATATATATCTATGCAATGATCTAGAACTAAAAGTCTAATTTCATTTCAAAGCACCATGTTGGAATCATGGAGTTGAATTGTGGAATTAAAGAAAAAAGGTAAAGGTATATGAAAAGAACAAGAAAAAAATGGGGGAATGTCGCCTCCTTCTGAATATCAACATTTGTATAATTATAATATATTAAAATCTAATATCTGTGTATACCTTTGATTTTTTCCATCATAAACTCAGTTTTTGAAGGCCTTTCAATAACATTTATTTTGTGTGTAATATTACACTCCATCCATCAATATTGGCGACCACGCTCTGGAAGTGGTTCAAGAGTTCACCTACCTAGGCTCAACTATCACCAGTAACCTGTCTCTAGATGCAGAAATCAACAAGCGCATGGGAAAGGCTTCCACTGCTATGTCCAGACTGGCCAAGAGCGTGTGGGAAAATGGTGCACTGACAAGGAACACAAAAGTCCGAGTGTATCAAGCCTGTGTCCTCAGTACCTTGCTCTACGGCAGCGAGGCCTGAACAACATATGTCAGCCAAGAGCGACATCTTAATACATTCCATCTTCGCTGCCTCCGGAGAAGCCTTGGCGTCAGGTGGCAGGACCGTATCTCCAACACAGAAGTCCTCGAGGTGGCCAACATCCCCAGCATATACACCCTACTGAGCCAGCGGCGCTTGAGATGGCTTGGCCATGTGAGCTGCATGGAAGATGGCAGGATCCCCAAGGACACATTGTACAGCGAGCTCATCAGTGGTATCAGACCCACCGGCCGTCCATGTCTCCGCTTTAAAGACGTCTGAAAACGCAACATGAAGTCCTGTGACATTGATCACAAGTCGTGGGAGTCAGTTGCCAGTGATCGCCAGAGCTGGTGGGCAGCCATAAAGGCGGGGTTAAAGTGTGGCGAGTCGAAGAGACTTAGCAGTTGGCAGGAAAAAAGACAGAAGCGCAAGTGGAGAGCCAACTGTGTAACAGCCCCGACAACTAATTTTATCTGCAGCACCTGTGGAAGAGTCTGTCACTGTAGAATTGGCCTTTATAGCCACTCCAGGCGCTGTTTCACAAACCACTGACCACCTCCAGGCGTTTACCCATTGTCTCTCGAGACAAGGAGGCCAAAGAAGAGAAGAAGATTTCACAGTCATTGGGAAAACACAGTTTAAGGAATTGCTTTCAACCCACTTTTCTGATTTGATAGCCTTCTCCTCTTTGTGTATTAAGGTTATATTAAAGCCTCATTCCAGGACTTCATTTCAGTGGTGTACATAGAGAGTGTTGCAGTGCTAATAGTCATATGAGACTTTAAAGTCAAGCCTTCATCATTTGTTCTGGTGGCTCAGGTGGCTGTTAGAAATCCCATGCGTTCTTCAAAGATAAGGGTGTTCATCTGGTGTCCTAGTCAGCACTCTTTCTTCAACAAACACCACTAAAAAACACCCGATTATTCATCTAATTGCTCCATATGGGACAATGTCATTTGCAGACTGGCTGATATGTTTTGATATATAATAGCAATCACTGCATTTCAAAATAATTCATTGTATGTGAAGCACTTTAAGATTTTATAAGAGACAGGATAAGACACTGTACAAATGCAAGTTCATTCTTTTTCTATTTGCTCACTTCGTCTTGATCAATTTATCCAGATACCATACAGGCAACAAACACTGCCATGATTTATACATGTTGTCTTTTTGTAAAGGCTCTTGACACTCTTTTGAGAAAACATTTCATTTTAGTTATTTTGTTCCTCTCACCAATGTGTTGGAAATTGTTACATTACAAGAATGAACTACAAAATAGATGCCGTGGGGGTGAATTTTCACAGAGTTTCGCCTGTTTTCCTTCACTGGAAGAGCTGCAGAAACCCTGTCAAAATGGAATAGGCACATTCATACAGTGCCTTATCACATCTCAGCAGTAACCCAAAGACCTTCATGTAAAATTAACAGCTTTAAAGTGTTGTAACTGTTGCTATATAGGCAAATGTGGCAGCCAATTTATGCACATCAGGATTCCGCAAATGACATTGGTTATCCTGTTTTTGGAGGTGGTGTTCGAGGAAGAAATGTTGGCCATAAAACCCGGGGAACTTCTTGTTCTTCTTGGAAATGGTGGCATAATAATATTCACTTGATAATGACAAATTGACAATTTTATTTTAGAAAAATGGTAAAGGGCTGCTTAACAATATTGCTGCAGCTTCAGCTACAGACACTAGTGGGTTTAGTTTCCTCTGTGTGTTTCACACCAGTTAATGTGTTTATGTAAATTCCTGAGTTGTTAACCTATTTATTTTAGTGCACAGAGGAAATTAATCACACAAATGTTACGTGAAGAAACAAATGCCAACCAGAAATGTTCAAAGAGACATTTAGTTCTTTTATGGAAACTCATTTTATGGTTTTTTATGAGAGGTAGCTTTTTCAGAACTGCAAGATATCTGAATCAGTTGTATTCAAGAGCAAATAGCTCAACTTGGGTCACTCAGAATTCTCAGTTTCATTCAGTGCACATTATTACTGACTGGGCTTTATTTAACTCACACTTCATTTCACAGTTTACAGTAGATTTTCCTGAAAGAAAGTTGCAGGAGATGCTGAAGTAATCTTGCACTTCAGATCTGCTTACCAAAAAATGTGCAAAAGACCTATTTAGAAAGCAAATGTACAAATTATTGCTGTCATAATAAAAAGCCTGTAACAATTTTCTTGCTAAAACTGTGCACAGCTGCACCTTTAATTTTGGTTCAAAGGAAACTAAGGTAGGAATAATGAAGTAAGCGAATAGTATGTTGTGAGCCTCCGGACAGACTCCTAAGTGTAGAAACTTCAAGAAGAGTGTGATTTGCAAGGGACAGTTGGACTTAGTGCTCGTACTTGCATGATAAAACCTAATATATTCTTTCAGCTTTGGTTATACATGATAGTGCAGAGATGAAGAGCTCTGACTAACCATAGGAATTAAACGAGCAATGTTGGTTCTTGCTGGGGCTTCTGGCTACATATAGAATAATGTTAAAAGATTACTATTTCCTATTTTTGTTGATGTATGTTGAAATTCCTACTAATTTTGTATGGTTTTTCTGTTTGCTAATGTTAGCAAAATGTTGATATGAATGTATTTTGGTTTTTCCTCTTTATGCAGGCTCCCACCTGCCAAGAATGAGGCATATTAATTTTGTCATATGAACATTGATTTTAAACTTGCTGGGAAGACGTGGAGGCCTGTTACAAGGTCTGCTAGACACTTAGCTGAAAAACATTTGCATACTAACAGACAGTGCTTGTGGAGACAAAAGGACCATTCCCTGACTCATTCAAACCACAACGGATTTTGATCACCAGACATTGAAGGTGTAAGGAAGAGCATTCCAGAGACTGCTAAGGTGATACAATCCACAAAAGCCAGGACTGGTTAAACCAGCTGGTCACATGACTAACTGGCTTGTTCAGGGTTTTTTGAACTAGCCACAGAGTTTTTGAATTCAGAAAGACTGTTTGCTCCTGGAGTGAGAAGACATCTCCTGTCTGCTCGCATCTCTTTCCCACATGCCTCTGGACCCACTGAGGACACATGAACTTCAAGAGAGAAATGTCTCCTACCTTGAACAAGGTTTAAGAAGAATACTGGGCTCCAACGTAAAGCAAGACCTACCTACAATCAAGGGCTTTACTGTGAGCTCGAAGAACAGTAACCAAAACCATCTGCAGATATTGCCTCAAACATTTCCATTTGATTTCTTCTGCTCTTTTCTGTCTCTATCTGCATGTGTGTATTGCGTATGCATGCTAGCATAGACACGTTGTGTATCCGTAGGCGTTGACCGAATTAGAGTTTAAGTTTAATAAAGTTCAACCTTTTTTCTTTAAACCCAAGAAAACCTGTTTGGCTAGTTTCTTTGTCTTATAATTAGAAGTTAGTGAATGAGGATTCACTAAGGGGGAGTTAAAAAAAAGGCGTGTTAAAAAATTAAACCCTGTTATGGTAAGACCAGGTGAAGGCTGAGAGGGAACCCCGAGACCCCTTTCTCACCTGGTTGTAACAGAAATTTGGGGGCTACCGTCCTGCATTTGACCCACAGACAAATGAGAGAAATTGGAAGTGGGAAGCCAAATTGTTCCCAATCAAAAAAGAGAAAGATTTCAATACAGCTTTTCTTGTAGTTGTGTGTGCTTGAATAAGCTGCGACTGAAGCTAGTAGCTCCCCAAGCCAGGGTGAAGTAACTTGGGATAAGTTAAAAGCACTGTCTATGGAGGATTTGAGGAAAATGGCTGAGCAGTGTGAGATCACTGTGTATGGCAAGGCTAGGAAGTTTGAACTCCTAAGGCTAGTGGCCAACCATTTTTCCCTTGAATGTGAAGAAGCAGAAACAGGGTTTGAAGTAGACTCTGACAGGGTATTGCTAGCAAAGAAACAATTGGAACAGAGGAAACTTGAATTAGAGGAGAGGGAGAAAGAAAGAGCCTTCTAGAAGGAACGTGAAGAAAAAGAAAGACAGGAGAAGGAACGAGAGAGACAGGAGAGAGAGAGAGAGAGAGAGAGAGAAAGAATATTCCAGAAGGAATGCCAAGAGAGAGAAGTGAAGTGGCTTGAGTTAACTAGGGGAAGCAGAGTAACCCCAGTGAAAGCATAGCCAATATGGAGGAGCGTAATTCAGGGCTGGAAACAGAATTGTTATATCTAGCTCAACTAATCCCAAAATTCAATGAGGGAGATGTAGAAGGATTTTTTATGGGCTTTGAGAAACGAGGCAGCTAAAATGGCCAGCTGAGACCTGGCCTCTTTTATTACAAAGCAAGCTAACTGGAAAAGCCCATGAGGTTTATTCCCTGTTTCCAGATGAGAGTTCATCAAATTATGAACTGACAAAAGATGCTATCCTCGGGGCATATGAATTATTTCCCGAAACCTATTGCCAAAAGTTTAGAAGCCTCAAAAAGCAAGCTAATCAAACTTATCTGGAGTTTGAAAGAAGTAAGCAGCTGGCTTTTGACCAGTGGCTGGGGGCTCTTAAAGTACAGTTCAGCTATGAGAATCTCAGAGAAGTAATTCTGTTAGAGGAATTTAAACAATCTATCCCACTCTCAATAAAGACCCATGGAGAGGAGCAGCGGGTTCAGAGAGCCCGGCAAGCAGCCGTTCTGGCTGATGAATTTGCTTTAATTTATAAATCAGTTTCCCAGGGGAGAACCTTTCCTAGTCACCCCCACAAATCCAAAAAGGACAAAGGGTGGGAAGTTGATAGGAGCCCAAGTAGACATGGGAGAGGAAGAAAAGCAGAAGACACAGGGTGTCCTCCTCTAGCCAAAAAAGAAGGTGCTGTGAGCAGGAGTGAGACTCGGAGACCTGCATGCTTCTATTGTAATAAGGCAGATCATCTAAAAGCTGACTGCTGGAAACTAAAGGGAAAACCTGTAGGATTAATCAGGGCACATCCGCCCAATGAAGAAGAGAACCTGATGGAAAGTACAGCAGAACAAACTGTGGCTTTAACTGCAGTAAGAATGAGACCCAGGAAGCTCACTGCTGCAAATGCAGGAATATTTAATAGGATTCCTGAGGGTTATCGGGGTTTTGTGACTGAAGGGAGAGTAACCCCATACCCCTCGAATGGGGCAAGTGCAGAGAACAAAAGGGGACAGACAGGCACATGGCTAACAATCCTCAGGGACACAGGGGCCACTCGATCCCTTTTACTGGGAAATGGCCTGACCTTTCCCCCAGAGAGTGCAGTGAACACCAGAATGGTGGTGAATGGTATTGAGGTCAGTGTATGCCTGTACCTGTACACTGGGTGCACCTGGAGTGTGACCTAGTTTCGGGACCGGTGACTGTAGAGATTGTCCCTAGTTTGCCTGTGGATGGGGTTGACTTGCTCCTAGGTAATGATCTGGCGGGGGTGAAGGTGGTAGCCCCCCCAATAGTGAAAGTAAAGACTGCAGGAAGTCAGAAGGACAGGGCAATGGAGGGAGACAGACCCCTGCAGTTTCCCTGAATGTGTAGTGGATCAAGCCATGATCAAACCAGCTCCCCCAGAGGAGACTGAATTGGCAATGCAGGCAGATGACCTGGCCTGTCTGTCTGAGACTTTCTTTGGAAAGTTAGGAGACCCAGGGAGTGAATTAAATAAATTTTCCCTAGCTGAGGCTTAGTGAGCTGACACAGTGCTGTGAGAGTTAGCACAGGCTGCTTAGTCTGAAAGTGAAGCAGAGGGATTCCCTGACTGCTACTATTTAAAGAATGAGGTACTGATGAGGAAATGGTGTTCTCCTCACAGACCTGAGAGCAAGGAGTGGGCCGTAGTCCACCAGTCAGTGGTGCCACAGAGGTACCGGAGAGAAATATTAAGAAGGGCCCACGAGACTACAGTGGCTGTATGTGTCAGTATACAAAAGACCAAAGCCCACATAAGACAGCAGTTTGACTGGCCAAAACACCACAAAGATCTGGTGGAGTACCTCAGGAGTTGCCACGTATGCCAGGTTGAGGGGAAACCCCAACCTGCAGTGAGATCTGCACCCCTATGTCCTGTACCGGTGTTAGGAGGACCTTCCAGCAGAGGGCTGGTGAACAGTAAGGGACTGCCGCCGAGAACAAAAGGGGACAGGCAGGCACACGGCTGGCCAAAGTTTAGAAAGAGAAGGGAAAAAAGTAACCAAGAGGGCAGGTTAAAGGAAGTCTGGGAGGAATCCCGGAAGAAAACCCCTACTGTCCAGTCAACCAACCCTGAAAAATGTGAAACGTTAGACCCCACATCCTCCTATGTAAATGCAGACACGAGAAGCACCCCACCAGAGTTGCTAACAGCATTTACAGGAACCTGCAGAGATAAAGAGAGACCTCTAGGTGGCAGAGAAACCATGAGGGTGATGCCTCACCTAGTCGAAATCCCCCAGGGGAGTGCAGTAGAGTCTGAACATGTACCTGCAGGCAGGAGTGTCCCAGAGGACAAAGGGGAGATTTGCAAAGAATCCTCCCCCACAGTCCAAAAAAAAAGAACCACCCATCCCCTGAAGTCAAAAGCCTTTGCATGACTCAGCAAAGCATTGAGAGTTCAGGATAGATCAGCCCAAAGAACAAAGAACAGTACAGCACAGGAACAGGCCATTCGGCCCTCCAAGCCTGCGCTGATCTTGATGCCTGCCTAAACTAAAACCTTCTGCACTTCCGGGACCGTATCCCTCTATTCCCATCCTATTCATGTATTTGTCAAGATGCCTCTTAAACGTCATTATCGTACCTGCTTCCACCACCTCCCCCGGCATCAAGTTCCAGGCACTCACCGCCCTTTGTGTAAAGAACTTGCCCCGCACATCCCCTCTAAACTTTGCCCCTCCCGCCTTAAACCTATGTCCCCTAGTAACTGACTCTTCCACCCTGGGAAAAAGCTTCTGACTATCCACTCTGTCCATGCCTCTCATAACTTTGTAAATCTCTATCATGTCACCCCTCCACCTCCGTCGTTCCAGTGAAAACAATCCAAGTTTATCCAACCTCTCCTCGTAGCTAATGCCCTCCAGACCTGGCAACATCCTGGTAAACCTCTTCTGTACCCTCTCCAAAGCCTCCACGTCCTTCTGGTAGTGTGGCGACCAGAATTGCACGCAATATTCTAAGTATTGCCTCACTAAAGTTCTGTACAGCTGCAGCATGACTTGCCAATTTTTATACTCTATGCCCCGACCGATGAAGGCAAGCATGCCATATGCCTTCTTGACTACCTTATCCACCTGCGTTGCCACTTTCAGTGACCTGTGGACCTGTACGCCCAGATCTCTCTGCCTGTCAATACTCCTAAGGGTTCTGCCATTTACTGTATACTTCCCACCTGTATTAGATCTTCCAAAATGCATTACCTCACATTTGTCCGGATTAAACTCCATCTGCCATTTCTCCGCCCAAGTCTCCAACCGATCTATATCCTGCTGTATCCTCTGACAATCCTCATCATTGTCCGCAACTCCACCAACTTTTGTGTCGTCCGCAAACTTACTAAACAGACCAGCTACATTTTCCTCCAAATCATTTATATATACTACAACAGCAAAGGTCCCAGCACTGATCCCTGCGGAACACCACTAGTCACATCCCTCCAATCAGAAAAGCACCCTTCCACTGCTACCCTCTGTCTTCTGTGACCGAGCCAGTTCTGTATCCATCTTGCCAGCTCACCTCTGATCCCGTGTGACTTCACCTTTTGTCCCAGACTGCCATGAGGGACCTTGTCAAAAGCTTTACTGAAGTCCATATAGATAACATCCACTGCCCTTCCTTCATCAATCATCTTTGTCACTTCCTCAAAAAACTCAATCAAATTAGTGAGACACGACCTCCCCTTCACAAAACCATGCTGCCTCTCGCTAATAAGTTTGTTTGTTTCCAAATGGGAGTAAATCCTGACCCGAAGAATCCTCTCTGATAATTTCCCTACCACTGACCTAAGACTCACCAGCCTATAATTTCCTGGATTGTCCTTGCTACCCTTCTTAAACAAAGGAACAACATTGGCTATTCTCCAGTCCTCTGAGACCTCACCTGTAGCCAATGAGGATGCAAAGATTTCTGTCAAAGCCCCAGCAATATCTTTCCTTGCCTCCCTTAGTATTCTGGGGTAGATACCATCAGGCCCTGGGGACCTATCTACCTTAATGCTTTGCAAGACACCCAACACCTCCTCCTTTTTGATAATGAGATGACTGAGACTATCTACACTCCCTTCCCTAGGCTCATCACTATTGAGTCTCCTGAGAAAAAAAAATCCAATTCAGGGCTAATTAAACCTAACCATCTCAAAGACACCCTTGGCAGTCATGGAAATCGGCAAACTGAAGAAAAACCTCCCCAAAGAACCACATGTTTACTGGGATGCCAAAAAAGGGCAGTTTAAAGCAACATTGCTACCAAGAAAAGACAGGCTGTAATATGCTTTAGGATTCATGAAGGAATGTGAACAAATGAGAGAGAGAGAGAGAGATGCATGCTTTTTCTCCTGTATCTTATATTTTCTCTCTCGACCCTTTTTAACGAAGTGCACTTTTCTGAAATCGCATTTCATTCCACTGGATGTGGAGCTGTCATGCAAGCCCGCACCTGCCAAGAATGAGGCATATTAATTTTGTCATATGAACATGGATTTTAAACTTGCTGGGAAGACGTGGAGGTCTGTTGCAATGGCTGCCAGACACTTAGCTGAAAAACATTTGCATACTAACAGACAGTGCTTGTGGAGACAAAGGGACCATTCCCTGACACATTCAACCCACAATGGATTTTGATCACCAGACATTGAAGGTGTAAGGAAGAGCATTCCAGAGACTGCTAAGGTGATACAATCCACAAAAGCCAGGACTGGTTAAATCAGCTGGTCACATGATTAACTGGCTAGTCCAGGGTTTTTTGAACTAGCCACAGAGTTTTTGAATTCAGAAAGACTGTTTGCTCCTGGAGTGAGAAGACATCTTCTGTCTGCTCCCATCTCTTTCTCACAAGCCCACTGAGGACACATGAACTTCAAGAGAGAAAAGTCTCCTACCTTGAACAAGGTTTAAGAAGAATACTGGGCCCCAACGAAAAGCAAGACTGACCTACAATCAAGGGCTTTACTGCGAGCTCGAAGAACAGTAACCAAAACCATCTTTAGATATTGCCTCAAACTTTTCCACTTTATTTCTTCTGCTCTTTTCTGTCTCTATCTGCATGTGTGTATCGCGTATGCATGCTAGCGTGGGCGTGTTGCGTATTTGTAGGCGTTAACCGAATTAGAGTTTGTTTAATAAAGTTCAACCTTTTTTTTTTAAATCTAAGGAAACCTGTTTGGCTCGTTTCTTTGCCTTATAATTGGAAGTTAGTGAACAAGGATTCACGAAGGGGGAGCTAAAAACAAAGGTGTGTTAAAAAATTAAACACTGTTATGGTAAGACCAGGTGAAGGCTGAGAGGGAACCCTAGACCCCTTTCTCACCTGGTCGTAACAATACTCTTGCTGACTTTTTTTGTTGAATTAGTGAATGAAGGAAATAGATCCTATAGTCCTTTGAGCCAGTTTGAAGCTGATAGGAAAAGTTTTTTCCACAAAACATTGGTGATTCCTATTTTTATCAACCATGATTATTTACATGTTGTAAGTTGGTGTTACATGCAAATGATGGAATTGAAAGTAATTGAGCAAATCTAATATGAAATTGACCCTGGAGTGTAAATCCTTGGCTTTGGAGCATAAACCGTGTTCTGTGACACTAACATTGATATAGCATAAACAAAGCCCTGGAGTGACAACTGGGGCCAATCATATTTTTTATTTCACAATTTATACCACCCCACCTCCCCCACCCTATTAGCCCTCAAGTCTCACTTGGCAAGAATGCAGAAATCTTCAATTATCTCCCAAGTCCACATGCAATGTGTTTTAGTGGGACTTGAGTTGAGGGTAGGGTGGGGGGAGGGAGGTGGAGCCTTAAAGAATCATTGAATGTAAAAGCACAGAGACAGGTCAAACAGTCCCCCAATGTGTCTGAAGTGAAAAGTGTGCTGATTGACTTAAATTTCATATCTACTAAAAATCAACTATCCAGTCACTGAAACACTTATAATCACTATGAGCCCAGTTTTAAGCTGACCCACCAAACATAAATGGAGTGGTAGAAGCCTGAAAATGACATTGGATCACCTGATGCACCATTTGCGCGGGTGCTCTGACTGCTGCCATCATGAATTCTAACACATTGGGCAGAATTTTGTGCTACCTTCTAAGGCGTGCTCGGTGGCGTGGGGAGACGGAGAATTGCTGTGGAGCCGTCTGCCCAAAACCGGCACTATGCCGTAATGTTTAGTTTAGTTTAGTTTAGAGATACAGCACTGAAACGCCGACCATCGACCACCCATTTATACTAATCCTACACTAATCCCATATTTCTACCACATCCCCACCTGTCCCTATATTTCCCTGCCACCTACCTATACTAGGGGCAATTTATAATGGCCAATTTACCTACCAACCTGCAAGTCTTTTGGCTTGTGGGAGGAAACCGGAGCACCCGGAGAAAACCCACGCAGACACAGGGAGAACTTGCAAACTCCACACAGGCAGTACCCAGAATTGAACCCGGGTCGCTGGAGCTGTGAGTAATGTTCTGATTATATCAGAGGCAAGGAACTACTGTCGCAGTACAGACGCCCCAATGCGACGGCATCGTAATTTAAATGCCTGAAATGCTGTTTTGTATTAATTTGAATGTAATTATCTATGATGCAACAAATGCCCTTCAATTCTGTGGATGATGTGCCTCTTGCCTTGGTGCTGCGAAAGGGAAAGTAACCTGACCATAGCAGCATAGGGGAAGTGGGGGGTTCAGCGGCCATTGGTGCTATGCAGATTGTCCAAGGGAGTTATGTGTGAATGGGGGGATCTCTGCAAGGGGGTTATGTACGAACATACGAATTAGGAGCAGAAGTAGGCTACTCGGCCCCTCGAGCCTACACCGCCATTCAATAAGATCATGGCTGCTCTGATTGTAACCTCAAGTCGACATTCCCGCCTACCCCCAATAACCTTTCACCCCTTGCTTATCAAGAATCTATCTACCTCTGCCTTAAAACTTTTACTCTTGAACCACATCAGGCATCCAGATGAGCAAAGATTTACAAAGATATTTGGCTAGACAGGTTCATCTCTGTATCAGGAGGGAGCCGAAGGGCCCAGAGCACCTGCCATGGGTCTCATTCACCCTGTGTTTCTGGATCCCTGCGGCATGTTGAGGCACCTCCGATGGAGGCCGGCCCAAGAGGCAGCTGCGCCTCAGCCAGAAGCTCCAAGACACAAACAGCAGCAGCTGGCAAGGCCAAGAAGGACCCAAGTACACCAGAGTCTATAGGACTCGCATCACCTACCTGCAGATGTCCAAGCAATACTCAGTGAAGACTATGGCTGTTCAGGGAGGCTGTCACAGACCTATGTGGTCTTCTGCACGATGATTTGTGACCAATGGGATTTGGTGCTCAAACTATGCCTGTGGGCCTAAAGATAACAGTGGCGTTCAACTTTTATGCATCGGGACTTTTCCAGGGATCTATTGGGGATGTGTATGGGGTCTCCCAGGCCACAGCGCACTACTGCATTAAGGAGGTGACTGATGCTCTGTTCAAGAGGGCCAGTGACTGTGCACTGCCGGACAGATCCTGACAGTCAGACCGAGAGGACCATTGGATTTGCGGCGATAACTGGCTTCCCATTGGTGCAAGGTGTAATTGATTGTACGCATGTGGTCATCAAGTCTCCCACAGACCGACCAGCCACCTTCTTCAACAGAAAGGGCTTCCAATCAATCAACATTCAGCTGCTCTGTGACCACCAAAAGCATTTCCTACATGTGTGTGCCTGCTTCCCGGAAAGCAGCCACGAAGTCTACATACTTGGACAGTCCCAGGTGCCACAGCTTTTCACATGAAGAGGACATGGAAGAAAGACAGGGCCAAGCAGCCATGGAAGAAGCCAACACGACGTTGGAGGCCAGACATAGTTAACAACATGTAGAGGCAAGAGACAAGCTCATAATGACTCGATTTCAACTACCCTGATGTCTGCTCAATAACAATGCAATAATACAGACCTTCTGCCTCCTTTCCATCTGTGTCATCTGCATGAAGCCCACCTACATTGTGCCCTAGGACTCATGGGAGAGTATATGTTGATTACTTCTTCACTAACATTGCCATGATAATGAGATCTGTTGTCTCATTGGCAGTGCTGTAAGGGGCATGTTTGGATTCAGAGGGTCACAATTAGGAAATAGTGGAAGTTGGTTTCCACACAATGGAAGCTAATGATTGGCACAAAAGAGCATTTAATTAAATTGTACGACATAGTTGTGTCACCCTTGAATATCCATGTGTGTGTAGCTTTTTTTTTTAATACGCTTGCTGGTGCTCCTGCACGGTGTGACCCCTGCGCTAGCAGCTGTGCTGGAGGCAGGCAACTGATCAACACATTCCTTGGCCTGAGATGACTTCGGCGGGTGTCCTCTGGGTGCCTGAGGCCTGGAGGGCCCCGGCTGCCTGAGGGTTTCCTGCACTGGTGCAAGATTCTGTTCAGGCATTACGGCTACTGGGCTGGGCTCAATGGTGGAGAGGTTGAGGAGCCGGTGTCCATACTTGAAATGCCCTGAGGGAGCACAGCCTCTCCTCCTCCCTCTCAAGGCTTGCTTGAACCTCCATTCTCACCAAGAAGGACTAGGAGCAGGAAAACTCTCCAGACTCCTGTTCGTTCCCTCGCCCTGCCACTGCCCATCTGAGCTCATGGCCAAGGTGAGGGTTTGCAGGTCATGGTGCATCTGTGGAACATAGACACATAGGAGCAGGAGTAGGCCATTCAGCCCATCGAGCCTGCCCCACCATTCAATATGATCATGGCTGATCATCCACTTCAGTGCATTTTTCCCACACTATCCTCATATCCCCTTATGTCATTTGTATTTAGAAATCTGTCAGTCTCTGCTTTAACCATACTCAATGACTGAGCTTCTACAGCCTTCTGGGCTAGAGAATTACAAAGATTCACAACCCTCTGAGTAAAGAACTTTTTCCTCATTTTGGTCCTAAATGGCATCCCCCTTATTTTGAAATAGTGTCCACTGGTTCTAAACTCCCCAACCAGGGGAAACATCTTATCTGCATTTACCATGTCTATCCCTTTAAGCATTTTGTAGGTTTCAATGAGATCACCTCTCATTCTTCGAAACTCTAGAGAATACAGGCCCAGTTTTATTTTTTTATTTTAGAGATACAGCACTGAAACAGGCCCTTCAGCCCACCGAGTCTGTGCCGACTATCAACCACCCATTTATACTAATCCTACATTAAACCCATGTTCCTACCACATCCGCACCTTCCCTTAATTCCCCTACTACCTACCTATACTAGGGGCAATTTACAATGGCCAATTTACCTATCAACCTTCAAGTCTTCGGCTGTGGGAGGAGACCAGAGCACCTGGCGAAAGCCCATGCGGTCACAGGGAGAACTTACAAACTCCGCGCAGGCAGTACCCAGAATCAAATCCAGGTCACTGGAGCTGTGAGGCTGCAGTGCTAACCACTGCACCACTGTGCCGCCAATCTCTCCTTGTTTCCCCAATCTCTCTTCATAGGACAGTCCTGCCATCCCGGGAACAAATCTGGTGAACCGTCGTTGCACTCCCTCTATGGAAATAATATCCTTCCTAAGGTAAGGGGACCAAAACTGCACACGGTACTCCAGGTGCGGTCTAACCAAGGTTCTATACAATTGAAGCAAGACTTCACTACTCCTGTACTCAAATCCTCTTGCGAAAAGGCTAACATACCATTAGCCTTCTTAATTGCTTGCTGCGCATGCATGTTAGCTTTCAGTGACTTACTGACAAGGACACGCAGGTCCCTTTGTAGATCTACACTTTCTAATCTGTTACCATTTAAGAACTATTCTGCATGTCTGTTCCTCCTACCAAAATGGATAGCCTCAGATTTTTCCACATTATATTCCATCTGCCACCTTCTTGCCCACTCACTAAGTCTGTCCAAATCCCTTTGAAGCCACTTTGCATCTTCCTCACAACACACATTCCCACCTAGTTTTGTGTCATTTGCGAATTTGGAAATATTACATTTGGTCCCCCATCCAAATCATTGATATATATTGTGAACCTATGTGGAATGTGGCTCTCCAAGAGGGTCGCCAACCTCTCGATGGAGGAAGTCATGTGCTCATATGCCTGGGACTTGACAGCAGTCATGGCATGGATGGACTCCCCTGTCCGCTCAAGGCTTGCACATTGCCTCTGGCATCTCCGCCAGATGTTGCCTTGCTTCTCTGTGCAACTCCAGTCTGTGCTGTTGACATCAGAGGCTCGTCATCAGCCTGGGGTTCAGCATGGGCCTGGCCACCCACAGTCCTCTGACTGGCAGAGGCCTCGATGGTCTCAGCCTCAGCCAGCTGCTCTGGCATGTGTGTGCTGCTCTCACCAGCTTGTGATCCTGATTCTAAAGTTAGCAGTAACCTACCGAGGTGAAAATATCTGCGCTGGTGGAAGGTGCGTGGGGCTGGATTTTGTTCTCACCCAGGCTTCTGGTTCCGTGGCGGGGGGTGGGGGGCGTGACGATGGCACCAGATGAGGCCTGCCATGGACCTTGACACCAGAAGGGCCCGGCCCAATCCTCCCGGCAGTGGTGAGGCTCCATGGTGGACCCCCCCTGCCGCTGGGCGATGGGACCACAAGTAAAATATTCAAATCAATAAAATGAATAATTTTAAATGGACTTACCTGTGATCTTGAGGGTGTGATCTTCGGTGCTGCGGCCAGCACTCCCACACCTTCAAATCCCCGTCCGGGGAAACATGGCGCCACACTGGTGGAGAGGGGGAAGGAGGTAAGATTTTCAGTGCGGGGATGGGGGGATGGGGACAAATAAACGTAATGGGTTTAGAGGATGGAGGGAAGGGTTGAACTTTAAACTTTGTACAGTTTGTGTGAGATGTAAAAGGTAAGTGTTTTAGGGATGGGTAGGTCAAATAATTACTGTAATTTTTACTGGGGGGGGGCGGAAAAGGGGCGTTATAAATTAATTTTTATTTTGGTGGGTTACTTCTTTAAAAATTTAAATGTGCTGGCAGGGCTGTCAGCCCTGTAAAAATGCTGCCAGCATCTGTGCACAGGCAGCTGATGCTGTTGCCAGCGGCGGATAGTCCACGCCCTCCAGGTGTTTGGGGGTGGGGAGGGGGCTGCCTCGGCTATTTAAATGAACCGCCGTGCGAGAGATAGCTGCGACTTTCTGGCTTGTGGCCCGCATGGGTGGGCTGTCATATTTTGAGCTTGCTGCCGAGATTGGCAGCGGGTTCTTAAAATCCTGCCCATGAGGTTGATGGGAGTCCCTCTGGGAATGCGGTCACCTGCGAAAGCTGACCTGGAATATACAATGAAAACAACGTGTGGATTGGGCTACACATTTTCCATTAAGGACAGCATGCCAGAGCTAGTTCTCCATTATTGTTGCATTTTTAGCTGATCGGCAATAATCACTCTGTTGCGTATGGACCTCAATCTCCCCATCTGAAATAGCACATCCACCTTAGCAACCTACTAGTTCTAGGGCCTCTTCTTCGGCCTGGCTGAGTGGATGCACACCTTTTCTTACAGAAAGTTTATATATTATTCAATCTCACCATTAGCTATCAGTTTCTTCTTCAGAGATCTGCAAAGTAGATGTTTCAAATAGCATGTTGGTCATGTAGATTCAAGTTAATAGAAATGTTTTTCTGTAAGAAACAGAAGATGATGGGCAGGAGATTGCAGATCCTCTATCAATGGCAACACTCTTGCCTCCTCTTCTATCCTGTCATTAACCCCCTCTTGAATTCAGTAGCCTAGAGACAGCCACTTGAGTGGGGGTGGGGGTTGTGGGGGGACATTAGTGTAGACGAGGAACTGTCCTGATGGGTCGTAGAGTAAAATGATTTTAGAGGATGCAAGTGTGGATTGTAGCTGAGTGGAGGCTTAACAAATATGTTAGCTCTTGGCTGCAGAGCTTGTGGATGATGATCTCAGGGTCCTACCATGCAATGAAGGATGCTAGCAGCACATCTGCATAAAGATATAGTTACTCATGTCGCCTCTGGTTCTTTTGCCAATCACCTTAAATTGGTGGCCTCTGTTTCTCGACCTTCTGCCAATGTAAACAGTTCCTTCCTATCTACTGTGTTCAGAACCCTCATGATTTTGAACAACTCTATCAGATCTCC
This sequence comes from Heterodontus francisci, assembly GCF_036365525.1. Taxonomy (NCBI): domain Eukaryota; kingdom Metazoa; phylum Chordata; class Chondrichthyes; order Heterodontiformes; family Heterodontidae; genus Heterodontus; species Heterodontus francisci. Next base: position 124,419,464 of record NC_090372.1, on the reverse strand, counting down.
TCTCAACGTTCTGTAAGGAGAACAGCCTCAGCTTCTCTAATCTATCCACATAACTGAAGTCCTTCATCCCTGGAACCATTCTCATAAATCTTTTCCGTACACTCTCAAATGCCTTCCCATCCTTCCTAAAGAATGGTCCCTGGAATTGGAGGCTGAACCAGTGTTTTATAAATGTTCATCACAACTTCCTTGTACTCTATGCCTCTATTTATAAAGCCCAGGATGCCGTATGGCTTTTTAACCACTTTCTTAACCTGCCCTGCCACCTTCAACAATTTTTGCACATATACCCCCAGGTCTCTCTGCTCCTGCACTCCTTTAGAATTGTATATTTTATTTTCTTTTGTTTCTCCTCATTCTTTCTATGAAAATGTATTACTTTACACTTCTCTGCATTAAATTTCATCTGCCACTTGTCTGCCCATTCCACCAATCTGCCTATCCTGAAGTCTATCACGATCCTACTCACAGTTCACAATACTTCCAAGTTTTGTGTCACCTGTCATTCTGTCCTACACACCCAATTCAAGGTCATTAATATAGATCAAGAAAAGCAGTTGTCCCAACATCGACCCCTGGAGAACCCCACTATACATTCATGCTACTAGGTCCTTTTTATTCCATTAGATTTAACTTTGCTGACAAACCTGTTATGTGGCACTTTAACAAAGGCGTTTTGTAAGTCCATGTACACCACATCAACCATAATACCCTCATCAACCCTCTATTACCTCATCAAAAAACTCAATCAAGTTAGTTCAACACAATTTGCCTTTAACAAATCTATGCTGGCTTTCTTTAATTAATCCACATTTGTCCAAGCATGACAAGCCTGAATTAACATCCTCGACCTGCATATGATTAAACACAATTAACAGATTACCTTCTTTTTCTTTAAATAATACTTGGAGTTTGACATGCAGTAACATTTAAAAACAAACAAACAAATAAACAATCAACATAAATTCCATATTCTGTACAAAGTATTACATTGTGAGTCGCCCGTCCTCTAGGACCCCTAACAATTTCTTTGTACAAGCATTTCTTTTTGGTAAAACAATCAGTTTATGACTCGCATGTACTCATTTAAGTTTGGAGATTTCCTTTCTCTCCAGCATTTGTTTCAATACAGCAAAGTCAATCATAAGCTTTTCTTTGCTTACACTTTTTCTAGAGTGTACATTATCCCACAAGGAACAATTATCTACATAACATTCAATGGGTATCTGTAAGAGACTTTTCTCTCTTGGGGTTCATGTGTCTTCAGTGGTTTCGCTGGTGAGAGCGAAATGAGAGCAGACAGGAGAGAGGTGGTCTCAGTCCAGGAGAAAACAGCTTTCTGATTTCAAATTTCTTGTTGAAAGTTCAAAACAACAGTCAGTCATGTGACCCAAACCGGTCCGACCACGTCTGTTTACGTATTCAGCCATCTTAGCAGTTAACCTGCTAGCCTTTCCATCTTCAACTTCTGGTAATCAAAAGTCCATTGTGGATTAAATTGGAGCAGGGAATAGCCCCTTTGTCCTTTGAAGTACTGTCTGTGGGTATGCTAATGTCTCTCTCCAGCCAAAGTCTCCAATTGTTGTTTAAAGCAAGTTCTTGCTTGCACACTCGAGGGATATGGGGTTACTTTCCCTTCAAACACAAAACCCTGATAACCTTCAGAAATCCTATTAACTTTTCCTGCACTGGCCATAGTAAGCTTCCTGGGTTGCACTCTTACTACAGTTAAAGCCACAGCTTACTTTGTGTTTTCTATCAGGATCCTCTCTTCACTGAGCGGGTGTGCTCTGATTAACCCTACTGGTTTTCCCTTTCGTTTCCAGCAGTCAGCTTTTATATGCCCTGCTTTATTACAATGGAAGTGAACAGGTCTCTGGTCTCCGGTCTCACTCTTTCTTGCAGCTCCTTCCTTTTTGGCTGGAGGAGGGCCCCCTGTGTCTCCTGCTTTCCTTTCTCTTCCAGGACTGCCTGGGCGGATATCACCTTCCCACCCTTTGTCTTCGGATTTGTGGGGGTGATTAGAAAAGGTTCTCCCTTGGGAAACTGACTTATAAATTAAAGCAAACTCATTGGCCAGAACAGCCACTTGCCGGGTTCCCTGAACCCGCTGCTGCTCTACATGGGTCTTTATTGAGAGTGGGAGAAAGTTTTAAATTCCTCAAACAGGATTACTTCTCTGAGATTCTCATAGCTGTGCTGTATTTTTAAAGCCCTCAGCCACAGGTCAAAAGTCAGCTGCTTTCTTCTTTCAAACTCCAGATAAGTTTGATTAGCTTGCTTTTTGAGGGTTCTAAACATTTAATAATAGGTTTTGGGTACTAATTCATATGCCCCGAGGATAGCATTTTTGGTCAGTTCATAATTTGATGAACTCTCATCTGGTAACAAGGAGTAAACCTCATGGGCTTTCCTGGTTAGTTTGCTTTGCAATAAGAGAGACCAGGTCTCAGATGGTCATTTTAGCTGCCTTGCCAGTTTCTCAAAAGACACGAAAAATGTTTCCACATCTTCCTCTTGAATTCTGGAATTAATTGAGTGAGTTTTAGCAATCTTGTATCCAGCCCTGAATTCTGCTCCTCCATATTGGCCATGCTTTCACTAGGGTTACTCTGTCGTCCCCTAGTTAACTCAAGCTGCTTCAACTCTCTTTCTTTGCATTCTTTCCAGAATATTCTTTCTCTCTCTCTCCTCTCTCTCTCTTTCCTTCTCCTGCCTTTCATTTTCTTCACATTCCTTTTAGAAGGCTCTCTCTTTCTCCCTATCTTCTAAATCAAGTTTCTTTTGTTCCAATTGTATCTTTGCCAGCAGTACCCTGTCTGGGTCTGCTTCTAACACTGCTTCTGCGTCTTCAGATTAAAGGGAAAAATGGTTGGCCACTAGCCTTAGGAGTTCAGACTTCCTAGCCTTGCCAAAAACAGTGATCCCACACTGCTCAGCCATTTTCCTCAACTCCTCCATAGACAGTGCTTTTAACTTATCCCAAGTTACTTCACCCTGGCTTGGAGAAATACTCGCTTTGGTTGCAGACATGTTAGTTTTCAATTAAACACAACCACAAGAAAGCCTGTATTGAAACCTTGCTCTTTTTGATTGGGAACAATTTGGCTTCCCACTTCCAATTTCACTCATTTGTCTGTGGGTAAAATCTCGGACGCTAGCACCCAATTTCTGTTATGAGGTGAGAAAGGTGTCTAGGGGTATTTTGCTCTCTTCACCTGGTCTTATTGTAACAGGGTTTAATTTTAAACACACTGTGTTTCGAGTTCCCCTTTGGTGAATCCTTGTTCACCACTTTCCAAATATAAGGCTAAGAAATTAGCATAAACTGGCTTTCTTAGGTTTAAAGAAGAAAAGTGCAATTTATTAAACCTTAAACTTAAACTCTAATATGGTTAATGCCTATGGATATACGACACACCCATGCTAGCATGCATAAGTGATACACACATGCAAATAGGGACAGAAAAGAGCAGAAGAAAAATAAAATGGAGGTTTGAGGCAATATCAGAAGAGTTTCTTGTTTACTGTGCTTCGAGCTCACTGTAGTCCTTTTGTAAGTAGTCTTGCTTTTCGGTGGGGCTCAGTATTCTTCTTAAACTTTGTCCATTGTAGGAGACTTTTCTCTTTTGGGGTTCATGTGTCGTCAATGATTTCCGGATGAAAACCCCTACTGTCCGGTCAACCAACCCCGAAAAATGTGAAATGTTAGACCCCACATCCTCCTATGTAAATGCAGACTCTAGAAGCACCCTACCTGAGTTGCTAACAGCATTTACAGGAACCTGCAGAGACGAAGAGAGTCCTTTAGGGGGCACCAAAACCGTGAGGGTGATGCTTCACCTAGTCAAAGTGTCACAGTGGAGTGCAGTCAAGTCTACACAAATACCTGCAGGCAGGAGTGTCCCAGAGAACAAAGGGGAGAGTAACAAAGACTCCTCTACCACAGTCAGAGGAAAAGGGAACCACCAATCTCCTGAAGTCAAAAGTCTTTGCATGACTCAGTGAGTTCAGGATAGACCCGCCCACTAGTAACTCTCCTGAGGAAAAAAAAGGGAAAATTAAAGCAGCACTGGCACCCGGATTGATGAATGAATGGAAGTGAATGAGAGAAATGCATGGTATTGCTTTCTGTACCTTATATTTCTCTCAAACCCTGTAATGAAATGCGCCGTTTTTTTTCATTCCCCTGGGTGTGGAGGTGTCAGGCAAGCCCCCCACCTGCCAAGGATGAAGAAAATTAATTTTGCCACATGAACATTGATTTTGGACTGTTGTTGGTGAAGAATGAACTTGCTTTCAACAACAATTGGAGACTTTGGCTGGAGAGAGACATTAGCATATCAACAGACAGTACTTTAAAGGACAAAGGGGCTATTCCCTGCTCCAATTTAGTCCACAATGGACTTTTGATTACCAGATGTTGAAGATGGAAAGGCGAGTAATCCAGGTTAACAGCTAAGATTGCCAAATACACAAACCGATGTGGTCAGACCAGTTTGGGTCACATGACTAACTGACTGTTAGAGTTTTTTGATTTTGAACTTCCAACAAGGAATTTGAAATCAGAAAGCTGTTTTCTCCTGGACTGAGAACACCTCTCTCCTATCTGCTCTCATTTCGCTCTCATCAGCTTCGGAAATCAAACCTCTCCATTTTATTTTTCTTCTGCTCTTTTCTGCCCCTATTTGCATGTATGTATCATGTGTGCATGTTAGCATGTGTGCGTTGTATATCCGTTGGCGTTAACCATATTAGAGTTTAAGTTTAAGGTTTAATAAATTTCACTTTTCTTCTTTAAGCTTATTGAAATCTGATAAAAAGTTTCAGCCAAGACGATTACAGGACAATTTTGAAATTGATGCAGTTTGTGAACTGTGCAGCTCTAATCAGCTCTTGGAATATACTGGGACAGGCGAATCAGGTTCTGATCTCTCTGATTCCTGCAGCGGACTCTCCAATTTTAGTTTTTCATCCAGGGCCTTTCTCAGCTTCAAGTTTGATCGAGATGCAATTATGAAATGCTTTGACCTATGACAGCATGTTGGGCTTTGACATGAAGAGATCAGAAGGTTGCATGGAACATCTTGCATGATCAATGAAAAACTGACCTTTCCACCCTTGGGTGTTCCAGAGCCCGAAGGATTTTAAAAAGTAGAGGGTGGGATTTTTAAAAGTGGGCAGAAATGAATGTGATGAGGTCATGTTTAATGCAATTTTGCCTTTGTACACAAGTACCTTTTCAGGATTTGCAACTGGCCATTGGTTTTCTTTTTAAGTGATTATTTTATGAGTGCAATACTGGAGAGGAGAATTTTTTCTTTTTTTCCAAATAAACTTTCCTTCCTTTTTTCTCCCCATTGCCCCCCCCCCCCCTCCCATTACTTTAGCTTGGATATGACACTGCCGAATGTGCAAGTACAGATGAAAGATATCTAGCTTTTTGAGTGGGTATTTGGAAAGGCAGGACAGAATGGATTGTTGCAGCATTATACTTCTGTTTTCTGTAGTTTAATGAATCACATTTATGGTGATATTCATGCACTAACCAGATAATGCATATTTTTTGTTCCCTATTTGTTCCTTTGCAGATCTTCCATTGTTCTGAATGGTCTTCAGTGTTGCTGTAGTTACAAGATGTTCAACTGTGTTTTCAGCTTATTGACTGTTCATTTCTGGCAGTTGTTCCAGATCCATTAGTAGTAAATGATTTTTTTTTCTATTTATTCAGTAACTTTGGTGCAACTTCAAGGAAATTCCTCATTTTATACATGGATCAGATATATTAACACTCTTGAAGTTCATTGTGAGAATGGGAGACTGACTGCTGATTTTTAAAACCCTCTCAGGCTCATTGTTCTTTCAGTCATTTAGTCTATCAATAAATCAATGATTGGACTGCACAGACTTCCAATTTGGTCTGTAAGTTCCAACAATCTACTGTCTCAAATATTACAATGAGTGACTCAGCAACAAATCAGTTTTATTAAAATTAATTGATTCCATTGACTACAGCTTAATGCTTTTAAAAAAGGAAATTATTGGCTGGATAATGCACTTTGATGTGATAATCACAAATATTGACCCGAAACTTTGGAGATCTGAAGGATGGACAGTTTGTAGTTAAAACTTGATCAGCCTTAATCACTACTGAACATTGCTCCTCTGTACAAAGTTACCCAAATTCATTTTGGAAATAGACTTGGTGAGATGAAAGGCACTCTTATTTGAAGAGTGATTTCAGGTCTCTTTCCAGTTAACTCCCTACTTAATAGACATGCAACCTTGACTGCCATCCTACTGCAGAAAATGAAACCTCAGAAGTCATGACCTCATGATTTTGTTGTTCAGTTGTACAACCCAAAACCAAGAACCTGTGACACAAATTATGGTTTATTATAAAGTGATTTTTATATTGAGAAATTTAGAAGATTGCTAAATTGAATTTATTTTCAATTTTCTGCTTATCCTGCTCAACTTGTCTTCATGGCATTGCAGTGCATATGTATAGAGCAGAAGCAACATCCAGCTAAATTATGATGGTAGACTGTTTAATAACAAGTAATTATCCTTTGTTAAACTTTGTAACCTTATGAACACAATAGGATTTTAAAATTGTTACAATATTGTAATAAAGGATACATTTATTTGTTTGTCCCATTTTCACCGCCATCATCAAGTGG